>NC_092571.1:24504563-25203563 GCF_037975245.1 Apostichopus japonicus
TACTTAGGCAAACACATTCCAAATGTATCACGTTACAAGATAAAATTTGACAAGACAGAGTTATAATCGGAAATAAGAAAATATGATTTCCTCTTGATCGGTAAAAACAGTTGTTAGAATTCGGCGGGTAAATTAATCCGTGAACCACCTCGCACTGCCGATGGACCGCTAGCCGTGAAAAAAACTACATGTTCAGTTTTTTTGATGGAACGTGTTGCAAACCAGAACTATCAAATTCTGGATCAGTTGTAGTCTAATAACAACATGCACACTGCCCAACTTTCCATGAGTTTCCATGTAAGTCAAAGGCCGAGTTGAGTCGCGGTTATTTATTATCCTCAATTTGTCAACAATTATAATAACTTAGATAAGTAAATGAGAGCGTCCGTCCAGCTAATTATACGAATATTACGCTAGGCTTTATGTCAAAGTTCTAGCCTGATATGCGGGTCCCAAGTTTACTGTTCGTAAGCCTCAAATGGTTTTAGTGCAATTTGTTGTTTCAAGAAAGTTGGACAAACTTGCTCAAGCAGGGTTTATAATCAGACTGGGAAGGTTATCTGAACATTGCTTTAACTCTGTATATGTTTGTACCGCTAAATGAAGTGTTTACTCCTGATGCAGTGTTTATGATTTTATCGTTAATATGGCATGTTATTTAGAAGGGGTGTTATGGTCAAGTGGGTTACGGCAGTGGATTTGTGATCTAAGGATTGCAGGTTCGAGTCCTGGCCAGATCATTGCGTTGTGTCCTTGGGCAAGGCACTTTATCTCCATTGCCTCTCTTCACCCAGGTGTATAAATGGAGACTTGCGAGGTAACTTGTAAATATAGTTGCGTGTGCCGGTCTGTGTCTGCACCCTATGGGAAGTCCCCCAGGGGTACCTAGATGTGGTGCCCCAGGAGGGATTCATTGAATTGTGCACACTTTGGTGTGTGGGTGCGACAGGTTACCAGTGATCAGGGTTTAAGTTGTATAGTCATGTGAAAGGGCCTTGGCCTTGAACAAGACCGTAAGCCTTCAACTTTTAACGTCAACTTTATTTGGAGGCCATAAAGGGTTTCTTTTTGTTTGTGTTTCTGTATTGCATCTGAGGAAGTGACCTTAAATGGTACACATCTGCTAGACTTAGCAGTCCAGCCATTTTAATTGATGAACCTCAGAATTGGTTTAAAAATGAGTCGTTATTTCTCAACAACTTAAAAGTCGTATCTAGAAATGACTACAACCTAAAATGATAGCAGCGTGTCATGTTTCTTATCCGATCTACAAAATATCAGAATTTGGCTATTTTGTGGCGTTAAATTTGATATCAGTCATCCTGAAATATTTTATATTTGCTAGATTCCTCGTAGTCAATCCATCCGAGAGTGTGCTATAACATATAGAAAATAAGATGTTGCATAATGTGACAAACACATCATAACTGTAACAACGAACAAAAAAGTAAATCTTTTTTTTTCATCTTTCCTTTGTCAGCTAAGCATCACATATACTGTACCATATACCACATTGTTAAGCGAATACAAGGCGTTCAAGGTTACAAGCTCTTCTGTACTGTCACATTGCATCACGCATGCCAATTTTCCGAAGTTGCATAACAACAACAAAATGTGTCACCCTTTTCAGGATTGAAATTCGATCGACTTTAGCCTTTGAAGGAAGAAATTCCAGGATTTTTTAAAAATTAAAAAAAAAAAAATTCTAAACATTTTTAAAATTTATTTTGCTTTTTTCAATAATGTTAATTCTGAGCAATTCATAGCTGCGTAGGAGTTTATATATCAATCGTTTTCTGTCTTGTTTATCATAAAAAACACTGTTTGCATAATTCAGTAGACCCACATCTAGCCGGTTTTTTCCACTCCCCGTGTACAGGTTATACAGAGGTCGAAATGCAAATTTCCTTTTAAATAAATGATCAAGTACACAGGGACAACATTTCGTGAAATCAAGTTCGGCGTAGATATTTATCGTCGGCGGGTTTGAGCTTAAAATTCGTAAGGAATATCGTTTGCAGACCGGGTTCAGTAAACCCACTCTATTGTAAATATTAAATGCTCTCTGGCAAAATGGGGCAAAATGGCAAGGAGGAGGCAAGGAAAACATAATCTCTTTTCATTCTCTGCTAGCCGTGCATATAATATATACCGTCAACGTAGGAAGATTTGGAATATATTATTGTTTCTTGTGTTACGTTGGTTTTAATTTGTCAATCTTGATATAAATCACTGACACAAACATTGGTACTCTATAAAGATGCAATGAAGTTCTCCTTTTTTTTTTTATTAACTTATTGTGGTATGAAATAGTTCTGTTATTAACAGATAACTTTTCATCGGTGGTAATATATGTATATATCAGTCTCGATGTAAATGTAAATTAACAGAATTACCGGAGGAAAATTTCTGAAAGAGGAACGCGCATATATTTAGCATCCATGATGCTTCTTAGCATTCATGTGTCACTAAAATCCATCATTAAAAAGACTTTTTCCCTCTGGACTCTCCTTTTAATTTGTAAATTCTGAAAGCAGCTGAGGTTAGTTCTGGTGACAGTTTAATAGGACATGTATCAAGCTACACCCAAAAATTGTGTCACCCTCCAAATATTTGCATATAATGTGGAAATATCCAATGAGAATATATCTGTATTAATGAAAAGTTGTGGTAGGGATAGGATCAAAGAGGATACTTATCGTTTAAATCAAGCACATCCTTCCATTTCCCGGTCACTCCTCATTCCTCACTGACTTAGAATCAACATACAATTGCTAAACTAAAAGGGTTAGGCAATGGTAGCCAAATCAACAAATTGGTATTGTTCATATCTAATTGTGTAAAGTTTGGAAGGAAATATATACTTAACACATTGTATAACGCAGGTGACATCGTGAGTCCCTATCACAAAGTTAGAATACTGTATTTACAATATTGGTATATTTCAGAACATGATTGTGTGAAAGTGAAGTGAATATTACAACCTATTACAGACACTTTAGACAGCTAGACAAGGGCGGCGGAAGCACTTTGAATCTGGGGGGGCACCAACGTGGAAGGGCACGTTGCAGAAATTCGATTGGACTGATGCAGCCTGATATTAAGTACCCTTTATAACTCTTATTGTATTATCTTATTTGCGTATACACATCACTGCATCAACCCCCCCCCCCCCTCAAGGAAACAATGCATACTAGCACTGCAGTATCTAATGTGGAAATTGGGAAACAAGGAAAAAGACAAAATGATGTGAAATCATTATAAAGTCCCAGTCCCTGCACACGCGATCGATACATGCATGAAAGCAAATGAAATATGTCAATAAACTGAAAGAAAAGTAATTTTCTATGTGTTTTTCAATGGTTGAACTGATATTATTATGATCATTATTATTGTAACGACTTTCCCAATAATTCTAACCAATTTGGAAGGGTTATAACACGGCAAATGATTGTATGCTATTGGCATGCGATGTAGTAACCAACGCATGCCTACATGATATGCACATTAACATGTTGAACGCGCGCGAAGCGCGCGAAAAACTTTGGTAATATTTTTCGGGCAAGTCGTTACAGCCCCCCAGATCAAATTGGGCTCTTACGCCTGTGGTAGTAAACATATAAAACTTCCCGAAATATTTCATTCGACGTGGGTTTCGCCTTGTAAACTCTTTTTTTATTTAGAAATTTTTATGTAGAAAAAGGGCACATTTTTAATCTGAGGAAAAGTGGGGGGGCACGTGCCCCCTGTGCCCCCCCGGTTCCGCCGCCCTTGCAGCTAGAACTAGATAAAAAACAATATTGTAAACAGTAAACAAACAAGCACATTAGACACTTTAAGCACTTTAGAACTAGATAAAAAAACAACATTGTAAACAGAACTTATGAGAGAAACCAATACCCCAGAGAACAGTAATCCTTAAATGAATAGATAGTCACTTGATTAAGTCCCTGGTTGTTGTGGGTAATTGCAGTTTGAGGATCCATAAATCTGCTCTCTGCCTTTAACTTGATATTGGGGGACTAGTATGTCAGAGCCAAGAAGAATACATCTTCAATTTGATAGACCCTAACTTTGTAGACCGACATGTTTAAACAACTGGTTACTGAATGGATTTGTCATTGATTGTTTCTTATGGTTGTGCTGAAACTTAGTTTATACATGGAACTGGTCGAGCTGGCCTGACATATATGTATATATATATATATATATATATATATATATATATATACATACCGATCAGATCAATTCCCCTTTCTTTTAGCTCCTCTCAAGTCCTCCAACCCGATCACCACCCACCCCCCCCCCCCTGCCTCTAAAACAAAACGCTTCTTGCTGTACATTTATAATTCATTTTAAATCCTTTCATCTTCCAGCGGAAGAGTACAATTCGCCGTTGTTCCTTGATTGCTGTGGTCTCGTCCGCCGTGTGCTTTTGGATCTCAGAGAGGACTTTGGTTTTAAAGTCGGACGTTGGAACCAGGCATACCAGTTTGACACTCTACCTGATACCATTGAAAGTGAGGAATCAATGCAACCAGGAGATTTGGTGTTCATATCGGGCATTTATAATGATCCAAAGCGTAAGTTTTTGTTTTGGTTGAAGATTTTCAACCCCCCCCCTACTTTTCAAAGAAATCATACTAATAGAACAGGAAGTATTGATGTTTAACCATGGTTTGGGATTGAGTTGGCAAAGTTATGATATTTGGCACCTCTAGATGCTATAAAAGTAGAAGCCATTGTGGATGCGGGAGGATGAGGGGAGAGGTTGGGGGTGTTTGAGGGGAAACAACACACTCCTGGCTCCTATATGTCACCCAGCAAATTTTTGATATTTGGCACCTCCTAGACACTGGGATATTGCACATATCTGCATATCAGACTCTCTTTGTTGAGGACAGGATTTCAATTGAATTTCCATTTTGACATTCGGCCGGCAACCAGCTTCTGTGATATTTTTTGTGGTCACTTTTTCACCGGGGGTACCTCTGGGAGGTTGCACCAGCTGCCTAGTTACACCACCGTGTCTTAGGTACTCAAACAGAACTTTATAGGGACACATCTTAAAGCAAAATATTGTTTGGGTCCATATCCGTCGTAGTTGGTATATATAATTTCAACTTTAAGATGTCTTTTGTGTGAGGTTATATTGACAATGTCACATTCTGTTTTGCTTTCTGGTTTTAATCACTGTTTCCTTGTGAAATTGTTTTTGTTCTTTTAAAGATGGTTCTATACTTTGTTTTGCATACTATTCATCTGATATTTTACATAATTGATATATCTTTTATATAAATTAAAAGACAGCTCAATTTCATACCTTGCATACCAATCTTTGTCTTGGATTTTGTAAATAAAGACTAAATTGAGCAAACCACCGAATCAGTCTAAAAAGATTCTTTCTTTATTTATTCATGAGCTACACGCTCGGAATGTCAGTCAAATCTAGTCAGAACTGGATTTATATGCTGCAATTGGTTTTTACTAAATCCCTGGCCCAGCATGCTCCATAAAATGTCTCATGAATTAAGGTATAAAGAATTTAAAAAAAAAAAGAGATAATAAAAATAGAAATTGCAAAAAAGGGAAAAGAAGTACTTTTAGTCAGACTTTCTAACAATTGAAATCTTGCAATTTGGATTAGTCATAAATAAAGTAGAAAAACCGGAGATTGTCATGTTTTATTTTGTCTACAAAAAATATTATGAAGAGCAGGAATGGTATACAGCATTCAAAAATTGCCATAGCCTCTTTTTTTTATGGTTTTGTTTATATAAATTTGTCCCTTTTGTAATCATTTTTGCCTGCCCTGAGCTTGAACCCAACATCTGCTCTCTCTATGAAAAGGGGTAATTTACTGATCTATGTGGTTTTACTGATAGATATACAATAATCTAAATAGGGATATTTATTCTATGCAGGATTTAGTAAATTAAGTGCTTTTAATTTCAAAACATGTTCTCTATAATACTTAATATATATACTTAATTAATAAACAAAAATATTTACAAGTACTTAAATTTGTTACTTTCATGATTTTTGTTATGCACACAGTCCATATAACTTAAGTTAATTATCCTGCTGTTATATATGATAAATTTTGTCTAAATGGCTAAAGTAATTAAAAATAAATTGAGTCGGCCAACATGTATATCAACATCACTACAATTATCATGCAGATCTCACACCAAATTCGGTTCTTTCTTGAAGAAAAACAAATATTTAGCAAATTTCAGGTGGAAGTTATTTAGTTCCTTTCTGTGTATGGGCATTGACTTAAATCAGAACTTGTGGTTATAAAAATCATGATTAAAGAATATTGTAGAAAAACAAATTGATTGCCAGTTAGTACATGAGCCTCTTTAAATATGGAATTTTGTTTTGAAAATGTTTACAAATAGTCATTCTAAGCACTTTTTCTTCTATGTATTTTATTTTTATCATGCACTCAGTGTTTGTTATCACCATGGACAAATAAATTGATGATCTTTCATGTTGTTGTCATAAACTTTACCTACTGTTTTAACTTCCTCTCTTTGTCCCTCCACTATTTATCTCCTACCTCTCCTCTTCCCCTGTTGGTTTCTTTCTTTCTTCTCTCCATCCCTTGTCTACTAATCCCCTTACATCTATCTCTTTGTGTTCACCATGCTCATTAACCTGCCTGTGTTCTGTGCGTGTTTTTGTCCCTTCTGTTACTGTTACTTGTCATTTAGCCCTGAAGAAGATCCTGCTAGGATCAAAATGTCAGGCCAACTTACTTTTACACACTGTTTTAACTTGTTTGAATTGATGCACAGTTTAATTCTTTTATGTCATCAGAATCCTCTTTTTTTCATTTTCATGACACACACTCTACTTGAAAATGGTTACTTAAACCTGAAAGATATTTTGTCCCCCTCCCCCTTCCCACCCACACCCCACCCCCATCCCCACCCCCCTTAAAAAAACATTTTCCCTCTTAATTCTCTCTTTCTTGTTTACAGGTAAGCGGCAGAAACATGACATGGTCCATGTGGAGATCTGGGCCGGAGATGGTGTGAGAACCATCGGCGCTCGTTGGCAGAAGGGCAAAGTTCAAATACATGAATCTTATCGATTTGAGTCCAAAAGTTATCACAGTATGGGCTACCATTTTCGATCAATTGACACTTGGCTGCGTGGGATCTGCAAAAGGTAAGTCACATTTTTCTTCTTTTAAATCCTGTTGTGGGTCAGGTGGGCTATGCATTGCTGTTCTTCAGGCTCTTTCATCAAGACCTCTCAAAATCAGTTACTGCATCATAACTGTTGGTTTTTAAGTCTTTCACTTAATTTCATATCATTTCATTTCATTTCATTTCATTACATTTTTCATTTCATTTTTCATTAAATTTTTCATTTCATTTTTAAATTTTAATTTCTTTTCATTTCTTATTTCATTTCATTTCATTTTTTATTTCATGCCATTCCATTTTTCATATTTCATGTCATTTTTCATATTTCATGTCATTTTTCATGTCATTTTTTATGTCATTTTTCATTTAATTTCATGTTTCATTTCATATTTCATTTTGTTTCATTTCATTCAGTCTTTTAACTTAACAAACATGCATACATTTACAGATTGCATGCGTGATTCCAATTGGTCTCACACATTTTATTGGGAGAATTGATGTTTGGAAAAGAACGATAGAGTTTTCATGCGGAGAACATTTTATTGTCCAGGATTATTTTTCCATGCATCAGTAGTGAATGTGAATGTATATATAGGGGGGGGTGTGAGAGAGGGGAAGGGGTGTAGTGCTGAGACTGGGTTGTCTTGGATTTAAGACTTTGGGTAGATTGAACAATGTGTGCAGCTTTCATTAACCAACAGGACTTAATGCAAACTTTAGTACAAACCGTTGAACTGTAATAACTTACTTGTTGTTGGCACAAGAGACATCAAGCAGATGGTTAATAACCTTCAAAATTAATTGAAGTTAATTATCTTCAAAATTAACTCAGGTGTCCAAAAATAAATTAAGCAAAGGACACATCAGATACAATGTTTTCATCATTTTCTGTCAGAAAACTATGAACCAGATATGGCACATAGTTGTTGACAAGGTTGTCAATTGCAAATAACAAACCCACGCCTCCCATCACCCCACAAAAAAACAAGAAGAACAAACAGATGTCACCATGCTTGACTCTAAGATGAAGATGAGAAATGATTGAACTTTAGAGGACGACCTAATTGAATGGAGTCACCTCTACTCGTAACCAAACTCAAACCTTGTGGGAGGATACTGTACAGTAGTTGAAGCAGACGTCCGTGTTATTTGTACGAAAAGTGATTTTCGGTCACGTCAAATGATATGCTGAACAGTGAAAATAGATTCTTACTAGTTTGTGAGAATTGATGACATTCATCAAAAGAGATCTATGCAATATTTACAACAATTTCACAGTCAAAGATAAATTTCCTTATTTGCAAACTAAAAGTATGCCTCAAGTTATCTTTATAACTTTGTGTCACACATTCGTCGTCGTGTTTGTGGTGGGTAGGTACGTTGAATATGCAGTGTCACCCTCAGCTGTTCTTTTTTAACGATGTCTTAAAAGTAAACATTATGTACATCAGTTCTAAGCAAAGGAATAGTCGTCATATATCTCCTACAAACACCATACAGTTCAACATCTGGTCATACTGTACGTCCCTTGGAATAAAAGTAGACCAGTACTTTGCTGTTACTGTCTTGCTTATTTGGAGGTTAAATTTTTAAGAAAGACATATACCCATAATAAGTCCCTTTATAGAGCTTTTGAAAAATTTCTAACACTCGTTCGAGTTTTATGTTTCCGATTGTATCAAAAGTTCAAAAGATGGTCAACTGGGCCTTGTTATTTGATGTAGTTTTCTTCGTTTTTATCATAAATTAACTTAAAGTTGAACTAAAATTGAAATTAATAGAATTAATCTAAGAAATTCAGAAATAAAAGTATGGGTAAAACGTCAAGAACTCTGTAACTGGACGACATACATTAATCTTGGAGTGACTCGAACTCGGGACCTTATGATTGAAAGGCACCAGCGTTAACCACTGAGCTAACACTCCATCAGTTGCAAATGAGACTGATTCAGCTGTCAGGACACCATATCTTTCACTTGTATGCTGTGATTGGGTGCCAATTTGTGTAACATGGGAAAAGCCCATAATGAAACCAAATGGTCAACAATGTGAGAAACAGATGAGAGCAATGGTTATACTGTACACTTTAATTTTGGGGTCAAACTCATTTCTTTCATTTGACCCTGGTTTACACTTTTTTGAACTTGTAAATTTCCTTTCTAAGTATGACATCACAGAGTCATATAAAAAATATCTAGTTTTATGACTCTGGGACCTGCAGAAATTTGCCATAAAGTTATTTTTTATTAAAGTCAGTGTGCATATGCTCATGTGTTAGTGAGCAGAACACACAACACTAATCTATGTTATATTTTGACATTTTACAAAGAATTATCGTTGAAAAGGTCTGTTGCTATCTAAAAGAAATTATCCTCTTGCTGCTGTGAGATGTAAGCCTCATTTTCATGTAACCTAGATTATCAGAGATGTAGGAGGGGTACCTTAACCCCTCCCTATACCCACCCTCCCCACACACACACATATCCATAACTTGTTACAAAAGAAGAAAGGAAAATGAGATGGATTCCGACAAAATCAGAGTAAAAAAAACCAAAATGGCTGCAAATGGTTCATGCTGGATTAAGTGAACACTCTAGCACAGAGCAGAATGCGAACACTTAATTTAGTCATAATATAAATTAACAACAGAAAAATAAACAACAAAAGAGATTAGATACAATATCTTGAAAAAGAGAACAGCTTGGTCACCTGGAGGAAAAAAAGCTTGCACAACTTATATTGCTCAAATATGTTAATTGTAAACATTAAAAACACATCTGTGATTGCTTTTTCGATGATGGTAATAGTTTGTAATATATGTCATTTAAAATAAATAATTAAAAATAATTTGCATATAAGCTCGACGGCAGGAAAAAATCTTTTCTCCTTCAAATTTGTTTATAATGTCAGTTCATTTGCTGATGTTTTCTTGATTCTTCTCTGCCATCTGTGTATGATAATTCATCATAACAACTTTTTCTTTGGGCATATCTTATCATTGCAGCTATTG
The DNA here is from genome assembly GCF_037975245.1 of Apostichopus japonicus. Lineage (NCBI taxonomy): Eukaryota > Metazoa > Echinodermata > Holothuroidea > Aspidochirotida > Stichopodidae > Apostichopus > Apostichopus japonicus. The sequence goes on from NC_092571.1 coordinate 24,514,734, forward strand.
TAAAAAGCACCCATGGAAGAGGTCCAATTTTAAACCCACAAAAAAGTCTGTCTTTGCCAGAGTTGATCAAAGTTCGGAGGAAGACGCAGAAAGTGGCTTCCAAGACAGCAGATCTGAAACCCCAAGGGAAAGGTCCAACTTAGGAGACAAGCCAAAAGGATATGTCATCGCAAACCAGATGACAAGTTCAGATGGGACAGCCCAGACAATTGATGTCTCGATGAAACCTATTCTGGGATCTGCGGATGCACATGTGGATGGAGTAGGTGCAGTATTGCGCTCAGAACCAACACAAATCATCACAGACGAATTGGATGATAAGAGCTGGAGAGGAGGCAACGGTCATCTAACTTTTCCTTCACTTTCAGAGAAGGTTGCTGCTCCCTGTTTATCGACGATCAAGAAAAGTCAGGGTGCTAAGATCGCTGGAGATGAGTTGGATGAAACAGAACATGGTTCCAAAGATGAAGGAGAGGAGGGAGGGGGTGTTCTGCAAGAAGGAAATCATCAAAAAATGCTGGCTGACCTAGAAATTGGTAAAGTGAACCAAGTTTTGGAGACAGTGAAATGTTTTCAAGCTTTTTCAGCTGATGTTGTTGAACAGGTGGATGACCATCTTGTCTCAGTTCAAGCTGCATCTACCAGCAAAAGTAATGGAAGATTTGCCTCTCTCACAAATGATGAAGGTGGTGAGGGCAAGGTAGTCTTTGATCCGATGCTGTGGGTTACGAAGAAGGAAACCTGGTCTACTCCTGCATCACAAATGGCTGAGGAGTTGGATTCCACCAGTGACAGTAAATTTCAGCAAACTGGAGATGGGGGAGAGGAAGATGAAGAGAAATTTGAAAGCAGAGGTTCAATTCTTGATGATGGATTGGCCATCTATGATCTAGAGAGCGTTGGATTATCTCATCACTTATATGAAGGAAGTCCAAAACAAAGATTCGTGGCAAACCAGACTGGAGGACTTCATGGAGAGATGAAAGACGATGATTTACAAGAGAGTGATGTTAAGCCATGCATTCATCCAGTTGAAATACAAGGAGGACAGATGTTAAGATGTGAGAGTCTTGAAGTAAGTGATGTGGAAGATGTGACTTCTCTAGATGATGAGGAAGAAGCAATTGTTGAATTTGATGACATTTCAGAAGTTGCTAAAGGAGGTGGTATTCGATCAGATCGATCTCCCAGTGAAAGTTTGCCAATGTCATCACTTCTTCAGCTAGATGCAAGTAATTTATTTGAAGTCCCAAAAGAAACAGAACTTACCGATCAGTCAGACCTAACAGGATCAGAGAATCCTGAGAGAGTAGAGCCAATGGATTCTGATGATGCAAAGGCATCACCAAGTAAGTCAAGTAGTGGTGGCAGTTTGACCAATCAGCAACTTGCAACTGGATCACATGGTGCTTCATCATCCAATGGAAATATGAAATCTAACATGAAGGGTAAAGATGATAGTGGAGAACAAAATGGAAGGAAGAAGCCGAATACAGATGAGAGGAAGTCCGTTTTCAAAGTAGACAATGCCCCATTGTTTTACGTTGGCGGTCGCAATGGCGTATCTCTGTGAGTGCATGTACACCAATAAATGCCCTATTTCCAATCTTATTGAAAGTGACTTTTTTACAGTGAAGAAGGGAGAGACCCTATAGTTCTGGTTTGGAAGTTTTTATGAAGGGGATTGACAAAGTTTATTTTAATTCTGGTAACACATATGCATGCATAATTTTTAATTATAAGGGGAGCATGGTTTTAAGACCAGAGTGACACATCACACCGACAGACAATATTGCCTGTTGTTGAATTGTTCTTGAGTTTTATCTTCGCATGCACATTGTGTGGTATTGTCGGTGAATTTTTGTAATTTCTCCAAAGTAGGAATAAGATTTGGGAATTGGGAAAGTTCTGCTTCTTATTTGTGACTGTTTTTATGTTTTTAACAATCTTTTCTGTTTTAATTCCAGAGTGGAGGAGCCACTTCTGGCTAAGGGTTGGCAGAGGATCCAAGATCCAAAGAGTGATCGTTACAAGTTCAGATGGGTGGAAATTAAGAGCCAGATAAACTATTCATCTTTCAGACCAGGTAAGTTCAAATTTTGCAGCATATGAAGAACCGGTTGTATTTGCCACAGAAACTGGCACAGTGATAAATTCTAAGTAAAAAAAATAGTAAGTCAACAACATAAGATATTAAAAACAATCAGTTGCAGAACTTCAGGTTAACAGTAAGATGTCGTGAAAAGGGAAATGTGCTAAAAGAAAAAACCTGGTGGGCTTGACGAGAGCACACTCCCAAAATGTAACAGAACCGAAGGAAATACATACATTACATAACACATTAAACAAGTTACACAACTTAACTTGTATGAAGTTAACCATTAAATTCTTCTTTGACTGTATCCCTCTAATAAAAAAGAAGTATCTGTAGTGATTCAGTGTTAAAACTAAATGTTTTCCACCCCTTGACCCATACTGTATACTCTCCACTTTAATTGAACTCTCGAATTATCATTGTTCACAAAAATAGCTGGAACAACTTCACTATGTGAGGTCAGACAGATAAGCTTGATAGGCTTTCGTGATTCAAACAAAGTATTCTGAAATATATATATAAATATATATATATACATACATATATGGGAAAGCGATTATATTGTAATCTTGTGTAAAAGTTAACCAGCAATGAATTATTAAATACATCCTAAAAGAGTAAAGCCAACTCAATAGAATCCACCTACCCGAAGCTGCAGGAGCTGTACCGTGATGCGCGACAAAAATACAAAGAGTGGGGGATAGTGTGGGCGGATATGAGACAGCATTTGCATAACTGCGGTAAGTGAAGTGAGATGTAGAGAAAAGCTAGAGGGTGGAATTAATTTCAGAAATGCTTTTAGATGATGATGATATATATATATTTATATAAATATACACTTTTATGTATATATATATATACATAAATATATGTATATAGGTATATGTATATATATACATATATAATTGAAATCATAGTGAGTTGAAAAATCCAGAACAATGAAAAAACTAGCCTCCACCGGGATTCGAACCCGGGCCTCCCGCTTTATATGCGGACACCCTAACCAGTAGGCTATGGACACTGATTGTATGTCCAGAGGTTCGAAACCAGTAAATCAGGTCGTAATTCCACTGTAGGCGTTTATCACCTGTATCGAACAATACTAGTTCTGTTTTGGTGACATACAGTATTTGCCTTACTCTAGAGATCAAACATGATGCTAACCAACTCGAAATCATTTATGATTACTAAAGCCGGATCTCGAAAGAGATACTTTGAACATACTTTGTTAATGAAATGGAGTTAAACGGCAAAGGCAAATGAATATATATATATATATATACATTCAACATGCAAGGACCAAAACTCTGGTACAATATCCCTCTAACTATCCGGTCATCTCCCACCGTTACTACTTTCAAAAGTAATCTCAAAACTCATATTTTCTAGGGTCATTTTGATCTTTGTATTTGTACTGTGTATTAATTTTCTGCCATGTATTTGACAATGTGTTTTTGTTTTTGTTTTCTTTGTTGTTAAGAGCTATGATCATATTTGGAAGAGCACTATTTCAAGCATTGTATTTATTATGATTATTATAACATATATATATATATATGAAATGATTCGCTTGGGTTATAATAATAAAAATAAATGAGACTTATATAGCGCCAAATCAGTAGACAAAAGTCACTGGTTATTGGGTTATTTAATAGAAACTCATTTTATATTTTTGGGCTTTTCTTTGTTGATTTATTCCAGGAGAACAGCTCATCAACCGTATTCCTGGCAGTGGAATGCTTGCAACCAAAACTGGCCTTTTCAACACTTTGCGTGACTATGAGCGACTTAACGATAGATTACAGAAAGGAAATTCTGGGAAAGGTCTGAGGATTTTAGACTTTTTTCCAGAGTCGTATGTTTTGGACATGAAAGCTGACCGGGAGGCATTCTTTCAGACTTTCAAAGGTTAGATGGCAAAAGTGTTTTGGATAGGGACTGTGTTGGTTGATATCTGGAAGTGTCCAACCCGGTAGGGGAAACAGGAAATGTCGGGTAAAAATTTGGCAAAACAACATAAACCCATTTTCTGAGTCTTGAGAGTCCTTGAATATTGAAGTTTAGCCTGGAAAAGTAAAGAATATCTTCCATTGAACTCTTCTTCATATGGATATATTTTCATGCCATATCATCAAAACTACAGTATGAAATGATTCCCAAAGGTAATGAGGGTGGTATTGAAGAACTTGCATAGACTCCGGATGTATGACCCGAATGGCCAGAGAAAGGGCAAACCAATATTGGATTGCTCCAATTACTGCCAATTTTGTCACTTACCAAGGCTATCTGAGCAGATGGCAGTTTTCAGTGGTCATATATCTATATATATATATATATATATATATATATCTATATCTATATATATATATATATATATATATCTATATCTACATATATATATATATATATATATATATATTTATATAGATTTTCAATTATATATTCATTTGCCTTTGTCGTTTACCTCCATTTCATGAACATAAAGTCTGTTCAAAGTATCCCTTTCAAGATCCGGCTTTAGGAATCACAAATGATTTCGAGTTGGTTAGCATCATGTTTGATCTCTAGAGTAAGGCAAAATATGTCACCAAAAACAGAACTAGTATTGTTCGATACAGGTGACAAACGCCTACAGTGGAATTACGACCTTCCTTACCGGTTTCGAACCTCTGGACATACAATCAGCGTCCATAGCCTAATTGTTAGGGTCGCGTACAGAGCGGGAGGCCCGGGTTCGAATCCCGGTGGAGGCTGGAAGTTTTTTCACTGTTCTTGATTTTCCAACTCATTACGATTTTCAATTATATATATATATATATATATATATATTTGTATATATATATATATTAAACTGGTGCTGTGGCTAAGTGGATAAAGGCGGTAGCATTTGAAGCAATGGAGCTTAGCAATTGGGAGGTTCCTGGTTCGATACCTGGCCGGGTCATTGTAAGGTGGGTTTTCAATCAAGAGCAATCTACAGTTTTCCCATCTGAAATGACTTTCTAAAAATTGAAAAGATTCCAAATTTGAGTTAAAATGTGAATTGGAAGCCACCCGACTTGTAAGTTGTAATCCATGAGCACTTGTGGGTTTCATCAACATTTTTGGTCGCTTAAGCATGGTAAAAAGAACTCAAGATTATTATGATTATATCATGAACGTTTTAACATTTTAACGTACACAATTTCTCCAACAATTAATATCTAAGACAGAACCACTTTAATAAGTAACACTTTCTATTGTACTGATTTAGTTTAAACTATCTTTAATTTTTAATTCTTACTTTGAAAATATCCAAGCATCCAACCAAAGATGATGGTACATTTTTTTCTTCTTTTTTTTTACAAATGAAATTTATTTGCTGGATGAAGGGGTGGTAAAGAGTGGGTGGGCTAATTATCAGATTTCAACAGTTATGTACCAAGATGAGAAAAATTGCCCAGCTATATGTAGCAAATTCAAACAACTTCATGAAGAAAAGAATGATCACTATGATGAAAAAAAACCTAAAAAGGTAGAATTTTAACCAACTCTCTTCAATTCAATCGTTTATCTATTTCTTTTCCTTCTCCTGTTTAATTTTTTAGAAGGCGAAATCTGGATTTGTAAACCAAACAACATGAACCAGGGGAAAGGAATCTACTTGGTGAGAGATTTAGTGGAACTAAAGCAGAAATATAGAGATGACGGATCCAGTGGTGCTTTGCAAAGGTCAAGGGTCAAACGGGGGACCAATCAGAGACTTATCCAGAGGTACAATTTCACCATGGCAGTTTTAAGAATTTGTTTTGTGTCAAAGGCATATATGTGACAAATCTCGGACACTGTTAGTCGAATAACTAACCTCTCAATATATCTTGTTCCTAACTCTAAATGTGATTGTTTGAATGTAAATTATGTTTTACTCGATAAACCCCTTGGCAGTTGTTCCTCCTAAGCTTTACTTTCGTATTATGATTTTGTTTGTTTATTAATCCTTGAAATGTGATATATACATTTGGAATGTTTGTTTTTATGTTGTCAATGAAAAAGAAACGTGCATTTAAAATCTCATTAATATTCATAACTTGTATGTTATCATATTACTTTCTTCAGTATATGCTGGTAACTGAATTGTACATGTATAAAGGACAAAAAAAAAAAAAAAATCTGCTCAATTCATTACCGTGATGACATCACTAACTTTGTCTGTTGCCAGACGCTTCATAAAGGATCACCAAATTTGAAGGAAACAAAACATATCTTTGCCATAAAAAAATGCAATTAATTGGGCAATCTTGCTTTTTTTCTTCTTTTTCTTTTACTGAATTTTCCAAGGTACCTTCCAAAACCTTTATTACTAAATGGGAAGAAGTTTGATGTCAGGACCTACATGTTAATCGCCTGTACCAGTCCCTTTGTGGTCCTTTATCACTCCGGCTACTGTCGCCTCTCCTGCGAAGATTACGATCCAGAGAGCAAAGACCTTGCTAGGCATCTTACAAATCAGGTATATATTAGGATTATGCACCCTAGCTGTCATAAGTTTTATCGTTATTGATTTATGATCTAATTTAAACTTTTGGATAAAAAATTTGTATGATCCTTAAATAATTAAACCACTTCACATGTTGCTTAGAAATATCTGAATTTAGAATTGTATGATCAATCCCTTCCATGCTTTAAGAAATGAATCACAGCAAGTACTCTGTGATGGCAGTTGTTCCTCAATAGCTTACTATCATATTATGATTTTGTCATTCTGGGATCATTAATTGGTTAGAATAATCTCTCACTGGCTAAAAATTTGTTCTTTCAAATATGTGTTTTTATGTCTTAGGCAGTAAGTGTTTCTATTGATTTTGCTTTATACTCAGAATTGTTTTTTTTTTGTTAATTTGTTCGCCTACTGCAAAAATTTGTTAGTACTGCATTGCTACCATGTAGCTATGACAGGTCATGAGTATAGCCAAGAAATTACACATGATTAAAATTGCGAAAAGTTTTAGAAGACCTCTGCTGGAGGTTCAGTCCCCCCCCCCCCCCCCTGAATCATTGCTACACATAGAGGAGATATCAGTCAGACGTTTTCACAAGCTGTCTTAAAGAGAGGAATACCTTTAAGATAAGGCTTGGTTCAGCGGTTAGAGTGTCCACCTCACAATCCTTAGGTTCCAGGATCAAATTCAGCCAGGAGCCAGATTCTCTTGACCTATTCAAATATCGCTACAGTGCAGTGGTGATGTGAGGAGTCTTCCATGGATTTGGTAGTTTCTGGTTGCTGAACTTGGGAAAAGGGGTTTGTTTCTGTTCTTCACTTGGTTCCGAAACAACTTTGTTTGTCATGGCTGCACTGCAGTGATGTCGAATGTGGTGCCTTTGCCTACCTCAGTATTTGAGAAAGTGGTCAGATGCTGGGGGTACACTCTCGTCCGTCAGATGGGGACGTTAAATGGCGGTCCCGGGAGCAGGAATGGGAGCCAATTCACACCCCTGCCTTGTTATCCTCTGAATGAACACTTATCAAAAAGAGAAGGCTTGAAATTAGCTGGTGTTCATCCACGATCTAACACAGATCGGGTCTCAAATAAGCTACTGTAAGGCTCCCTGATCCTTGGGCCTCTAAACTAAACTATATATGATATTCTTAGGGTGGCAGTTAAATTACGTTTTAAAATTTTAACGTGAATGACCGTTATTTAAATTTGTAGCAAATTTGGAGCCAAAACTGATGGTAATTCATCTTAAAATTTCCTTGGAAAGTTTCTCTATTATGTTAAAGGACAAATTTGGGAGAGTCATTATTTATCTTAAGTAATCTGCATGAGCCATCGGACTGTTCTGATACTTGGTCCCCATTTACCTCTGCTATGAGGGGAGGGAAAAAAGGGAAGGGGAGGGAGGAGGGGAAGGGGTTGGTAATTTATACGGTTCCGTATGACTTCAGTTGAATTAGAAGCAATGAAAAATAGCATCTGGGAGGGCTTGGTTCCACCCCTGGTTTGCCAAAGTAAGGTGTGGGGGGGGGGGGGTTTCCAGATGAAGTGGTCTTCCAAATTGTTAAAAACTCTAAAATGTGCTAAAATTGAAAATTGGATAGCCACCACCCTACCTGAAGTGTAAAATAATCAGCCATTAGCATCTCCTACATACATTTGTAGATGCTAATCAGCATCGGAAAATAACTGCCTTATTTAGCACTTTCAATGAAGTGAATTGTCAAGTGAAAACAGATCTAAATCCTGAAAGGCAGAGATGCATTTGTCTCTCAAATTCTTTGAAAATGCTAGATGTTGATGATGTTCTTTTCTTCATAAAACCGTTTCAGTATCAACAGAAGAAAGTTCCACAGTATAAAGACATGAAGGATGAAACAGTGTGGAGCATGGAGAGGTTTAATGATTACATCAATACAGAAATAGCAGAACAGCATGGCCTACCAGATGATTGGGTTTTCGGTCACTTCACAGTAAGTTTTCTAAATTACTGTTTATCCTCTTTTATCTCTTTTTCTATTAGGGGAGGGGGAGGGGAGGGGGGTAGGATGGTTCCAAGGGTCATGAATATTCTCCTTGGTCATTCCTCAGTTTATCGATAAATACATTCCACGGGATGGCTTCTAAAGTTATAATAAAAAGTGATTCGTAGCTGCTATGACTTTATTTGAATGATGATTGTGAAGGTTGAAAACTTTGGCAAAATATTTTAGAAAATGTCTTACTCTGTTTTTTTTTATCCCTAAAATGTAAAAAAATGATACCACACAGGAACAGCATATAGTATGGGCCCTAAAATGGATGTAGTCAAAACTATTTTACCTTTTACCAAGAGAAAAATATGGAGCAAAGTGTGAGATAAAGATTAGACAAATATAGTTCATTTTAAATTAGAACCTTTGAAATGTGACGCTGAAGCTTAGAGTTAATCGTCAAAAAGACACCCTCAACCAATGGATTAATGAATACATGCCTTGTCTCTGTATTTTCAGCCAATTTTTAAAACAATATTTCTTTCTAGTGTAAACAACCAAAGTAATGGTGAAGCTGTTCTTCCATTTGAAGAACTTTCTCAAACTATAAGCAGGAGGGGATAGGAAGGTTTAAAGGCATTGAAGACTCGCCCCAAACCGCGTGTGGCCATCTGAAAAAGTTAACTTTCTGTTGCTTGCAAGTGATGTTTTGTTAGTGCCGCAACAAAATGCAGACAGTAATGAAACGTGATACCTTGTTATCTTTAGCTGGACCTGAGATGTCCACGCTGCTATGTACACTGTGTTGTGGGTATTGACAGTAGCTGTATGTACTGACTGTACAGTAGTGTCTAATTACAAACGGTAGCAAGTTGTGTGTGTATTTTCTGGGATCGATGGTGGTGTCTAACACTTCTGTTACACCTCATTTGAAAGTAGGTCAGATTACGGGCATTAGACGTTTGTTTTAGCGCGAGTCTTCACACCCTTTAAAGGTTTTTAAAGTTATAAGAAATGTCTAAGCCATAAAAACTCAAAACTTTGATACCTGGAATGTGTCGTGTCGTTGGGCATCATGTATTTTTTATTCTATGTCAGTGAAATGATTGATCATGGCTACAGAGAGATATTTGGTCATTTCTGTTATCCTGCCTGTAAAGACCTGAAGAGTTTTTGTGAGGGGTAAAAGTTGTCTGCACACATTAAAAACCAAACCTTTGATAACAGGAAGAATGTCTAGAGTTGTTGTTTAACATACCAATGTTCGCATTGGGTCCCGCAAAAGTATTTTCTCTTGAGAGGGGGGGGGGGGAATTTCCCACAACGGTTCCTGGTACTTTCCGCAACTTGTACCATTACTGTAGTTACAAAACTTGCCAATAACAAGCCGGATATTATAAAGTTTTGTTAAATTTGGTAAGGAGTCATGTGATTGGTCAAATCTGTTCAAAAAGAAATGCTTTGTTAGTGCAGCACTGCACAGTGTGTATTGGTCACAATGGTCGACCACGTTTACTGCACTATATGTACTATATGTTTGCTGAATCTCTTATTAAGGAAAATTAAGGAAATTCATGAGTCATACAGAGATGATAAAGGACCATCTCTGTACACTACTCTTCCCCGGAACAGACTGTGATGTGTATGAGGTGTGAAGTCTACCTTTGACAGAGATTTTCTCCGTCTGTTTTCTCGGTCAAGACGACAATGTCACATTTTCTGTAGGAGGAAAAAGTTGGCAATCGTCAACAGTCATGCATGAATGACTTCCATACTGGTTTCTTGGTCTCTAATAATAGTTTACTTGCCTGTAAAGTAAATAATCTGAAATAATATTGGAAAATACTCCATGGGGTGTCTTTAGAGCTTGACAAATTGGAATCACATGTTAATTGATAAACTCGATAGGTTCCGTATGTCGGATTATGGCATCATCAATGCCTCTGAGAGTTGTCTCTGTTCGTTGGGAAAGATGATAGTAAGCCTATATTAGCAAACGGTGATTTTTATTTACAAACGTTTAATAAGTATCGAACAGACATGGACGCCGCCCGGTGGTGGAGCTCTACATCTTTTACTACGTAAATAGATTACACCACACCGTAAACATTGCCAAAGAAGAGGCGTGCGTAACTTGCTTTCCAGTTTCATCCTGCCAGGACTTGAAAAATGGAAAACAAATAGAAAAAAGAACTGATTATAAAGCTGTTATTAAACTATATTTTACCATATTTGGTTCTTTCTCTTGTCAGAAGAGGATGCAGCAGGTTATGACTCACTGCTTTCATGCTGTCAAGACTAAGCTGGATAACAGACTGGGACTCTTTGATCTCCTCGGATTTGATTTCATCATCGACGCAGACATGAAGGTATCTAACGAGATTATCACGCAAGCATGCATGTGAAAAAGACTGATTCTGTTTCAGACGATATGCCAACTTATGATGACCCCAAGTCCTTGTTCTTAGCTTTTAGATGCCACAGAATCATGAAAAGAGACAAATGGGGCTTCGAATAATTATTATTAAGAAATATTCATTATTGTTTTGTTAGTTCTTTCATAATAATAATAAATAATAATAATGGACATTTATAAAGCGCCAGTATCCATCAAGAAAAAGATGCCCATGGCGCAGTGACACAAACAGTGCGATAGCAAAACAAAAAGACAGTAAACATTATACAAGACAAAAATGCAAGCAAAAATGAGCAACAGTGAACAATTAATTAAACAGTTTTCATTAGGGGAGTCTTGAGATAGCGTTTAAAAGAAGCAAAAGATGGACTATGTTTTACATGTTCTGGAAGGCTGTTCCACAGAGAAGGGGCAGCAGCAGCACTGTTCTCTTCAGTGAGCAAAACAAAAACAAAGTGATTTAACGATCAAATGAGAGAGAAATATTAACAGGCTGTGAATAGACAGATTCACAAGTGTAAGAAATCTTGTATACTGTGACATTTGCATTATTTTCTTATATTTTAACACCCCAGTAGAACGAAAACTTGGTGAGGCATAAAATCTTCTATCTCCTCTCTCTCCCCTGTTTCTCCCTGTTGTCCCTTCTTCCCCTATCCTCTATCTTCTGCTCTCCACCTCTTTTGCATTCTCTCCACTTCTTTGACCCTGTCACCACCTAAATCTCTCCCCTCTGACCACTCACCCCCTTACCCCTCTCTCACCTCAACGATACAATTTACATGAGTAATACTTGCAGCTTCTTAAACACGTCAATATGATTTCTACTGGGACATTTAGTTTACGTTCACAGCTAGTTCTCTCGAGTTCCTTCTTATACCACAACCATACTGAGATAGACTTTGATCTGTGTGCTCTATATATAGATTTGGCTGTTGGAAGTGAATGTGAATCCTGCCCTCCATACCAACTGCGATGTCCTCCGAGAAAAGCTACCGCCGATGATCGCAGAAACCATCGGTAACTTGTGATATATTCTATGTTTTTAGTTTTCATTCTTTATCCTTTATTGAGAGGTTAGAATAATCTGTGGACTTGTGCAGTTGGGATGTAACGTACAGAATTTATTTTAGGTATTTCAGCATGTGTTGTTTAACTAATGGAAATAATTAGTATTTAAAAATATTTGCATCATTGGCTAGAAAGTGTTGTAAACACTGAGGTTCAATTTGAATGTATCCAGCATAAGTAATCCTTCAAACAGGCCTTGGAGACTTTCAGATGTTAAACACCAACTGAACTTTTGCAAGCAATACTTTCTATCGGAGGATGAACTATTAAAGCCACACGATATGATATTTTGAAGTAGTTTGGTTTATTTTGAAGGTTGGAAAATATACTAATCATAGAAATAATTTGCTCCTTTTTTAACAAGAAAGAAGTGTCAAAATTAACAGCTTCAAATTATTCTTTATTTGTTAATATGTGACAGCACCAATGCATTCCATTCGGTTTTTTTCCATTAACGGTAAATTTCTCCAAATTTTGGACTTCTGTTATCTAAAATTACACGTTACAAGGTGAGCTGCTGTACGGAATTGTGTTGGGATACTAGCGATCATATATGAAAAGGAATCATGCAAAAAGGTTAACTTAATTAAATGACTCCCAGATACTTTGAAAAAAATGTCTTACTTTGCTTTGCATCTCTGATTTGTTTACATTTGTGGAAGCAACTGGCTGAAGCCCAAAGGCGACACATGATGGTTTTATAAAAGAGTGTCATCAGCTTTCTGGCTATTCAATTTTATGGAACTTGTTACCTTTCTTTCATATTTACCCAGATATAACTCTCGAAATATTTGAGAAAAGTCGTAAAAGGGAAAAGATACTGCCGATAAGATCAGTGAAGAGCTTCAACCTCCTGTATAGTGCCACCAGTGGTGGGAGGCGCTCTAAAGCGACAGGCCAACGTTCGAAGTCCATTTCTCCCGTGAGAACCGCAAGGACCTCGACTAACCTAGTGAGAAGTAAAGGTGCAAAGTCAACAATACCACCAAAGAGTTCTGTGCCACCAAAGAGTTCCGTGCCACCGAAGAGTTCTGTTGATAAGGGAACAGGGAAGGTTAAAGTTCCTGTGCCAAATGCAACACCAACCTCTGAGGGGAAGACAGTCGTAACTGACAAGAAAACGGAAGATATCTTCATGAATAAATAGGATTTGGAGATGAGGGTAAAATGGCAATGCAAAAGCTTGTTGGTGAGGTGAAGGTAACAGCTGTAGGTATAAGTAAGATGGTACCTGTAGGAAATTATTGAAGTGAGATAAAAAAGTATTCAAGACTAACTTCATACCAAATGTGTCAAATCCATATATTCAACTTGAAAACATAATATCTTGATACTCTAATCCATATAAGAATACATTCCAGATGGGGGGGGAAAAAAATTATGATATTAATTTTGTGTGACACAATTTTTTTTTTTTTTAAATGGTCAAGGGCAGGTGTGATTCAAATGGTTAATTACCTGCTAGGCAGCAGCCAAAACTTGTGGTGACTATTCAGAACTCTATTGTGTGTAAATATGGCAAGACTTGGTTGAGATGGTGAAAATAAATGTTACATACCAGGTGCGTATCTAGGGGGGGGGCGTTGGGGGCGCGCGCCCCCCGGGTAAGGAAAAGAGGAGAGAAAAAAAAGAGAAGAAAAAAGGGAAAAGGAGGGGAAAAAAGAAAAGGAGGAGAGGAAGGAAGGGAAAAGAAAAAGAAAAAAGAGAGAAAAAGGAGAAAAGGAGGGAGTAGAAGATAGCCAAGACCTCGGGAAGAGAAAGATCCCTATTATATACACAGGGTAGCCAGTGACAGATCAAGGATTACGGAGGGGGTGTGCGCCTCACCCTACCCCTTACCCCGACAACTCCATTTTTGACGTTTCCGTTTTTCCTCTCTCACTAATGTACTTGAACTCGACCGAGTCGTCGGGGAACATAACGCATTTCGGGAAGGGGGCAACCGCCCCCCCTTCGAGCTAGTAATTTAAAAATAGACAATGCTTAGATGCAACTTACAAGGCCTGGGAAGTGTCATTTCCAGCGATCTGGGAGGCATTTTCGGCCAAATTTTTTATTGTACGCTTCGCGCCAACTCATGGTGGCGCTTCGCTTAGATAGTTTGCCTACAGGCTTCGCCCTCCCTTGGCAATTACTCGCTACACGCCTGTTCGAATTTGTAAAGCAAAGAGCAGATATAACATCATATCAATGAGCATTGAAATGCATGTTCCACGATGTACAGCCTAAAAAACTCAATGTGTATAATCAAAGGCGTAGGAGCCAGATTGGATTTGGGGGCTGTAATGACTTGCCCGAAAAAAGAGCCAAAATTTTTCGCGCGCAAAGCGCGCATTCAATATGTCAATGACAATATCATATAGGCAAGATCGGTCATTACATTGTATGGCATCGTGTACCGCACGGTCCGTCAAAGTTGCACAGTATACCGCCGGATGCTAATGTAAACACCCAAATGTCTTATGTAGATGGAGGAAAAGCATACAGATCCATTTATGTCAAAACTCTCTTTTACAGTAGTAATGTCGGCCAAGCTTACAACTTTATTTCAATTACCAAGGAGATCATTTTAAGCTATTCATTGCTATTTATTTTTCTTTCAGTAGGTGCCCAAAAAATGGGAAAACAATTGGGGGGAGGGGGGCTGCAGCCCCCGCATCCTACGGGACCTACGCCTATGAGTGAAGTGTTCGCTTTCGATATACCTGATATCGGAAATATCTGCTATTTTTCTGTTCCTTCATCCAAGTTTTGTAAAAGCCATTATAAGAGGTTGCAATATTTCTACACCAATAAATTAACTGTGTCGGAATTTTCCAAAATTTCCTCACCAACATTCTTCATCATACTTTCCTCCACTCGTTCAATTTTGACCTGTCTGTTAGGGGTTCAAGGAGGTTTTTCTATATTGGTTGTCTATAGATTGAATTTTGTGCAACATTATGGGTATGTTTTCAAGTGATTTTATTCACGAGAAAAGTCAATTTTCAAATTCTCAACAAGTAATGGGCTTAAAACCTTGAAAAGTGGGGCTTTCGGATATTCTGGGCCGTGACGTAGAATAACCTACAAAAGCAATGATCCTAGGACATGCAATGAGGTCTAACATGATGTGTGACTGGT
The DNA here is from genome assembly GCF_037975245.1 of Apostichopus japonicus. Lineage (NCBI taxonomy): Eukaryota > Metazoa > Echinodermata > Holothuroidea > Aspidochirotida > Stichopodidae > Apostichopus > Apostichopus japonicus. The sequence goes on from NC_092571.1 coordinate 24,529,887, forward strand.
GACAATCTTCAAAAAGGTTATGGATGGAAAAAACTTTTGGGAAATACTTGGTTCTCAGGCAAAAGTGTACATCTGGTTGCTCATTTTCAAGCCCGAGAAGTGCCATTTCCGGTGATCTCGGGGGTATCAAAACCAGAAATTTTCTTGTACGCTCCGCGCCAACCGATGGTGGCGCTCCGCTTAGATAGTAATTCGCGCCCCCCGGGTTAGAAAATCCTGGATACGCGCCTGTATACAGCTTTAAGGGTCATCAGTATCCCCCCCCCTCCCAAAGAAAAATATGCTAGAAAAGTCAGGTAATGGTCACCAATGATCAAATTTCAACAAGCATTTTGGGACACTCTATAAAGTAAATAGTAATCCACACTGAGACATTTAATTGTTTTTTTTTTTAGATTTTTTTTTTACACTCCTGAATGTCTGTGAAAAAAAAAGAGATAAAAGAATCAGAAACCTTCATGAAAGTACTTTTGAAAACTTCTAGCATTTTTTTTAATCTGCTTATATTTGGGGTTGATAATATGATAATGACCTTGTCATTAGCTGTTTAAAATTACAGCTACCACGATTTATTTCTTACCCTCGATTGGGAGAGTAGCTTGTAGAAGCGTATTAATTGTTTTCCTTGTTTCGGCCAGTAGCATAGCTGATGTAATACAAAGTACAAGCTTTATGAAAACAGAATTATTGAAACAATCTTCTTTAAGGAAGATTTGCAGCTTGAGTTTGTTGTTTGTTGTTTTGGTTTTCTGCAAGAATGTTTTAAATTTTTATTATAAAATACACTTACTAATGTGGCTGTGATTTCATTATTAAACGTCTGTATTTTAATATTTGCAGCTTGAGTTTGTTGTTTTAATTTTCTGCGAGAATATTTTGAATTTTTATCATAAAATACACTTACTTATGTTGCTGTGATTTCATTATTAAACGTCTGTATTTTAATATTACAAGGTGACGACTGAAAATGTGACTGAAATAAGCTCTCAAAGTTTCAAACTTGTGATGTTAACTTTCTAATAAGCAAAGCCTAAGAAGAACCTTCTAATGGTTTCTTTATTTTTCAGACTCGTCCTCGAAATTTGTATAAAAAATTAGAGGAAAAGATGGGCTTAGAAGTCAATCCTTCTGTTGCAACTGATTTTTTTGAAGAAAGATTTGTGGTTATTACTGCATTTCTATTTCATTTCATTTTCATTTCATTTATTTTAGTGATTTTAATTTGATTTGTTTGATTTATTTCATAGTCCTGCCTTGACTTTTATTTTGAAGTGTTTTATTCTTGTGATATTATTAAGTATTTATATTTTGTATGATTTCTGTATTTTTATTTAACTTGGCCAGACCACCCTTCCAGAACTTTTTTTAGAAGGATACACACACCCCGCACACGCATACACATTAGAAAATATGTTGAATTGCAAATTGTACTTAAAGATTGTGAGGTATTCTCTAAAGATCTAGAATAATATGTCACTAGATCATGCATTCCATAGGAAAACTGAACATCTTTGAAGTGTGTCTTGGTAAAATCTTTGTTATTCTAAATACATGAATATTTAGCATATTCACATGGTAGACACATATAGGTTTAACATAGCAGTGAAGTTTAAGATTGCTATTTCACAGAGTAACGGTTATAATTCTATACTCGGTTATATTTTTTTTCTTTTCTATCTCACGTTTTCTGGTTGTTGAACAGATCTTTTATCTATTCTTTTCTTTATCTATTTCTTACTCATAAATAACTAGGAAAATATTCACTTAACGAGAATGGAAAGAACTTAAATAATAGCAATTATATATTAAGCATTATTTAGGGGTCTATTCGAACATAAAAAGACTTCATAAAAAGAAATTGTGCCTTTACTATACATAACATTCCCTACATCAAAACCTTGAAATATATATATTTATATTTAATTCATCTGTTGCTTCCATACACTGGAAAATAAAGATTTAACATTCACAAAATATGGTATAATTAAGATATTTTGGGAGGTAATTGTCTATATCTATTTATTTAAATAAAAAGACTTCATAAAGTAAAAGTTTTGCATTTCTTGTGCCTTAACTCTACATAACGTTCCGTACATCAAAACCTTGAAATATATATATTTATATTTAATTCATCTATTGCTTTCATACACTTGAAATAAAGATTCAACATTCACAAAAGTATGGTATTTATCAGATAAGGATATTTTGGGAGGTTATTGTCTTCATCTATTTATTTAAATAAAACTACTTCATAAAGTGATATTTTGCATTTCTTGTGCCTTAACTCTACATAACGTTCCCTACATCAAAACCTTGAAATATATATATTTATATTTAATTCATCTATTGCTTTCATACACTTGAAATAAAGATTTAACATTCACAAAAGTATGGTATTTATCAGATTAAGATATTTTGGGAGGTTATTGTCTATATTTATTTATTTAATTATTTTTTGTAAATCTCTGAAGTATTTGTTTCACACATGAAGGGTACATTGTGTCTTCAGTCTCTACCATAGTTGGTCAAGTTAGCCTTGAATTGTAACCAGTGATATAAAAGTCTTGAATTTTAATACCAAATGGTGGGTGAATATTAATGTGGTATTGTTTTAAATGCTTGGATAAATCGTTAAATTACCTTTCTTCATTTTTGTAGTCTATGAAATATTACTCTTAGATCAAAATTGTTGTTACATTTTGTGTTCTGTTTTAGACATTAAACTGACTTGTTTTCACTGCTTTAAGGATGTTTTCAATCGAATTGTAACCAGTCAAAGTCTTGAACTTACAAGAATGCTTGAAATATATTAATAAACTTTTGTCATACTTGAGCTAGATTCAGATTGAGTAATGATTACAAATACCTGTCATTGCCATCTTCCAATGCCTATCAATATCCTTCCAGCTGAAACTTTGGTCATGTTCAAGTTAACAAAAAGTCATAATGTTTAGCTCTTTTTATTTTACTACAACATTTTACTTATAATTAGTCTCAGTATTATTAACCATAGCCATTCCACAAGAAGTGTTTTATAATCTAGAAATTCACGGAAAAGTTGTGAACTTTAATTCTGTGGACTGCATTTTGTTTGTAAGTGTTCTTGTGTTGTTATATCAACCGTGCATTTACGAATACACTACAGGGCAAACTTTTCTGTCACAAAACCTTTAATATAATAAACGATTTTATCAGAGGCCTTAATGATGTTGGTTTTATTGATGAGGGAGGTCACATATGTTGAGCAAGCTGAAAAGATAAGCTTAGTTGTGTAAGACTGTGATTTTGCAAAATGTAAATTGTTATTAAAATGCAGTTGGCACTGAAAGCATGTTGTGTCTTCAATAATCTTTTGACACAAGAACATTAACACTTTTTTATATTTAAAGAATCACTTGGTCACTGATGTGTTAGTCCAGGCATTAAAATGTTAAGCGATTGGTTTGTAAATTTGAATTACACAACTAAAAGGGTTCTTAAAAAAGTTCTCTCTTCCAATAAAACAGGATGTATCTTGCATTGTTAATATATAACTGATTTAGACCTTAATATTTTGTAAAATTAGATCTTTCCATTGAGTGTCTTGCTGTATCTAAAGGAGATGACCTTTAGTCTGTATGTTAAACTAATTAACCCAGTTGCTTTGATTATTAATGAGTTACTGATGTTTAATGTGTAATATATACATACTTAGTAGATAGTAGTAGTATTTATTTTTCCGATCTGCAAGATAACAAAAAGAAGTTTGTTCTCTGATGCAGTCGTCCTTTAATTGACATCATTTTTTTGTACTATACAAGCCTATAGCCAATACTATGCATTTCAACATACAGTATTCCATTTTTTCCTACCTTGATATTATCATCTTGTTTTAATACTTTTTCTCTTCATCTTCACCTTGACTTATGTCTAGATAGTATTTATAAATTAACATCCAGTATTAATATTAGTCAGCTCGGGAATCTGCTAACTGGACCAGCAGCTCCCCGGCCCTACATCCCCTCCCCCTCCACGGTCAGTTCAATTCTGTGTATGTAGCTGGCTAACTCAATGATCATCAACCATAATGCCCCAAATGTTAATTATGATGCTGGAACTTGCTCTAAGTTTCTCTTTAATCTATTTTCTTGACAGCTCACGTTTGCACAGTATCACAGTCTGGTAATACCATATACTTGACTCCAGTGGCGGAGCTAGGGGTGTTGGTCAGGGGGGCAAGAATGGTCTGTAGGGGCGCTTTTGGCACTATCTAAGCAGAGCGCCACCACAGGTTGGCGCGGAGCGTACAGAAAATTTTTGAGTAAAGATACTCCCTAGATCGCCGGAAATGACCCTTTCCGGGCCTTGCTAATTTCCAGATAAACGAAGAATAAATAGGTGTCATCGCCATTTTGTCAGAAAATTACACCAACAAAATGTGACAAATGTCAATAGGTATTTGAGAGCGCAATTAAAAAAACAATAATTGCGAATAAGTAAAAAGTGATAAAAAGCTGAAAAGGGCGCCAGCAGTCCATTTGAGTCTGTCAGGGGGGGGGGGGGAATCCGCTCCCTCTGACTGTATGGACGCTCTGCCACTGCTTGACCCGTAAAGGAAAGTTGAGCTCGGTACCTTAAAAAACAGAATCCCTCCCTTTAATTCATCAGAATTGCACCAGCAGCAAATAATGAAAATTCACATTTAAAGTTTGCAAATAAGACGTTCAAATTTTACGGGACACAAACTCTTTGTATCGTTCTCAATGACAACTGGTTGTAACCACACCTTGAAATATGTCCGATCACGTTTTTGGCAAATTTTCGACCAAAATGCAATTTTAAATTAGACAATTAAATGGGTGTTTCTTCAAGATGCTGTGATCGGGATAGTAAAAATAAATTGACAAATTCCATCTCTAACTGACCATTTTCGTGGTCTTTCTTACATATTTGGGGACCAACATACTAGACTTTACCTTTAACGTGAGACTTGAAAATTGAAACGATAAGAAAGGTCAATGCTTTGATGGTACCAAAGTTAAGTGAGGACATACATGCATTGCTCAGTTCCATATGTGTAACCTTGACAAAAAATGTGAGCTAGTTCTTATCGTGAAACTGTCAACAAAATACAAAAATAAACAGAGCATGTTCCAGGTATTGATAGCTAATAATAGCATATCTAGTTGTTTGTTTGTCCTTTGGTCCCCATTAGTACCTTTATGTTTATTATATGTCAACATTAATTATTATTGATGTTAACAGCTGATTGATGTGAGTTTTGTTTATAGTTTTTGGTACAGTTTTGTTTTGAATTTAATTGTGACTATTAAACTATACTAAAAAATGTCATGAATGCATATTTTCTACTTCTTTTTTATGTGTTTGCTTTCTCTTTATAAGTTATTAGTTGGTCATTGCAATTTTTTTAAACAGTTTTATGTTGATAATTGTCATTTTCATTGATATGGATTTTCATGGAAATGAGGTTTGTAGCCAGGCATGTCCATGTTCAAGCTTTGGCTAAATGCCAAAAAAGTCACGCAACACTCTCTCAAGCTTTCCCCTCCCCTTCATCCTGCCATCCCTCCCTGCTCACCTTCCTTTGTCCCTGAACATGGTAGAATCCATCCAACTATTTAATACTAATTAATAAACACAAAACGTTATCAGAACATTTTTAAAAGAGCCTCTAAAATATGTTTTTATAACGTTTAATGTGGTGTTATAAAAACGTTGGCATAACGTTTTTATGAAATATTAATGTTATATTGATGTTTTAACAAAAAAATGTTTTGAAATAAAGCCTGAAAACGTTTTCGTGACATATTTATTACACCACAAATAACGTTATCAACACAAAAGACGAAACGTTTTAATAACGTTTTAAAAACGTTTTTGTGTGATACCCTAGTACCTCATTTAGTAGATTGGGTATCAAATCAAGCTAACTGTGTGTATAACAGGGTGCTTTCATGCATGAAAAAACTCATTTAACTTCATGTCTACAAGAGAATCATGGCTTGCCTAATTTCAAAAAACTTTTTTTTTGGGGGGGGGTGAGGAGAAATTTTCAATTCGGTTGGCTTAGACTATTAAACCTTGTGATGCATCTGGGGTCGAGTTTCAAGATGGACATTGGGGAAAACTTGAAACCAGTGGGGCCGGGCCTTGAAAGTAGAAACATGCGGTCCCGAGTCAGTATGCCAGTAGGGCTGTCTGCCCCTGCAATGTATCAACTCCGAATGGTACTTGAAAAGGGTTTGCAGTATCAGCAGGCTTTGGACAGTCTGATTATTTTCCTCGTTTATAGATCAAATATAAATTTGACGACATTCTCATTTTTGCGAAGCTGTCCATTGAGAAATATATTCTGAAGAAAAAACAGCTTAGCAAAAAGTATTACTGATGAAAGCAGTATCATAACATTCAGGGTGACTGCATAGTCAATACATTAACGTGACCTTAAAAGTTACAGTCAGGGTTGATGCTGCTGTTTTATACAAATAACAAAACAATGACGCATGTGATGACTGAACAGGGCCAGCCATGATCGATCGGTATTCATAACAGAAGATTGGTCTGAAGGAAACCCTGCCTACAACACATTGTGGAATAATTGATTGGAAACCGATCAATAATTGCAAAGATTCTTAGGCATTGGAAGACATCAATAAGTTCTACACAGAAATTTCGGTTGCATGCGTAAGCTTACCAATAGTAGCACAGTGTACGCAAATGAAAACTCTTTGACTAGACTGTTATGCCTGTGGAAGGTTACGCTGGCTATAGATAACAGTACTACTCTACTGTGTATATCTTTAGAATGAGAGCCTAGGCAGTTTCTCTGAAACGTTCATTATCATTGGTAATTTGGTAGGCCAATTGCTAGTACAACAAAGTTGCAGGAAGGTAAACATGATGATAAGCAGGCCCAAGATAGCATTTTGGGTCACAATTTTTTTGAGTGGTATTGTCATCTGTACCTCTCAGAAATTGCCCAATATTGTTTTCATTCTGGCCGATGACCTCGGCTACAATGACGTTAGTTATCATGGTTCTGAGATCCAGACGCCTAACATGGACAAACTTGCCAAAGATGGCGTGAAGTTAGAAAACTACTATGTGCAACCGATTTGTTCACCAACAAGGAGCCAGCTGTTGAGTGGAAAATATCAGGTTAGTTATTATCCTAGCCAAACGTTTGGCGGAGGTCCTCCGAGTTGCAAACTTGCGTATTTGGTGGATCTTCACTGAACAATGTAGCCCAAAGTCAGGTGGCCTGTTTTATTTTAGATGATACTATCAAGAGAGTGGCTGATAGGTGACCAGTACTCGTCCTACTGTGATTATGCCACGTACCGTAAAAGTTGTTGTTGACACATGTATTCCCAGGACTGGGACCATGTCCTGAAACACTTGTTAGTACTACTGTAGTAACTATAATAATAATAATAATCACCAGTTATGTTTACGACCTGTGAGTGACCACAAATGTGGGAGAAACCCACAAGGGTGCCGGATTACAACTAACACGTCGGGTGGCTTCCAATTCAACATTTTTACAGTAACTCAAATTTGGAACCTTTTCAATTTAGAAAGTCATTTCAGATGGGAAAACTGTAGATTGATCTTGGATGAAAACCCCACCTTACCCGCTGGGTATCAAACCCGGAACCTCCCAATCGCAAAGCCTCATTGCTTCAAATGCCACCGCCTTTATCCAATTGGCCACAGCACTAGGCCTAGCCTAGGCTGATATGACATTAACTGACCACCTAACATTACATTCTGTTAATGCTTTTGTTACTGCTGCATTGATTTTACTGCCTTTCCCACCCCTCCCCAAAAAAGTGCTCATTTAAATCTGCCTCTGTTTACCCTGTTTGTTAGGCCTATGCATCTTTATAAACACTATAAATGTACTGTAGCCAATCAAATTCTAGAGCAGAAATGTTAACAAACTTAGGTTTGTAGCTTAGTCTCACAGAAGGTACGACTTAGGACAATTCACTATGATTACTGACTTTTCTTTATTTTAATTTTTTTCATCTTCCAGATACATACTGGCCTTCAGCATGGGTACATACTACCAGCTCAACCTCACTGTTTGCCTACTGATGTACCAACCCTACCTGGTAAACTGAAAGAGGCAGGCTATGCCACACACATGGTTGGCAAATGGCATCTAGGATTTTACAAAAAGGAATGTTTGCCACAAAACAGGGGCTTCGATTCATTTTTCGGTATGTGCTTTATTTAATATAACTGCAGTTGAAGGTTTATTAATTAAAAAATTTGTGCTGCTTCTTGCCATTTTTTTTTGGTTAAAAATTTAAGAGCTTTAGTCTGTGTTGTATTTCACTCCCGGGAATTATTTAATATAATATTACAATGACAGCTCTTTGGTTACAAATAATTCACATGTTGTTGAGAGCTAGAGCATAAACAATCCCAGTATGGAGTTTATAAATCTTTCATTATGATTCTTCTTTGACTTTGTCTAAATATTGCATTTTTAATAATCTCCCGCCTTGTAAAATTGGAGAGCTGTAACTTGATATTAATAATCTGCCATTTTCACAGAATATTCTTTAAAGGGGGTGAAACAAAAAGCGAAAAGAAAAATGTGACTGAAATTATAACCGACCTGTAATTGAGCCTTCAAGCAACTTTCATATTATATGGTTAAACATATTTTGCAAACATTGGTGAATCATCGGCACAATCAAACAAATGACATTTACTTACGAAAACTAAAAGACAGAACTCACAATGTTGACCTCATTGCTGCATGTTTGGTAATAAATATCCTGTCCAGGTTTAGATTGTCCCTCACGGTCTGCCAAATATATTCTCTCATTAGGTTACCTGACCGGTTCTGAGGACTATTACACTCACTTCCGTCCAGGTGATGCTGTAACCAGCAAGCATTGGTTAGGGTATGACCTCTGGGATAACGACGCCCCATTCTGGCCGGCGATCGGAAACTATTCTGTGTTTGTTTTCAACGACAAGATCAATAATATCATTGATAAACATGATCAGAATAAGGTGAGGAAAAGAAGAAGAAACAGAAAATATGTGTCTAAATGCTTACTCTCCATCGGTTTGCTCTGTACATATTGATGAGCCCAGAATCACTGTCCATTGTTCTCATTTCCATCCCCTTTCCACCATCTTCTCTTCGGTCAAATTTGTATTAGGGTCTATAGGAGTTCCCAGTTAGTTTCTATAAGGGCAAGATAGCAGAAGAATTAAATGGAGCAAAAGGCCACAGAGAACCAAAATCCCACTTTATACCTGAAGTGAGCAATGTGTTGGGTAGGGCTGCTAGGGCAAGTAGAAAGACTGCTCCAGCCTTAATTCCTTAAGGGCCCCACATTCCCGATAAGAGTAAAGTTGTTGTTGTAATTTTATTTTTTGCGCCTGGTGGAATGAAATCTTTTCCCATGTCCCAGATTGGATAGCAGGTTGCCTATTGATAACCACTAAACTTGCTTGTGATTTCCTTAGAAGCAGGTTTAATTTTAGAGGAATGATGAAAAAAAAAAACAAATTGAGTACATAGGGAGTGGAGACTGTCTATTTGCTGAATTGATTTACAAGAAATTTATCCAAATTTCAGATTAAAAGAAAAGATGCAAAAATTGGTATTGGTTATGATGTATTTGGCCATCAGTAAAATCGAAGGGGGCTCGTTTGAAAAAAAAATGTTTAGGTAATCAGTGCTCGTACATTCAGACGCCTTGAGTTTAGTTTAGGTGTGGCTTGATGAATATTCATAATTGCATGAGTTGCTGCTTAATGATAGTTTACATTGATCATTAGTTTGGTATTTAAATATGATTCTTTTTTAATCTGATGGAAAGGTGAGTTCTGAGAAACAGTTTTTTCCTGCCCCCCCCTTTTTTAATTTTTTATTTTGTTAACTTAAGAAAATTCAGTAGGGATGGACAGTCCTTTCACTTTGGCAGTAATGGAACTACATAGTCAAAATGTTGTACTTGTTGTTGGCCTGTTGTTTCTTGCTTATACTATGCAGTACATTTTCTAAATACTCATTTCTGACATGAAGTCAAAGGAATTAGCATAAAAATGACTTCTGATTCTATTATCAAATGAATTAGGAATGTTTTAGGAAAAATTGCTTTTAAATCTGTTGTTCCTCTTTACAGCCGTTGTTCCTCTATGTGCCCTTCCAATCGGTTCATGCACCCCTAGCGGTTCCAGATAAATACCTCGAACCTTACAAGGACATCCAGGACAGAAACAGAAGGTTATATGCAGGTATGACCACCTGTATGGATGAGGCCATTGGCAACATTGTTGGCAAGCTGAAGACGGCTGGGATGTGGGACAACACCGTCTTAGTGTTTTCTACAGGTGCGGTACAGTCTCGACCCGAATTTATTCATTTGTAATTTCCTTTAATAGCTCCGATGTTTAGTCTGCTTTATAAAGTTTCCCCGAGGGAGCTCACAGCAGAAAGCAGGGTTTGATTCAACTTTAAGTGGAGTCATCATTTGTATGCTCAACGACCTTGGCATCAAACAGAGTCAAGTTCTGTACCGTTATGACAAAAAAAATATAATATAATAAAATACAGTGGTTCATAGAGTGAGATAAGCATAGAATTCTTTAGTTTAGTACTCTTTCAACAGATTTGAAAACAAAACCTCTGGATTTCTCAGGATGCATCTTTCTATCTTGTTTGAGCCTCTGATTGGATTTTAAAAATATGTCCAGATTTTTGGTACTTCAGAGGAATTAAATTTTCTTGAAACAGATTGGACTAAGTTGAGCACAGTAGTAATATAATTCACCTGGTTTGGTCAAACATTGAGTTGAACCAATTTTTGCTTCAGATTTGATTCAAATTTTTATGCATGAAATAGCCTCCAAAATCAAGTAATTTTTTGTCACAAAGGGAAGGGTCCCTTTCCTTAGGCCCCTTTTCACACCATGACCACTTGCCATCATTTTTTCTCTTCAGATAAAATACAGTAAGACCTTTCCCTCCCACATGTAAAATTGATATATTAAGTATTGACAAAGTGTGAGTAACAACTACCCGTCACCACTTTTATGAACTATGGCTGGCTAAAATCTCAGGAATGTCTGTTCAATAAACTTATGATATGGCTTTTCATTATTTTCATGAAAGATGTATGAATTGAATCATTGTTGAAATGGATTTGTTCATTGACTAAAACAGGCCTTTATCTACTGCACAGATGGACAAAACTTCAATATGAAGAAAAGGAAAAACTTTTCATAAGAGTAAAGACTTAACATATATTAAACTGACTGTGAAATTGTGAGAAATTGAACTGAAACCATCAAAGAAATATTTGGCTAAAAGTTCAAAAGCTAGTGAATTAAATGTTACAAGATCTTTGCTCTCATAATTGTATTTATTGAGGGTTTACTCTTTTTAAAATATAATTTCAAGGTTCTAATTAAGCTACTGCTGGGATGAGGGGGGAGGGGGGGGGCTGGAGGAGTTGCAAGTAAAGAGCTAAGCTCATTACCAAAACTATGGCTAACCTTTATTCAACATGGCAAGGTGCTGTATTTAATCACTGATTCCTCAAGTGAGGATGTTATGCATTTGTGTTTTTGGTGTATGTGAGGTAATATTGAGGTTGTTTTTTCTTCATTTAGACAATGGTGGGGAAGTGTCACAAGGAGGGAATAACTGGCCACTAAGAGGCTGGAAGCATTCGTACTGGGAAGGAGGAATCCGTGGCGTGGGATTTGTCAACAGTGAACTCCTGCCCTCGGAGGTTAAAGGTACAATCAGCAGAGATCTGATTCACGTCAGTGATTGGTTCCCTACTCTTGTCCACGGGGTGGCTGGACTTCCCGTTAATGACACAGAACTGGATGGCTTTGATATGTGGGATTCTCTGAGGTAAGCAATATTGAGTCAACTAGGTTTGGGAGGAGGGAGATGCTGGATTGTTTGAACATCTGTTTTCTCTTTATTTAAAATTTCTATGTTTGTTTCAATTTATCACTGAAGGTCCTTGAATTTCAGGCTTTTTGTCCTCTTATTTGCCCCCTTGTCTTCTCATCTATCCCATTGTCCTCTTATATGCCCCATTGTCTTCTCACCTGCCCCATTGTCCTCTTATTTGTCCCATTGTCTTCTCATCTGTCCCATTGACTTCTCACTTGTGCCATTGTCCTCTTATTTACTACATTGTCTCCTCATCTATCCCTTTGTCTTCTCACCTGCCCCATTGTCCTCTTATTTGTCCCATTGTCTTCTCATCTGTCCCATTGACTTCTCACTTGTGCCATTGTCCTCTTATTTACTACATTGTCTCCTCATCTATCCCTTTATCTTCTCACCTGCCCCATTGTCCTCTTATTTGTCCCATTGTCTTCTCATCTGTCCCATTGTCTTCTCACTTGTGCGATTGTCCTTTTATTTGTCCCATTGTCTTTTCATCTCTCCCATTGTCTTCTCATCTGCCCCCTTGTCCTCTTATCTACCACATTGTCTTCTCAGCTGCCCTTTGCTCTTTGTATTATATTCCGTGAAATCCATGCTACTTTCTTTTATTTTCTCTGTTCTTTGGTTTTTTCTTCTTCTCTGCATATATAACAGGTCTCTGAAGTCACCACCAAGGACAGAGCTGTTGCATAATATTGACCCCTGGCCAAACCAATCAGCAGTCTTCAACACTAACATGACTGCTGCTATAAGGGTTGGTGATTGGAAGCTACTCACTGGTAGTCCCGGTAAGTTATTTACCAAGGTATTCAGTGTTTGTCCCAGATACAGTGATTGATGATATTAAACGGTGGAAAGGTTAAAATTAAGAGCATGGACTTTGAGGGGGTGGGGGAGGGGGGAAATGTTTTTTCACTGAGGGACCCTGGTTGTGGGGGACATAGGGTAAGCAGACATTGACTATGCTGTCATCTTTGGTACTCATCTGCAGGTGACAACAACGGACAATGGATCGCACCTCCTGGGTCTGGTATCAAACCACACCGCCCTCTGTCTATCCCAGGACAAAAGATCTGGCTCTTCAACATTACAGCCGATCCTTTCGAGCAAAAAGAGGTTTCCAGTCAGTACCCAGAGGTTGTAACTTCTCTTCTAAATAAGCTGGCAGGTTATTATAATGGCTCAGTGCCTGTGGTTTACCCCAAGGAGACAATGAAGGCTTCACCAGCGCTGAACCAAGGTCGGTGGGGACCCTGGGAGTAGTAGTGCATTGTTCTTGAGAAATCATATTATGGAATATTTGTCGTATTTGTTTTTCGTCAGTTCCTCATGTCAGTGTTTATAGGTGTTTGTATATACTAACCATTAATGATGAGAATTCTGTAGTGTCATTTCAAGAAGTCAAAATAGGCCCAGGTCTTGATTTTTGGGCAGTGAAAGAGGATGTGTTCCAAAAGTGGAAATTTTATTAATTTTCCTTCAAAAGAAGAATAAAACATACAATAATTCAAAATTTTGGGCTCTTTTTGAGTAATTTGAGACATTTACTCTGCCCAAATGGTTGATCGACGATCGTAGTGATCAACTATTTTCATAATTGTTCATCTTGAAGTTGAGTAAGTCAAACAATAATCTGAACAAAATAATATTAGTTTTTAAACGGATGGTCCGGGGACTATGGCCCGTGACCAAAAAAGTCAGTCACAAAAGTTTTTGGGTGGGTCGCTTGATTTTTCTAGACGGTGGAAAATTTTATCCACAGTTATTGGAGCTTGTTGACAGAGTTCCCTTTAGTTAGTCTTTGAACAGAAAGATGATAGTCCAAGCTGGTTTTCATGCATTGTGGGCCCCAAATTCTGAGCAGTGGGGGTCTGGTGGGTCATGGGCCTTAAAGGTTGCAGACTGCTGACTGATAAAGTGATGTGATATCTGATTAAATGTCAGGAAGACAAAAGTCTGGTGACATATGATCAAAGTTATTACACCTCTTAATATTCTCACCTATGAAAGGTTGTCTTCTGAAACATGAAATTGTGCCTTTATTTTGGAGGCAACATGATTTGAAAGCATCTGCTCTTAAGATGATTATAAATACACTATATTCCACCATAGATTTTTCACTGCCTTATTCACTAACATGTCATTTGCATCTAAGATGCCTATATGTGTATATATTTTTTTTTTACATTACCATAACAGTCTTTCTACATTTGTACTTATTGTGAACTTGATTGTGCCTCTAAAGAGTGTATTGATGTCCTATGTACCATGTTCACACCACATTTTCCAAATTGAGACAAAGCTTAATTGTGTCTATCCAATTGAAAGGGACATCCAGTTGTCATGACAATAGGATATCACCATGATAAATAATGATGCTTTTATATGAGGACAATTTTTTTTTTTTAGAGTTTTTTTGTAAAGTATTGTCTAATGCTTATTATTAAGTTGGATATTATTGTAACAAATATTTGGCATACCATCAACCTTGGAGGCTTGATAAAAAGTAAGTTCATTTTACAAATATTTTCTTGTAACTAGAGGATACTAACCATGACCTCTCCCCCTGCCCTCTCCCCTGCCCTCTCCCCTGCCCTCTCCCCTGCCCTCTCCCTTGCCCTCTCCTTGCCCTCTCCCTTGCCCTCTCCCTTGCCCTCTCCCTGTCTTTACTCCATCTGGAATCATTATGTCTGTAAATTCGATTTAGGCTTTGGGAAAAATCTTCCTTTTGTACGCAGTTTTGTCTTAGTCATTTTGGATCAATCTTTTTGAAAAGATATTTTTTCATAAATATAAATCATGCACAATCAACTTTAAAAGCCCCTTTGGTTTCCTTGGTAATTCAGTGGTATTATTTTATCAGTTTCTCTATTACTTATGTACAACCACCCGCAGGTTTGAGAACGATAAAGGGAAAAAATAGCAGTATTAACCCCTGTGGATTTCAGTCATTTGGTTTAAATAAAAAAAACAATTTTTGTCTCTATGGATACCACTAATATTTAAAGCAAGCTTGTAGGACAAAAATTATAAATTTCTTCTGTATTTTAGTTCATGCATTTTTTTTTCTAGAACTATTTCTAGAACTTTTTTGTTTTTCTCGAAAGCTTGAGCTGTTCATTTCTGCCATTAAAATGAAGGGCTGTGTAGTTTTCATAGAATTGTTTTTGATGTTATTTTCTATGAATATAGTCATTTTTATACATGTTGGTCTTTCACGTCAAATAAAAAGGAACATTGAACTTTATAGTATTAAACAATTGAGTCATCTTTATTGCTGAGACTTTTGTGAAGTTTCTGCAGAATCTAGAAACATGAAAAATCATACCAATCGAAGGTTTTATTTATTCACATTTTCAAATTTTTGATTCCTTGCTACAAGCAAAGGGAATCTATGCAGTCAGGTTTATGGTGTGTCTGTGACACTTGTTTGGGTCCGCAGTAGCTCAACAAAGGAGTGATGGATAGTTGGCATAGTTTGCTGCAGTGGCGTAACGATGAGCCTGGGGACTCCTGGCCCAAAGGGGCCCCCTATCAGGAGGTCCAAGCAAGCACGTCCGCAGAAATGTTGACAAGGGGGGGGGGGATCAGTAGGTCATGTAGGTGCAACACACTACTTGATACTATCTAAGCCAAGCGCCACCATCGGTTGGCACAGAGCGTCCCTTCAAATTATTTTTGCCAAAAAATACTCCTAGTTCCTTGGAAAGACACTTCCCCGGCATTTTTACACATCGGTTATTTTGAGATTTCATGTCTTAGGATTTTGACTTTCAATAAATTCAATAATGCATCAGTATTAGGGGGCCCCCTTTTGGTCGGGGCCCCCGGCTCAGCACGGTCTGAGACCATAAGAGTTCATGCTACTGCTTTGCTGTGTAGATGTATTATGGTAGGGTATGCCTATTCAAAACCCCATTGACTTACACACTAAATCATAAAAGTTATGTGGTCTCCAAGTCTAGATAGCAGTTCTCACTAGCTAAACCCAACCCATCACTGGATAGCTGACAAGTTCGCCATTCATGGCACCATCAAGTATTTGTATCATGACCATTCAGATTTCTTGCTATCAGAGCCTGAAATTTTCGTCACTTGTAAACAAACCTCCTTATAATCAGTAGTAAACAATTTTCATACACTGCTCCTGGGAGGCATAAAGGGGACTAAATTGCCTTAATTGACCCAATTTTTGCACCACTTTTTGTACTTCCATTCATGCTTTTCAATATGCAAGCCACAAAAACCAGATGCTGATGGAGAACATATTAAAGAAAGTATTGATGTTCTCCTGCTGCTTTTTGGCACTTTTCCTGAAGGATAACACTCAGGAGGACTGATATAGACTCTAATAGGAGTATGCCACCTAAAGAAAACAGATGAAATTGTTTTTAAATTCCAAAATGATACTCTTTGTAGTCGCCACAATATAAATAACAACAGAATTCTATGCAATTATCATTTTAGGTCCGTAAATATGTATTTTCTGAGAACTCATGCACATGCACTTTTTACGAAATAGATCCCAGGTCTAAGTCTGTAACAACATTTCCAGTCACCAATTTTGATACTTATCTCATACTGTGCGTAGCAGCAGTTAATTCCTAACTTTTATCTGATTATAATGCTAGTACCACTCTATACTGTTCCCTCTTTTCATGTTTTAATCCACTCGTACTGACAGTATGAGCAGTTCCTTACCTTTTGTCTGGTTCTAATGCTAATACTACTATATACTATCCTCCCATAACATGCTTCAAACCACTCGTATTGTCAGTTTGAGCAGTTGCTAACCTTTATATGATTATAATGCTAATACCACTATATACTGTTTCCTCATTTCATGCTTCAGACCACACGTACTGACAGTATGAACAGTTCTTTACCTTTATCTGATTCTAATGCTAATACCACTATATACGACTATTCTCTCATGTCATGCTTCAAACCACACGTACTGACAGTATGAACAGTTCCTAATAATTATCTGTTTCTAATGCTAATTCCACTCTAAACTGTCCTAATACAGCTCTATACTGTCTCATATCAAGCTACAGACCACATGCACTGACAATATGAACAGTTCGTAACCTTTACCTTAATACCAGTCTATACTGTCCTCTCATATCATACTTCCAAAGTACTCGTACCGTCAGTGTGAAAAGTTCCTGACCTTTTATCTGATTCTGATGCTAATACCACTGTATACAATATTATTCTCTCTTATCATGCTACATGCAGTGGCGGAGCGTCCATACAGTCAGGGGGGGGGGGCGGATGCCCCCCCCCCCCCTGACGGACTCAAATGGACTGCTGGCGCCCTTTTCAGCTTTTTACCACGTTTTAATTATTCGCGTTTATTGACTTTTTTTATTGCGCTCTCATCTTCCTATTGACATTTTTCACATTTTTATATATATATATATATATATATACACATATCTATATATATACATATATATGTAGGCTATATATCTATAGATATTTAAGAGCTTGTCTAAATTGATACAAGTTATATTGTTTACACTATTGTCTTATTTGACCGTTGATCAAGCTGCGGTGAAGTACCTTTCCGGATCAAAGGTGATGTTTGTATCATATAGTGGTATCTTAATTCATAGATATGAACACTGTGTACTATTTTGGTCAATATTATAGACAAAGTCATGCAAGAGATTTATTCCCAAAACTGGAATATTGTTCATACCTTGTGTGAGTTGGCAGAAGACAGTGTGAATTGCTCATAAAAGAAAGTATGCTGCGTTCTTGGAAAGTGCCTCTTCGTCTGACGAGGTGTTTTGCTACCACTGCAAAATGGAATCAAATGACCGAGTTGAGTGTAACCGGCAGTGTTGCTGTGATTAAATTGCAAAACCCACCAAGGAATATCATGTGGTGAGTAAATGTTAAACACTATGTAAAGCTACCAGATATTGGATGAGGGAGAGAACGACGAGCAGAGTGTGATGTCTTTAGCGAGCTTTTTTCTTAATAAATATACTTAGAAGTTGAAGGTAAATTTTAGTAATAATATTTTGGCAGTATAAATAATATATATGAAAGGTAACTTTGCTGGTAAAATCTTTTTTATGTGATGTGTATATGTGTCATCATTTATCTTTATTCAACATTTTGAACTAAAACTAGAATGATAGAGTCCACTTAAATTTTGAGAATAATCCTCTTACTAAATGTCAATTCTGGAGCTAAAATGACTTTTTGGATAACCACACATAAAGAAGATTAATTCTGAAATCATTGCTATCAAGTCTCTATTTTCGGAGGGGTGAGAGAGGGGGTGGGGGATAGAGCAGTGCTAGTTTTCTGATAAAGGTTCTTCTAGCGGTAAACAATGCATGTTGAGATGTTTGGAATATGCTCTTGTCTACAAATCTAGCTAAACAAATGATAGAAGTGTTTGAAATTCTAAATCTGCGGAATCACATGAATAGATAATCATACATGTTTGTTATAGGGCTACCGTATCTTTCTTTGAAAAGTGGAACACTGCGTCACTCCGACTTTGAAAACAATTGTGGATTCTTAGAGAGAGCTGCAAAACTCTTTACCTTCCAAATTTGTAGAGCTAACAGTTGATAAAAATCAAACGTTATTTAATATGCTATTTAATATACTTTAATGTTTTTTTTTAAATTAACAGTGATATTCTTTAACGTCGAAACGATCTTTAGAAAATCGGGACAATTTTGGTTTGCTGTGGGACAATATAGTTTTGTTGAAAACACGCGCCTATCCCAATTCATCAGTATTTATGATAACCAGCTGGTTTTGTAAACCTTTAAAGAAATATTCTTATCTGGCAATTGGTTTTTAGATATTCTGGGGTGACAGCCTACAACTCGTGTAATAATTCTTACATTGTTTTAATACTTCTTCCTCTCTTTGTGCAGTCAAGAACTTCGTGCTGGAATTGTGGACAGCATCAAGGTAATAATATCAAGTTTTCCTGTAGACAGAGCTGTTAAAAGTTGCAATGTATGTAAATGTGTATTTTAGATCCTCCTGCAAGCAGGAACTCGTGAAGAAGCCCCATTGGTTTATCAAAGCCACAAGCTGACCGAAGTCAGTCTCTTACATTCATATTTAACGTCCATGATTATGAATTGGTTCTAGGACAAAATCCCCCGGACATAATCCCCCCGGACAAAATCCCCCCCGACAAAATCCCCACGGACAAAATCTCCCCAGCCAAAATCCCCCCTGGACAAAATACCCCCAGCCAAAATCCCTCCGGTCAAAATCCCCCCAAACCAAAATCCCCCCGGACAAGATCCCCCCAGACAATATCCCCCCGACCCATACAAAGCCTGCCTGCAACAACCAGGGATGGCCCAGGTGTGACAGTCAAGGCATGGGTCATTGCACAGGTTAGGGTACCGGTCAGGGCACCGGTCAGGGGACTGGTCAGGGTACCATAGTCAGGGCACTGGCGAGCGTAACTGTGAGGGCTCCTGTTAGGGTACCTGTGAGGGTACCGGTCGGGGTACCGGTCGCGGTACCGGTTGAGGTATCGGCCGGGGTACGGGCCGGGGTTGAGGCCGGGGTACTGGTCAGGGAGCCATTGAGAGTACCAGTGGGGGTACCACTGAGGGTACCGGTCGGGGTACCGGTCGGGGTACCGGAGAGGGTACAGGAAAGGGTGTCAGAGGGTTAGGGAGAGGGTACCGGAGAGGGCATCAGTCATGGTAATGGTCAGGGTACGGGTCAGAGGACCATTCAGGGTAACCTTTAGGTACCTGTCAGTGCACCAGTCAGGGTACCGTCCATGGTACTGCTGAGGGGGCAAGTTTAACTGTGAGGCGAGGGTAACTCTGAGGGTAAGTTTCAACGTACTCGCCAGTGGGTACCGGTGGGGGTACCTGTCAGAATTGATGGGATTTTTTATAGCTTGGGGGATTTTGTCCTGGGGGATTTTGGCTAGGGGGGATTTTGTCCAGGGGGATTTTGGCCAGGTGGATTTTGTCCGGGGGGGGTTTGTCCGGGGGGTTTTGTCCGGGGGATTTTGTCCGGGGGATTTTGTCCTGTCACCTTATGGATTGTCAACAACTCTGTAACTGGACGACATATATACATTAATCTTGGAGTGACTTGAACTGCATGGGGACCTTATGATTGGAAGGCACCGGCGTTAACCACTGAGCTAACACTCCTAGGATACACAATGCAATGGTAACATCAAGACCAACATCCGTTTAACAAAGAAGACAATTATGCAACATGTTAGTCAACATGTCAATTAATTAAAGGGCAAAAATTATATGATGAGATGACATTACTTTGAAGGGATCATGTAAAGGTGTGAATTCTAGTTTCTGGTTAAAAGGTTTTCAGAGCCCGCTGCATATGTAACTACAAGATGGAAAAACTTTTTCCCATTGCAGGAGGAACGTCCATTAAGCTATTGCCAAGTTTGTGAATAATCCGTGTCGTTGTGACATTTGTATGTGAATGTCAGTTAAAATTTTAAGTATTGTTTCTGTTATCAATCACTTTGGGGAATTTCTTTGTTTTTCTCTTTTTTCAAAAGAAAGCGAACGAAAATTCATCTGTAAGGAGCATTGTTCTCCACGGAGACGGTGAGGTACTTTCAGGAGGTGCAGATATCAGTGAATTGCAAACTGGTAGGGTCCACGCAGGTGAGTAAACAGCGATCCGCAACTAATAAGGTTTCCTAATGATGTTTTTTTATTCAGGTTTCTTACCAGGCGCGTAGCCAAGGGGGAAGGAGTCGACCGCCCTCCCCCCCCCCCCCCTTGAGCATATTTTTTATGTATCGCTTGTAATTTCAAAATAGAAAATGCTTAGATGCAACTAACAAGGCCTGGGAAGTGCCATTTCCAGCGATCTGGGAGGCATTTTCGGCCAAAATTTTCTTGTACGCTTCGTGCCAACTCATGGTGGTGCTACGCTTAGATAGTTTGCATAGTCATATATACGGCTCTTTATTAATTAACATGCATCAGTAAATCAGTTCTTGTAAAATTGTCCCTTGTGTTGAATTCTTCCTAATATTAAATCATCAGAAACTGGATACTTGCATTAACAACTGCTATTTATTAAATAGAAAAAGGAAGCTTTGACAAAAAAAAGAAAGTTGCAAACAAACATACTGCAGGAGAGCTCCTGTCGGTTTTAACAAACAGAAAGAAACGTACTGCAGTAATGCCCCACCTCTCCCACTCCATGTGGTTTCATCTGCAGGCAATAGTGTTTTCTGAACTCCTCAAAGTTTTCAAGAACATTTTCTCTTTTTTCGTTTTTAGATCCCGATCTTCTGGAGATGGCAGAGACCATCGAGAGTTCTTCGAAGCCAGTAGTAGCAGCCATCCATGGAGTTGCATATGGTGCTGGATTGTTGTTGGCTCTTGGGAGTCATTATCGATTAATGGACTACAAGGCCAGGTATAGATTTAAATCAGCTTCTTAATTCATTTCTAGAGAGCATCAAAAATATTATAAAGTATCTGCAATATGCAGACAAATTACATTGCAGTTAAGTGTGAGGATAGGTAGAGGGGGGGGGGGAGGTGAGGAGGCAGAAGATGGTAGGGTAGGGTTGCAAGGAGGTTTGTTCTTTGTAAAATGGATACGAAAAGTTCATTAGTAACTATATGCACTTGGCAACGGTATGATTACTTCTGCGAATGACTCTTTGCCAATAAAAGGAGACGGAAAGGTGAAGGGGGAGGAGTGGATTGAAATAGTTTGATTCCTTCGCTTTAGTCACTATATTCTCTAGAAAAACAGCAAATAAAGAAGCAGCTTGGTACTAGAATAAAATAGTCAATTGTATAATACATCTATGTAGAAGGCAGAATTAAGAAGTTATTTAAGGCTTCGAATTCCAAGAACAGTAGCTAGCAGTATGGCTGGAATATAACTAGCAATATGCACGATTACCAGTTTGGTCAAGTATTCATGATTTAGGTTTGGATAATTGAACTGTTTTCTACAGTGGAACAGTAGAATTTGTGCTTTTAAGTTATATAATGATTAAGTGTGTTAAAACCCTGCAGCTTTGTACTTCGTTAGTTTATTTAACATTTTATTTATATTTAAGAATACTTTGATTAATTCATTAAGTATACATTTTGATATGCAGTATTATTTTAATGGTTTTTATGGTTTTTAAAACTTTTTTCCTTTTATGATTTCCCTAGAGTTTCTTTCCCAGAGGTACATGTTGGGCTAATCCCGGCATCTTCAGCCTCCCAGAGATTATCGAGGGTCACAAATATTGCCACTGCTGTCGAGATGTGTTCAACAGGCATGCCGTTATCAGCTAAGAAAGCTCTTGAGAATGGTATTGTTGACAAGGTAAGTTGTCTCAGGGAACATATTGTTAATCCAAAACTAAATTTCACTTTTAATACCACAGCTGTTCTAGTGATCAATAACGAATATGTCACAGGTTCCTAGACAAGCGTTCATCTTACTTTGTTGAGGAAAGAATCTACGATTTGAAAATTGGATCAAATCAATATAAAAGGCATTGGTGACATAACCAAAGAGGCATGGGCCCGGTGGCACCTTTTTTTTGCCATCGGTAGGGTCGTATTTGTGGGGTGCTTGAGCATTTCATTAAAATGTTTAATTTAAGAGCTCTTGCCCCTAATGTTATTCGTGCCTGTGGTTTTGGTATAGCCCTGCACTATATGAAAAAGTTTTGGGTTCGAAGGTTCAGTGTTGTTTCAAATGGTAAGACTTTCAAGATGTTAAACATTTGTTGTGATTTGTTGTGACAACTTTACATTCAGGGGTATTACTTCATATTGAGAATAGTTACAATTTTGAAACCATCAGTTTTTTATGATCAGCCCCACAGAAACACACTCAACAGCAAAATATGTTTAATACCTAATTAAAAAGAAAAAACTATTTATGATACATATAAACATTTGTTTATTATTGAACTTTTGTGGATGGAGGGTGGGGGATCTTTCAAGACTGAAAATATTTAATTTAATTATTTTACGAATGATTAGAAAGTTATGCCTTCTTACAAATCTCAATCATTTTGTATGGATCTGTTTAAAGATTATGGTTCCGTCTTTTGCAATTGTACTAAACCACATCAGACGTTTACCGTATCATAATAAAGTACCGGTAGTTCGGTCCAATGAGAGAAGATGAAGCCTTAATTGATGTGTAAGATAGAGATAACAGCCATGAACAACACCCCCCCCCCAACAGCTAAAAAAATCTTATTCCATTGAGGATATATCACAGATTTAATGTTTCTTAACACGTAAGGCTGAAGAAAGACTTGATCAAGTATAAATATGACATCATCGAGCCACTTGTTCTTCAATTTCGAATTCTTTTCTCTATTTTATTTTTATGGCAATTTTTATTTTCTATAATGGAGAAGGGTTTTGCAAATGCTTAATCTAACATATCAAAGCTGGTTACATAACCTTTAATGATGGCATTGGTTTCAGAGTCAAGACTTTTAACATTTCACCTTGAAAATATGAAAAGAAAAACAGGGAGAAAGTGCAATTTTTTAGATCATAGTGGCACTATGACATGACATATTTACAAAAAGACATCTCCCAGACACAACTTTTAAGCTAATTTGTGTCCCCTTTAAGTTGGGCATGTTAGTAACATTAATTAGTATGTTAATTATAGTTTCTTTGGTTTTAATGAATCTTCTAGGTTGTAGAGGGCGATATTTTGGCAGAGGCGATAATTTTTGCTGAGAGCGTGGAAGGAGAACCAATAGAGCCCAGGAGAGTCAGTAAGATGAAGGTTGACAAAGATGGATACAACCCAGCTTTTTTCGAGGGTAAATAAACATGTTAAAGAGATCTTTTGTTGCTGCTGTCGTGTATTGCAATGTCCTAAGCTTGACGACGATGCCCGACTAAATACAGCTCGAGATTTAGTCGTTGTAAGCTGCATTGGCATCTACAATCACCACAGCTTCGACTTATATCACTCACGGTGCGGAATAAGTTCCCATTTGCTCCCTTTATTAAAAAGGAATATACCAGCTGTAACAGTGAGTTCGTCAATCCTACGTCGATTTATCCATCGGATGACTATTTGAAACTATAGGTCACAACTGTTGAGTTAAATCGGATCCCTGTCAGTAGCTGTATGTGAATCTTTATTCTAGTTTAGTCTAGCGACCTCTCTTTAATAGTTACATTCATGTAAAGCAAGGAGGTCTATTTGAGTTTGACCTGGGTATATTCCTGGACAGCATCATTTAATTATGCAAAAACATATCAATTATGTATGTAAGTCTGCTTACTTTCATCTTAGACATATTGCTAAAGTCACGAAGTACCTGCCTCGACTTGTTCTGTTACAGCTGGTTCATTCAACCATTACATCTTGTCTTGACTATGGAAGTTCCCTCCTCCATGGATCCATACCCAAAATCCATATATGACTTTATATCTGCCAATATCTAGCTGAATAAAAACTTTATATGGTCAGATATAAATGCCATATAAAAAGACTTGATATAGGCCAACAAATGACTATTGATATGGCCATATTAAGCCAGATATAACTGGATGAAAGTGTCATCCAGATACACAAATGAAGTTTGATATGGCCATATAATGCCAGATAAGCTTGAAATAAACCTATTCCAGATATACATATTAAAGATCTGATTTATTGGTTCCAATTATAGCACACTATAGCTAGGAAAGTTTTGTGATTGCATAATCGACCTGCAACGGTCGTAAATCCACATCAGGCTCTAAGATTGCCTGCATAGCTTCTTAACACCATTAGGCTATAAGTGTAAACACCGTGTGGAAATATGTTAATGTCTACAGCGTTCACACAAAGATCCTCATACAAGATAAAATATGTGGCAGATGTTGCAGACTAATTGGTAAAAAGATATCATTTTACGACCAAGGCAGGTCGATTACGTAATCTCAAGAAACTTTTCCAGGATAGCAAGTTATATAGTTGGGTCTATACAGCATATAGTCAGATAAAGCCAAATATAACTTGATGAAATATCATCTAGATCCGTCAAATTTGACAAGGCATGTTCTGTCCTTTTTTATGGGAATGTAACTAAACAATATTCAAAATGCCATATTTTTGGCTAGGGATGGCCAATATCGACCATTCCAAAACTATTTTGCTTCTTTTTTTGTCAAAATTGGCACTCCATGTAGTTTCTCTTAATTGTTTGATTGGTCAAAAGCTTGCGGTAAATAAAACTGCAGCAATTGAAAGTGTACACTATATTGACAACAACACGAACACCAGCTCAACTTTTACCATGGTGAAACTGCCAGGAAACAGTACGTTGCCTGAAGTACCAGACAAGTGGCCAGCAAAAAGGAGAGAAAAATTCCACAGTTTGGAGAAAATCTAAGAAAATTCTTGCAAAGAAGGCAGGGCAGTTTTAAAAGCTAAACGTGAGACTGGAAATTAGCTCAGCACTAGCACTGCAGTAACTAACACGCCTAGTATAGTACTTATTTTTAGTGCCAGTGAAGAGCCAAGAACTGAATCCTGAAGGTCAGGTAGAATTTATTTATGAGAAAAGATTCGGTTGATAGTGATAGACATTGAAACTTTGAGGTCCATCGTTTTAAGGATCAATTTGTCCTAGCTCTAAACTGGATGTCAACACGTGATCTTGTTGAAAAACTGACTTGCGTTAAAAGGAAAGGACTAGGCTTAGGCTAGCTGGCTACTGTAGCCTAACTTAATCTTTGTGTATAGTTTGCCATGCCTGTGATCATTTAAAACTTATTATGAAAAAATTATACCTGGCCAAAATCTGTTAATGGTTTTATATGGAGTTTGTATCTGGCTCAGATATGGAATTTATATCTGGCCCATGTATGGATTATATCAAGTTTGATGTGGAAGATATAAAAGGAATCCATATAAAAAGCCATTTAAAGGTACGTGTATATAATTGATTATTTCTACTTTATATTACCTTTGTGAAACTTTATATGGGCAATAGCAAACTATATTTGGCCCATATATGGAATGCTGCTGCCGCACGTTTGAATACCCGGTAACAGGAAAGGGGATCACAATAGACCCATTCTAAATGAACTCCACTGGCTATACTCATTGAGTAATGAGTTGTTTTCAAACTACTGCTACTCACATATAGCTGTATCAACAAACTGGGCCATCGTACCTGTGTGATCATTATTGGAATGTATTGTCCTAGCCGTTTCGCTTCGCTGTCTGTCACTCAATTTGTTCCAACTTATGACTAAATCCCGTTTTGGCGATATGACATTCACATCTGCTTCTCCCAGACTTTGAAACTCTCTCCCACTAGACATAAGGACCGATCCATCTAATGGACTCATTTAAGCGGAACCAAAAATCTCATCTTTGTTCCCTTGAGCATACTTCGTTTTTTATTAGCATTGAACAGTTTCTTTTCGGAACTTTGCACTATATACAAATTTGACCATTAATTATACTGTTATTATCATTTGTTATAGTACTTATGCATTGCTAAAACATCATGGTAATTGGTATTAAAAGCCTATATTTTAACCCCTTTGCAAATATCATCATGCCAGCCTCTCAGACACACCTACTGTAAGCCCAAAAAATGAAATGATACTTATATATACTTGTTTAATTCTTGTGAACCATTCTCTTTTCATTTAGCTGCATGTGACAAGGTTTCAAAGCGAGCCCGGGGTGACATCACTCCGATGCTAAATGTTAAAGCAATCGAAGCAGCCGTGAACTCTGCCTCATATGAAGAGGGATTACAAAAGTATGTTACAGTCTCTCTACTCTTTCAGTTTCAAGTATATATTTACAAAGAATTAAAGGCATTGAAGACTCGCCCCAAAAGGCGTGCCGCCCTCTGGAAAAGTTAACTTTCCGTTGCTTGCAAGTGAACTTTTCTTCTTGTCGCTACAACATGCAGACAGTAATGAAACGTGATACACTGTTATCTTTATCTGGACCTGAGATATCCATCGCTGCTATGTACACTGTGTTGTGGGTATTGACTGTAGCTGCATGTACTGACTGTACACTAGTGACTAATTACCGATGGTAGCAAGCTGTGTTGTATTTTCTGGGATCGATGGTGGTGTCTAACACTTCTGTTACACCTCATTTGAAACTAGGTCAGATTAACGGCATCAGACGTTTCTTTGTGGGCGAGTCTTCACTCCCTTTAAATTGAACTGAAAAGTTTTCTGGTGAAGGAAAGATGGCATTTTAAACTGA
This sequence comes from Apostichopus japonicus, assembly GCF_037975245.1. Classification (NCBI taxonomy): domain Eukaryota; kingdom Metazoa; phylum Echinodermata; class Holothuroidea; order Aspidochirotida; family Stichopodidae; genus Apostichopus; species Apostichopus japonicus. Next base: position 24,557,059 of record NC_092571.1, read on the forward strand.
AAAGTAAAGCATTTTAAACTGAAAAGAAAAATTTGCCGTAAATTTGTTGCACATGCATATATATATTAAAATAACCTCTGCTTATGTTGAATACACAGAGTTGATAAAATATTTTGTGAATTTTCATAATGTTTTACCTGGCAACAGAGTAGCATCATCAAGGCAAATGAGCTTAAAATTTCTTTGTCTCAGTTTCTCAATTTATGAACTCATTTACCCACAGAGAATATGATAATGTCCTTAAAATTGAAAGAAAAAATATCGGAAGCCTTGAAAATGACACATTATAAAGCAAACCCATGAAATTTAACACATCTTAAAGCTGTCAAAAACAACTTGAAGATTTTGAAAGCAAAAGGAAAGATCGTGAAGAATCATTTCTCAATAACGAATTTTCAATCATTTGTTACAGGGAATTGGAATTGGTCTTAGCTCTATTTCCTGCTGAACAGAGTAGAGCCCTTCAGTATGTCTACTTCAGCGAGCGCAAACTTCTCAAGGTTTGTCATAATTTCCTCCTTTATACATAAAACCATCATTGAATTCTCATTGGTTATTCTACAGGTGTGAGCAAAATGTGATTACCATGGCAGGCCATACGCGTAACAATTTCGGGATGATGGGAAACAATCAGAACCCATTTTCTTTGGAAAAAACACACACAAACAAACACCCATGGGAACCTCTCTATAGTACATCATTGTCTTGTTAAACCTGCATGTCACTTTTAATCCACTGCAATCACCTTGCCAAAGGGCTACTGTATACAAGTTCTGCCCGGGCTTTAAATTGATAAAAATGCCCATCTATCATTGTAGCTTTAGCATTATGTATGTATGTACATGTATGTATTGTATGTATTTTAGATCCTCCTGCAAGCAGGAACTCACGAGGAAGCCGTCATTGGCTTATCAAAGCCGCAAGCTGACCGAAGTCAGTCTCTTAGATTCATAGTTCAACGTCCATGATTATGAATTGTCAATTGTCAACAACTCTGTAACTGGACGACATACATTAATCTTGGATTGACTTGTACTCTGGACCTTATGATTGAAAGGAACCAACGTTAACCACTGAGCTAACACTCCATTGTGTGAGGTGTGAAGTGAGGGAGCTAGAATGAAGTGCAGCCCTGGGCAAATTTAATGCCCATGCGTTATCATTTGACCCAAAGATGAGCTTTAATTTATTTTTAAGAAAAATGAATCCGACACCATAAACCACCTTTTTAGGTTAAAATAAAAATTTCTGCCATATCACTGGTACTATAAAGTTGTACAGTCCACACTCAGACGACAAGGAAACAAGTTGTAACTTATTTTGTGGTTACTGACATATATTCTGACTCTTTCAGTTGTGCTGCTAGCTTGCTGTCATAAATTTTTTGGTGACTTTCATGTTTTGGTATTCCAAAGATTTTTTTTTTTATAAATGTGTGAAAAGGGTAAAAAAAAATTGACAGATGTAGTTACTTCACTTGTGTTCTTATTATTTCTATCTTCAGTGGGAGACACCAGGCGGTGAGGTCAGTTACAAGAACACCACCCCAAAGGTGGTCAAGGAGGGTGCGGTCATCGGAGGTGGTACCATGGGGTCTGGTATTGCAATCTGTTTCATCACCAATGGGATACCAGTGAAACTGGTGGAGGCAAATCAAGAGGTTTTTTGTCTTATTTTTTTTGTGATCATCACCGCCATTGTCATCATCATCATTATCATAACTATGCATGAGGTAGTAATAGGCATTTAACTTCATTTTTCCTGTATCTAATAATTGAATGAAGGTTAAATTGAAATAACTTGGTTTGATAGAAGTAAATGCATGACATTTTTGCTTTCTGTTCTTGAAAAATCTTATCCAATTATCTAATTATCTGTCGATATGAGATCATTATAGACTTTCCACTGGCAAAGTTAATTCAAAATCAAATTAGTTTATACCTACTGTATCTTATATTTGCAATGTGTTACCAGTGGCTCACATCCACACCAATATTTTAGTTATATTTTGATGAAACTTGGATGGAAAAAAGTCTGAGTAAACTCTTTAAACTTATGTACTTCATATATGGAATAATTCCTTTTCTTTGCACAAGGCAACCTACTTTTGATTCCATGCCGATGGCAAAAGGAATCTATATGATTTTTACTTCCATGCTGTCATGATGCATGTTTTTGTGTGTGTGAGAGATGGCTGGTCTGTAACACAACTCAAAAAGGACAGTTGTGGATGAACTTCATATTAGGTGCATGTAGATGCACTATGTTTAGTACAAGCTCTTTTATATTGTAATTAGTGGAGCTCAACAGAGGTTTAAGTCTGAAAAACCTTGTAGTATTTAAACCAGGCTTTCTGTTTATGAGTGCATGGGAATCTAGTGAGCATTAATCTTGATCAAATCTTAATCCGTTTCTTAATTCTTGTACATCAGAGTTTGGATAAGACTTTGTCGGGAATTAAAAAGATCATCCAGAGAAATGTGGATACAGGGAGAATTTCTCAAGTCAAAGCCGATCAGCACCTGTTGTTGCTCCAAGGAACTCTGGATTATAATGACCTGAAGGGTTCTGATATAGTCATCGAAGCGGTTTACGAAAGCATGGACTTGAAAAAACAGATCTTTGAGCGTCTCGATCAAATATGCAAACCTGAAGCGATCCTTGCCAGTAATACCTCCGGACTGAATATTGATGAGGTAGGTGTTTCTATGTGTCATGACTATTATAACTAATTTATGCATTTATTTCATGAACAGTGACAAATGCATGTGACCATCATTTGGTGATGTGTGCAGAGAATGTTGTTTTAATGTTGTTATTTATCAACATCATGAACAAAAGAGTGACATGGAAGTTACATACAAACATTAGAATAGTATTTTTATATAATTCAATATACATTCATAGTAGAATAGCTGACCTCTTGAATAAGCTCTGTCTTGTACAACTTCCTTTGCTGTTCTATAATCTACATTTCAAACAGGGAACCATCGGCACATGTCAATTTAATTAAATCTCATGAAAACACAAATATGAAACTTCCTATGGAGAAAAATCATGTGCGTAGGAGCTTGTAGCCAACCATTGGAGGGGAAAAGGGGATTCCAATAAATGCCAACCAGAATTCCCAGATGTAGAACACTGGACTTTGCCAAATTTAGCAAATTTATTAAATTTCATTTTCAGTTGGCAGATATGACTTCCAGACCAGATAAAGTTGTTGGGACACATTTCTTCTCGCCTGCTCATATCATGAAACTCTTGGAGAATGTAAGAGGAAGACAGACTTCACCTGAAACCATGGCAACAGTCATGGAACTTGGAAAAAATCTTCAAAAGGTATCATTTTTCCTGCCACCAGCAAATCATTGTTCGTTTTATATTTATTTCTGTTTGAATTGATGATATATTGCTTCACAAAAATTGGACAAAGGTAAGAGAAATAGCACTAATAATCTTGATACATCTGAGCTTGTGCAATATTTTGTTGACTTTGAAAAAGACCTTGCCAGGAATGCAATATCCGAGCCTGCTTTGGAATGATCAGTTTGGGAAGGCTTGTTTTTTAAAAACACATTTTTGTCATATTTCTGACTTACCTCCTGTTGAACTTTTTTATACTGGAAGCATCTTCCCTGATGCACTTTTTTCACCTGCTCACTAGTAACAATCAATTTGTTTGCAACTCAGTGCATGATTGCAATAAACACATGTGAAACAGACATTATGCATGCATTGATGTATACCCACTGGTTGCCTGCCAGAGCTTGCATCCATGCATATAATGCAGCCTAGTAGCACATGGATAATGCATTTTAATCTTACAAGTCGTACATTAATGGTGGAAAGTGTTCACGAACAAGGCTCCAATTACCTGCAAATATGACTTGATTGTAAAACTGCTTTTGTGAAATTTGGAACTAATATTAGTCAGAGCGTGTTAACTTTTATTCATTTTGATAAATTTTATTACAGAGACTTCTACTAAGCACTCTGTAAGCAGTTAACAGCTTTGTGTCATTTTTATCAACTTAAATTAAACAAACAGAATGTTTATTTTGACTACTTCAATTAATTTCCTCTTTTCAGATCTCAGTCCTTGTTGGAAATTGTCCTCACTTTGTAGGAAACAGAATGCTTGAACCGTATGGATTGGAGGTAAGGTGGTATAAGCAATATATTTTAGTTTTGTACACCCTTTGAATCTATTAGCTTCACATGCTGGTCAGATTTTTCTCTCTTTTCTGGAATATTTATAACAAACACCACAGATATTGCTGTAGCAACATCTATGGGGGTCACAGACAAACGACATTTGTTTGCCCAGAAGAAAAATTCTTAGCACGGATGTCAACTTTCTTGCAAGGTTTTTAATCTCACCCTTCCTTCCCCCTCTCCCTTCCCCTCCCACATGACCAAACCTGGCACAATGCATATGGCTCAGCCTCTGAATATGTTAAACAAATTTACTTTACTTTTAATAGTTTAAGTATATCCTGTAGAATGCCTTGCTACGGTATTTAACGTGAGTGTATCTTATGAGGCGCCGTTTATAACAATAATTATTAAATTAATATTTATTAAAATAAATATGCTGTAGAATAAATCATTATGAACTTGTTATGTTATGCATTAGATGGAGGATATAGAACCAAACTGAACTTCGAAGTATGATCATGAAATATTGTCACAGTATCTGTCCTGGTTTTTTCTTTTTAGAGTTGTTACCTTCTAGAAGAGGGCGCTCTTCCTCACGAAGTGGATCAGGTAATGGAGGATTTGGGTTTTGCAATGGGTATCTTTAAAGTAGCTGACTTAGCAGGTGAGTAACTTATCGATAAATTATGGGAAATTACACATAACGTTTGTAACAAGCAAGAAAAACACCCATTCAGCTCATACATTCTCGGATGAAGTGATTGGCTGAATCCGACTATAATTGTTAATCAAAATTTTCTTGGAGTAACTAAATAACCAAAACTCCCCCCTAGCAGCTGAGAAGTTTTTTTTGTTGTTGTGTAGGATGAGGGCTCGATAATCGTTCACATGCAATTAAAGATTGGTTTCATGTTTTATTTAATTTCTTTATTGTTTTTGTCTTGGTTCATTTATTTGACTGTGTTGGTAAGCAGAGTTAAGTGGGAATGTGAAAACAACATTTGTTAAATTGTTTGATTTCAGACAAGCTGAATATTAGAAACGTTACTGTCAGTGAATTATCACAGGTCAAAGACCAGTTTGCACATACAGAAATAATATTTATACCTGTTTATACCTGCTACTGTCATCTTATTGTACCTTGATTGCAGGCAACGATGTTGGTTACAAAAGTCGAAAGGACTTTGGCTTCATCACGAGTGATGGGCAACAAGATCGATTCAGATTGGGGCGACGGTATTGTCCAATCAGTGACTATCTGGTAGAGAAAGGTCGCTTTGGTCAAAAAGTTGGTGAGTAGTCAATGTATTTTTTGAAGTTTGTATAAGATGACGTTTCTTCAGGCAGTTTTTGTCTTGGCATAAAAGTGCTCTGTATTTTGTATCCAGAATATAAGGGGATGTTGGAGAGCTTCCTGTGAGAAATATAGATTGTTGAGGAAAAGACATGTAGGGAGAACAAGAAGATACCAATGTCTTACAATACATTGTGACATTGGAAATGAAGGGGGGGGGGGGGGGTAGTTGGGGCGGGATGGATTAGGAGAGATAATATTTTGTATGTTCGTGATTGACATGATTTAGGAGATGGTTAAATGGAGAGGGGGTAAAAGACTGGGGGCGGGTACGTAGTGGAGGGGATATGAAATAGAATAAAGTAACCAATGTGTACTTAATGGAGATGATTAATCTCACTCAAAAGTCATTCCCTCCCACCCACAAATCACAGGTTTCCAACCTGTGATTTGTAAGCTATAAGACGTTACAAATGATCTGCTTTTTTTAGCCAATTATCACTTGACATTTCTTTTAAGAATAAGTTGATAATGTATATGACAGTATCTGTGGGACCTCTCTAACTACAGGCAAAGGTTTTTACGACTATGGAAAGCCTGGAGGTCGTGTCCCACAGCCAGATCCAGAAGTGGAACAATTAATTATCGAAGAAAGTAAAAGAGCTGGAATCAAGAGGAGAAGAAAACCCCCCCAGGTTGGTTGGTTATACTTTAAAATTTTAGATATTTACTATTTAATAGGTGTTGATGTGTCATAAAGTGAAGAGAGGGGAGAGGGGGTTAGGTTCCTAAATTTGTGAAGTTTGCAGTTTCCTTGGTAACTTTAGCTTATGTAGGTAAACCTAAGCCATGATTTTAATTTTTTATAATAAACACGCAAACATTTGGTCGCCATTTATATCCAAGATGCATGCGGTTTATATAATATTGATTGGAGTATGATTCTAGCTAGTCAGGAGAATTGCATTCCAAATGAAATGAAGGGAGCATCATTACCACCATGCACCTTTAACAGGGTTTTGGTTTGGGATTGACTTTTGTAGGAAATTCTAGAACGCTGCCTATACCCTCTAATAAATGAAGGATTCAAGATTCTGGAGGAAGGGATTGCATCTCGAGAGGAGGATATTGACATGATATGGTGAGAAAGGGAGATTTGATCTAAGCCTTGATGAACTAGTAAGGCATTAGGAGGGGTACTTCACCCCCTTCCTTGTCCCCCTCCCCTCCCCAACTCAATTTCCACATCACCCACCATTTGTCCAAATTGTCAAGTAAAAGTGTAAAAAAGTCTCTTCACAAGTTGAAATCTCTGCAGTGGATTCTTCACAACATCGTTGCACTTGGAGCTCCCCTCCTTTGAATAATTTTGTATATATTTTATATTAAATGGATTATATGAATATTTATACGTAGTCCATAAATGGGTGGGGCATATACACGGAAGGGAACCCAAGGGCCCGGTGCCCCTCGTGAAGTGTTTTAATAGCACTAAAAAATAAAAATAACAAAACCGTTTATTTTGATCAAAATTGGTACATATCTTTGTTTGCGTATTCCATATACACTCTACCACTGATGTCTTATATACTGTTATTTTGATAGCCATTTCAATATCTAACAATATATCCCCCCCCACCCCACCACCACCCTCACCTTTCTTTCCCCATCTCCTTTTGAGAATAATTGGATCTACCATTGTACCTACTCCATAAATGTATGCATGTATGTATTTTAGATCCTCCTGCAAGCAGGAACTTGCGAAGAACCCATCATTGGCTTTTCAAAGCTGCAAGCTGACCGAGGTCATTCTCTTTAGATTCATATTTAACGTCCATGGTTATTAATTCTCAATTGTCAACAACTCTGTAACTGGACGACATACATTAATCTTGGAGTGACTCAAACTCGGGACCTTAAATGATTGAAAGGCAACGGCGGCGTTAACCACTGAGCTATCAGTGTCAACCACTGAGTTAACCACTGAGCACTCCCTGGAGTGTAAGGAAATGGAGTAATAAATGGAGTAACTTTCTGAATGAAACATAATTTAATTATTGATCATGGTTGGATATATCAGTCACCATAGTTGTACCTCATTAAGTTAAACCTTTCATCTTTACCTCCAAGGTTGTACGGATACGGTTGGCCGAGGCACACAGGAGGACCGATGCACTACGCCAGGAATTCCGTCGGCCTTGGAAAAATTTACAAACGCCTCCATTACTACCAGGCTCTACATCGTGAGTATTTTTTCCAGTTTGGTACACATTAATACTGAAAGAATGTTAAAAAATATGCTCAAATTCAGGTTTTCTGTCAAATAAATTGCTATCAGAACTTAAAAGCAGCGCTCTGTGTTTGGGTGCCAAAGTATGACACACAGGCGGAGTGTGTATTCCATAATTTGGAACAAGTTCTTGGCCTATAATTCACTGGAATGAATAAATAATAACAAGAAATATTCAAACACATGGCCTTCGTAATAAAATAATTATAACACTTACCATTACTTAATGACCAGTCTCAATACTTCCGAGCAAGTAAAGTTACAGCAAATTCATCAAACCTTTGATAACAGCAATTAGTGCATCTTATCTAAACAATGGCAGTGAAGGAAGTGACCACCAAGGTAATTTATACCACATGACCCTATGTACCGTCTCACGTACACAGCACGAATATGTACACCTGTTGCAACATGCATGACAATATAAAACATAATACTTTTACAGAAGGACAGCAGGTGACTCCTGAACTTGTGTTTGCCATTAAAACTTAAATTAAAATAGATTAACTTAATTGAAACCCTAATAACCATATCTTAGAGAAATATGTTTTCCTTCTGTGTAAGAGCATCAGTCACGTGACTAGAAGAGTTATGTAAATTAGTGTGCTTTCCTCTCACTACCTGATCCACTTGCTGGACTAAAGAGCTTCTTGAGAGACAAAGGAGTGACCCAAGGATTACATTCAGGAAATAAACTATCCTCAGCTCCTAGATAAAACTTAATCTGTGTTAGAATGGTACTGCATTTAGCCTGTATATTGTGTATGTATGGTACAGTGGAGAACAGAGTAACAGCTGAACTGGAAATAAATATAATTCTTTTCTCTCAACTCTTATTAGTTTTTGCACATTCAGCACCCATAAAGCGCATGGAACAACTTTTGTTGGAGTCTGCGCTTGATAAGACTAGTTATTATTATTATTATTATATACAATTTTCACTCCACTACATGACAAAGGTCAACTCCACATGCTGTTTGCTAAAACTTATGAAGTGCATGCACATTAATATTTTTATCGATATTTATATTTTGAATTTACTTTTATTGCACCACAGCTACTGTGCCCCACTGGAAACCAAGCAAACTACTCGCTTCAGAGGCATGTAAGAACGAGGGAGTAATTTATAGCCTGAGCAATCGATGAAGCGTCAAAATAGCCAACGCCCGCAGCTAGTGTGGTTAACAATTCCTGGCCAACCTTTACAGTATTAGTCAAAATACATAAATTAACAGGTGATCAACCAAAGAAAATCTCCTAGATTCTATTCAAACTAGACATTAATAATGTAATTTATCATTATTTCCCTCTAGTTTCTCACCAAGAAAGTTGTTCATGCTACTTTGTGCAGGAGGAAATTGTCCATGACATTTTAACCATTTTCTCTATTATTATGAAATCAAACTTAACTGTCTTTCTCATAATGTTCTGGTATCTTTTGGTTACTAGAATTTTATTAGAATGTTTTTTTAGTACATTTGGCCTTTGTTTTTTTATTTTTTGTTATAAAATTTGAATGAAAATACTTTTGATTTTGGGCGTTATAGTCTAATTCTTAAGTGTGATGTTCATTTGTGTCTTTGTTCTGCTGGGTAGGTTGTCAGAGTTAAAAGTCAGTCCACTTTTGTTATTTCCATTTCTTTTATAAACTTTCATATTTTTTTAAACTTTCTTTTATGGCAATATGTATTCTGATAAAAGAATAAAGAATATATATTTTCAATTATTATTTTACATGTTTGGTATCATGCCCCCCTTCCCTGACACTTATTTTCTGCACAGTTTTAACTGTGTATAATAAATAAGTCTACTCTGTGCAAAGTCATTTTTTACCACCTTTAAAGATCATCATCGTTCACCCGAAAATTGTAGCACGCTAAAAATTGCTAGAAGTTTTCAAAAAGTACCGTCCTACAGGCTTTGCTACTCCATATCATTTCCAGATATGTAGATTAGGGTTTGTTTAAACCTAAATGATTGAGTGTAAATGCAAAATGTTTTTGAGGATAGTAATTAAAGTATTTGTTGAAATCAGAGCTCAAGTGACCATTATTTGAATTTTAAGTATGTTTTGAGGATAGTACTGATGACCTTAGATAAGCTGCATTTTGAGTTTACTTGCTCAACACAATCTGGTGGCGCTATAGAAATTATAGGTTAAAAGGAATGACTGTGTATCTTTAATACTTAAGTTCCCCAAAAATTGAACAAAGTAGACAAAACTTCTTTAAAGGCTTGTCAGTGAAAGATAAAGCATAATAATATTCAGAGTGTTGGACAGAAAAAAAAATACATTTTTTTGCTTTAAGGAATTTTTCGGTGTCGGGTAAACTGGCTAATAACTCTATTATTTAGAACAGCCAAAAATGGTTGTACCCCACATACATATTCTAAATTACAGTGTAAAATGTTCCATGTTCATATCACCTGACTTGGTTCGAGTGATACAAAGTCATATTGGACTCAAACATGAAACGCAGCTTTTCAGGTATTTCAAAGATTTTGCCAAAGAAGTTTGAGACTGAAATTTTGTTCTTTTCTAAATTGTCATGTAAAATTATCTTTGATCAAATTTTGTTCTTAAAATTGAAGTAATTTGATGCAATTACTAGCTTATTATTATTAATCCAAATATTCAACACAGGAACATATATGAATGAAAAGAAAACAAAGACAATTTATGTACAAAAATACTTTTGAAGCATTTATTTGTTTTCACCTCTTATATAATACTATAGAGACTAACATGCCTCTTGATATTAATAATTTACAACTTTCTGCTTACAAACAGTAAACAAAACTTTCTCTTTACTAACAGTAATTGTGAGTCAGTTTAAACCTTGACCATGTTAAACTCTGTCTCTTTGTGGAAAGTGAAATTAAGAGCAAATGATTAACAGGTATATTCTGCATTTCCAGATAATTCTACCACCAAGCACTTAAATCATAATTCCACATAAAAAGCAACAAATTTATGTCCAATTTGGGCAGTAATACAATTGTATAACATAATCTAGTGATATTTGTTATAGGAGAATATACAGAGAAACAAAAGGAAGGTGCACTCATTTGTGTCTTAATGAAGGCTTTGTTTCTCAGCCAGTGTGATACCAACAATGTCATAAAATTATTGAGTACCAAAACTGTTCAAAGGATGCTGCAAATGTGTTTCATATTCTGGAAACTTTGTGGCCAGTTAATAGCAGATCTAGCAAATTATGTGTCACTATATAGTCCCTTTAATTGATCCAACCACACAGCAAATCAGCAATGCTTTTGATTTAGAGGTAGTTAAATATGAAAAAGGTACAAGAAAATAGCATGATGACTTCTTCTTTACAAATTAATATTTCAGACATGATTTTCAAACAAATCTTACACTCATTTAGAAAGTAATAGCACAATGCATTCTGGGAAAGATAAGACATGGTCAAAAAGATTTCATTGACATGATCGCCATAGAAACCAAACTTCAGATGTGCATATACTGTACCCAAACGTTTTTTAACATCAGTTCAACTAAAGGGTGAAACTGATTGAAGTTTGGATATTGCATATTTTTCTTAAAAATATACAAATTTATACATGAATTTCTGACATCTTAGTACATTTCTATAGCCCAAGTAGCATACAGACCACAACAAGAGCCCAAGGGCACTGTGGTTCCTTGCTTGGGGTATATGACAATACACATAATATTATCGAGCAAGATTGGGCTGAAATAGTCCAAGTAATTGTGGTCCTACATGTTCCCATAAAGTAACCAACACTATAGCCAACACTTTTGTGATCACAAAATGTGACCGGATTTTTTATCAAAAGGCACTTTTGAGATCTAAATATGGCGTCGCAAATGTAAGAAATATAAGAGACCTACAAGCGTGTCAACAGATATGATAACAATGGTGACCTCAGATGACATGACCTTTAAGTTTCAAAATGTTCCACCACCCCATTCACAACTTGTCCCAAAATATCAACCATGTCACACCTTGGCATTGAGATTTAATTGCATTAAATGTCAAAAAATTAACTTTGAACTTGTATGTAACTTCACACACAAAGGTCACCCGGAGGTCAACCAATTGACATTTTTGATCGGTGAGACCTAAATAGAGCATGACTGTAAAAAATTCAAACATTTTTCCTTTGCCCATTTTCTCCCCCATAATACTACTTTTTTAACATTAGCTGACCTTTGGTGACCTTGGATCACATGACCGTTAAGTTTGAAAATATTCCCCTATACCATTTGCAACTTGTCCAAAAAAATCAACCTTGTCACACCTTGGCACTGGGAGTTATTGCATTAAATGTGTGAAAATTAACTTTGACCTCAAATAACTTCGCACACAAAGGTCAAATGGGGGTCAACCCATTGACATTTATGATCAGAAGGTACATTTAAAAACTGAAAATAGCATCGAAACTGTAAAATCCACAAAACACGAAAAGGTCACCAGAGGTCAAATTGAGGTCAAGGGTCAACCAGATGCGGGTCGACAATTGGATTACATTGAAGCAACTCCCAACCCTAACGGACAATTTGTTCTCAAGTTGTCGCAAAAATACTAGTTTTTTTATCATTAATTGACCTTTGGTGACCTTGTATCACATGACCGTTAAGTTTGAAACTATTCCCCTATACCATTTGCAACTACTCCAAAAATATCAACCTTGTCACACCTTGGAACTGGGAGTTATTGCATTATATGTCTGAAAATTAACTTTGACCTCATATAACTTCGCACACGAAGGTCACACGGGGGTCAACCCATTGACATTTATGATCAGAAGGTACCTTTGACATCTGAAAATAGCATCAAAACTGTAAAAATCCCTAAAACACTAAAAAGGTCACCAGAGGTCAATTTGAGGTCAAGGGTCACCCAGATGCGGGTCGACAATTGGATTACATTGAAGCAACTCCCAACCCTAACGGACAATTTGTTCTCAAGTTATCGCAAAAAATACTAGTTTTTTATCATTAATTGACCTTTGGTGACCTCGGATCACATGACCGTTAAGTTTGAAAATATTCCCCTATACCATTTGCAACTTGTCTCAAAATATCAACTGTGTAACACCTTGGCACTGGGAGTTATTACACTAAATGTCTGAAAATTAACTTTGACCTCATATAACTTAACATACAAAGGTCACCTTGGGTCAACTTATTGACATTTTTGATTGATGAGACCTAAATTAGAGCATCAAACTATAAAAATTCAAACATTTTTTTCCTTGCCCATTTTCTATCCCCAAAATACTAGTTTTTTGACATTAATTGACCTTTGGTGACCTCGGATCACATGACCGTTAACTTTGAAAATATTCCCCTATACCATTTGCAACTTGTCCAAAAATATCAACCATGTCACACCTTGGAACTGGGAGTTGTTGCATTAAATGTCTGAAAATTAACTTTGACCTCGTATAACTTCGCACACGAAGGTCACACGGGTGTCAACCAATTGACATTTTTGATCGGAAGGTACCTTTGATATCCAAATCTAGCATCAAAACCAAACATTTTCTTTTTTGCTCGTTTCCTCCCAAAATAAGCACATTTTTTCTAATGTGACCTTTGACCTTTTGACCTTGGTTTCAGATGTAGTTTAATCTCCTGATTCCAAAAAACAAAACGAAAAGTCTGTACAACCATCCTAACTCTGACCGAAAAACTTTGACCCCATATAACTTCGCACATAAAGGTCACACGGGGTCAACCTATTGACATTTATGATCAGAAGGTACCTTTGACATCTGAAAATAGCATCGAAACTGTAAAAATCCCAAAAACACGAAAAGGTCACCAGAGGTCAAATTGAGGTCAAGGGTCACCCAGATGCGGGTCGACAATTGGATTACATTGAGGCAACTCCCAACCCTAACAGACATTTCGTTCTCAAGTTATTGCAAAAATACTAGTTTTTTATCATTAATTGACCTTTGGTGACCTCGGATCACATGACCGTTAAGTTTGAAAATGCTCCCCTAACCAGTTCACAACTTGTCCCAAAATATCAATCTTGTCGCACATTGGCACTGGGAGTTATTGCAGTTTTAATATTTTCGGTTTTTGGACCATAACTGACCTTTGGTGACCTTTGTGGGCACCAAAAACAATAGGGCACACCTTCTCCATATGGCGGATCTATAGTCCAAGTTTGGCCTCAATCTAACATTCCCTTATTGAGATAGAGCGTACCCAAGCAAGTGTCACAGACACACACACACACACACACACATACATACATACATACACACACACACACGCCAACCTGACTGCATAGGTTCCTCTTGCTAAAGCAAGGAACCAAAAAGACACCTTACAGCCTCACAGAAGTCTTAGCATATTTTACTATGATTTGATAAAGGGAAGGACAATGTTGCTACTCTATCCGTGACATATGTCACCTCTGTCTGAAATACTGTCCATCTTGATTTGGAACCCTTGTAATAATGATTTGTAACCCTCTTGACTTGTTATGTAATTTACCTTTTTCTCCATTCCTAGTTTACTTTCCATTATCATTCATTCCATTATTTCCAGCAAATAATTTTTGTTTTCAGAGAATTCTCATACAACAAAGTGCAGTGTGTTTTGACAAATAACATTTACATACAACTTCTATCTTGTTGCAGCTTTGTTGCAAGGTAAAAGGAGAAATCAGAAGTGCAAAACTTGTTTAATGAAATTAATGGACCCCCTCCCCCCAGTTTCTCTCAAGCTTTATGACTATGCATACTAACTGGGATGCCAGTTAATAGCTAGAATACACCAAATATTGGTATTGCAGATGAACAAATTCAAAAATCTTGCAAGAATGAGATTTTGTTATTAGATCTACACCTCATGATTAAGCACAGATACTATATCCTCTCAGAAGTGTAAAACTGCTGAAATGTTTGACCTACTCGCCATGACCTTTGTGTGGTTAATTACTTTTCAAATGTTTTCTGCATACTTTGGTAACAGCATGGAGGTAAAACAGACCTCCATGGTAACAGCAAGCACAGAACAGTCAGTCAGTAACACACAAACATAAAGAACTTGAACAAAATGTGATCATTCTTGGCTGGCAATGTACATGCCAGTATTGATGAATGATGTACTGATGATAATTGTACTGACAATAAATACTGTTTTAAGCAAAATGGTAACCAAAGGACAGATAATTGTTTACTGTACATGTAAAGTAAAATTGATTCTTCTTAAACAGACACTGGCTTCAAATCCAACTGTGAGACACAGATAAATTGCATACTCCTTTTTGTGATCAGGTTAAATGAAACTGTAAATTGATCCTCAAGAACCTATTGCAAATTTATCAAGTGAGAACTTATTACTACTTAGCCTTTACATAGTGACAAACCAGTCTCCAAACAGTACAAAGTGGATTTCCTTTCTACCATATTGAAATTGTTTTAAAAAATATATACTTCCAGAATTGTGTAAAAACTTTCCTGTTTACTCCGTCTGGACTTCAAAACCCGGAGACCTGCGATAAAAAAAAACACAAAACGATACCGACAATCCGTTTTGATTCGCTTTTCTCTTTTCTTCAACATTTTTGATGTGCATAATAATCTATATCTCTGCTTCATCATCAATTTGCATTTGATATTCGATATGAATCATCCATTGTCTTTCCTGATCACACCAGCCGTGTTTAGATGGAGACATCGGGAATGGCTGATTTGCTGCCCTCTTTGGAAGCTAACCTCGACCCGGTCGGGATTATAACCTGTTCTGGCGTTTGAATCACGTTAACAGTCCGTAACGATAAGTCTTTGTTAATTTGGTTGACAGGATGCATTCTGGTGGATAATGCTTTAGGCGGGGAGTAATGTGTCGTAACGAGAGAGTTAGTTGGGAGGTCCTTGAAGGAAGTACCGTACGTTGTGTTATAGTCGCCAAGACCAGCCTGGGCTTCCTCCTTTTCCCATTTCTTCTTCATACTCTCACGTAAGCCAAAATTTGTGGGCTGTCCTGTAGAAACAAAACAGTAATGTCGTCTTCAAAAGTTTGGCAAAATTCAAGCAAGCATCACATCGTACATTACTTCCAATCACAGAAAGTACTGAATTTATATTGTTAGCTAGCTCATTGCATAACAAGACATGGACTAAGTTAAGGACCCCCCCCCCCCCTTGGGCATGACTTAAGAAAATGAAGACTGAATTCATCCATCATTAAAAGAAATATGACATTCTGTTGAGACAAATAAAAGCATGTCAAATGAAACTTACTGGACCCACTTAAAAAAATATAGCTCCATTGTCAAGATTTCAGACTAGTCCATACTTCTCTTGCAAATTTGAAAAAGTTTTCAAATGGTATGATGGATGACTTTAATTCCTTGGCCATACATACCACAAAGTGTTTATTTCCAAACAAGATTCATACAAACTGAGTATAATATTTCACACTTTGCTTACAACAAATGCTTGCTTAAATGTGCAGTAAACAGTGTCACAGTTTATTGAACTGTTCAAGAAAAGAAAAACTAGTGAACCAATACCAACCTCTGATGGGATGATCTGAAGCCTCCGGTTCCCAGGCAAGACGGTTTCCATCCCAGTGGCGGAACTCTGGCAGCTGATCACTTACTGGTCTCTCCTTTTTGTTGTAATGTTGATCGTACCAGGAAACCAGATTTTCTGTATGGTCCGATTTGTGGTGTGAGAATAGCAATTTGTTGTTTAAACCCTGGAGTGATGGGAAAAAAAAAAAACATTTAAGAAAAATTCAAATTATATCTGAAATTTTCGGATGTTTGAAAAAGTTGTATATATCTGTGCAACCTGATGAGGTGTTCGAACCAGGAAACCTTGAGGCTGCGAGATGAACACTCTCATACTTCTACAACATTCTACAATACTTCTACATCATCAAACTAGTTTCACTATAGCCAAGTTGCATATTAAATAATAAAGGGAATTTTCACATTTGTACTTAACATACATCTAAGTAATACAAACCTGATGAAGTGTCTGAGCAAAGAAATGTTGAGAATTATTAAGAATTATCTTAATATTTTTCTGTTGAAGCAATTCTGTGGCAGAGTTTGGTCACACTTGACCTTACTAGTGATGTTGAGTTGTGTGCACACTACACAGTCTAAATTCAAACGACATAACTCACTCATATGAAGAAAAAATGCACAACAGTATTTAAGGTTGTTTTATCAATTGCGATCTTATTTTGGGTAATTTTATTTTTATTCACAACCAAACACAAAAAGCTGCTTTAACTTGAGGTCTCTAGTTTCATATGACAGGCCACAATTTGCTAGAGTACACAAAACCTTTCCAAGAGACCATAAATTACCAATGTACTTTGCAAACGGACTGCATCTCAGTGTACTGTTTTATTAGTACTGTCAAAACTTTTTGTCAGGAAATTCCTTCATTCTTTACTTCTTTTGCTAAATTGCCTACCATCGAAATGCTAGACTGAACATTCATGTGTGGTACTATCATTTATTATTCAAGTGAAATTGAACATAGGCCAAGCAATATAAATGTGATGTGCATGGTACTCCACTTGAGCTAACATGAAGATACAGCATTGCTATGTGTGTGTTTGTATTTTTGTATCAAGGAAATGAAGATTGACAACTTACTTCTCCCCTTAACATTGCTGCTCTTCGAGTCATTATGTCTGGCTTGTATCCAGGATATTTTGCAAAGTCCATCCGTTGGGTTGAAGTATGATTATAGTTACCTTTATTGAACTGAAAAAAAGAAGAAACATGGTTGTATTTGACAATTATGTTTACTGTAGTGTAAATTGTAATGACTAATGGTACTTGGTAGGGTAGGCGACTAGTTATAACTTCTAGGCTATGTATCCCATAGAAGATTGAAACTAGGCCTAGGCCTTAAATTGCTTACAAAAATTCAGTTGAAACATGCATTAATTTTAGGCGAACTTGAGGCTGAAGCATACTGCAGTATAATTTATAACTGTTGGGCAGTCTGATCATTTATCGTAGTACTTACTTAGTAACGGTAGCTATCATATTGTTACTAGTGTTACTAAGCCTTGTTAATGTTAGGATACGTTACTTTAGCTCGACTTACCGCATAACGTTCCTCAGCCCAATTTCCGATTAGAACTCTTGGAGCAAATCGTTGCTCTATCCTCCATCCTGGTAAATTCCACTTCAATTGATCAGATTGAGCCATATTATGAAATATATTTCTACCTAATTAAAATTAGAAATAGGCTTTGTGTTTTTATAAATTATAGTAAGTTATTCTTTGATGTTGTGGTTCGTCTCCAACACTGAAGAGATTGCTGTCCTGCGTTACACACATGGGATGGTCAACTTGGAGACCCTTTGTTTACATCATACCCTATGTTACTGTCTCACTGTTACTATGACTGCGGAAAAGTTTTTCTACGGTAGAGTTTGTGGCCATCTCCATCTACCTAATCAGCTTGGATCATTGGCCTCGGTGTTATATAAACAGGCTGAATACAATTATAAAAGCATTAGATATTTATCCAAGAACTATAAAAACAATGAATTGATCTCCATGTTTGCATCTTAATATTTAAATTAAGCAATTCGTTGAAATATTCCACTGGCAGACAACTTGATGTGACCTACAGGCAGGGGGAATTACCACGAAATGATTTAGTTGCCGTGAAAATTATGCGTTTTTTCGTGAAAAGATGATAATATTTAATCATCTAAGATCGGAAAATCTTAGGCCTATTCCTTTTATTTCTCCGATCTGACATATTAAGGTAGCTAGTTAGAGACATTAGATTAAATAAAATAATTTTTACCCCATGTCGAAGTTTTGTTTTAACTTCAAACTTTGGTCGACATTTCAAGTGGTTATATGAAATATACATGTATCATCTGATTTTTCAATAATAAATTGTGTGATGTCATCTTAATGACGTTTGAGAAGTCAAGAACTTGGGAGTCATGCATGTCATTGTCCGCAAGGTTTCTTAATTAGACACATTATGTACTAGCTCCACAAATGTATTATACAGTCAGCGATCTGACAGTTCTTGTTCAAGAGCTTTTTTTTCCTTCGATAATCGTGTGGCTGGCTGATTAGTCATTCAAATACATTAAAACTTTGAACTTGCTTTGTGAACATATGAGTGCAATGCCTTTTCTTCCCCCCCCCCCCCCCCGCCCCCACTTTTTTGTTGTTGTCACAAACACTAGTTTCGCTTTGAATAAATGGTCTCATGCGCATTATGGAAAGTAAACGAAAACATTTCAGTTCTATCGTCATAATGTGAATAGCTCATTCTGTTGTTGCCAGATGCATTCATCAAAAGTCATCGAACTATAAACATTTCATAACCTTTTGAAAATATCCTAACGACCCGTTATAGCAAATGTTGATATCATTGAGTGTAATTTAGTGTTCTTTGTATCCTTGCAAGTAAAAAATGATATTTCTGAATCATGATTACAAGGAGGAATCCTAACAATGAAACAATGTTATCTTGACTAATACCGAACCACAGAGCTGAGAGTACTGTATTCGTCACGTCTATCTTTAGGGGGTTTCCGACTATTGTGACATATAATGCATATTCATATTTTAAAAAATTAAAAGAACGTCATCCTATTTCATTTTGTACACAACAAATATCTATGTTTGACCTTTCAAATGAACACTCCAAAAATATGATGTAGAACTAAAAGGAATGGTTAGATTTATTAATTCTACCCGAATTTGGTTTAATCGATAAAAAATTAGTTTGAAGACTTTCGTTAATGTCATATTGGTCTCTACTGTTATTGCGTCACAACCAAAACAACCAGCCTGTTGTATGTACGTACGTACTGCGCTGCCATTGATAATGACCAAAATTTTCATTGTTAAGCCCAGTTTAACAGTATATAGCAGTATACAGTATAGTATCAGAAAGAACATTTGGAATTTAGAAAACGATAAACTAAGCTCTTAATATACACGTAGTAAAACCTGCTGTTTACACCTTTTTATCCAAGTATCAGCGGAGCAATTAATAGCAAAATGAAGTGGCAGTACAAGGAAGAACATCCATTCGAAAAGAGGAGGCAAGAAGGAGAGAAAATTAGGAAGAAGTACCCCGATAGAGTTCCCGTGAGTTTCCGCCTTTCGTAATAATAAATGTGCAGCCTAATATACTGTGGAAGTAGGCCTAGCCTAACACTATAGTTTGGCCTTTGGCATAAACTTACTTGGCCTGTGGTACTCTTTCCAGTTTGGAATACCCTGCTGCACATTAATGTGACCTTAGATATCTCCTTCAGAAGTCTGCATCAAGGGTCTATGCAGGGTATCCTCTTTGTTAGACTGTTTTATTAGCGTTGAACAGGGATTCTAGTGGTCAAAAAGGGTGATGTTTACCAAGGGTAATTTTAGCATTGTTTTGTCCCCAAGAAGAGATGCAGGGACCTGGCCGGGTTGAATTGCATCAGACATGATTCTTTGTTTACAACCAAAGTGAACATTGCAGGTGCAAAGTGAAATCAAAGTTAATTATGTCATAGAATCATCAACATGATGACTTCACCTATTTTGACTCAAACAATATCAAACAATGAACATCAGCGGCATTGGTACAAAGATACCATGGTTTCATCTATCACCTTACTGTATTATACTGTATTACTTTCAAATTCATCATGATATCACTGATTAGCAAGTATGATAAATTGGTGAAGGAATGAATAAATTACCATCACACAGTGAACAGTACACTAACATCCCTTTAAAATGTAACAACTCTCAAAGATTAATCCATGCCCCTGATATGAAAGGCTTTTGATTTTGATGATGATCTCACTGAGAGTTGTTCAAATGGAAGAAAAATACTCTTGAAGCTGTGATAGCCACTAGACATTTATTAATAAATTTATTACCTTCGATATTGGTTGTCAAAATCCAGCCATACAATTTGAGCTTGCTCCAATTGCCAACACAGCTGTCATCATATGATAATCCATTAAGGCCAAAGTTAAGAAGAACTTTCACGTTTACTTTTTTAGTGTTTGAATCTACGTCTATCCATTTTCTTACAAATTAATGTAAATTTCTTTATGCATTGCAAAGGAGGGAAATGAAATAACATTTAACAACTAAGAATAAGCTACATACTTCATTTTTCATGTTTAAATGTTGTCATATATATAAAAAGCAATGCTACATCATGCTGTGAAGTTGTATTTTTGGTTGAGTAAGTGTGTAGAAATGAAAAGTTGTATTCTATTTACCATTGTTGGTAACATTACAGCAGCATTCTGTTAATGTCACTTGTTTATTGGTGCAAAATATCCAAAACTGATGAATTTGGTACTGTTCTTATACTAAAAGCAGACAATTGGTTCTTTTTAAGTGGAATAGACTTTGAGTGTGTGTTGAATAAGTCAAGTGCAGAATATTAAGTATCTTACCTTCTATGACACTCTGTACTATGAAATTTCTTCCGAAGTCCTGGGAGTGACTGAATCTTAGGGCCGCAAGTACTCGGTCTCAAGGATGTTAGGAGTTGCCCAAGCCCAGTGAATGTGTGTGCATGTTCAAATCGGAATTTCAATACTTGCTCGTGTGCTAGGCAACTTTATAGCCAGTGGAACTCATTCTAGTAACCAAATCAAAGCTTGGTTCTGTATTAGATCCTGCTTTGCACGTAGACAATTACATTTGTACTACGTAGTAACATTAGGCCTGTTATGATACTATATAGCACATGTATAATAATAATAATAATAATAATAATAATAATAATAATAATAATAATAATAATAATAATAATAATAATAATAATAATAGAAAAAGAATGAAATAGCTCCGGTCAATCAATATTTGGGGGCTTTAAATTTTCTCAAAAGAACCCTGAAAAATTAAAACATTAATTCTGAACTTGTACTGAACTACACATATTAGTACTGTACAAACTACATAAATAAGGAGGAAGACCAACAACAATAGAGAACAACACAAGTTTATAAGGCAATTATGCAGGGTAGTATGAAATATGAAGGATTAAAACAGTAGAAGAGAATCAAAACATCAAAACGGTCAAAATCTTACTCTCTAATGAATAATGTTACCCTTGACCTTTCCTGATCAAGCAAATTTGGCAAGGGTTTTGGCAACTGGGCTGTATGTATTGCTCATTTGACAAATAATGAATGCCAATAAACAGAGAAGTGAGTTATATTTGAGGTATCAGTGGGAGTTGATAGTGTAAGCAATTACTTGGCCAAATGGTCAAAGAAGGATTCTCTTGTTGCAATAGAAATACAAAGGGTTTTCGACACACAAAGATTTGTTATCAAGGTAACTGTCTTAAAGCTCAAAAATTGTGGTTTTCCCGTTATTGACCTGGATATATTCCTCATTGAAATTGTCTAAACGGTAAATTGGACTCAATTGATATCATTGACAGGATCAATCAGCAGTCAGTAATACTGTATGTGTTACAGTGAATGGGAAAAGCATTTGTTCAAATTATTTACCCTTAATGTTGGTGTAATTTTGGTCTTCAGAAATGATCATGATCCCGAGGATCACACACTGCATGAACATTAGCCCAGAATGTGGAGATTGAGGCTTTGTTTAAGTACACATCTTTACTACAGGTAATGCCTTTAAATACTGAGAAATTCTTTCAAATGTTTTGTTCATTTTACAGGTCATTGTCGAGAAAGCTGCTAAAGCAAGAATTGGAGATCTCGACAAGAAGAAGTACCTGGTCCCATCAGATTTGACAGGTAATTTCAAATTTCCCTGTAGCTCAGAGACTTAAACTATGTGAACTATCAGTTTATGTATAACAGCTACCGGTAATTTCAAATTTTCCTACTGGATCAGATACCTAAACTAGGTAAATGGTTTTTTTTTTTAACGAAAGCTGCCATTAATTTCTAATTTACCGACTATTGAGATCAGCAACCTGAATTAGGTGAGCTGAATAGTTGGTTTAAATGTCTTGATAGCTGTTGGTTTTTTAGGCACTGTAAGTTTGATTGCTCTTTCTGCATTAATAGGTTCTACACCAGTGTTTGTTTGTTTTGTTTCTCGGTATCAATTTCCATTCTTGTTTGAGTACTTTCTGTATTGATTGGTACCATACCTGCAAGGGGAAAGAGGAAGTGAGAAAGTTAGACTAGGAAGAGATAATGTATTGATCAGGAAAATAAACACATTACTCATTATAGGATTTCAATATTGTTCTGTTTGGCAGCTGGTAGCATTTGTAGTAAAAGACCTACCAAATTAAGTTATTTGCACAATAGGAACAAAACTGGAGAACTCTATTTGACCTGTTTCCATAATCTCAGAGGGGCTTATACCAAGGTGTAGTATGGTATTGCATCCAAATATGCTGCGCCTTAATATGTTGCACCTATATATCCTGCATCTAAATATGGATAGAAATATCCTGTACCTCAATATCCTGCATCCAAATATGCTGCACCTAAATATTTCTATCATATATTGCGTCTGGCAAATATGTCAGAATGACTACAAAAAGTGGTCAGCCATGATTTTTTTTTTTCTTCAATGAGACACTTGAAATTTCTAAATTAATCCTCCCCAACCTCTGAAGATAACAGAGGGATGCAAATTCTTTGGTCTAATAGATTTGGTGACATTTTAGCAGTCTTTAAATAGGACTGTAACATTAGTCACCTGTTATGTACGGAGAGATTCAATTTGCCATGTTTCTCTTTTTGGTTACATCACAATAAATTCAAACAAATTTCATTGTCCCTTTATTCTTACACTAGTGGGCCAGTTCTACTTCTTAATCAGAAAGAGGATACAGTTGAGACCAGAGGATGCACTTTTCTTCTTTGTCAATAACACCATTCCTCCAACCAGTGCGACCATGGGACAGTTATACCAAGTAAGTGTGAATCACTCGCAATAAATCTGAGTTTGTCTTTTTTTTTTTTCATTGGGAGAAGTTAATTGGATTGTGAATCGGTCACAAGTTGTATGGAACATGTTTGGAAGTTAACACAAATGTTTTTGTGGTTGTGGAATGTCATTTAAATGAAAATACTGAAAATACTACCCTATATAGATCAGTCATGTCTGCATTGATAATTCGCAAGTTGTTGTTTAACGTCATGCCTGCATTGGAAAGTCGCACATTGTTGTTTAACGTCTGGCTGAGTGACGTGACGCCAAGTCAGGCAAATTACTCCCTGCATGATACGCTGTTGCCAGAGTGTCTTGATCACCCGATGTTGCCATGAACTAAAAACA
Source organism: Apostichopus japonicus (assembly GCF_037975245.1). Taxonomy (NCBI): domain Eukaryota; kingdom Metazoa; phylum Echinodermata; class Holothuroidea; order Aspidochirotida; family Stichopodidae; genus Apostichopus; species Apostichopus japonicus. Next base: position 24,581,058 of record NC_092571.1, read on the forward strand.
CACTATATCCTGACCTACTCTACTGCATTATGACAGCCATGTCATGTACAGTAACCAATAGTAGCAAGTATACAAATGTCCTTGACCTGCACAGTTAAGTACCAATCAGTTATTTGACTGGTACTTGTCTATATAGTGTTGTACCTTTGTGGTTGGTATCTTCAAGTATCTACATCCAAGGCTCAAAAAATACAGTATCTCCCCATCTGGAGCCAACAACTATCTTCAGAGAACTTGGGCAACTTGAAACTGGTCTGGAGCTGATTCTGATTTTTGCAACATTGTTCGGTGGGGGGGACAGAGGGTGGGGGACAGGGGGGTGAAATGAGATTGGTATTACAAACATGTTTTTGTATGTAAGTAGTACAAGGATTAATACTTGATGTGGGAAATCATTATCCAGCTAAAGCAGTGATATTTTGAATTTTCCAAGAAAAAAAAAGAAAATGGAATCTCAACAGATTTTGACTTTGATGAAATTGTGGGATGATCTATATTTGAGGTTTTGTTTCCTTTTTTGGACAGTTACCTTTTTTTAAAGTTAGCACCAAGGTAATCCTCTTTCTCTTTTATCTTACAGGATCACCATGAGGAGGATTTCTTTCTGTACATCGCCTACAGCGATGAGAGCGTCTATGGAGCATAAACGTTCTCATTTTTCTTTGCTAAATGAAACTCAAATCACACACTGCAAATGTAGCCACTTCTTCTTCTTCTAAAATTAGCAAAATAAATCGACCCCCTAACGAGTTAGTCTTGTGTGACCAATGTTGTCAACACATGAACAGGAACTTAAAACAAAACATGTCAAAGAATTTTAATGAATTGTCGTAGGGTTCCTACAAATTTACTCCATAACTAAGGGATGTTTCGAAGAATTCTGTTTTGCATGTGCAGCGAACAACTGTAGTGATATATGGAGTTTGTGTGTGTATGATAGTGTTATCATTGTTTGCTTGTAATTGTACAAAATAAATAAACATAACAATAATACAAAGGAAAAAAAAAATAGTGAGAATTATTTCTGCTTGTTTTTTTCAGAAAGTATAAAGACCATATAACTTTTAAGTAACAAATTAGAAAATCCATAGTTAAGTTACCATTATCATAACACTAATTTTCATTTTATCTACATTATGCTGTCCTTTACTAGGGTATGTCAAATTTATGGTGTAAATGTTTCATTGAGATCTGAGTTTGAGATTTGCTTGTTGTTAATGATGTTGAAATTGCCATTTAAACTGTGTTCTGGTGTGTAGTCAGACCATCCTACTCCTCCCCCTCCCCCACCCCTCCCAGACAGTTACAAATAATGAAAATATTATATTAAAAATTGGACTCAAATGGAAAGGGAGAGAGGGGTGTACAAATAAAGTGAAGTCCTAAGTTCACAAAATGAATCTTGCCCCTCTCTCCCTCTCCTTCCCCCTCCCCAACACGTACCTTCCAAAATAGGGGGCTTTGAATTGCATTAATGTTGAAAAAGAAGCAAACTATAAGATTAAAAAACCAACATTTCACACTCTGTCAATATTTTCTATTGTATCTGACCTAATAAACAGGTTATTATTCTTGCATGAATAATTTCATTTTTTTGATGAACCCATTGTTTTGATATCTGGTAGGGCTGCTTATACATAAAATAAAACTTCTTAAAAAGGACAAAGATCTTTGGAAAAAATTGATTTATTTGAAACAAACAATTTTTAATATTGGAGTACATTAGGAATGACTTCATGATCAAGAATGTCATAAGGAGAAAAAATATTGGTGATAGTAAGTGGAAAATTTGATATTTGAAATTGATAAAAGTACATGATACTGGATATTGGATAACAATAATGAAGAGAATTGTCCAACATTAAAAACATCAAACAATTAATTTCACACACACAATAGCAAGGGCTGTAGTTTAAACAATGTCTTACTAATAAGTGTAACAAATATATTGAAAAAAATGGTGACAACCATAAGATTTGATTTAGTTTTTGTAACCTTTGTAAGCATTGAAAACCTAAGTTTGATAAATCACTAAATTCTTTCTCCCCCCCTTTTTTTTTGTGGTCAACGAACAAAAGAATAATAGGTTTATCACAGCAGCAGGTTTAGTTGAGAGAGTGGTATTAAAACATTTTATTATATGTAAATATTCATTTATTGTGTTACCATATACTCAAGAATAAAGTTTAGAAGCATGGTAGAAAAATGCCACCAAAACCTGATAATTGTCATTTTAATTAAAGAGTTGAGTTTGTTTCATGAATCATGGATTTGTTCTACAACTCTCGTTCTCATTGGTTGCGGTCTTTCTGTAACAGCATTGTAATTTTCGCTTGGCGTAGCAGTTAGGTTAACCTTCTCTTGCTTGTAAATGGTTTGACTAACTTCATCTATACAGAGTTAACAAAGGAAGTGGGGTTTACAAAGAACCCCATTGTTTCTATTCGTCAAGGGTTGGGTGAAAATGACATCGCTCCGGGAATGTTTGTGTCAAAGTTGACAACCTTTCGTAATCGTTGGCTTAAAACTTTCAGTTTGAAAATGAGTATCCTTATGCAGGAATGCTGTTACCATGGAAATCGTATGTTTTACCACTAATTTCAATATGGCCGCTACCCTACCACTAAAACATTGATATGACATATTAAAGTAAGAATACCGTAAGACTTAAATTAAGCAAACTCGTTAAAAAATGTATTTAATTGGTGGTGGCCTGATGGTTTTATGCTATATTTAGTGTTTTGTAAGGTTGAGGTTCACCCTTTGTTTAACTATATTTCTTGTTTTTTTTTTTTCTTCTTTTTTTTCTTGTCATTTTTGCTTTATATTAATTGTGCCTGATGGTTCTTCTAAAGTTACAACCAAGCCAAATACCAGGACTGTAAAGAGGACATCGCTTCATGATATCTGCAATCTCTCATCTTGGAAACGAGACAACATCGTGATGGAAGAACTACGAAAATATAGCCGAGTAGGCTATCCAGAGGAGCCATCAGTCAACAACATTTAAAATTATAGTTAATAAAAATAATGATAAGTTATGGTAAAAATTATAGAAATATAGCCGAGTAGGCTATCCAGAGGAGCCATCAGTCAACAACATTTAAAATTATAGTTAATAAAAATAATGATAAGTTGTGGTAAAAATTTATGTTAATGTTTTCGTATTTTAATGTCGCACGAGAGAATGAAATGGATTCTTCTTTAAGACAAAGAATGTCTTTGTTTTCTCTTCTTTTTTGACATTGTTCATTAAAACTAATATAGCAGTATGGCTACAATAGTTGTCAAGGAATAGTGGTTAATGAACACCCTTTTATCAACTCCCACATCCATGCATAAATTCACTTTAGAATGACATTTTGCTGGCAAATTTTATTAGCAGGTGGCAGTTGTTAAGACAGTAAGCAAAACCAAGAAAAGTTGATGCAATATTTCTGACAAAACTAGTGTTAGCTGTCTTAGCAGATAAGATAAACTGGTTTCCTCAATGGCTGTATATGTTCCATGTAGGAAACGCTGAAAACATTGTTATGGTGGTGGAGAGGCAAGTTGGGGCCAAGGAAAGCATTCCATCATACCTATATCATACCTGTCAACTCTCCCGGTTTTTACCCAAATCTCCTGGTTTCATATTCTATTCTCCCAGTTTTTCTATGTTCTACACTTGCGACATTTCTGAAAATAGCCAACAACTAGTGCTAGATGCTTACTAATTCCCCACAGTAACGCTGAACAGGAAAGGCTATTCAGTGTAGTTTGCAAGAACAAGACAGACAGTCGGTTAAGTCTCAAGCTTGATGGGACTCTATCTAGCATACTAGCCATGAAGTCACAGTACCCAGAGTCCACTGTTCCCAGTTTCAATTGGAAGCCTACTAAAGAAACCCTGTTGAAAGCGAAACGAGCTGCTGTAAATTAAACTACAGCAAGAAACACTGATTGGATGATTCTCTCACTGTATTGCATAAGTAGACTATACTTATTTAGGAGTATTTATATCATTTCAGTTGAAAATTACCAACCTCCCTATTTTCCCCCTGTTCTCCCTATTTTTTGGCCCTGAAAAATGTTATTCTCCCTATTTTGGGGTCAAACAGGTTGACAGGTCTGCTATATGAAGCCATCATTTTTCCACTGTGAAAATAAGAATACATTATTACTTCCTGGGAACCGTTATTGACCCCAAAGGCAGCAGCTCCCCATCCCCTGTCCGACTAGAGAATGGTTAGTGGGGTACCATCATGTGGAGGATACCACTATGTGGAGAAGCATCAATCAGTGGGCCAGGTAATATGGGACTATAATTGCTTTTCATTTTCATATAAAAAAGGAATCAGGGGGAGGGAGGAGGCTGTGTTACCACCAAATAGAGTTAATCAAGTAAAGATCCTTTACCGAAATGGAGTTAGGTAACGGTTTCGTAATCACATGATTTTGTTGTTGTCATCCTGTCTCCGGCAGCCATTTTGCTAAACATTTGTGTCTCTAGCAAATCGTGTTATTAGCAGATAAGCAACCTCAGATCTGGCAATTCATATGCAATATCTTCGTGGGAATTCCCCATCCAGCACTAGCACTGACCAAAAAATTCGTTTAATTGATCTGACTGAGTGAAAGACGAATGGAATGCAGGAGAGAATTTCGCATACAAGGTGTATCTAGTGATGGCGCTAAGAGATTCTTCTGATACGAATGTTCAGCAAGGTTAATTCGAATGCAAATTAATTACCATAGGAATTCCAACGATTAACTCTGGATGGATCTTTGAAGTTTCACCTTGCTTTAGCCTAACTATTAATACTAGGCGAACAACCGTTCAGTGAAGCTATAACGCTAAGCCTAGGCAGGTTAGGCCTACGTACATCACATGTCAGTAATTAAACCAAGACTTATGGCACTGTATGGTGTAGTCGGTAGCACTAACAGGTGTCATAACTTGTTCGAACTATGGGAGTGTATAGTATAACTTGGTTTCCACTCGAACAGTCATAGGCCTAGCCTATGCCATAATGTGCCAGGCAATCTCATTTCGCCCAGCCTCATAACTTAATAAGGCATATGGCGTAGCCTGGGTTATTCTCGAGTGGATTAAGACAAAGATGTTCTGGTAAAGCTTCAGAGATGTGCTCACTTTAGCCTGTAGGATATAACTTACCGACAAGAGGAACCAGCTGGCCCGGGCTTTTCAAACCTCACCAAAGTTTGACGTTTGCAAGGGGATTTAAATCAAGTTTACAATATTGGCAAAGGCTTTGATAAGTTTACATTGAATGACCTTTCCAATGGTGAGAAAACTAACATTGCCTTGGAAAACAGAAATTTTGTTGTCTATTAAACTTTTAGAGAATTTCTTTTTTTATACAAAAGTTTGTAAATGATTTACTTGAGTTGATTGTGCTTTTGCAAAACTGTCAATGATTTTAAGAATACTATAGACTGTTATATTAAGAATTGCAGCTGGATTTGACGTTTCTGTGTTTGAATTTTTTTTTCATAGGGTGGGTTCTTGGTGGGAACTTGTGTTTGACCTCCCTGATCCTTTCTTCATTTGACATTTTGGAATATCATTTTCAATATTCTTTCTTGAAGCCCTTGTGCTCTTAATATGTAATCTCATTTTCTTGAACCAACAGTCGCATCTGATATTTTTTGTGAATTCCTGGAGGTATCCATCCATCAGATTCTTCATGTCAGAGGACTTTATCCTGAGGGAATATTTGAGAGGAAAAAGAAATATGGAGTTCCGGTGTCTGTAAGTGTAAGAGAGTTGTCACAGCAACACTGTAGGGGATAGTTTATCATGTAGAGGGCACATGATTCGTACTGCTGAATTTTTGTTCTAAGAAAGAAAACACTACTCCCCTTGGAAACTACATCGACTTGGGAAGTCTTCGTTTCTTATAGCTTGAGAACGGCACCTTGGTGCTTTGACAATCAGAATTGAGGCTTTAGCCACAGGCTTCCAAGCTGCCAAATTGATAGCCTGACCATGGCCCCCTCCCAAAAAACAGGAAGCAAGAAACAAAGAAATGAACCAACACATCCACATTTACATCTTATGATGCTCATACCTCCATAGGCAACATTTTATGCAGATGTATACAACAAAATACCAATTATTTTGAAGTTTCATCAGTGGGATCCTGATAAGCTTGAAAAGAGGATATTGTTTAGCAAATAGCTTCTCTCAATCTAAGAAGAATTTTCATATGGAAGAGGACACCCCATCCTCTCAGCCCCCCCCCCTCAAGGCCATTAATTCGAAACTAACAATGAAAAGAGGATTGCCTATTTTTATAATTCTGTCCTCAGCATAGACGATTATATTCTACTAAATTACTAATTATCAAATCAGATTCCATAACTTCGTCGGACTCTTCATTCATCCATAATGTGATAATTTTGCAGAGTCGTATGCTTTCACCACAGTGCAAATTTCATTACGACATCTTCCACGGTAAAATATTTCGCGTTGATTTGAAAGCTTTCAAGGATTGTTACGTATCTCATTTATTTTACTCTTTCTCCATTAGATGGCAAGACATCCAGATTTATCCAAGTATATTTCTGATACTGTCCAGGGGATTAAACTTGCCATGAAAAAGGTACTGCACATTTTGAATTTGTAAGATACGTCCACGGTACATCTTGATGTGAGCGCAAATTAATTTATGGTTTTTTACAGATATTTCATTCTTCTAGACAAAAGTTATAGATGGTGTTGACTTATTTAAATCATTTTGCACAAAATATGTAGATTTACAAATCCAATGTATGAACACTGAAGGGCATTTCCCATAAGGAGACAATTTTATGACACTAATAAAGCCACAGCATCACATTATAGCTTAAATGCATCACAAACTTTGCATAATTTACTAATGTTCCGTGGCAATATTTTACAGTAATGAATAAATTTCGAATATGTAGTTACATATACAAATTGTGCTTATATAATATTGACCTTTGACTGATATTTGAGAATAGGTTGCAAGAGCCCTGGGTGACTGGTTATCATACAAAGAGATATGCAAATTCAGTATTAAACTCTTCTGATTGGTGGGATGTAAACATGCGATAGCTGATTGTGCAGAAATTGTTCAGTGTCTTGTTCAGTCAGTTTGTTCATATTAAAGCAGATTTTTAATTGCTACGTTCCACTGTCTATTAATAACAAATCAAAAAATCATCTGAAAATAAGTATTTTTGCTTCGTTGAACCTTTATTTTAGAATTTCATGGCAGTCTTCCCTAGCTTCTCGACCAGACATAAAAATTAAGCCTTAATGAAACACAGTTGGGGCAACACAACAATTTGCCACACGCAAAAGAGTATTTGAACTTTGCAAATTCAGAATCTTGTCAATTCCTTCCAGATTCACTGAAATTATTAGATCAATGGTCTGTTGACCTCCATAAATTATTCCTTCTTGAATACAAAAGGGAATTTTGTTGGTACTTATCCAGAACAGTGAATAAAAGCTTCAGGCCAAATTATATGCAAAGTAGGAAGGTCAGGCTAGGTACGTTCTACTATGACAATGTGGTAGGTTAAGGCTTAGTGGTAAATCTTTATGTTGAAATTTAAATGTTCTGTCAGGAGAGTAAGTTTTATCCAGTGTTGACACATTGTGCCACAAACTACCAAACACTGTCTGCTCAAAAGTATCTGATAGCAAGAGAAACTTCGCGACAAGTACAACCAGCGGTACTTGAGACACTGTCTAATGCCTAATATTTGTACTCACTGTGTAGAATGAAGTCCAGAGGGTCACTGTTGTCATCCTCAGTCAAGATAGGACGCCGCTGGAACGGTTCGTCTTTGAAGTCGCACCAGTGAATCAAACTGCGAGGCAAAAGTTAGTGTCACCAACCTGATGATAACATTAACCACTCCAACCCCCCCCCCCCCGCACCCATATGTGTGTGTGGGAGGAAGAAGTATTGTATAAATAAAGAGAGAATATATATATATATAATATATAAAGTGTTAGGGGATCACCTAAGCTACCCCTTCAGCCTCCCCCAGCCCCTAACCTTGATCTTGGTGGAATGATTTTGATCACTTGTAATATTAAATGAATTTATGATAATTCTTATCCCTCTAACTTTGTTTTACCTTATACAGAAGGACAATGATATGCTTAATAGCACCTATTTTATTAATCAAAACTTTCTGAATATTTAACCCCCCCCCCCCCCCGATCAGACAAATTTGTTGATACAATTGATATTAAGTAATGGTTAAGCTATAAATGCTCAGTGAAGATGACGCATTGATTTATTTTCTTCCCTCTGTTCTGTTCTAAACAGTGATGATAGGTACTTTGTTGAGCTGGAGCAAAGTTTGAGGGGGTTTTTACTGAGGATTAACATCAGTGATTCTATGCTTGGAAAACTTCCAGAAGGTAAGAGCCTACAGAGGAAATTACACCCTGCGCAACATATGGGGCCCTGGCTTCCCTGTGTACAATAGGTTCAGCCAGTTGGGACAATTTCCTAATGCTAATACCTCTCTAAACTGTCCTCCTGTATCATGCTTCAAAGCACTCGTACTGACAGTGCAAACAGTTCCTAACCTTTATCTGATAGAAACAAGATATTCATACTGCTCATACTGACACTACCAGTGCTTTGGAAAGCAGGACATGACAGAACAGTGTAGAAACATTTGTCCCAACTGGGTAATAGGTTTAGGAAGTCGCTGAATATTGATGAGTGTCCAAAGATAAATATGAATATGTATATATATGTATATTGTATCATATTTTTTTTAATTTTCATTTACCTTCGATATCTTTCAAGTTAAAATTCAGTTCGGAATGAAGTAAAATATGAATATCTATAACATGAAAATCAGACAAATAAAGACAAAAACAAGCATAATTTCTCCAGCCTCATCAAGCCAAACACTAAAGGAGTGAAAAAGATTATTATTTCGTGATGATAAATGTCCTGTGACGATTCTCTTTGCCAGAATATAAAAAAGTACTCCTAAATAAATGATGTTTCATTTGACAGAGATTGTATCTTTGGTTCGATTAAGTCCTTCTTTTCCTTTCTGAGCCCTAGAAATAGTATATCTCCCATGGGTGTCGGAGGGGGGGGAGGGGACTTAAGGGGATATGTCAATGCCATTGATACAAAACACAAGAAACAAGGAGATACAGTTTCAAGAAGTTCCTCCTTCCTGACTTGTGTTGTTTTTATTTTAACAGCTGTATACATAAAACAAATCTGAAAATGTCCTCCTTGTGGCTCTCATCCATTATTGGTGCCCCCCCCACCTGTACCCCAGGCCAATTGTAGTAGTGTACTTCCAACCCCATCAGAAATACCCAGGTGTGCTCCAATGTTACATATATAGCACTAGTCACCTTTTTTCATAATTTCCACATCAGTTTTCCGGAATTTATATTTCAAGTGTGTGCAATTACCAGGTTTTCAGTTCTTAATGTATTGTTATTAATTTTATTTGTGATACATTTATATCTTTGCTATTCTCTCCCATGCAGATTCAACATTTAACATACTAGTTTACACCAAAGGAGGATCAGCAATGACTGTTGATGACTTACATTTCGCACAGGTGAGTTTCTCAACTTCATGTTTTTTTTTCAAATCTTTTTACTACACCTGTGAAGTTGAAAGATATAAACTGAAAGACAAAGGTGTAGTACCCCTCCCCGTCCCCCCTCCAACATTGTTGTGGTAACTCTGACCCTTTTAAGTTTACAGCTTGTGAGGATTATATCTTTACGTTACTCTTTACCAAGCTATGTTTACCCCTCTAAGAGGGATCAGAGATTTGAGAGCGTGGTGGCCAATTGGCTAAGGCGTCGGACTCGTGATCCAAGGATTGCTGGTTCGATGCATTAGTTCATTACGTTGTGTCCTTGGGCAAGATGCTTTATCTCATTTGCCTCTCTCCACCCAGGGGTTAAATGGGTACCTGAGAGGTAACTTGTCATTGGGCGCAGTATATCACTGCTGCTGACTGGAGGGATTGTCTCTGGGACAGGTTATCATTGACCAGGGGTAATATAACATCTGTAAAGCCCTTTGAGACCTATTGCTGAGTGCTATATAAAAAGCAAATATTATTATGATGATTATTATCAATGGTACTCCACTATTACATTGTTCCTATGGTGGGAAGGGGGGAGGGGGCATTATTTTCTATTATGCTGTACATCACATTGTGTTTATTATGCTATGTCGAGATATTTCTCAGTATGCTTGACCTCATCTTTTATCTGTTTTATGATCTTTAATTTCTGAAGTCTTAAAAGTTTAATCATATTTTGAAAGACAAACTGTGTAAAAGTAAGTTGGCCTGACGTTTCGATCCTAGCAGGATCTTCTTCAGAGGCTAAAATGGCACACTGGTTAGGAAATGGACTTACACAGGTGGTCAGTTACAAGTTCAAGGGTCACATGGTCAGTTGGTACGCAATCAATAGCTCAATATTTCTGAATTTTTTTTCAAAAAAGTTAAAGCCAGCTGTAAGACCATCTTTAATATCTCGGTTTCTTTAAAAACCTACAGGAATTTCCGTGGATGGAGGCCGAAGACACTCTTTATACAATGCTAGATCCTAAGCTGGTCCCTCTGAAAGCAACAGGGTCTGGAAAAATCTTAAAAGTAAGATTTAATCATTTTTGGAGAGAATCAAGAGCTTGCATATGGGTTCACTGATACCAGTCTTAAAGCAGGGCATTGACTGTGGTCTACTATAAATCTCATGTGTTTTGTCTTTTAGCCCAAAGATTTTGCAGTGTAGTTAATATGTACTGACTCTCATAGACTTGCTACTAAATTCACCCAGAATCTTATATTCAAAGCTAGAAATTTATAGCACCAGAAACATTCAGTTTAATACAGGCCCGTAGCCAGCAACTCAGAGTAGGGGCGGCACCAGCAATTTAAGAACTTTTGGTTGCACCCAAGTAGGATGGGGAACAGTATTCTGCCTGGCGGGGGAGGGGGGGGCAGGAGGGGCACAGCCCTCCTGTGACCCCAGCCTGGTTATGGACATGCTTTAAAAGCATTGCTTTCCTAGCTAGGCTTCATGTTCCTTACATTAGTCTTTTAGGTAAATTGCAGACCCCAGAAGATGCGAGACAGTACTCACTTTGTCATGGAAATCTTGCACTGAGGTTACACCAAAGTTTGGGTTATATGCTATATGTTAAAATATGGCACAAGTATCACAGAAGATAATATTTCAATCAAACTTAATTTAAGTCCTGCCGTCATTGATTTTTTCCATCAAATGAAAAATAAATGAAAAAGTCATTAAATTCCATACCAAACTGTTAATGTCCCCTCTACCAACCAATCAGAATACTGCCAATATATATTTTTTTTTCCAATTTCAAATCTGAAATTGTCAAGGTATCAGTATGTATGTATTTTAGGTCCTCCTGCAAACAAGAACTTGTGAAGAAGCCATCATTGGCTTATCAAAGCTGCAAGCTGACCGAAGTCAGTCTCTTAGATTCATATTTAACATCCACGATTATGAACTGTCAGTGTTTCTCTGTTTATGACAGACCATGCCATATTGATCAAAGCTCAATTGTTACTGTGTTTCTTCTTTCACCAGATGCAACTTTATGTTGAAGAAAAGAAGAATAAATCCACTGATGTCTCCTGATGAAGAATAGCCTCTCTTCACAAATCGCCATGGTAACAGTTATATATCGGGCCAAGCTCAGCAAGTCTGAATGGACGAGGTAGAACGAATGTAGCCGGTCATTCATGAAATGCATTCTATGTGCGAGGTTTAATATCAGAACCTTCTAAAGACCTGATGCTTCAAGTAATGTTTGTAACATTGTATTGTAATGTTCGTAACATTAAAATTTAGTAAAGATATCAATTTTTTGTCTTTGATGCTGCATCTCGAATTGAAATTGGTGCAAATAATAAAATTGCAGAGCAGAACGATGTGCCTGTTAAATGTTGCATCTGAATCAGTTCCAACTAGAAATCCAGTTATCAAGGTTCCTTGTGAGTTTCAGCTAGATTATCACCTTGTAGGAATAAACAGTAAGAGTTCATCCTGAATAAACATAAGTGATTGGAAACTTGTAGGGAAGAAGGGTATGATGGCAGGGTAGAGGGAAAAAGGGAGGGGTGGCAGGGTACAGGGAAGAAGGGAGGGGTGGCAGGGTAGAGGGGAAGAAGGAGGGGTGGCAGGGTAGAGGGAAGAACAGACAAAATTGGGAAAAACGACAAAAAGTCAATACGTAAAGTTTTGTCTCCTCAGACTCTCTCTTCTCTCTCTCTTAAGTACCTCTCGATATTTATAAAGGAAATAAGTATAATACATTGTCGGTATTTGTTTTCACATCATTTCATAAGGTTGGGTTCTGCCCAAATATGTTGTCAGCATTTGTTAACTCTCAAAAATAGAACAAAACAAAATAAAAATTGAAAAAAAATAGGGGGAAAACAAGTCACGGAATGGTTTATAGCAATTGACATAATTTTACCTTGTATAGGGTAAACCAACTATATAACCATTTAAATGTATATCTGTTTGCACACACCTTTCCATTGCAAAATCCCATAGCCCAAAATGTCAAGTATGCATAAAGTTACACTACAAATTTGTTCAAAGCAAGCAGAAAACACCAATGACATTTTGCCCATGCAAATAACGTTCTATCTTTTTTAACTAAAATGGTAATGGTTGTTTAATCCAATCTTGGAAAATTAATTTTCTAAAAAGTTGGAATTGTCTACACTTGATGAAAACGAAAAAAAAAAATGTCTTGTCCTGCTGCAGAAACAATTATAATTAACTATGAATCTATGTCCTATTAAATGTGGTAAGCATCTATTAGACTAGGGAAGACGATTCAAAATAATATATCCTTATACTGATGCAAAGAAAATTGGTCCAGCAAATTTTACAGAATAAATGGTTAATTCTTAAACAGGTTTTGTCTGTCACATCATTGAAAAGTATTCACCAAAAAGTCCTGTCAAAATGGTTTAAAACTCAATTTGGATGTTTAGCATCTGTACTCCTATTCCGACTAACTTAATTTAAGTAGTCATACAATGGAACCAATAATAACACTCAAGCAGGAATGGGGAACAGAAGGATTTGTATCACATGACCATCTTTCTGATCCAGCCTTAAAGGATTATTGAATTACCTAACCTGTAACAATATTTATAACATGTGATGTCACACTATTAAAGCTCTTTAATCATTTTACACAATTGTTTGGCATACCATCATCAGAAAACATAATTTCACACAAAACCAAAAACTAACATCAGTTTTTGGAACAGGGTCGCATCATCTCAACGAGTCAAGTCCAATGTACTCTTTAAGAGTTATGTGACCCCTTTACACTATCATATTTGCTGAAATTGCCTCCCTCTGTTTCAACCGATATTCAACTTAACACTGAGGATGGGTGGCAGTAAAAATGGTCTTTTTTTAAACTAAATGGTTCCAAATTTTTTATTTTGTATAGCATATTTCAAGGTAAAACCAATTCACTTGATTTTACTTGTTCACAGGATATTTATAAAAAAACTTTACCTGGAAAAAGTCATTAAGATTAAAAAAAAAAAAAACAAGGCTTTCATAACCATTTGAAAATATTTTTACTCTACAATCGTCACACTTTAAGAAACATAACAAAGAAGGAGAAACTTGCTCTTCTCTAAATGATGAAGCTTTTGTTAAATCTTTTAAGTAAGACTATTAATAGGAAGGATTGTTATTTAGTTGAACATTGGACATAAATTTGACCACATTTTTATTTCTAGATTATTTCAAGATGAGAACATTTATATTTCACAGAATAAACATCATACAGCATATTAATATATGCTTTGAAAAAAACCACAAACTGACATGTCAAGATTTTGTTTTGAAAATGTGGAACCTTCAGGACCATTTTTGTATAATTGCATTTCACTAGAGTTGAAATAAAGAGAGGTACAAACGAGCACGTTTTTTTTTAATTATTTTTTTTTCCAACAAAATAAACCACCAATAATAGCCAAGAATAAACTCATATTTTGTCTTGCATTTAATCTTTTTTTTTTGTCGATGTTTGTTGTATCTGTACAGAGTAGTATACAAGGAAGACATTGATTTTACACACAGATACAGAATATCGTCAAAGAATTAACGAATCTTTGCCGGGGAAAAACGACTTCTGTCGATAGGTCAGCACACAAGGTCAAGCTATTCCCAATTGACCGATGACTCATATTATTACAAAAGAGAGCAAAGAAAATATGTTTGATTAAAACAGGTTTCAAAATGGGTTACTCCAGGTCCTAGAATTTCACAACCTTTTAGTCGCCTGCTGAGAAATGCAAGTGCTTAAGAAAAAAAATCGACTGGCTAAAATGTAAGTTCCCGATGACAATTTTCTGAACTACAGCAAGTATCAATTACTGTGTAGGCTAATCGGTGCAGTGGAATAATTTATTGCTGAAAATAAGCAGTTACTACAGGGCTTATGATAAGTAGGGAAATCAGGCAAATTTTGTAAAATGATGAATGTTACTGGTTACCCCTAACATGTGTTCATGTTCTTGTAGTCTACTTGCAAAAGCAATTCAAACGGCCTTTAACTCACTCGCAATTCGCCGATAGATAATCTGAATTTTGAGGTCTGAATTGACTCCCTGCATGCTTAATCAGCAAACTTTTGTTGGTAGTGACTATAAACAGAACCTATTGATACTTAGATGTTACCCATTAGTTTCAACAACAGGGGCAAGTCAATCAGTCATTTCAACAGTATGGTCCGTCTAGTCTGCACAAAAATATTCATTTCAATATTTTGGCACAAAAAACAGAATCAATTTTGTATCATACTTGCAATAAAAGAGATGAAATAGTAAATGGGAGAAAACAGACAAGAGTCGGAAGAAACCGAAGTGATACTTCAAAGGAACATATGCAGGATTATCTATGGGATGGTGCTTTATTGAAGGTGTGGACCATTTTACTGACCAGAGTCTTGAAGGATTAGCACAATGAAGGGTGCTTAGATGCAAAATGGTACTTTACATTGCAACCACATCGATTTCTCTTGTGACGTAGGACGCTGTAAGCGTTAAAGACCCTCGCAGCAAAAATGATCATTATAGAGTGTGAATTATTGAGAGTTATTTTTGGGGGGGAGGGGGGAGGGGGGTCCGACCTCCCCTGTGTAAAGGAACAGCAAACATATCAGGTGACATTTGACCAAACCTGATTATATTCTGCCCCCTTCCCACTATCTGTATCAAACAAGAGTTCTAGTGTCATAGCAACCTGCTTTGAACTATTTTTACAACTTCTGCAACTTATTAAAGTAATTACCAACAGAATTAAACATTGTTTTTTTCTCTTAAAAACTTATCAGGTAACAGATGTTCTGAAAGGTAAAACAGAATGAACTTTCATTATTAGGAGACTTTATCTACAAATCTTTGGTTAAATATCTATTAAATGTAGAATACTCCATTGGTTCAAGATGCTTGCTAAATACCATGTACCTTTAAGATCACCAACCCACCCCCCTTCAACTTTCTATCCCCCCTCAAATTCCTTCACTCTATACTTGTATCACCTCAAACCTACCCCTCTGGTTCCTTACCCCCTCCCCCCCCCCCCACAGGACATAACAAGGTCCATTTCCAACCTGCAACTCAAGTGCTTAACTCCAATAAGATAGATGATAATTTTAACCCACTTGTAATAGATCATCCCTCATTGTTAAATAGCACATTGTAGCACACTGCTCTAGATACAAATTCTACAATTAATTTCTCCTCCGCCCCAAAATCTCATCCCATATCACTTGATGGTATGGGCAGTTGGCAGGCTAGATAAGTGCAAGACTAACCCTTGGTACATCTACTATGAAAGTGTTGTAGGTCAAGGCTAAAAATTTGATCACACCTGTCCAAAGGGTCAACACCTGTGCTTGCCACTATTATAACAGACTATGTGAATGTAAACAAACATTTTTATTTCAAAGAGATGGGACAACCAGTGGGTAATATTTGAAAGAGAAAAAAACGCAATTATATTGCAAAAATAGGTCCAAGTCTGGGATACACAATACGACAAACTTATCTCCTTCGAGAGCAACAAAATATCACCTTTTGCTCAACAGCCTGGGGTGGGGGAGGAGGTAAGGGGGGGCAAGGAGGATAGAAAAAAGACTGAGATGGGAGGAAAGTCTGATAGATAGAATTATATAAGATCAATTGAATTATATGCTAATCTAACCCTGTCAATCAATATGATTAAAATATCTTTGCATAGCAGTTAAATTATTAAGAGGTATTACTCTTCTCTCTGTTTCAACGGTGACAAAACAATTTGTCATATAATATTTTACATTCCAGCTGCTTATATCATAAGAGTAAAGCTGAATTTTTCCCATGTGCATAACACTACACAGACTGAGGGGCTTAAAGTGGGCAGGAGTTGTTGGGGGGAGAGCACGAATGAAGGGCAAGACAATTGATAAGTGTGTAGCTAGTAAACAACCCTGAATTATTTATAATCTAAATATCTGAAAAGTTTGATATCCAGATAACCAGTCCTGTTTTCATGTTCTTCATTTTGAAACTATATTCTAAGAAGACCATAAACAGAAATTCCTGAACTACATTCACATCAGGAAAACTTGCATTGTCTGTTTAGGATACATTGAGGTACACAGGATGGGGGCTATTCTTAAATTACATTTATATTTAATTTTTCCCCCCCCCCCAATAGTCTCTGTAGAAATGATTTTAGAATCCAGTGAGCCATGTGACAAGAGGGCTTGGGTGACTGCAATTTGGATTATTAACTGAGGTTTGTTTGTCTGTGACTACAATTATTCTGCTGCATGACAAACAGCATCGGGTTCATGGTGAAATCGCCCACTTTTACAAGGAGGCTACAAAGATCTTAAAGTTGCAAATATATAACAATGGTTACAATTCCCACCATAATGAATGGAGTAACATTATTTTCACCTGCCAAAATATCACTTTACCCCCTCCATTGAGACACTCTGTAAAGTACGGATCCCCCCCAAACAAAAAAAATAGGGAGTACCGTTAAGGATATAAAATAAATAAAGTTTTAAGTTAATAGATTATTCTGAAACAGTGTTGAACCCTTTGGTGTAACCCTTTCCCATGATGTGAAGGATTCCTATAAATATATGCCCATGTCCTCTATGCAGCTCGTTTGTGTTCTACGGTATTGGCTCCATCATCTTCAGAACAGATCTGTTAAGCTGTAATTTTACTTTGGGTGCATTCATATTTATTGCTCTTCTGTTGATATCATTTGATTTAAAGCAGCATTTTGCGTTGGGTCGCTTTTTTCCACTTTTTTAACATGTGCATCGATTTTTTTACATGTATCAATCATAAAACAGCAATCTAAGATACCATCCAAGTTTCACCCTGCCAAGAGCGTTAATTAGCGAGTAATTAACGATTTATGTCGATAAATGAGAAGAGTGTCCTCAACAAATTTCACAGTTAAAATTAATCGTATACAATTCCGCCAAACCCACTAGTTTGAATTCAACCAATCAGAGATGCAGGTTTAGTTATGAGCCGTTGCTAAAAATAGATTCAAGACTTCGCGTTGGTTGTACCAGGGAGTTGTTATGCAACTCCCTGGTACAACTGCATATAGACTGTACACAAATCAAGCGTGGTGTTATATTACGTATCTGTCAATGACGTTCGTAGTGTTTAAATATTCATATTATGGGCGAGGTTTATTGGGTTCCCAACGGAAAATATCTTGGAGAACAACAAAGTTGAAAGTTGCAAAATTTTCGACTTTTATGCCACCATTTGAAGTAAAATATAAATAGATTAGCTAGTTATGTATGTCGTTATGGCAAAGTGGAATCAGTGAGGTTGAGAAAAATCATAGAAAAGGACGCAAAATGCTGCTTTAAGAGGATTTACACCAATTAAATAAATAAATGAAATAGAGTATGGCTATATGTTGATGGGTTTTTCTCTTTACAAAATGGGGAGGAAATAAGAATATGATGCGGGACAAACAAAAAATTATACCATGCCTGGAGAGGGGTGTGTTCAAGAAGAATGATGATAAAAAAATAAATAAATATCCAACAAACATATTTGAGAGAGGGCAACAGAAATAAAGTACGATCACTCCGTTCTGGTAGACTGTGACATTGATGGCAACCACATGGGGAGCGCATTAATGGCAAGGGTGGCAATCGCCACTGAAAGGGCTTTGACGAAATATTATGATAAACCACTTGCGGGTTTGGCTGCACCTCTGAATACCATCAAAACCTCCTACAAACCCCTTTTCTGATGAGAGCAAACATCGTCGACAAATATTACCTTGTGACACCTTTTCAGGACCGAAGCAGGGCTTTAATTTAGCCGTTACCGGGTGACGCCCCTACATCCTGCAAGCAGCAGCAGCAGTTAGCAAGCAGGCACCCCTGCTTCTCCGTCCATTCGCCCGTGATAGAAGCAGACCAGGTCCAGCATCTACGGTATAAAATTTCTCTGTTATAATATCTTTAACACTCAAAGCAAACATCGCACGGCCCTTTAGACATCTTCGATGGATTGGATCTCGCCAATGTTGACCCTCTCTGCGGCGCCCACGCTGAACCCCAGGATAGACGGGTCCACCAGCTGTCTCTTCCTGCCACCCTTCTTCTCCTCCTTCCTCTTGTTGGCTGTGTCGGTCATGTTAGCCGTGGAGTCTATGGCTTGTCCGAGAGAGGCCAGAGCGGAAGATGTAGACCAGGCATTCTGGAGGGGACATGAATGACTCGTAATTAGTAGAGGCAGATGATTGACAGAAGCATTAAACAAAGAGTGACAGGAGAAAACGTTCTGGTTGTATCCACAGTGCCTCGTTTAGATCAACACTAACGAAGGATTTGTGTGGGCCACAGGGTACCAAAAGTGCCTTTTTCTTGATCAATCAGCAGTAATAAAGGGAGTGGGCCACAGGTTACCCAAAAGTGCCTTATTCTTGATCAATCAGCAGTAATAAAGGGAGTGGGCCACAGGGTACCTAAAAGTACCTCATTCTTGATCAATCAGCAGTAACATAGAAGAGACCACAGTGTACCTAAAGTGCCTTGTTCTTGATCGATCAACAGTAACAACGTAATAGACTAGTCCACAGAGTAACTACAATAGCCTGTTTTCAATAGAGCAACGGTAACATCTAACACGTTTGGAGAATGTTTCGCACTGCATACACAGTGCCTTGTCTACATCAACAGTAACAAGTTAAGAGAGTGGGCCACAGAATAACCACAATAGCCTGTTAACTATGATTTAGTGGTACAATGTTTTGGGTAGCAGTTTTGATCGTTCCTGTGTATCAAACAAATCATACTGTAGGTTTGGTCATATGGCAATTTACACATCTTACACAGTATTTTTATAAGCAATGCTGGATAAATGGTTCTCAGGATGAGTAGAGTCTGGAGGTAACTCTACAGACCAAAATGATGCCAAATTATCTTTATACAAAATGGGGGAGGGGGCGGGGGAGGGGGTGGGGCAAGGGGAGGTGGACAACGTGAAAAATGGAAAATTCACCATCTGCTCAGTTTGTTTCCTTTGATGTTCCTTGTGTCGAGCGCGGCGTTCCAGGAACTTTCTTGCAAACTCGGTGCTCTCTCCAGAATCTCCGAGGTAGGTCTTGACGTATTCGTGTACCTCGTAGGGAGAGTCCACTTCTTGAAGGAAGCTGATAAATGTGGGAACTGGACGAAAAGATAAATAATAAAAAATATAATCATAAAAAAAAAAAATGGTTATAAAACGATGTGTACCGTTAAGAGACATATGTATAACTGAATGGGCAAGGATGTAAAATATGAACCATATAGAGTATACCAAGGGCGAAGACCTTGGACTTCCTTCTTACGTGCAATTAAATTTTTATAAGGGTAAACATTTCAATGGTGCTAGTTTACAGTTACTGGACTTAAAATGTATTGTGCAGGATATACATGGAGTGATGTCTGACTGGGTAATAGGCAGATGACATGATGTACACACTTAGTCCATGAAGACCACGGTTTCTATAATACCTTGCACCATAGGATGTATATGGAGTACACAACGACCACGGTCTTTGCAACGTATTGCAGTGGAGGTATAGAGAATCCAAGAAAAAAACTACTTTTATAATGCCTCCTCGCACAGAATGTATATGGGGTACAGAAAGATAATGTTACTTATAATGCCTTGTAGTACAAGATTGATATGGAGTAAACAGAGACCGTGGTCTTAACTATGCCTTGTAAGTACAGAATTTATAAAGAAACAAGGAAGACCATGGGCATGATAGTGGTGGTACAAGATGTATATGGATTGCACAGAGGCCGTGGTCTTAACTATGCCCTGTAAGTACAGGATTTATAAAGACACAAGGAAGACCATGGTCATGATAGTGGTGGTACGAGATGTATATGGAGTGCACTAAGGCCGTGGTCTTAACTATGATTTGAAAGTACAGGATTTATAAAGAAACAAGGAAGACCATGGTCATGATAGTGGTGATACAAGATGTATATGGAGTGCACAGAGGCCGTGGTCTTAACTATGCCTTGTAAGTACAGGATTTAAAAAGAAACAAGGAAGACCATGGTCATGATAGTGGTGGTACAAGATGTATATGGAGTGCACAGAGGCCGTGGTCTTAACTATGCCTTGTAAGTACAGGATTTAAAAAGAAACAAGGAAGACCATGGTCATGATAGTGGTGATACAAGATGTATATGGAATGCACAGAGGCTGTGGTCTTAACTATGCCCTGTAAGTACAGGATTTAAAAAGAAACAAGGAAGACCATGGTCATGATAGTGGTGATACAAGATGTATATGGAGTGCACAGAGGCCGTGGTCTTAACTATGTGGCACAGGGTATATACAGTACAGTCTATGCAGACCATAGTAATGACAGCGCCTTACAATACAAGATGTGTGAATAGTTCTGCAAGTTTGTGTTCTCTAAAGAGCCTTGTAATACAGGTTGAATACGCCATACACAGAAACTGCAGCCACAATAAGAGCCTTCTATTACTATTACAAATATATGCAGTCCACCTTTTATAACTATGAGAAATTCCTTCGAGTTAAACTGTGAAGATCTGAGTTAGGACAAGTTCAGAAGCCACTTTAGGGGTGTTAGACTGCTTGAATTGAATTGAGAATGAAGGGCAAGAAGCATATTATGTAGATTCATCCATAATATAAAGGTTTGTTGTCTCTTTTACCCAACATATCACACAGGTATCGGTACCTGAATCAGACCATAAAATACTATGGATATGCAATGGAAATATCATTGAGCGAGAAAACTACTATCTAAATTAATATCGTTCATCTCGCACTTTAATAGTGTAACTGTATAAAAGACATGACATGAAATGCTAAGTTCACAAACCCATGCAATCTCTAAACCCTGTTTACAAACCACCAGTCAATTCCCAACTAAATGTGATGAATGGTACTGACTTTAATAATAAGATAATCAAATCTCAAGAAAAAGGAAGAGATAATCCTGAAGGCTGAGAATCCCCATCATGTATTTGTATATCTAAAGTATAATGGCTTTATTCGTCAAGCAAATGCCAAAACAAGTCAAAAGTCATACACAATTCTACTGTTTTTGACATGCGTGTCCAACACTAATGCCACAATTACGTTCAGAACTGAATGGAATCATTAATAACTTGCCAGCAAACCTTTGTTTGGTTAAAAACTACACTAGGGATCCTTACTTGAACTAATTTGTAAGCTATTTATAGCTAGTTACAAACAGTAGGTTCCGTAAATTGCAAAATAAACAAGTTGCTTTGAACCAGCCAATTGCAATTTTCAGTTACAGACCCTATATACAGACTCCATATGTGGACTCCAACCATATAAAATAATAAAGACTATATGTAGACTATATTCAAACCCTACACATACTCTATAGTCTATTCACCCAAAGCATAGATCCTACAACCATATCCTAAACACAGACTGTGTATAAACCCTATACAGACTCTACATACCCAATGTACAGATCCTATAAACATATCCTAAACACAGGCTGTGTACAAACCCTATACAGACTCTATATACCCTATGTACAGATCCTATAAACATATCCTAATACAGACTGTGTACAAACCCTATACAGACTCTAAATACCCAATGTACAGCCCTTCCCCATGCACAAGATCCTATATACAAACAATAAATACAAAACCCTATACAGACACTATAAACAAACCATATTTACAGACCTATCCACCATGTATAAAATTTCCACTCATCCAAAGTACAATTTGCCGGTAGTCAGGCATAACATTAGAATTTGCAATACAGTTTATGCTAAGATTTACGTTCATAATCAGAGATTGTACCTTAATCTTACATTTTGAAGTTATTCTGGCTATAAATTTGGTGGTACCATACACCATCTCGAGTAAGAATGAAACTCAGTACCTTCAAAACAATTTCAAATTACTTGGCACCAGAAAATGATGCAACTAGCCATCGACTAAATCAATACAAACGAAAACTAAAGTAGATATGTAAGATGTGAAAATGTAGGACCAGACTGGTATAAACATAACATGCAAAAATAGCCGGCTGGATCCAAGTCTGAGTTGTGATGAAATCTATATCTCTTAGTCAGATTGAGGGCTTTCCAAAGTGTGTAAATATTGCAAAGCTTGGTGAAGAAGGACACAAAGTTATGACCCAAATGCAAAGATGCAGCAGCTTAATGAAAACAACCAAAAATCCTTTAATTAAATTAAATGAAAATTTTCTTCAAATAACAGCTCAGTCTATTGGGCTTATAGTTTGCACAGCAATAGTTCAAAACTATTCCAACTCTATCACAAGACTACTTCTTCAAAAGGGTGACTTTAAGGACAAAACTATATCTATGTAATTCCGTACCACTTTTAACTTAACAGAAATTATCCCCTCACATCTGCTGCTCACCAACTAAAGCCACTGTACTACGTTGTCTCACCATGCTCTTACACTCAGACCACCACGTCACCTCCTCAGATGCGTCTCAAAATTCATCAGGAAAATATAGACGATCTTTTGCCTTCAAATGACAATTTTTACAACGCATCACAAACTTTACCGTGTCTAAAATGGTTTGCATGATATATACAGGACACCTAGGTTGTTTAAAGAAGTTAAAAAAATTATGTTTTGTTGTTTGAGTTATCAGTATGCGTGAAAAACAAACAGATGACTTTAACATATAAGCCTGCACAGAGGAGCCGACATCATTAATTTAGCAGTAAAGAAAAACTTGCAGACATTTAGCATACTTAAAGGCGGAAAATCTTGAAAAAATCTTGAAAACCAAAAATGCTCTCAAAATTTAATATTCTTTTCTCTCTCAAACTATGACATAAGCAGATTAAAATTCTCTCTCTCTCTCTAAAAAAAAAAAAAAAAAAAAAAAAAAAAACTAATTTCATGAAATCAAATATATGCTCCCTAAAGGTCACACACTTTTAAAAACAAACAAAACATCTATTTCATCTTGAAAACAGTATTTTGACACAACCTTCACCTCCAAAAGAATGTGATCAAAAAAATTTGACAGTCGGCTAGAACAAAGAATGCCATGCTTGCTACTTACTGTCAACCGATGATCCCATGTTTTGCAGTGAGACTTCACACCACTGGCTGAATTCATCTGTGCCAACGTTACCTTGAAACAACCTGTGCACATTTTCCTGTAGTGGGCAACACCAGGAAAGACTTTTTTAAGTTTTACGATCATTTTCTCCTCTTTCTTTTTCTTTTAATCATTTTTTTTTCTCGATCAGAAATTTGGGTGGCAGATCACATTTCGGATTAGATAGCATCGATTGAGGAATTAACGGTGATCAAGATGAAAAATTATACGAGCTAAAGAAACTACGGTGAATCTAAAAGATAACGACCTAATCTAATTAACTCTAATTTCATCAAGTATCATCTGTTGCCCTCCCATATTATAATGATTTGGGAATGATATGCTAGGAATCACACTGAGTTACTAAGACCAGTATATATTCATTTAGTTTCTTAAAATTTCAGAAGATCACATGAGATTATGTAATCAACATCACCCATTGCATAACCACACTATAAGAAGAAAAAAATCAAAATGTATTACATCTTCTTCTTCTTGTCACAGAATGGTTAGTCGTTTAAGATATATATTGATTACTAATTAATTATTATAAGCAAGCTTGTCTGCTTTAAGCACAATTGTAGGGATGGATATTAGATTTGTTCATTAGAACCAAACTGATTTAGCTATCACTTACCAACACTTCCTACAACAAAACTTATTGACGTGTGCATACCCGATTTCCTTTACACCCATTTTTCACATTCCTTGTCTGATTTTACTTGACAGGGGTTTTTAAAGAGTGCTTTAAAACACATTTTTATCTACTCCCAGTTTTAATTTTTTAATCAACTGTAACTTGTGGGAAGAATGGTTTCAAGTTGTCTGTCGTTTCGGTAGAGTTTCTACAATTACCATAGCATTTTATTTTCATAAATAGAAGCACATCAAATCAACAAATTCACTTACACAAAACAGCAGGAAAACTGAATTGGAGAGAGAGAAAGAGCCCTCTTTAAGGGCGGTTTATGCTTTGCTTTAAGCACAGGGAAATAATACAATAGAATGGTTAGTTTGCTTTTCCAAGAATTACTATAGCTTTTTGGGCTGGTATGCAGCGGGTCAGAAATGCTATGCAAACACAATTATGTGTCGGAAAAGCCAAATAGCTTTAAGCCTCATGTTGGTTGGTAATTTAGTTTTAGATGAATGTGGAAGGAAAATGGACGACTCCTGAATAAAAAGTCCACTTTGACCATACCAAGGCTCAAAGATTACACTACTCAAACTTTTTCATCAAGTTTACTTGCTTCAAAAGATATAAATTTTCGCAATTTGCATCATTCCCAACTTCAAGAGTTTTACATAGGGGTAAAACTGCCCCATTTTTGTTTTCAATTTGCTAATATGGGTCGCTCCTAGTAATTATCATATTATCCATTCTCATGAATATGAATATGCATAAGGCAAGGGTACCAACGACAGAACAGAATATATATATCACACACGAAATGAACAGCTTTGGGTCTCACCTCTTCTTTGGCCATCCTGGACTTGTTCATGTTATTTTGAGGCCTCTGATTGGTGGGGCCTCCGGGAGTACTGCGTAGCGGTGGATAGCTACTGGTGTTGCTTGGAGCACTGAAACAATAAAACAATGACACATCATTATCACTGTAGATATCTACCACCTCGTCTACTGGCAGACAAACAATACCACAAAAACAAGCTCTAAGGTCAAGCCTCCCCTCTATTTTAAAGTCAATTTTGACTCGCAGGATCATACAAGTCCTCGGACAAAAGGCTGCCGCTGGCAATCACGACTGCCATGGGTGAAAGCGGGAGAGGGACCGAGGAGATGAATGGCCGCATATATTTTACAAACACTTTTCTTACATTACTGAGAAAAGCTGACCCTGTATCTATTGGGAGGGGGGGGGTTGGGAGACAAAATACTTCACAGAATTTGCATATAGAACAATACGACCAGCTGCTTTATCAAGAAGTTTTCTTCTGAGTAACAAGAAAGATTTGGGAGTCATTGAGCATGAATACCTGGTTCGAGCGATGGCATCCTGAGCGTCATCCCAGAATCCCATGGACGCAGTAGAGGATGTTGTTGTGACCGGTGGAGATCGCCGCTGCTGTCCAATCTCCCTGTTCCAGACTGCAGCACTGTTACTGCCCCAGGCCATGTGGGAGTTGTTTCCGGCACTGCTCCCGGAGCCCCATGCACTACTAGTACTGACTGGGGATGTAGTCATAGGGATATTCTACGAGAGGAGGAGATCAACAGAAAACATTGACGGATATCGCTCAGAAATTTTTCAACCTCTCTTGACAGGATGGACATGTAGTTTCCTCGGAAGAGGAATTACTTATAAGTAAGTGCACTTGAGCCTGTTGAGAGTAAAGTGCCGTTATTTACATCTTGAATGTACCTTTTAGAAGTTAACTGTTTCTTTCTTTTTTTTTCTGCTCGAACTTGAAGGAGTTTACAAAGCAATACGCGGCCTTGTACATCACTAGTAACGGAGCACTGTAGGTGTTGGTGCACTTTTCTACAGGTCTGAACTATCAAGCTATCTGAAGCTATCAAAAGCCTGTAAAAATATTTGTAAACTTACTGGTACAGGTTACTGCTAACCCGGTGAATAATAAACATATGCAGCAGCTACTGAAGGTTGGAATTATCATTATGATAACAATGAAAAGATTATTGCAGGTATCGTCCCATCTGTTGCGGGTTCAGACTTCTCTTGCATTGTATATTACGGTACAGCTACTGCACGCCTTTGAACAGGCAGAAGTCCAGTACATACACGGTGGTACCACTGGTAAGTGGTAATGACAAATTCAAGATACAGACAAATTCTAACAGTATGCAACATATTCACACAGTTTTAGATGAGGAGGGATGGTAAGACTACAACTCCAAATAAAAGGTTTTCTCATACCTCATAGAGTAATGGTACAGGTACTAGAATTTGGTACAAGTTTGGGACAGACTTTTTGACATTTTTCATTCCCCATAAACCCAACTATTCTTAGTATTTTCCATTCTGTGCTCTTATCAATGATGACCACAATCCTTTCAATCTTCTTTATAAAGAATGAAGTACTGTTACAGCATTCAACTTACCTGAAATTGTACAAGGCATTATAGATACTTAAAATCCACACACTATCCACACTTGTGCGGCTATGGGTTTGCTAACAGTCTGGTATATACTGTTACAGCTATTGGAATGCCTAGTACCATCCACTGGTGAAGGTTTTGAGAGCCATAATACTACATTATTGTACACAGCGGTATAGACATTTAAAATTCACACACTACGCACACTTGTTCTGCTTTGGGTTTGCTCACAGTCTGGTATATACTGTCACAGCTATTGGAATGCCTAGTACCATCCACTGGTGAAGGTTTTGAGAGCCATAATACTACATTATTGTACACAGCGGTATAGACATTTAAAATTCACACACTACGCACACTTGTTCTGCTTTGGGTTTGCTCACAGTCTGGTATATACTGTTACAGCTATTGGAATGCCTAGTACCATCCACTGGTGAAGGTTTTGAGAGCCATAATACTACATTATTGTACACAGCGGTATAGACATTTAAAATTCACACACTACGCACACTTGTTCTGCTTTGGGTTTGCTCACAGTCTGGTATATACTGTTACAGCTATTGGAATGCCTAGTACCATCCACTGGTGAAGGTTTTGAGAGCCATAATACTACATTATTGTACACAGCGGTATAGACATTTAAAATTCACACACTACGCACACTTGTTCTGCTTTGGGTTTGCTCACAGTCTGGTATATACTGTTACAGCTATTGGAATGCCTAGTACCATCCACTGGTGCAGTCTTTGAGAGCCGAAATACTACAATAATTTGAATACCCACACTACTACAGGTGGAGGTTTGGAAAAGCCTTGCTTTACTGTCCTTCTAATGTAGCTACATCATACCAAGTGGTGCGGCTTTTTGGAAACCTTGATATTTCTACTTAATGGGACTGTTCTTAATCCTTTAGTGTCGACTGATGTGGCTTTGGAGAGCCAAATGCTGTATTAAGAGTGCAACTATTGTAATGTGCACTCATACCATACTCATTTGGTGCAGGTTTGGAATGCCCCTACTCTTTTCCTCCCTAATCTGGTTATGCCATACCAAGAGGTACATCTTTCTGTGACCCTGATGTTGAACTAACTGTTACTACTCTTGTTCTGTTGGAAACCTCAACACTGTATCTACTTCTGTTCCATCAAGAATTCCAATCTTGTCTTCATTGCGTAGCTATCTACTGCCCTAATGAATACTGTACTAAATTGCGGAGGTTCCAAAATTCCTGCCCAAAGGGATGCAGCCTTTGAGTGAACGTTGATGTTGTACTTACTGGTGCAGGTTTGGACTGCCTTTGGCGTTCCATCTGTTGCCTAGCTTGCTCTTCCTGGATTTCACGGAGTGACTTAGTCGGCCCGGTGGTAGGAGCGCTTCTATAAAACAAGGAGATAACAGTTGTCACATAACCACTGAGGCCAAAAGAAGCTAAATATTTCCTCCTCATTGTGCAGCTGGGAGACCACTGGTCTGTGTCAGTTCAATAGTCATCGATCTACGATGCCAAACAAACTGATTTGAAGACATCAAAAGTCCAGTCAATCTTCTGTAAAACCAGCCCATACAACCTCTCTGCAAGTTACTAGAACAGAATTGACACCAAACAGCAGACCAGGCAGGTAAAATGATTCCTTGTTCAATACAAATCAAATCAAATAAAATGAGAGAACATGCTTAAAAGAGACAATAATGCCCTTCCCTGTGAAAGAGTTGATGCTAGTAGCCGCCTACCTTTGTGCGTTTGCCCATCCTACGTTCCTGGCTTGCTTGGCCTGCTGTTGCTGTTGCTGCTGTTGTTGTTGCTGTTGCATCATCTGCAGTTGTCGCTGTCGATCCTGTCGGTCCCGTTCCTCCTGCTGTTGCTGCATCTGTTGGATCTGAGCCAGAGTTGGAGCACTGGATGTGGTTACGGGAACCCTCTGCTGCCCCCACATAGCACTACTGGGAAGCTGTCAAAGACAGAAGTAACCAAAATATCAACTGTTTGAAACCCTCAGAATAATGATTCGGTGAAAGCGAGGTCGAGCGGTGCAGACAGCTGCTTTACAGGGATTCCCACCGTATACACCAATATATTTGGTTAACCTCAAGAAGGTGGTGTATCCATCAAAGCTGAATGGTTGGGTGGGTGTGTGGGGGGGGGGATTTGGGGATGGTTGGGAGTGTTTGTGTTCTTCTGTATGACAAAGGCAGTGTTCCATTAGTTCATGTAATATATACACAGATGTTATGAAAAAAATTGCTGACATTTGACTCAACATCAAACAAACATTTGTGACGTTTTGTCTGTCTAAACACTATGACTCGTTCACATCATCAGAGCATCTTTAACCTTTCATCTGTCTAAACACTACGACTCATTCACATCATCAGAGCATCTTTAACCTTTCGTCTATCTAAACACTATGACTCGTTCACATCATCAGAACATCTTTAACCTTTCGTCTATCTAAACACTACGACTCGTTCACATCATCAGAGCTGTTTAACCTTTCGTCTATCTAAACACTATGACTCGTTCACATCATCAGAACATCTTTAACCTTTCGTCTGTCTAAACACTACGACTCGCTCACATCATCAGAGCATCTTTAACCTTTCGTCTATCTAAACACTATGACTGGTTCACATCATCAGAGCATATTTAACCTTTCGTCTATCTCAACACTACGACTCATTCACATCATCAGAGCTGTTTAACCTTTCGTCTGTCTAAACACTACGACTCATTCACATCATCAGAGCATATTTAACCTTTCCTCTGTCTAAACACTACGACTCATTCACATCATCAGAGCTGTTTTAACCTTTCGTCTGTCTAAACACTATGACTCATTCACATCATCAGAGCATATTTAACCTTTCCTCTGTCTAAACACTACGACTCATTCACATCATCAGAGCTGTTTAACCTTTCGTCTGTCTAAACACTACGACTCGCTCACATCATCAGAGCATATTTAACCTTTCCTCTGTCTAAACACTACAACTCGTTCACATCATCAGAGCTGTTTTAACCTTTCCTCTGTCTAAACACTACGACTCATTCACATCATCAGAGCATATTAAACCTTTCCTCTAAACAATATACAAATCATCGGAACATCTTTAACCAACATTAAAACTCACAGCGAAGTTGTTTGCCTGGGTCGACTGAGGGGTGGTGGTCTGAGGTTGCTGCAATGGAGAGGTTTGAGATTGCTGCTGTTGTTGTTGCTGTTGTTGCTGCTGTTGTTGTTGCTGTTGCATCCGTCTCAAGACTTCCTGTTGCTGTTGTTGTTTTTGTTGCTGCTGTCTCTGAGTCTCTTGCTGTTGTCTGACATTTCAGTAAGAACAAAGGAAAAAGAAGATTTGTTGTGATGAAAGACATTTCCTGGGTTTTAATTACAAAATAATTAACAACAAAAGCTGCACAGATTATCTGCTTCAATATTTGTTCTCAAGTAACTAAGTGTATTGTTGTTCTATACCAACTCTATAAAAAATATTAAAATTTGGTCCAATCAATAAGGAAAAAAACCTGAGTTTCAAGTGGGACAAATACATCTTCACTAGCCACATCAGCCATTGGGTAACCTAGCAACACAGCTAAACAAACATCAAAGGGGATTACCGTAGCAATTTCTCCTCCTCTTCCATTTCTCTTTTCCTCTCCTCCTGCTCCCGTGTCACACGTTCAATTTCCTGTTGAGCTTTACGGAGGGCCTCCTGGTCGACAAACAAAAAAAGTTTCCAAATTTGAGTTTAAAATGTT
This sequence comes from Apostichopus japonicus, assembly GCF_037975245.1. NCBI lineage: Eukaryota > Metazoa > Echinodermata > Holothuroidea > Aspidochirotida > Stichopodidae > Apostichopus > Apostichopus japonicus. The sequence continues at coordinate 24,611,610 of NC_092571.1, forward strand.
GAATTGGAAGCCACCCAATCTGTTAGTTGTAATCCATAAGCCCGTGCAGGGTTTTTTCCCACATTTTTGGTCGCTTAAGCGTCCTAAAAATAACTGATTATTATAATTATTATTGTTAGATGACAGTCAGCTACAGCCAATGGCTACAAGCGCTAATAACAGGAGCCTCATTGGCCTCCTGCCAAAAGTCCAAAACTATGCATTTCTTGCCGATTACTCTGTGAGAAAGACAAAACTTGTTACTTTCACCGACAGAGATGGAGCTTTCGCAAACACAAAGTGCCAAGTCATTGCTATGCTGTACAAATGTAATACATATGATTCACTTTCTGCTGACCTCCCAGGCAAACCCCACAGCTTTAAAGGACGATACAAATTGAAAATATTATACAGCCCAGGAGACTGTGTAAAAGTAAGTTGGCCTGACGTTTCGATCCTAGCAGGATCTTCTTCAGAGGCCCAGGAGACTCTTAGAATTTCCAGTTACGAAGTACATCGCCCTACCTCTTCAATCTTTCTCTTCTCATGCTCCTTTTTAATCTGTTCTTCAGCAATCTTCTGTTTCTGGTGAAGCTCCTCCAGTTTCTTGAGGTCATCTTGCTGGCTTGAATCATCCGAAGACGAACTGTCGGTAGATAAAATATCACAAAATATTGTACCACTGGTAGAAACAACAAGGGGATGGATGCGGGTTAGTTTTGGGGCTAGTTGCGTCTCCCACTCTCCGTACATGCCAATACATCACATCAACCAATTCATGATAGGCAGGGACAACAGACTTTATCGGATCAAAGACTTTTGTTATACCTCAAAGAGTATTGGTAGAGGTAACAGAACACATTTCTGACAAACCTTTGACATTTTTCATAAGATAAAAACTTATTTCACTATTGGACCATTCAAGCTTCCACATAAGAGAGAGACAAGCACTTAGTCTGCGTTCTGTCAATGTTGGTACATATCCCAAGCCGCACCTGATTTGAGTTAACTAGAAAACACTGTTAGCACTCTTACTGTACCATGTGGAAAGCGATTTGTAAAAGGAAAAACATGTTTTGTAACCTTCACGCTCTGACCTGACCTAAGTGACAACTCACTTCCAGTCTATCTGCCTACAAATTCTACCTCCCAGTGTGACCACTTGCCTTGTACTGGTCAGTGGCTTAAATCACAATTTTTTCTCTCTTCTTTCTGTGAATGGTCACCATGGACACCTGTAATTCAGACCTCTCCCTAATAGTATCTTACATGCATTTCTTTCTATATTTTCACTTAACCTTGGTGTTGCATTTTTGTCACACCCTGCCATTTCAAAACCAGAATGCAAAAATGCATTGCGGTTTCGATGATGTAACATGAGCAGTTTTCTTCATGAATCCGACGAAATGTATAGTGAGGGTGTACATGCTTACAAGGGTTTCAATATTTGACCTTTGATGACCCCTAATGACCTTTGCCCTCCACCAAAAACAGTATGCTTCTTTTTACACAATATGGTTCTCCTACACATCAAATATGAGGTCTGCCTATGATTCCCTTCTTAAGATATCGTGTTTACAAGGTTTTCACAATTTCACCCCTTGGTGACCCAGAATGACCTTTGACCTCCACCAAAAAAAAATAGGCTTCTTGTACTTAATGTGGTACCTCTACACACTTCTTATTAAGTTGGTCTGACCTTCCCTTCTTGAGATATCGTGTTTACACATTTCAGAAACAAACAAATAAAGAGTACATCAGACGCAAGTCAAGGAAACCCAGCAAGCAGGCTTTGCTTGTCACCGTGACATACTCACATCTGTTCGACGGGTGACTTCCTCTCTGATGCCATTGGCTGCCCTAGCACCTTAGCCTGGAGTTCCTTATGCTCTGCCTCTAATTCCTTCAGCTTCGTCTCGTTCTTCTTCCGGATCTCCTCCATGATCAGCTGCTCCTCTTGGGCCCGTTTCAGTTCCTCCTCGATCCTCTTGGCCTGTAGCTCCTCTATCTTCCTCCTCTCCTCCTCTCTGATCTTCTCCTCCTGGCCTCGTAGGATCTTCTCCTGCTCTTCCTCCAGTTTCCTCCGGATCGCCTCTTGATGGGCCTGCTTGATCCTGTCCTGTGAGATCAGAGAGAAAGAACAAAATGTTGAAGCATGGATGGGAGTGGATTGACTTTAAAGGAGACACAAACCCAACCACCATTATTGGTCAATGTGGTAGAGATGAATGTCATGAACATCTCCCCCCCCCTCCTCTTCCCTCCTCACAAAAACACACAGGAGACACAAACCCAACCATCATTACTGGTCAATGTGGTAGAGATGGATGTCATGAACATCTCCCCCCCCCCCCTCCTCTTCCCTCCTCACCTACACAGACAGGAGACACAAACCCAATCATCATTATTGGTCTATGTGGTAGAGATGGATGTCATGAACATCTCCCCCCACCCCCCCCCTCCTCTTCCCTCCTCACCTACACAGACAGGAGACACAAACCCAATCATCATTACTGGTCTATGTGGTAGGGATGAATGTCATGAACATCTCCCTCCCCCCCCCCTCCTCTTCCCTCCTCACCTACACAAACAGGAGACATCATTATTGGTCAATGTGGTGGAGATAACTGTCATGAACATCTCCCCCCCCCTCCTCTTCCCTCCTCACCTACACAGACAGGAGACATCATTATTGGTCAATGTGGTGGAGATAACTGTCATGAACATCTCCCCCCCCCCCTCCTCTTCCCTCCTCACCTACACAGACAGGAGACACAAACCCAATCATCATTATTGGTCAATGTGGTAGAGATGAATATCATGAACAACCTTCCCGAACAGGGGAAGGAAACTCTTGTTCCATTTTAGAGATATCACAGATTTAACATTCCCTCACACACAAGGCTGAAGACTTTCATCAAGTCTAAATATGACATCATCAAGCCACATGTGGTTCTTTCTTCTAACATGTTCCGTTTTTTTATTACAATTTTTATATTCTGTAACAGATGTGGGTTTTACAAATGCTGAATCCAAAATGCTCCTGACATGACCAAACGATGGCATCTGTTACCAATGTCAGCATTGTTAAAACAGTTTACCTTGAAAATATGAAAGAAAAACCAAACAAAAGTTAACAGTTTCCATATCCTAGTGGCACTGTGACATCACAGATCACAGCTCCCAGGCATGACCTTTATTAAAACTAGGATATCACGGAAATAAAACAAGTCTTTTTTTTAGCTGTTTGGGAGAGTTCATCTTCTGAAATACTTCTGTCACGGTCAGGTTTGGTCTCCTTTACGCTAGCTACACAAAAAGAGGAGTAATTCTAAACAACTTTTTTTTTGGTGGGGGGGGGTCCTTGATCCTTCAATGATTGTACACTAACGAATAACGACTAAATATAACTACAAACAAAGTGAATATGAATGGTTTGACCCAAAATTGTAAACCAAGTTTGTGAAGAGCAAAGAAATTTAGCTACATAATAGATGCACAGCATTTACCACAGGATCAAAGGGTGCTGGGGGTTTCATGAAACCTTCATTTTAAAATTTTTCAAAGCCTGAAGTACTGAAGATGAAAAAATTACCTCTTCTGTGATGTCTTTAGCCATCTCTGGATCCCACACACCTATACTCCATTCTACGGGAGAGAAAAATACAAAGGGAAAAAACACTTCAAGCGGTTCGTTCACAGACTCCAGTAATATGATCACCTATACATGAAATGATGTCAAAGGTCATAAGAGATTTAAACCTCGGGGGAGGGGGGAATGCCTTATTGTTCACTTAATAAAAAAGCTAGTCGAGATATACATCACAGAATCTTTAAGCAGGAGGTGTCTTTACAGGAATAAATGGTGGGAACTAGAATAATTCAGGGTCCACTGCTGGGATCCTTTGAGGAGATTCTACCAGATGATTGTAGAAAGGTCCTTAATACCAACTGCCGATCTCAAGGAGGTCACCATCATAATGATTATCAGATGATTCACACTAAGGTTTGATGGCCACGTGTCCAGAGCCACAGGGTGCCCAACAAATAAAGTCATTGACATCTATGACCACAAAATTGACAATCTGATTCACAAGAGGTTAAATGATTTTCAGAATGTTCAGTTAGACTGAGCATTGCTTCTACTAGGGAATAATTATGGGAAGTGATTGCTCCCACTGCCTTTTAGAGAAACGGGCGGCCAATCCCCCTCCTCCACCACTTCCACCCTACTTCACAAGGCCTACTTTACAATCTCTACTTACCACTCCTACTTTTGTCGGTGGGTACAGGATCCCAGACAGATATCTGCATCTCCTCGTTGGTGGCACCACCACCTTGGGCATCCTTCATCATCATTGGCTTAGTCATCCTTCCCGGGGCCATGCCACCCAAACTTGGCGGCTGGGGCATGCTGGAAATGTTCAGGGCCTGCTGGACCCTGGCCCAGTTCTGCTGCTGCTGAAGTAAGAGTTGATGTTGCTGCTGCAGACCCACCAGTTGTTGGCGTAAGCCCTGCTGTTGAGTGAGTGTCAACGACTTACCGCGTTGAATGAGGTCTTGGTAAATACGACTGGCTGAAATTCTGCAGATATGCCAAGAAAAGGAATAGGAAAGGTTTGTATCTTATGTGCACAATGTAGCCTGTAACATCACAAACATACGACTGTAACTTGACTGATATAACTAAACTGAAATTCACATTAAAGCATACCTATACCTTGCATGTTAGTCAAGGACATACAAATAACATACCTAGAAAACGGCCTCTCACTGCAGTTGAACACAACCTGACCCAACTGGACTATTGTAAAAATCAGTCGGATAGTTGAGTAGTGTGTGTGTGTGTTCTGAAGACTGCAACTGATCTAGATTCCAATCGACTGGCAATTGTGTGCGACAGTTCACAATTAGTCGGCTTTGACAAACGTAATGGATCACGGGAAACAATTTCCTATGAGACAATACTCAAGCCACCAGTTGTTAACACTAAACAGGTTTTGTTGTGTACTCTTCAGGAGGTCGGTGGTAAGAATTTAAGTGTCCTCACAATTCCCAAATACTAGTCCACTACTGAGAGTTCAGTCTGGTCGCAGGAGGTCAGAGTAGCATGCAACCAAATTGTTCCATTTCACAAATGCACACATGTCAATTGTGTACCCTTCCTTACCTTATCAGACTCTGCTGTTGTTGTAGAAGATGATGGAAGGCTTGTTGCTGTTGTTGCTGCTGAATAATCTGTTGCTGTTTCTTCTGGGCAAGGAGGGTCACCTGAGCTAGTTTGGACCATTGTTCTGGTAGCACTGACCCTGGTGTGGGCCCAGGGGAGGGCATGGGGCCCATCTGAGGTGTGACCTGCTGTGGAGGTACTGATGGTGCTGGTGCAGGCTGGCTTGGATTAATCATCTGAGGGGGCTGAAAGAATAACCGTCACGTTATAACCATGATCGACCGACCAGAATTGATAACACAAATGCCACTTTGTCTTCATAGTCTGCTCAGAGAGTTTTCATGTTTAACAGCATGGAGACCACTTTGCAACAGCATTGCAGTATTCTTTTGACAGCCCACACAAATCATATTTAAAGGACTACAGCACTACTTCTTTGAGTTTTGGTTGCTTATTTACAACAAATTATTCAAACTTACACATTCTTACTTAAAAAAACCCAGATTGCAAGTAATTAAACTAAGAAATCACCTTACAAACTACTGGCCAAGAAAGAAGATTAAAGTAACTCATGATTCGTTTGGACGATGAAATCTTAAAGCTTTCCATCGTCCAGAGACGTGCAGCTATCACTTGATGAATTCAGGTAAATAAATCTGCGATTGATCAATATAGTTCCTTTATATACAGCAAGCACACTGTACTTATGTGTAGCGCTGTCTTTTAGTCAACTGAACAAACTTTATAACACCAAACTCTCGATGCCGTACACAAATGAGAGCAAATACTTGATGCTACTCATTCTTAATGTTGGGAGTCTGAATTAGTGATGAAACTAAAACATGAAAAGCCTTAAGAGAGGGTAAGAAGAATAGCCTAAGTATCCTTAAAGAGAGGCCAAAAATAGACAATGTATGTATGTATGTATGTATTTCAGATCCTCCTGCAAGCAGGAACTCGCGAAGAAGCCTTCACTGGCTTATCAAAGCCGCAAGCTGACCGAAGTCAGTCTCTTACATTCATATTTAACGTCTATGATTATGAATTGTCAACAACTCTGTTACTGGACGACATACATTAATCTTGGAGTGACTTGAACCGGGGACCTTATGATTGGAAGGCACCCGAGGGAAGGCACAACAATGTATTGATAACTGTGTCAGTGATTAATTTTATTGCCCTTATAAACATGGTAATAGAAAAAGGTAGCAAATCGAGGCTTACGATGGGAGACGAGGGTGGAGGTGTTGTAAGAAAAGGCACTTTTCCCCATCTCTTAATTACGGCACCGAGAGGCTGAAAGCTCTCATCCATGCCCTGCTTGACCTGAAGGCTGAGGGTGAAGTAGCCCGCTTTGAACCACTCCAGCATCTCACCAGAACTGAATGGACCTGTCAGACAAAACACATATTTAACAAAGTTCGGGTGACAACAAGCAACTGACAGGCAAGTGTATGTGAGGTTGTATCACTGCAAAGAAGTTTTTAAGCAAGCACCATATATAGGTAGGCCAAAATCTACGCCTGGTTTGTTCCGCTCAAAATGTGAATGAGAGGAAATACCAGAAATGACAGCCCTTCCAATGTTGACTTGCTGAACTTGGAACAATAGAAGGTGGCATACTCCTATTAGAGTCTATATCAATCTGCCCGGATGTTCTCCTATCTCAGGAAAAGTGCCAAAATGCAGTAGGAGAACATCTTTTTTGATATATTAACAATCAGGATCTGTTTTTTTTTTTTTCATGTTTAAGAACATGAATAGAGGTACATGTGGTGCAAAACTTGGGTCAATTGAGGCAATTTTAGACCTCTTTAGGCCTCCCAGGAGCAGCGTTCGAAAATTGTTTACTATTGAGTGAAGAGGTTTGTTTACAAGTGACCAAAACTTCAGGATCTCATAGCAAAATATCTTCACAGTCATGATACAAAAAATTGATGGTGCCATGAAAGGCCAACAGTGATGGGTAGCACTTAGCTAGACTTAAAAGACCACAAATTACTTTTGTGATTTAGTGTGTAAGTCAATGGGGATTTTAAACAGGCGTATGCTACCTAGAAGCGAGTCCCATGTAGCGAAATCTGAGAGGAATTGCTTGTGAGTGTATGCCACTACTGGATACCTGATTAGCCAATATGGCAGAGATATTCCAAGAATCCATCATTAAGTAATCATTAATTAATCATTAATTAACGAGCCAGATTTTCATGGAACTCATGGTTGACAAAGCCAGGATTTATATAAGAAACAAAGAGCGGGTGTTGAAGCAAACCAAACCGCTTCTGAAAAATTGCTGAAAAGATTATTTTCACGAAACATATTACGTTGGCGAAGCGTGTTCTGCTTACCTTGTACTTGATTCTGAGGGTCTTTGTAAAACCACTTTTGGGCGTCTTCATGAGTGGGTGGCACAGCCCTTGGAAGTTGTTGTTCTTCCTGTGCTGGAATCTTTGGTGTGGGTATAAGTTGCGATTCGGTTTGCTGCTGCTGATGTAATTCTTCCGTCAATTTTTCATCCTCCTGCATGTTAAGAGGAAGAGAGATTGTGTTTTATTTGTGTCCTTCCACTCCACCCCCCCCCCCCCCTCCCATAAAAATTTCTTGGTAAATGAAAGCCTTCAATTAAATAAGAAGTTGTCTGATTTTAATTTTTCTGTTTAATCTTGGGCTTCCACAAAAACAACAGGGTTCATTTACTCACTGGCAGATCCACATAACAAGTATGAAGTTCATACAAGCTTTACTTTTTTAAGAAGAACAGTCTGCACAATGCTAGTCAAAGATGTAACATTTGCATTGAAGACTGTTTTTAAAGACATTTCTTTTTTTGGACAATCTGATTTGTAATTGTCAAACATTTTTGTTTTTTCCTTTCAGGTTTAGAGCACAACAGTATAAACCCAATACATACTCTGCCTTCAGCATTTAACCAGATGCATATGCTCATGCAGTGAAAGAAATTCAATGACACAGTACCGACTTCTACCAGCAGAAAAAGAGTTGGAGTGGGATGTATTGTCTACTTTGCACATAGATGACTTCCGCCACATCTTGAATTTAAACTTAATATTGCATGACCTGATGTTATGCTGTGGGCACAGGCCTTTGTTCCTTCGGGGGTCCTTGGGGGGGGGGGGCATTTACAGTTGAAATCTTGGTAAGTTTGAGCTTCTGACAAATCACATTTGAGTCATCACAAAAGAAACGTTTAAACTGTAACAATCTGCGATGCCAATTGCACTGAAATTTTCAGATCATTCTCATTACAGCGATCGGCTTTTGTCACAAAATTAGCTGATAAAAAAATTAAACTCACATCTAGTTCAGCCAAGAGACTCTCTGCAGCGTTCTCCAGGTGTTGCAGCTGATCTTCTTCGTCCTCTTTGGACAAATCTGTGACCCCCGTGGCCCCCACCGGTGTGTGTGGCGGAGGACCGGTGGACCCTATGTTTATCACGCCTCCGGGGATCAGCTGCGATACGCCGTTTGTCTCTGTTGTCCCCGGCAACGATTCCATCAAAAATTTGTTGGCAAGACTTGTTGTCAATGGGTTACTGTTATTTAAAGTTTCCTTCTTTGCGTCAGGTACTTTGTTCTCTGAGACGGAGGTCTGCTCTTTCCTCACTGAGTTCATACCTGGCGCAAAATTCGATACAATGTCCATCTTTGCCTCGACTGAAGGTTCCGTTTTAGAAACGGGCGACTTTTCGGAAGAGTTCTCGGATACTTTGGAAAGGTCTAAGTTTAATTGCACATTTGAAAGATTATTGTTTTTATTTGAAGGTTTAATAGTTTCTCTCCCCATTCTCCCTTCGTTACTCGGTTTGACTGTAGGAGAGAGAAGTGAGATGATGATGATATATGCAGCAGCAGCAGACAGAAAGTTTAACTGTTTTAAGAAACAATATATTTACACAGAATAACCACTGGGATACAACAAAATGAGTTTAATGTGTCTCATTTCAAGCTTTTTTTTTAACCCTGGAGCATCATGTACTGCCTTGCCTGCCTTCATGAACCGGTAATTATGGTCTAAGAAAGTAAGAGCTTTTTCAAATGTTGTTCCCTGTCTATGGAACAATATCCCAAGCCATATTTGTTGTTTTTCTTCCCTTCATTAGTTCAAACCCAAACTTAAATGTTAACCTGTTTAATATAGCTTTTTAATAGCAATTTCTTTTCCTTTTACTCTTACCTGTCCAGGGCTTTGAGATATTTATAATAATTATGGACTACATAAGAACTATATTATTCTCATTATCATTATGAATGGATAGTTTTGCTGGTCACTTTTCCAAATGCTATTTCAAAGGACCAACTGCCTCCTCTACAAACTTCCTGCACAACAACAACAAAAAGTTTTACCTTCATCACCACCTCCACCAGTCTCTGGAGGTTTTCTCTTTTTGTTTTCTTTGGTGTCATCTTCCTCTTCAGGATCTCTTCCTTTCTCTCTCCCTTTCTCCTCTTTCTCTTTCTCTTCCTTCTCTTTTTCCTCTTTCTCCAGATCACTCTTCTGTTGATTTGAAGAAGACAAAACAGGATCCAGACATTGACAAACACTTCTGCAATACTTCAAAGAGGGCCACAAACCCAACCATATGTTTTGGGCATATATGACAGGGATCCTCATGATGAACAGCTCTACCAAACACTCAAAGACAATCCTGCTCTATTTGGGAAATATTCTAGTTTTGATAGTAGTGTCTGTGGTTAATCATTTTATAAGTCTGTGATGTCATAGTGCAGCTAGGATCTGAAATCTTATTCTTCCTCTCTTTGGTTTCTTTTCACATTGTCAAGGCAGGCTATTATCAGCATTGACTCTAAAACAAATGCTATCATTAGATGATAGGCCATGTTTTAAGACACAAAAACCAATGCTATCATTAGATGGTAGGCCATGTTTTAAGACACTAAACCAATGCTATCATTAGATGATAGGCCATGTTTAAGACACAAAAACCAATGCTATCATTAGGTGATAGGCCATGTTTAAAGACACAAAAACCAATGCTATCATTAGATGGTAGGCCATGTTTTAAGACACTAAACCAATGCTATCATTAGGTGATAGGCCATGTTTAAAGACACAAAAACCAATGCTATCATTAGGTGATAGGCCATGTTTAAGACACAAAAACCAATGCTATCATTAGGTGATAGGCCATGTTTAAGACACAAAAACAAATGCTATCATTAGGTGATAGGCCATGTTTAAAGACACTAAAACCAATGCTATCATTAGGTGATAGGCCATGTTTTAAGACACTAAACCAATGCTATCATTAGATGATAGGCCATGTTTAAAGACACAAAAACCAATGCTATCATTAGGTGATAGGCCATGTTTAAGACACAAAAACCAATGCTATCATTAGGCGATAGGCCATGTTTAAGACACTAAAACCAATGCTATCATTAGATGGTAGGCCATGTTGAAGCACTAAAACCAATGCTATCATTAGGTGATAGGCCATGTTTAAGACACTAAAACCAATGCTATCATTAGATGGTAGGCCATGTTTTAAGACACTAAACCAATGCTATCATTAGGTGATAGGCCATGTTTAAGACACAAAAACCAATGCTATCATTAGGTGATAGGCCATGTTTAAAGACACTAAAACCAATGCTATCATTAGGTGATAGGCCATGTTTTAAGACACTAAACCAATGCTATCATTAGATGATAGGCCATGTTTAAAGACACAAAAACCAATGCTATCATTAGGTGATAGGCCATGTTTAAGACACAAAAACCAATGCTATCATTAGGTGATAGGCCATGTTTAAGACACTAAAACCAATGCTATCATTAGATGGTAGGCCATGTTGAAGCACTAAAACCAATGCTATCATTAGGTGATAGGCCATGTTTAAGACACTAAAACCAATGCTATCATTAGATGGTAGGCCATGTTTTAAGACACTAAACCAATGCTATCATTAGGTGATAGGCCATGTTTAAGACACTAAAACCAATGCTATCATTAGGTGATAGGCCATGTTGAAGCACTAAAACCAATGCTATCATTAGGTGATAGGCCATGTTTAAGACACTAAAACCAATGCTATCATTAGGTGATAGGCCATGTTTAAGACACTAAAACCAATGCTATCATTAGATGGTAGGCCATGTTGAAGCACTAAAACCAATGCTATCATTAGGTGATAGGCCATGTTTAAGACACTAAAACCAATGCTATCATTAGGTGATAGGCCATGTTTAAGACACTAAAACCAATGCTATCATTAGATGATAGGCCATGTTTAAGACACTAAAACCAATGCTATTATTAGATGATAGGCCATGTTGAAGCACTAAAACCAATGCTATCATTAGGTGATAGGCCATGTTTAAGACACTAAAACCAATGCTATCATTAGGTGTGAGGTCATGTTAAGACACTAAAACCAATGCTATCATTAGATGGTAGGCCATGTTGAAGCACTAAAACCAATGCTATCATTAGGTGATAGGCCATGTTGAAGACACTAAAACCAATGCTATCATTAGGTGCAAGGTCATGTTAAGACACTAAAACCAATGCTATCATTAGATGATAGGCCATGTTTAAGACACTAAAACCAATGCTATCATTAGATGATAGGCCATGTTTAAGACACTAAAACCAATGCTATCATTAGGTGATAGGCCATGTTGAAGCACTAAAACCAATGCTATCATTAGGTGATAGGCCATGTTTAAGACACTAAAACCAATGCTATCATTAGGTGTGAGGTCATGTTAAGACACTAAAACCAATGCTATCATTAGATGGTAGGCCATGTTGAAGCACTAAAACCAATGCTATCATTAGGTGATAGGCCATGTTGAAGACACTAAAACCAATGCTATCATTAGGTGCAAGGTCATGTTAAGACACTAAAACCAATGCTATCATTAGGTGCGAGGTCATGTTAAGACACTAAAACCAATGCTATCATTAGATGGTAGGCCATGTTGAAGCACTAAAACCAATGCTATCATTAGGTGATAGGCCATGTTTAAGACACTAAAACCAATGCTATCATTAGGTGCGAGGTCATGTTAAGACACTAAAACCAATGTTATCATTAGATGGTAGGCCATGTTGAAGCACTAAAACCAATGCTATCATTAGGTGATAGGCCATGTTGAAGCACTAAAACCAATGCTATCATTAGGTGCGAGGTCATGTTAAGACACTAAAACCAATGCTATCATTAGGTGCGAGGTCATGTTAAGACACTAAAACCAATGCTATCATTAGATGGTAGGCCATGTTGAAGCACTAAAACCAATGCTATCATTAGGTGATAGGCCATGTTTAAGACACTAAAACCAATGCTATCATTAGGTGCGAGGTCATGTTAAGACACTAAAACCAATGCTATCATTAGATGGCAGGCCATGTTTTAAGACACTAAACCAATGCTATCGTTAGATGGTAGGCCATGTTAAGATACTAAAATCAATGCTATTATTAGATGATAGGCCATGTTGAAGACACTAAAACCAATGCTATCATTAGGTGCGAGGTCATGTTAAGACACTAAAACCAATGCTATCATTAGATGGTAGGCCATGTTGAAGCACTAAAACCAATGCTATCATTAGGTGATAGGGCTGTGTCATTCTGGTTAATTCACTAACCGGTTAACCGTTTCTATTAACCGAACGGTTAACGTTTAAACGTAACCCGTGTTGTTGCCTCAAAATAAGAGCCGAAAATCAGAGTTATATAGCTCAGATTATAATTCCGAAAGAGCGCCACCACTTTGATGCGGAAGTACATTCTCAAAATAGCGCTGCAAGTATCGTTTTTTCGTAACGCGTATGTCAAGAATTTGGTTGTATGTGCTTAGTTTTGACGATCGTTGCATTGAAAAAGACGAATCGCGCGTTTGCATGAAGTTTTAAACAGATTTTTGTTTCTCTTTCAGTTCATCGGTCACTGTTACAGAGATATTTGAAGCAAATATTTCTTCGTTAATTGCGTAGCCCCTACTGTAATAGCGCAGGCATTGTATGGCAGTTATAAGCCTAATATTACTAGGCCTACTTAATATTGGCATTGTGTATTGAAGTTCGCGATCATATGGAGTGTTAGACTACAAGGCTTTCACCAGCTAGGCCAAGGTTAGGAAAGTCGGTTGTTAGGAAGCGATTACTACAGAAGTGTACGGTAGTAGGGCTAGGCCTACGCAATTACAAGTACAACAATGGGTCACAGATATATTGAATTTGTGCATTGTGGCGGGGTAGGCAGAGGGTAGAGGGGAAGTGTGGAAAACATTGTAAAATTTCCCGCGAACACCCTGTCGATTTCCCGCCGGAGTTCGCGCAGCAAACACAATTAGCACGCGTAGCATAATGGCGTGGGGTAGTCCCCCGGTGGGGTCATGTGGTGGAACCCCTTGTGGGGGTCCAGGGGTTAACGCCCCGGAAAATTTGGCGCGTCTGGCGATAAAATATTCGCAGCTGTGGATGCAAAATACTGACAACTTTTTTAATTTAAATTGTCACGAAACTGATGAAAATTTTGAAATGACAAGTTAGAGTAGCCATATTTTGTTATAAAATGAAAAGAGATCTATCTGCCTTACAATCATTAAAAAGTTTAACTTAAAAAAACATGCGATTTTATGAAACAACGTTCGGCAAAGCCCCATTCCTAGACTGCCTAACAATAGCTTGCACTATACTACAACTACGGTAGGCTACATTTTCCAAGGTACCTTGCCAAACAACTGTGAGCTCATCACCTGTCTAACACCTGTTGTTAACAATTTTTTGGCATGTTGCCAAGGAACGTTTCATGGTCTAGAATTAATAAGATCAGTCAGTAAAGGTTCGGTTAAGTTATGAGAATTATTATCTTAGACGTTTAAAAAAAGTAGGTAAAATATGATCCCCGTAACAGCTAGGTAAGTAAAACAGGCAACTGACTCCTCCGCATTAACAAGACAATCTATTCCACATGATACATGAAAGTAAACTTTGTAATCACATGTTTATGGCCACTTGGCATGATTAACTAAATGCTTAATATTGTTTCCATGTTCTTGTAGAAAACGTAAACTTCGCAATATACAATTAGTTGTCTTTTTGTAGTTACGTGAGATCCGTAACCGACGAGGTGGTTAGGCTATACACTAAACTATGGTAGGATATTAATTTCTCCGTAATTTTGGAAATTCTAGAAAATACTTTTTTGCCGCGTAACACCAGATGTGTTCTTACGTTTTATTCATAATTGGGTGTACTAGAGCTTTTTTTACATGACATTAGTTGCATTTAGCACGATATGCCAGTTTCGCGTGAATTTTTCGAAAGTTTTTTGCTCGATCTTTCGTAAAATTTGAAAGGTGTACCAACTTACTTTTCGTACACAATTGGTTATTTCTCTACTGATTTTCAGAGTTTTTTTTACAGTCAAGTGTATACGTTGTGCATTGAGTATAAACTTATCGCGAATGCAAGAAAACGATGCGGGGATTTCCAGCAGACAAATGTTTTCTTTGCGGGATTACTGAGTCTGTTGAATGGAATCCCACACCTTAGAGAAAACACTGAACTGAAATTACATCATAATAAAGAAAACGTTTACTGCTTAAATACAATATAAATTTGAAAGGATTAGATGCAGACTCGCCACGTTGTCGAACGGGGTAACAATAGGCGCTTCACGGGTCGCATACCGCTTGGTAATCCCTTCAATCGTACCGCCAATCTTAAAAATCTTTTGTATGGATGCGTGATAAAGTTTGCAATTGTTACGTGATTTTCGGCAAGGAAATGTTGCGGTCTATTTCGGGAATAAAGTGATGTGAAGACGCGCCGTTGCGACTGCATAATTGGCATTACAAAAACGGTTAAACTTATACGATGTACGGCGAACGTTTATCTGGCCGTTCAGTCGGTTAACCGGTTAACCGTTTAACCGTTACAGCCCTATTAGGTGATAGGCCATGTTTAAGACACTAAAACCAATGCTATCATTAGGTGTGAGGTCATGTTAAGACACTAAAACCAATGCTATCATTAGATGGTAGGCCATGTTTTAAGACACTAAACCAATGCTATCGTTAGATGGTAGGCCATGTTGAAGACACTAAACCCAATGCTATCATTAGGTGATAGGCCATGTTAAGATACTAAAATCAATGCTATTATTAGATGATAGGCCATGTTAAGATACTAAAATCATGCTATTATTAGATGATAGGCCATGTTGAAGACACTAAAACCAATGCAAATCATTAGGTGATAGGCCATGTTTAAGATACTGAGCTATCATTAGGTGATAGTTCATATTAAGTCTCAATATTTTATATTCAGCATTTGATAAATCCCATCTTCATTAAAGAATATGAATATTTTGATAAATGAAGAAAATGAGAAAAAAAAAATTGAAGCCCATGAGGCTCGATTTGGTGTCATCATATTTAGACTTGATCAAGTCCTCATCAGCCTAACTGTGTGTGAAGGAACATTAAATCTGTGATATCTCCTAAATGGAATATATGACTTTCCTTATCTGTTTTGGGAAGCTGTTCATGAAAGTAATCTCTATCAAAAAGACCAATGATTTCCAGGTATGTTTTTTTCTTTCTTTAGCAGTTAAGTGGTTCTGGTGGATAGAACACCAGGGTTGTTTATTAAGTTTACGTATGACATAAACACCTGCACAATCTGTTTCAAAGGTACTAAATCTGCTCAACAATTTATTTTCTCGTAAAATGGGTAACCAAACTGGAAGAATGTACCTTGACAGCTGTGAAGGCACCAGATGCATCAAATATTCCAATCTCGTCATCATCAAACGGTTCGTCTAGATTACTCCAGGCGGGCATTTCTTCTTCTTCCGTCTGACTACTGCGCCGCCCTCTGCCACCGCTGAAGTGCCGATCCCGGGAGGACTTGTCTCGATCGGAGTCTCGAAAGGTGTCCCTGTCCCTCTCATGGTCAAACTCAGATGATGAATTGGTTCGGTCTCGTTCCCTCGAGTGAGAATGCCAGCTCGTTCTTGCAGGGGCTGTGGTTAGTGAAAGTGGAAATCAGTGCTTCCTCATATATTAAACATGCGGAAATTTCACCTACAGTGTGTAGCAAAATCCAAAACAAAAAAATGAGATAGGAAATAAGCTAAGAATTAGAACTTGTTCAAATCTCCTCTTGGTTTGAAATTGTCAAACTAACCCTATGACAATTTATCTGCTCGGCATTTGGACTGACAGAAACGATAAATTCACCTGTTTTTTACTACTTTTTCCTTCAAATAATTAAATTAGCACACTTTAGTCAATCTAGGTATGTTTTGGGGGGGGGGCATGAGGAAGGGGAGGATGGACTGAAGATGGAGAAAATCTAATGAGCTGTAGGTAACCATTACCATGAGAACTAGTATTACAATGACTTTGACAAATGTGACTTAAAAACGTATTTGATTGAATACCTGTACATTAAATGCTGAAAATATAAATGTCACACAACTGTGTAAGTACTCCAAAATGAATGACAATTTTAATGATCATTGGTCAAAATGTGGCTTCGGTTACAATCATACCAAAGCCATTCAGAAGGACGAAGGATGTGTCTTTTACAGCCTCAAGTGTAGTGTCTTTGCGGTGGTCTAATATTATGTATGATATATACAACATGGGTATATACTACACAGAGGTATCATCTAAAACCTCAAACCAATCGTCAAAATTATTACGTATGTTTCATTCCAAGAAACAAATTAAGTATTTTAGCCATCACTTTATTTGCTACCCTGCATTCTAGTAGGTGCTTGTAGGACCAGAAGAGGTGGTACTATGTCTAAAGCAATGTGAATGATACATTGTATAGCAAACTTCTACACTTTTATTCCTATCAGTCTGTTTGAAAATACCTTGCATTAACCTTTCAATTAAAGAGCCACTGGACGGTGAAAATTCCACTTAACTGATTGGTACCAAATCATGCAGCAAATTAAGATCCTGGCATTGTCCTGCATCCAAATATTTCGTACCCTACAATACAATGCAGAGCATGACCTGGCAATCTCTCCTACCTTGACCCGGAGGTGTTGTCCTCCAGTTATCTTCTCCTTCCCTTGATGATAGCCTCTGTCGTGGTACTGCCCTACGCCAACCCTGTTCCTCCTCCTCATACCTTGAAGACAAACGCTCCCCTCTCGGTGACCTCCAGTTATCACTGGTGCTGCCCCTCTCCCTCTCGATAACCTTGCGTGGTGACCCTTCCTCCTCAAAGGGCCTCTCTGAACGAACTACTTTATCGTATCTACTGTCATTACTATAATGAATAGGAAGAAACAAGGCATTACCCAGGTGTCTTTGTCGACAGAAGGGGGGGGGAGGGAACTAGTCGTGAGGTTGTGGGCCTCAGTATGAATATATGCCACACGATACACAGAATGCAGAGAAAGATGACGTCATGCCTTGACCAGCATTGATAGAAGGAGAACATTCAGGTTAATGTGGCGAGTGACAGGGTTTTGAAGTAATTTTACAATCGATGACTACGGAAATAAGAGACGAAAATCACTCTCTTATGCCCAGGAGGATATTTCCAACACATCAGTCTAGATTTTGTAAGTATCACAAGCATTGTAAAAGTTGACAAACTGGTGTCAAAAATACTCTTAGAGTGATGGAGATGTTTCTTTGCTACACAAGGTGCCTTACCTGTCATCCCAGCTCATTGTTCTGTTGTATTCCCTCCTCGTAAAGGCACCATCCTCTTCATATGTCATGCTTCTTTTGTATTCCCGACCACGCCCTAATATAAGAAAACATGAAATGACTCAGACGATCACAAATAACATTTCGCAACAGAAAATGTTCACGTCCCTCGGGACAACCAGGTCTTACTTTTTTGTGATTGTCAGAACAGCGACACTTGGTTGTCCGAAGAAAATGTAGCAAAATAACAAGGAATCACCAATATGTACACTGTAGGAGAGATGTGTAGGTTTGGGTGAATAGAACACCAATATGTACACTGTAGGAGAAATGTGTAGGATTGGTGAATAGAACACCAATATTTACACTGCAGGAGAGATGTGGGTTTGGCGAATCCCCAGCTTTGGACAAGGCGAATCACCAGCTATAGACATTTTATCATTTGACCTATTTGGGGATGTTAACTTACAATGCAATCTGAATCTCATGCAAACAACGATCTGATCTTGGTCGTCTGAACAGATGAACTTTTACAGGGTAAAAGAGGAGCGACTTATTTTATACTGATATCTTGGGGCTTGTCATCAGGGATTCTTCCTTCTCGGCTTTTAAGCCAATGGATAATTTATCCAGCATCTCATCACAAAATGCTATGCCAAATGGGCAAATTTACTATACATACAAGAATAAAGATGTGTATATGTTATTGTACAAAATAACCCTAGTACTTTGTATAAGATACATTGCTTACCACAAAATTGGAAAAAACTAAATTATTCCCTTTAAGCAGAACTGCCCTTTGTGCATTATGACCAAAAATACAGACCAGTTTATCAAACATGGCCAATCTTTCAACCTTTAGGATCCCCAGAAATTCCAACTCTCCGCAATAGCATAGCTTTCAGCCTCCCCAGTGACACCAATGTCAAGAAATACAACTTCATAGGCAGTGCTATTAAACAACCAACAAGTTAACAACTAATTGTATATTCATCCCTCATTTTTTGCTCTCAATTTCTGGCCAGCAGCCAATTCAAGCCTTCTAAGTCAATAACTCCCTGCACTTTTATTATTTTTGTCTTTCATTTGTTTTGTTTTCTAACAACGACAGTCTCAAGAATTAATTGACACTGTTTACTAATCTGTGTCTAGATGCTTCCTGTATGCCCCTGGTTCGCTCACTATCGTTCACAAAATGAATGAACCGTTTCTAAGGAAGGGCTTACCTCTCCCTCTGCTGACACCTCTCCCCCTCGGAGCTGGTGCTGCCCCTCCTGCTCCTCTCCCTGTAGCCCTTATTGCCATTGCACTGTTCACACTCTGCGATAATGACCACTGTACAAGAACAAGGGGCAAAAATAAATGGAATTATGATACAACTTTCACATGAAAATCATGCTTAAACATTACAACAATGCCATGCAGTTATATCATGATTATAGCTCCAACCCATTTGATAGGATTCATCATATATATTTGATACTAGCTGAGCACTGTAAAAAGGTCTTTTTACTTCAAGGACATGATTGAGTTGTGTGAATGACATTGTTTAAGCATGCACACAAACACGCACTCATAAAACTGGATAAAAGTAGAAGGGTATAATTTCATCCCATAACCTATAGCATAATGCAATGTAAGATAGACAAACTGCGACAAAAATGCAACGATGGATACCATTTTTTTTTTCCACAGACCTAAGGATCGTTCGGCATTTTCAAACAAACAAATTTCAAAAACCTAATAACTGGAATGCGGCAATTAAACACTATATCAATCTTGAGTAGGAACTTTGTCTCATATTTATTTTTGCCCAAAAGCCAACTCACTCTTTCTTCCTCTGATAACGGTGACAAGGTCAACGGAGATTGACATTCCTTTCTGAGTATAGACTGAAACTCTGCTAGTTCTGATGGGACTTTCTCTGTCTTGTTGAACAACGCTAGCATCTCTTCTCTTCCGTAGCGGTGTTCTGCAAGTTTGAACTGTTGTACGCCACCTCCACTACCAGACGACAGAGCACGGAGCCACTCAGGTCCAAAGTTGAGTGTTTCAGACATCTTGTTGTGAAGATGGTTACTTGGTTTTCTACTAAATTCTTTGGAGTCTGTGGGGAAAATAGGATAAAAGGTAACTGGTTCAGGCACCTGTGTCTGTCATGTACAGAAGTAAAAGCTTATGAAGGCTAAGACCATGAATTAAGGCTTACATGTTACCAACACCTTTTAAATACTGAGTGTCCCAATGTTTGTCCAGCAGAACAACATTCTTCACAACCAATGTTTACGTGAGTAGCAGGTCTACTTTTCCTAAACTTGAAACACTTGTTTCTTAACATTGCATATCAAGAAATGCGTGCTGACACATTTGGTATTTTCAATGACCATCGGGGAAGTTGTACAGCTTTTGCAAGCAAAAAAGTCCTGGTCAGTGCTCTGATTGCAGTATTAAAAATGATGATGAGTCATGCACATTTTCGGTTGTGTATTTGATAGGAATTGGTTGCTTGCAATAGAAAATGTGCAATCATGCCAGTTTGCATGGAACTGGTCACAACGGATCTATGTGTATGTAATGTGGAGGCACATAGAAAGAAGTAGAGAAATGCAATGCTCACAATGATTTGCCACAGGCTGGTTAAACTTATGATGATGAATAATGTTCAAAACTGTCCCAAATTAAGGTGCATGTACCAGTGGCAGGCAATACACAGAGGAAAATATTCTACACTGTCAGTTGAAAAGCCTTCCTGTTGGTCTTTCTTTGTCAACATAAAAATCCTTCCTTTAGTTAATTCCAGTTAGTTGATCATAGTGGGTGGTCTGTATCAAGGAAGATGTCCTTAATTTGATTGCGCAAGAAACAAAAACTTTAACTCCTTATTAGCCCAACTTTGCAGGTTGACCCAAGTACAAAATTAAGCAGTTTCCTAAATATGTCACTCAAATGGACCACATAACCCCCCCCCCCCCTACATTGGAGTCATCCTCAACAACCTTGCCATACTCCTCCAGGTGGTTACAAGTCCATTTGACAAAACATTTTAATTTCTTTTTATACAATACACCATATTAAGAGTGTAAAATGCATCTGATCATTTAGCACAATTTGACTGTTTAGATGCAACACATCTATACCAAAATTCATTCTGCTATTGAATGACGAGTCTCTCAGCTCACACTCTGTGATTATGGTGAATAAGCAAGCGCCAAGCTCATTCAGCTGATGATTGGATAAATAGCTACAACCTTCCGCTATTATCATACTACGATTAAATACTCTGGAAATGTTATCAGTATCATATATAAATTAAGGGGTGTATCTATCTCTGTCTCTCTGAGATTTGAACAAATATATGACTGATACTTTGTTGCACACAGAAAAATAAGCCTATAGCCTATGCCTGGTACTACCACTACTGTAGCTATGACTTTGCAATCATCTGCCAGCAAATAGGATCAACATGGGGATCCCTATGTCATGGTACAGGCAAGAATTGCTTCCATAACACTCTCAAAACATTGACTTCTGGAACTGGTCCTACTTGAAACACATCCTCCACCATGCTACCTGAAATTTGATCATGCAATTAAGGGCAATTATGCTAAGCCACAGAATCAAATTAACACATGCAACTGGTTGAAAGTTGTTGCCACTGCAGACGCCAACTTTATTCCCAGAATTTCTTATTTTCAATACAAATCTGATATAGCATATATTTATTAGTGACAAAACGCTTGTTGAGGAGGAACGTAGGCCTAAGCTGCATGCATTCATTATATCATTTATGGTTGCCTAACACAGCACTGCTGTAACCTCGACTTCGACATAAACATTAGTTGGAGTAACTGACTGAGCACGCCTTTGCAAGGTTGAAGTTCGTTAGGCCTTTATCCACTTTTCTTTTCACCTAGAAGGAGAAATTGACCTAGGATTTATAAATGGTTATTGTTTTGTATCTACCTTTCTCGCAGACCTTGCAAGTAAATCTTAACGGATTTCTGTGATCAGATACTGGGAAATTTTCACAGGAGGAGTCTTACTTTCGCCACGAAAGAGCACACCAGTTACTGTATATGTACGTATCTATAATGTGCAAAGCCTAACAGATCAAAATAGCCAACATGCATACATATTCGACTGACAGTCGTGAGAGTATAGAGTATAGGACATATGCAAATTTTCCCACGTGATCATTGCATTAAAAAACACCGAAGAAACTTCACCGTTCAAAAATCGCCCAGCTCAAGTGAAATCAGAATGAGGTTGTTTTCGCAAGATTAGATTTATCTTTGTCTTCAAACAGCTGTAAGGAAAACTGCTATCAAAATGTTCAAAGTAGATTTACAGTACTGTCGAAGAGAAAGGTTCAATTGAATTGCAAGTCACCCCAGCAATGACGTCCAAAATACCGGTAATTCGATAAACACTTTACCCCTACCAAGTTTTCCGTTTCCTCTTTCTTTCTCCTTTCCCTACCTATTTCATAAAGTGGACTCATTGATCTGAGCGAAGAACTGCAAATCACTCATGCAGTTCACATAATCCTAGTAATCTCTGAAACAAAGACTTTGCAACTTCTGGCCCATCGTGATGGGCAGTAAAGTCCTATATCAGTTTTGATTTACGCGAGCGGTCCTGTTTTTTCTCGATTGAATTTCTTCATGTGTACCGTGCATGGCCAAATCAGATTGTCGGCGGAATGTGACTCGAAATGTGGTTAATGTGGCAATAGTGTCGTCAAGTTTGAGTTTTGGGTCCTTCCTTGATTCTGTTGTCGTCACAAACCATGGCAGTCATCGGACCAGTGCAGTCTAGCTGGGGAACAGGGAGGGGACAACCACCCAGTATAGATCAATGTGTCCGGCCCTACCCCCCCCAAGGGCGGCGGAACCGGGGGGCACAGGGGGCACGTGCCCCCCCCCCCACTTTTCCTCAGGTTAAAAATGTGCCCTTTTTCTACATAAAAATTGAGGAGTCTCAAGTTTGCAAGAGGCCAGGGAACCAGAATGAACACTCGGGAAGGGCCGTTTCCAGCCATCTGAGGGGTTTGTAAAACCAAAAATTTTCTTGTACGCTCCGCGCCAACCGATGGTGGCGCTCCGCTCAGATAGTCGTGCATACAACTTTGCAAATCCTGGCTACGCCGGTGACTTTTAATGAATTTCCGTGGGTCAAACTCAAAGCTATTTCGAATGGAAAAAATATGTTAAGATATTGACAAGAAATAAACTCTAATTCGGAAGATTCCTACATTAGCAACTAGCATGATTTCACCTCATTTTGTCTCAAAAGAAAACTTGTTCCTTGTTTCCCAATTTGCACATTGGATATTGCAGTGCTAGTATACATATTTTCCTTGAGGGGGAGGGGGGGGGGGGCGTGGATGGAGTGATGTTTATACGCAAATAAGATAATACAATAAGAGTAATAAAGGGTACTATATATAAGGCTGCATCAGTCCAATCGAATTTCTGCAAAGTGCCCTTTGATGTCGGTGCCCCCCCAGATTAAAAGTGCTTCCGCCGCCCTTGCCCCCCCCCCTCCCATTTGTGTCAACTACATTCACCATAAGTAAAACACTTCATAACTTCGTTTTAAAGACTGATACTAATAAAGTGTTGATCCATACAGATCTGGGTCACTGCTTCGTCGGAATACCGTTTTTGCCATTTTTGGTATTAGAGGCAATGGCTGAAAGTGGATCAGTAGTTATATTATATACCTCTATAACATGAAACAATTTGCATCTTTTAATAGTACTTATTCTGACTCTCAGAATATTATTTGTGGTGTACCCTAAGGTTCTATTCTAGGTCCATTACTTTTTATTATTTACGTAAATGAATATGTCATGTCTCAAATGTAAGTTTTAATGTTATCTTTGCTAATGGTACAAACAATTTTTTTTGACGGGGAAAGACTTGAAAAGGATAGAGGACACAATGTGTTGTGAATTACAAGCTTATCATGATTGAGTTTCTGCTAACAAATTGTCACTTAATGTGGGCAAAACTTATAACATTATTTTTTAGTAACAAAAGTATAGTAAAAAGTGATACAACATAACATTTGCATTCACAAGGTAGATTATAAACATTTTTGGTGTCATTATTGATTCGAGATCAACTTGGAAAAGACACCGATTTCCACTAAGGTTGCTAAGCTAGGGAACTGGTATTCTCTCAAATTTAAAACATTTCATTCCAAAATGTATTCTTCGCTGTTTTGATCAGTACATTAACTTGTTTACCGCACAGTTGACATACTGTCTGTGGTTTGGTGCATACCGTGTTCTCCTCCACAATATTTTATTACTTTTATAAAAGAAATCAATTCGTCACGTATCACATGCTAAACACTGATCATACTAGTAAGTTGTTTTCTTCTCTAAATTTGCTCCAGTTTGTTGATCTCATCAAGGGCGTAGGAACCGGGGGGCTGGGGGCGCCAGCCCCCAGTGAAAAATATGGGGGCGGAAGTATCATTCCGCCCTCCCCCCCCCCCGCTTCGCAAGTCAGAAAACCCCTTTTTCATTTCCAAATGAGAAAACAAATTCATTTGGAGCACCAAATTGCATCTGAGGCCACCTGGAAATGCAAAAAAAAAATCCAAAGGGGAAGGGGACACCCCCTCTCCTTAGACCCCTCCCCCAGGCCAGCCATCAGTCTTCAGCCCCCCCCCCTCACTCAAAAGTACCTTCCTACGCCACTGGATCTCATAAATGTCAATATATAGCTACTTTTAATAATTAAAAAATATCTATTTGAGATGTTATACGAAACGTTTTAGTTGCAAGTCTCCAGTCCCAGCCCCACACTCCAACTCCCTACCGCCCAGGCTCCCCAACCCCACACCAAGAAAGGATCTCAATAACGCAGCCACTTGTTAGTTATCAGGCAAATGACGGTTTAGTGTAACTCAATTACAAAAGCCAACCACCATAATATATACATGCGGGTTAGGTGAAGCAACTATAATTTTGTGGGGAACACGGGGATACAGGATCGGCCAACCCCCACTCCCCCTCCCCCCCAACTTAATTTCGAAAAAGGGAGGCGCTTCTCCTCACTTTTGCAACTAGGGATGTACTTATCAGTAGTCATTCGGCTGGATCTCTTTTAGATATCAGATTATACGATGCACTTGCTCAATTTGTCCGCTTCATGTACCTCATAACTTCCGTACGGTAAAGTCAAAAGTTTTAATACTGAAACAATGGCAATGTTAACGGATTTGTGGAAATTACCTTTTGAAATGCCTTAATTAAGTAAAGAACAAATATTTGGAAATGTCGATAGTATACATATCCAGACATCGAAATACAACGTCGATATTTCGATATATATATATGACAGTCAAAATACTTAGAAACAATTGCAACTTTTAGCAAAGTGGAAATTTGAGGAGATTTGATATTATGAGATAAAGTAATCGATCTTTGGGCAAAAAGTAAGATCATTTTATATAAAAATTCGAAATTTTGACAAACAATGTAAGTCGAATATATATAGGGTAGTGGAAATTTTGGGAAAAACTCATTCAATAGGAAATTTCGTTCAAGTTTCGGGGATAAAAGATAAGTGCGTTCCTCATAGAGATATATATGCCTAAAATAGACAGTTGAAGATACTAGATAGTCTCATGTTCCATTGATCACCGCAGCATCTACAAAACTTTCTGCTGGTTAAAGCCCTCAAGCCACATCGTTTTTTTTTTTTGCCCATTCAGATGGGGGAGGGGTCTGCTTTAGTTAATACTCTCGATTAAACGGCATGTACGCTGATGTTAGATTTTTTAGGACATCCTCAAAATGTTATTGTTTGTCGGTTCATCCCACGACTAATGGGGAAAAGAAAAAATTAATCGCTTGCACTAGATGATGTTCGATAAATACTGAGTGTTATTTGTCAGTTTAGGAATTACTTAAACTTAAACTGCAATTTTAAGCAGTGAAAGGTTTTGACATTGTCCAAGTATCGACTTGGAAACTGCGGCCAAGCCAAAATTAAGGACAAATAGAGGGCGTTTTCTACATTCAACACCCAAAGCCGTATATTTAGACGGCTCTGTCAATACCATATTAAATAGAGGGCGCTTTCTACATTCAGTACCGGTACCATAGATCCGTCCCATGACCAAACTATTAGCATGCCGTGATGATGACGGACGAGCGACATCCATAGTCCGGTAGCAGTGGATTACTTGACTGGGTTGGTGAGGGTGGGGCGAGACTTGGAAAAGGAGGCTATGTTTGTGACTGGCAGGCAAAATGGTCTATTTTGAAAGATTCTGAATTTATGGAAAAGCAATACAGGCCATGCATTTTCGGATAAAAAGTGCTCGGCTAGTAATTACTCTTGCCTTATACAATATTTACCCCGCCACTTTTATAGAAATCAGAAGATGATAACTGAGGGTATTGACACAAGTTCGTAAAAGACTGAGAACTTAACTCAATTTATAAGCCTGAACCGTTCAGCTATGAATATTCTCTAATAGGCCTATACAAGAACGTGCTCAAACTTCGTTATAAAATCACGTATGATCAGTTCCAATGAGAGCGTATCCTCTACTCCCGCCAAAATTGATTCGGGTAGGACTCACTGCTTTTTTAGTTCCTATGCGCGAATCTTTGGTTCTGTAAACCGCCTTTAATGTTTTTCTTTCCAATATACAACAGAGTCCTTCTTATGTCATTCTTCCAACCGCTATATCATGACAGGTATCGAAGTTACTTTTAAAACATAGGCTACATGAAGGGGTGGGCCGGTCAATTAGGATTACAAATTTATTGTGTGCCCTGTTATTTTGCTTCTTATAGGGACATGAATCCTGGGTGAAGTTATGAACCAATGCATTTCTTTGATATTTCCCCACAATTTTACAAAATGCGGATCAAAATGTAAGAGAAAACTAACTGTCTGCCGCCCTACTGGTAAAAAAGGCAAAAACCCTCCGTATCTCGTTAAAAGTATGGTTAACCTGTTCAATTTGACGGATAAACGGTTAATTTTCTTTGCTACTTCGTCTCGAATTCCGACTTTGTAAAACTCCCCTCCTCACCCCCCTCCCCTCCAGGCCTCCTCTAAGCACACACACACATATCGTATCACAGACATACATAAACACACACATAGCACACGTTTCTGCAATGGTGACTTTCGATCTCTTCCTTTAAAACCCATCTTCACTCTTTTTTTCGCTGAACCATTTGATCCAGAGGATTCCGTTACGATATGGGTAGCTCTGAAATCAACAATGCAACTACATTTGGGCCGATGATCCACTTGAGAATAGCTGTGCATCTGGGCCCCTGCACAAGACATTATTTACAATGAGCGCCATATGACGTAACTCGAGGCTGCTGCCATGGCAAGCTATCCAGCTAGCTAGGCCTTCTTTACACATCATAGTACGTGCATATGTACAATATCTAGTGAAGTAGCAAACAAGTCTACCGGATATTGCTTCCGCCATTAAAAGAGAACCTCTTTTCACGATACAATCGTTTGATGTACTTGGAACTGGGACATTGTTCGTTTTCTAGTGACTTAATCTATCGTCTTAAGGGACTATTTGAAGTTCTTCGAGTTGTCATGGATTTCAACTCCAACATAAATTAATCTGTATCATTCCGCATTCACTGTCGAGCTGGTTGTGATTAGGTATTCATTCA
This sequence comes from Apostichopus japonicus, assembly GCF_037975245.1. Lineage (NCBI taxonomy): Eukaryota > Metazoa > Echinodermata > Holothuroidea > Aspidochirotida > Stichopodidae > Apostichopus > Apostichopus japonicus. The sequence goes on from NC_092571.1 coordinate 24,639,116, forward strand.
TCAGCAAATTACCAGAAAAATCCAAAATGGCGGAGACAGACTTAGGAAGCAGTCTGACTTCTATGGACTGGTTACCCAAATTAAATGCCCGAGGGGGTGTTTTGGCGAATGGGCAGCCTGGTAAAAACGGACAAGGAAATGGGAGTGCTTTAGATCCATCAAAAGGAACAATTCCTATGCGAAAATCACCTAGTTCACCCCTCGATACGACAGCGACTTGGGACGAAAGCGGTCAACAGCACAGGGACGGCAAACCACCATATAGCTATGCTAACCTTATCACTTTTGCAATAAATAGTTCTGAGAAAAAACAAATGACATTAAGTGAAATATATAACTGGATTTGTGATAATTTTCCCTTTTACAAAGAAAATGGTATCGGGTGGAAGGTGAGTACTATTAATCGCCTTTTTTCCAGTGTCAACAGTCACGACAACGGTGCCAAGCAACAGTACAAAGTATCTTAACATAGCATAGGCTACATCTTAATACATACCTATGTTTAGCACTTGATTTAGACCTAGCCCCTAGGCTATGCATAACGTTAGTACTAAGTTAGCAATTATATTGAGAGCAAACCTAGACCCTGGGTCTAGCCTACAGTGACACAGCCTCAGTACAGGCTACAAGTGGCCCCTATATAGGTTAGTCTGGGCATGATTATCGGCCAAAGCTATTTTCCTGAGAAGCATGGACAATACCATAAACTAGCCTAACAACATACTATGGAGTATGGTGTGTAAGGTTTCTTTGCATGTTTCCTGTTCTGCATTGGTAGATACTAGTTGCTGTGTTCATAAGTCAAATTGTTATAACTTCTTCAATCCCACAAAAGCAGCCAGAGTTGCCGTGGTGAAACTAGGAACTTCAATTTTGTATGATTTGAGGGATTATTTGATGGATTTTAACTGAATTAGGCCTAGGGTAGGCCTAGGCTATGTATTTAACTTCCAAACATGCACAAAGTTGGGGAAATATTTCCTTGCTTCAAGAAGCTTGACTCCTGACATTCCCAGGTATAATGCTTTCTAATTTTGAAGGAAACTGTTCAAACCATCAATGAAATCAATAGCTAAAGGATAGAACTTGGTCTAATTCTAAAAGACTGAGCAAAATTAGCAAACCATCATCATTACAATCCTTCAAAAGATCATTAATACTCTTAATAATGCAAATTTAATGTATGCCATCATAGTAATCAATGTTAGGCTTCCTTAAAAGTGGTAAGTGATCATTTCTCTACATATTGGCCATCCACACTTTTAGAACTTTACAGTTTTCTGTTTGGCCTAATGTTAGACATACTGTACCATCATACTAATTAATGTTAAGAGACTGAGCTTAAAGTCTGCCGATTTGGTGATTTAGCTATTTGGATTCATGACCAATGCTCTTTTGAGTGTCTTTCTTCAGAAATGAAGGGGTTATAACATGTGACAACTAGCCCCTATAATGTTCACCAAATTTTAACTTTCAGTAACACAGCCAACCAGGGTTTTAAGTGCTTTCATAGTATGCTATTCTCAAAGTCAGTATTTATACATGATAATAAGTGGCATCATCTTTGGGCAAAGTAAACTTTCTGTTTTAAAGTCTCATACTGTACATATTGCATATTTTGCCTGTGCATCTTTTGATTGTGACCTATACCAAGTTCTTCAGTAGTACAGTAGGCCCATGTCTAGAGACACGCTATGTACAGTACATAAGCTTCATAATGTGTTTATCAATTGATTGGCCAGTTTCCTACAGTAGGCCTAGTAATAAGTATTTTTGGCCTAGGAAACTGGCCAAGTTGGGCTAGGCATTGTCTCATCTTGGTCTTAGCCAAAATGAATATGAGGCCTTAGTTGATTTGTAATTTAAGTTCCTTCGTGCTGTTACATTTGAAGTTGGTGCCTCAGACCAAGTGCAGTATGCAGTTGTGACAGTAGCTGCTGTCTGTTTAGCTTCTTGATTCTAGGCATCACCTCAGATGCCTAGATACATGTGTTTAAAGAGATTTTATACTGATTTGAACTTGTTAGATATATGTCTACAATGCTAACAAATTACAAGACACTTATAAGTACCTCTCTGGTAATTGTGGTGTATTCTTACCCATGATGTTCACAACTTTGTAAGAACCTTGTGGTCTCTTTGTTGTTGTTACACAAGTTGATCAAGCCAGTCTTTCAATGAATGTAGGTACCATCAAGCAAATTCTTGTTTTTACATCACTAACATTTGTTTGCAGGGATACCTATTATTTGTTCCAAACCTAGCAAGCCAACTTACAGACAGCTCTTCTCTGAAGCAAATGAAGGCAGTGTTGTCAACTTTTGAACTTTGCAAAAGTTGTACATGGGAGTAAAGCATTTCTATGTTATCAACAAAGTAAAATAGAATGTTCAGTGTAGTCCTGATGCCTCTTAAAGGTGAAATTTAAACTTGTACTCTCTGTCAACTTGCTATCTTGCTGTGCTACTGACCATATGCCCCATTAAAATTGTATTGGTTGCCTTGTGCTTTACCCCCTCCCCCCTACATTTTGTCACTGACCATTGGATCTAATGGGTAAGCAACTCTAGTAAACTACAGTAATTCTCTGCTGAACCGTCTTCTGTACCTTGGGATAATTTGCAGGGTTAAAATCTCCAGGAATTCTCTCATGTGAAATTTTAGGATGCTAAAAATTGGGGGCAATGGTGGATGACCTTTAACCTACCCAGGGAATAATTCAATACTTCCAGATATTATACCAAAACGTTTCAGGATTTCATTCTATAGTATACATATAAGATATCTAGATAATTCTACAGTGCTGTGTTCAAATGTTGTCAAAGGAATTGTATAGTGAAAAATGGGATCCAGTCCTTTCAGCCATATCATTCTTAACTTCCCCAGGAAATTTCCATCTCAATTGTCCCTACTCCCTGCAGCCCCCCGAAACGGAAGTGCCGCGATGACTTTACAGCGCTCATCGTTCTCCACTGTTCAAAATATATTAGATCAAGTTGCCGGGAGGTTCAAATATTCACTTCTCCTGAATCCTAGGATGAAAAAATTCCCAAACTACTGTAGGACTGTGGCGATGGAAAAATCATGGATTTTTTTGCATATATACCCAATAGACTGCCACTAAAAAATTCCTTTTAGCTTTTGTAACTCTCTCTTTTTGGGATAGCTATCTGACCATTGTGGATGACACTTTGACATGTAGAGATGTTGCCTGCAGTCTGCTTAATTTGATGTAAAAATATAAGTATATCACCAGTGAGTGGGTTTTCACCAAAGGGTTTGAAAATTATGTTATCATTTATATGGATTAATCAAACTTAATATCTCTTTGGCCTATATAATTTCATTCAATGCTACAGTAAGTGGTTGTTCAATGTCACATTGTACGTATGTATGCATCAATAGAGCAATCCCTACTGTACTTTCTGTTTTAGCTAAATTGTAAAAGAAAGAGCAAAATGTAAAACAAGGCCAAAGCAACCACTACCAGCCCTTGTTTACAGTCTGTTTGGTAATTTGAAAAGCTATCGAAACAGATATTAAATTTGCATAATTGTGTCAGTCTCAAATACCATGTTAAACGCTACAAGCTGTTGGTAATACCGTCTAATATGTAAGTTAAAGAACATTGGACATTTACAGTGTGATGGCTCAGTTATATCTTGTCAACAAATCTACAGGTACCAACCTATTCAAGTATTCTCATGTATATACCACGTAGCGAATCACACATGCTACTGTATTCTTCCTAGGCAGCCAAACACCTGTGCCGCATGCCAAATTAACACACCATACAGTAATTGGCTTACCCGTGACACACATGGTTTGTACACTGAAGATATTGTAAATGTCTGGTCTCCCCCAAAAATTGTTCAGTGATGAATGAATATCCCGACAGACGACGTGTAAAGTCAATACGTTTACAACCATTTGTGTCTATAACCAGTCAGAAATTGTCTGGCTACAGGCTTTCAGATTAGCTTTTGAAATTAGAGCATGAACATAAGTGTAAGAGAGAGTCATGTTGATCAGTAGCTCTGTAAGTAGGTCACTGCTTGAATGTTATTTGTATGTTCTGTCAAGTTATGTTGTGGTTTAGCAAACACCTTTAAAGAAAAGGAGTATTATATGTATGGAACTTGGAAGAAGGTACTTACTTTACTTGTGTGGAGGCAGGTAAGTTTGTTACCAGTATATATATATCTTATAATTATAATATAATTATTATATATTATAATCCAGAACAGTGAAAAACTTCCAGCCTCCACCGGGATTCGAACCCGGGCCTCTCGTTTTATATGCGGACACCCAAACCACTAGGCTATGGACGCTGATTGTATGTCCAGGGGTTCGAAACATGAAGGAAGGTTGTAATTCCACTGAAGGCGTTTGTCACCTATATCGAAGTTTCGAAACAATACTAGTTCTGTTTTTGGTGACATATTTGCCTTACACTAGAGATCAAACATGATTCTAACCAACTCGAAGTCATTCATGATTCCTAATTCCGGATCTCGAAAGAGATACTTTGAACGGACTTTTGTTAGTGAAATGGAGGTAAACGACCAAGGCAAATGAATATAATTGAAATTGTAATGAGTTGGAAAATCCAGAACAGTGAAAAAACTATACAGTAGCTTCCACCAGGATTCCAACCCGGGCCTCCCGCTTTATATGCGGACACCCTAACCACTAGGCTATGGACGCTGAATTGTATGTCCAGTGGTTTGAAACCGGTAAGGGAAGTCGTAAATTTGTATGTATATATAGTGCCATCAGGTACAGTGTCATATGTTCTTGAGAACTTGACAATACTTACCAAGTGAACTTCACTCCTACCCACTGTATTACATTATGTGGGGCTATTTTATAGGCTCGGGTGAGTGACTCACATATCGCTACAATATGTTGGAGTCAAAATTTCTGCGACTTTGGGATAATCCTGATAAACATGTTTTTTTGCTATAAATTAACCGAAAGTATTCTGTTCCTCTCCTACAGCAAAATTCTGAAAGGTATAATCATGCAATTGTCACCAACAGAATATGTGCAACAATATGCCAATTTGGAATTGGAATATTATGTGAAAAGTGGTGGAGGGTGATACCAATTAATTTTTGTGGGGGGAGAGGGAAGAGGGAGGGGGAAGGTGGGGTTGTTGGTTACAATGCTGTCTAAATTTGATGTAAAACAGTTAGTCTTTAACCGGATGACCGGTGAAGCAAATCTTGGTCGTCCAAGCAGAAATGAAAAGTTTCTCTGCAGCACAGTAAGTTTTGGAAGATCCAGCATGATCTGTAGCAACAGTATCTTCATACAGTCTGAACGTGACTGCATGATTCATCCATACTGCCAAATCGCCATACTTTGGCTGCCCACATGCTCAGATTCCATGTTGTAACTTACATTAATAAGTTCATACAGTAGCTGGTCACATGATTGCAGAAGTCACATTTAATTTATCACATGTGGGTTAAGTCCTGGAGGGTTTCAACAACTTATGCCTGATGAGATTTCTAGTTTAAATTATATTGAGGATTAATGAGATTATTATTATGTGGGCTTTGGAAATGTAACATTGTTGCCTACGCTGACTGTAGATCTGTAGATAGACCGTATACTACCAGTCTGTGGACTTCTATGGACATAGTAAAGTAATATTGCTAGACATTAACCCATATATATATATATATGGGAATTTGAAACTGGAAATGAGACAGTTGTAACCAGTGTATCCAAACATGGCTTACTCTCTGTTATGTTATAATACAGACCTCATACATGTAGAATAATTCTTCATCAAGGAAATGGAAAAATTTCAAAAGGATCGATACTTCTGCTAGTGCTTGCGAATTCAGAATGCTTACTGTATTTTTTACAAAATCCGTAAAACAACGTAAAGCGAAAAGGATTCAAGAAGATGACATAGCTCCGTTGGAATCACATTGGTAAGCTTCAGAATGGAACATTCGGAAGAAAAATGGGTGTGTGACTCGAGATTAGTCAGCATGGGGCGCAGTGCAAATATCTAATACCAATTGTTGTCAAGTCTGAGCGTGTGTATACATGTATAGGAGACAAGTAATTTTCGTCAATGTTTTTATAACCAAACGGTATTGTTTGATGGTATTGAAGTCGAAAGTTATGGTAGACAGCCAACAGTTAAAATCACTGTCCAGTATATATTTGTGTTAGGTTTTTACAAAAGATATATACTGTACGTGCAACTTCAGTATTCGGTATTGAATCTAAAAACTAAATATTCAGTGGTCCCAGGATTACAGTACAGTAAGTACTGTTGATTACAGCAGCACAATAGAATGATGAATGTATCCAACACTTACCTCTGCTATAGTATTAATTAAACCAACCTTCAGTAGTTTTTGCCTCACTGACAATTGCCTTGACAATCTTCAGTAGGTTGGTTTATAGAACAATTGAGCCAATCAGCAAGGGGTGAGTCATTAAAAATTGTGTAACAACACTGATTGGAACAAAACCAGTGAGCACTAAGGTACCCAAAGTCAGGGCAAGTTCCCTGGGACAACCAGGTGTTAAAGTCTTGTTTTTTCAAAGAGCAAATTTGGTTATCTGAAAGAATGTAGCAAAATAACCAAGAAATGACCACTTTATACACTGTAGGAGAGATGTGTAAGTGTTGTGACCAGAACACCAGCTTTGAGGTAGTAAAATTCCCCTTTGGGGGGGGGGGTGAGTTGATCAGAGGCCCACCACTTTGTTTTTGTTGAACATTACTGTATTTCAGTATCTCTGAAGTGATGGAGAATAATACCAATTTTTCATTTTCCCTACAGTATTTGGGGTATTTATTTTACAATACAATCTGAACTTGATGTAAACAACTAGTACAATTTGAAATTTAAATTTGTTAATCTGTTCTGGTAAATTGTTCAGAGTTTTGCTGATTCATGAAACTAGTTACATTTTAGGGATTACAATTATATAGATTTTTTCTTACTTTCACTACAAAAACCAAAATGGCCACCTTCCTTTATGCAAAGTATTTTATCTTCTTTGTTTGGCTACCCATAGAGCAATTTCATAACAACATTTAATATTTTGTTCAACTTCTCACTTGACCTTCATAGTTGTTGAAGGAGGACCCTCTGGAACTCCCTGGAAATATTGGTTGTGGAAAATAATCCTATCAATCAACTGATTTTGTTGTTGGTGGGTGGAGGAAGTGGATTGGGATTGAGTGAGAATGGGTGTTGATTGGATGTCATTTGGGATGACAGTAAATATGAAAGTATGCAAATGACTGTTAAAACATACAGTTATACCCTCTCTCTCCCTCAGTTATTCATCTGAGCTTCGCCTGAAGATTCCTACCATTGTTCCTCCTCTGCCTTTATTACTCACTAGCCTGGCATTGTCATGGTTTATAATTAGCGCAAGTTTAAATAGCATCCACATTAGACTGACAGTTTTATTTCCAGAGATTATGAAAGCTAATGGGCAATTATGCTAATAGTCTTCCGACATTGTTTTCAGTTCAATCAACTGTCATTGCATGCTCATGTATGTTTTCAAACTGAACACCATTTGTCCTTGTTTATAATCAAGGATGGTGCCCCTCGCCGAAAGCTCATCTGACGGTAATACATAGATTTGTGATTTACTGCGGGAGGAGAGATGTACTGTAATAACGAGATAAATAACTCTGGTTCTGCGAGAGCGTGATTGTAGGTACATGAGATGGATCTGTCGGGACGTGTGTTTTGTATTTGGTGTGGATAAAAATAAATTATGTAATGGTGATATACATGGTTGAATACTTAGCCAAGCAGATAGCTTAGAATGCTCAGTTATGAAAGGAGAGATCAGTACATCTGCCTGCGAATATATACACGTCCAATTAAGGTTTGTATCTCGACCAAAACAATAAATATCGGACACCATGTTTTGTTTTGAATTTGTTTGGGCATCTCTGCGAATGGGCCCAAAATTTGAGGAAAAGTAGATTGTCATGATTGTGTGATTAATATTTACTACACACTATTGACCAAAAATAATTGTAGCATTAGGAAACAGTTAGTTCATGTTTATCATGGAATGCATAATGGAACTTTAACCACTTACAAAAAAAAAAAAAAGAAGTTAAAACAAAAAATTGACTTTCCTTCACGACTTTTAAACTTGACCAAAATATAGATTAGTTGAGATTTGGTTTTGTGTTATCCCCCCATAGTCTTAACATTAAAAAAAAAAAAAAAAAAAGTAACAAAAAAAAGTAACAAAAAAAAGTAACAAAAAAAAGTAACAAAAAAAAAGTAACAAAAAAAAAAGTAACAAAAAAAAGATAGAAAAAGTCATCTTTGACTTCCTTTCAGAACTTTAAAACCTGACCAAAAGATAGATTAGTTGAGATTAAGTTTTGTGTTATCCCCCCTGAATTCTTGATTGTCCTTGCAGTGTTAGGATCTTCCCCCGAAAGGTAGAACATGATTGCTGGGTCTGATCTTGACTACGCCAGATTGTCCCTGGGTACAAAGTTGATTGTCCTCGCAGTACTCGGATCTCCCTTGCGTAGTCAAATGTGAACAAGGCACCAGTGTCTGGTACTAGTAGTTGATAAGTTGTGGAAAGTAACAGATTTTGTTAAGGTGTTACACTAAATGCTACTTTTGAAAAGTCGTGAGAGACATTGCATCCGAAACACAACCAGGCATGAAGCCGGTGAAAACTTAGCTTGGCGATGCACAGACCAACGGTATCTAGGAAACTCTGTTAAGGTCATTTGGGCTATTTTGTGTAGCAGTTATTGTAGGGCATTAAGGCAATCAAACAGATTGAACTAACATAGTTTCCAAATGTCACTTCAGTTGAGAAGCACTGATCAAAGTTAAGAATACAGCTGAAGTCTTCATGATAACTTTAAAGAGATATTCTGGTAGCTGAAAAAGTTGATAAATAATCAGCAAAATTGCTGCGCAAAGTTTCTGCAACTTTTAGGTCAAAACTTTTTCAACAGTATTCTCATATATCAGTTGGTATGGAAAAGATATCATTTTTTTTTCATTTCAAATTTGGAGATATTTGGTGAATGCAGCTGGCAACGACATTTTGGCAATTGTGCTGAAAAACATGTTTGTTTTCCCTGTCTAATGCACTTAATATTCACAGATGAAAATGATTTTTCTGAAAGAAAGTTTGTGTGTGGCATGATGGACTTTTAAATAATAGAGAACATGAGCAGCTAATATAGCAAGCATTCCAAATGTATCACTTTTCAAGAACAAATCAAGAAGATTGTAGTAGGAAAGTTAAGCTTTTTGAAGTGCTCAGATACCAAGATGACATCACAAGCCACCCACTGAGATCCCACTCCCTGTGAGAGTCAAGTGTTTAGCCCAGGGGTGGGCAACCAACGGCCCACAGGCCACATGCGGCCCGTCAGTGATTTTTTTGGGGCCTGTGAGATGTCTCAAGAAAAAGGAAACAAATCAATCTATTTTACATCATCACAAAAAAAACGAGCTAGCTGCTTAGAATTTATCGGCACTAATGCTGTCAGGTAGGCCCATTATCCCCATTAATTATCAACTGCACTGTATTGACATTATGTTTTTGTGAATACAGATTAAGTACACACACCTATTGCTTGAAGGTTTAAAATCAACAGTAGGTCGTTGGTTAGGTGCGGCCCAGTCAATTTTTCACTCCTTATATCTGGCCCATTTATCCAAAAAGGTTGCCCACCCCTGGTTTAGCCAGTCAAAATGAGTAACACTCAGTCACTCAACGATATCGAAAGTCGGGCAAAAAACAAGACATTGAGATGTTGTTTTCAACTTATAGTGTGGAACATTTATCTCTTGAAGATACAGTAACTGTATGTATTACTTTTGCATGGGACTGGAATATATATATATATATTTATTTATGTATATTCCTTTAAGGCATGTTCTCATATTAATGATTTTTACGCAGTCTGACAGTCTCGTGACCCTTTCAATAGTACTTTGACTTCATTCACTGTAAAAAAAAAAAAAAAATGTGTTACATTGTCTTTGTGATATATTTGATGAAATGTTGCGGTTTATTTTGGCTACGATATTTTTTCAACGATATGGGTAAATCCATTGGAGTGGAAGTATTTTGAGACTTAATGAAGTATATAAGTAGTTGTATAGCTCTTTGAACCACAGAAAAGGGATTGCAAGTATTTGTACAAATATTTTTCAAATATCTAGTGCTTTGATTTGACCTGGCTGGTACAAACCAAAGACTACGGTACCGTTCTATCAATGGGACACTTTTTTGTGTACTTTTTATACCACTAACTGGCACTCCCCAAGTACAGTTACATGTGCATGAATGACTTGAGAATCCATTGATAGCAAAAATAAGTGTTGTTAACTAGTTTTTAGGGTTTCAAATCGTTGTTTTGTGTTGAAATAATATAAGAATATAATACCGGTTATGTGAAGTATTTGCCAGCCAGGGTTAAGAATTGAACACACCTGCACCAAGAGAAAGAAGATCCAGGAAGGTGTACGGTATTTTTAGAACACAGAAAACGGCTTGCATTTACAAGCTTTGTTAGCCACAGTCCTGTGTATCTTTATAAAAAAATATTGCTATTTTCTATGCAGAAAATAGGAAGAAAAAATGCTAAAAATGCCTTTAGCATCAAGGTCTGCTTTGATTTAGTCATCAGTTGATTGTGGAACTACTTTATGTATGGAACCAATTATTGCTTGCAAATACTCCTCTTATCTGTCTCAGACTCAATTTATGCACTCCAGTGAAACCTACTGTAGCTTACAAAAGTTAGTAATGTTTTAGCAATGCGCCCCCACTGACCCACTTGTGAGTCACATTCATGTTCCCTGTGTAAAGTAGAAATACTTGAACTTCTATGCACCTTGGGTGTGGTAGAATGAAAAAGATATCACAGAGCTCGTACATTGTTAATGAAGGTTATCAGTTAACTGTGGGTAAGGTAGATTGAGAGTGCTGTGGTTGTGAGGAGACTGGTAAGCTTGTCTCTCTTAAAGATCCAAACCCTGAAAGTGTTAGGATTGGTGAAAAAATATTGAAGGATCCATAATTAAACGTACTAGTTGGAACCTACATCGTAGATTGACAAACCTAGGTTATTAAAAAAAAAATTCTTTCTGTTTAATCAGGGAACTAAGTCTGCAACCATCTTTCATGGGTTCATAACTTTTTTCTTTCTTTGATAATGGGTGTACAAGGCATAGTATTGTTGCTTATCATACTGTACCCCTACTACTGGGCACTCACTTTGTGTGGCTAGCTAGAGAGTAAGGTACTGTGTATAGTGTAAGAAAACGTTGAGCTGTTATTGGCATACATAGAGCAGCGGTTTGCACACTTTTAGGCCCATCAACCAGAATCATCCATGAGTACTGAGTCGTGACCCACCAGACACCCCCTCCCCCCACCCATCCATCAGAATTGATGCTTAAATTGCATGAAAAGGAAAATAGGCTAAGAGAATTTTCGGCTGTACCCCGTAGTTTGTATAACATTTGAGTACCTATGGATCATACATTACTGTATCATACAGAGATGCATGTGACTGAAGTGTGTGGCTCTTAGTTTATTCAAACCTGTTAATGCTTGAGAAAACCTTTGAATCTTAATTTGCTTTTATTTTCTTTCTTTCTTTTCAGAACTCAATAAGACATAACCTTTCCCTTAATAAGTGTTTCAAGAAGGTACCAAGACCTAAAGATGACCCTGGAAAGGTTAGTTTAATTTGTTTCATTTAGTTCATGGTAATACCTGATTATCCTTTAAAGGTCTACATACAACTGTTAACGACATTTCCTAATCACTCTAATACTGTAGGCATTAGAAATCATGTAAATAGCTGCAACTCCCATCAAAATCCATCAAAAGATTGACCATTTTACAAGTCTTTTCTTAATTCTAGCTTTATTTATGAATAAGCATGATGATGCACATTGATGATGTAAAGGAATTGACTGCCTAATTTTCTGTTATGTTATTCCTTTGTTTTTACAAACATTCTTTTCAAGGATAATGAACACAGGTTTGAGGCCTAAGGCAAGTTTTTGAAATATTTTGTCTTCTTTGAAAAGAGGAACATCACATTATTCAAATGATATATGTGGGCTTGTAATTAGGGATTAACTTGTAAAGGGCTAAAATAAGAAATTTTGATGAGTGTTTGCACATATTTAATGAGTTTCCTAGATTTATGAAAACTTCAATTGTGTATATCTTGGAAAGGAAAAGAGCTTTTTGAAAAATTTCAAGAGACTTTGCATGATATAATCACACACACCAAATGTACTGAATATGGGGCAAATTGGCTTGGTGTCCCTTGAATTTTAAAATAGGTTAGAATATAACATTGAGACAAAAGTATCCCTGTTAAAATAAAAATCTTGAGCAGTTATTAAACCCTTTGAATGGTACTTTGCAAAAGGGTGCAGTTAATAGCCTGTGTGAGAGACACAGAGTTGTAATGGGTCACGTCCTGAGTCAATGTTACCAGTAACACCCCGCACTTGGGTTGAGTCTGTGGGAAAAATGCACGGCTCCAGCGATGACATCGTTACAACACTTTTACAGGTGTGCTGCTGGTATAAAGTATTCATGTCAGGTACTTTTGGGAATGATCATAATTCTGTAGGAAAACTCAATCTTAAAGTGAAACAAGAAAAGACTTTATAGGTTAAAAAAATAAAAACCCATCTAAAGTATATAAGCGGTATAGAACAACAACCACCCCCCCTTCCCACCATCTCCCTCCACACCCAAATGATCCATGAGTTCTAATTAACCAAGCCTCACAAATTTGCCCGGGCTGCAGAATATTGTAAGGAAATTAGAGTGAGGTGGAGGTACCGTGCACTGCTGTTTACATTTTATCCACAAAATGTATTATGCATGATTGGATTACTATAGAAAGTAGGCCAGGTAACCATAATTTCAAGGAATGAAGCACTGAATGTTTGACTATAAAAGATACTTTCCCTTAAATACCAGTATAAATTAGAGTCACATGTCTACAAATTCTTAAGTTTAAAATCTTTAGGATCAGATATTGTTTGGTTAACGGTATCGTCAGACAGTCTAAGCTGTAACGGTAACGGTTGCCTGTGGGACAAGCAGTTCACTTTCATACACCAATTGCACTATTAATAAAGTTGTCACAAAATTGTTCTGAAACTTGTGAAACAAAAATCCTAAAATATTAAAATATGGTTGCATCGTTTCAGTTGCACTCACAAAGTAATATCTTGGTTAAAGAGAAAACGTTGGATTGCTTAAATTGCATCAAACTGTTTTGGAAAGAAAAAAATTCCCTTAAAGATTATAATTACCTATAAAAATGACTAGTTTTACATTCAGCCCCGGTTCTTTACGAAATGCAGCAGAATAACGTTTGTCGGAGGGATGGCTCTGTGAAAGTAGTCAGGAAAAGTGTGCATTTTCTATATAGTAAGTACTACACACTGTCATAGTGTTTAATGTGTAACCACAACAAACAGAACGGAAGTTCCAACACAATGTACATCATTAAACAGTAGGTGTGGGTCGGATTTGCCCTTTGAGAATTACTTGGAACTTTCCAATCTGGTGCTCAAATATTACTTCACCTTAAAAGACCTTAAAAGATTATCTGTTGTTACTGTATGTTTGTCGGGCACACTGTGTGGTATAAACACTACTAAAAGGAAGTGGAATAAATGTATTATTGATTGGACCTACTGTAGATAAAAGAGTCCAGACCAATTATTACCTCTTACCTGTCTCCATACGACTAAATGCATCTTTCCCTATCTACCTAATGTACTGAAGAATTGTGTCAGTGCTAAGTTTCTTTAGGTTCCGAGACCCTTGCTCCACATTTCCTTACCTGTCTCATATTTGCATGTGATCTACCTGATCTGCATAAATTAGGTGAGGGCTCAAACAAATCCAGAACCATCTTGTACTTGTATGAAAACTAACAAATAATTTTGAAATGAGCTGGAACCATGATGAAGGCTTTGGAATGATACATTCGAGAGAAAGAGGGCATTGATTTACCCGTGGTGGGTCAGCGTTAGCACAGTGCAAAAAGCGGATCATGTCCCACTCACCGTAGCCTGTTGTGTAAGTTTGGACTATACCATTCTATAATAGGTCTTCGTAGCGTTTAACAATTTGGTAAGAGGTCTGCATAGCTTACAGATTAATAATGACATAAATAATATTAATTCACTAAAATTAAAGTAGATTAGGGATGTGAAGCGTCAAACGAAAAAACAACGACTGTATTAGATTCTATACACATGCAAAACACCCCTACTAAATAGTGGAATATACCAAACAGCGACAAATGGGACATGATCCCAAAAAGCTACTAATTGTTGAAAGCTACAGGCTGTACAGTAGGAGGGTCGTGGTGTTCATTAATATACAGATCAGGTATTGTCATTCGTAAATACCCCAAGTCAGTAGGCTTTAGTCCTCTCCCCCCCCCCCCCACCCCTCCCCAGGTACTTGTTCATTCATATGGACATCTCTGAAGGCTTAAAACCCATTTCTACAGGTGTGTTGTGTGTCTGATCAAGTCTAGATTTATTTTGCATTTTGGTGAAGGTTTGTCTGCAAACACTTTACTTTGTAATTTCTCAACAGGTGCTTCTACACATAATAAACCACTCAGCTTTCCTCTTGAAAAATGATCATGTTTGTTTTATTTCTAATCAACAGACTTCTAAGAAACCCTGTCCAAGTACTGCCCTTCAGTGTAATTTCTTGTATCACTGCAATTCAAACACAGGCTACATTTCAGTCAGAGGCTGCAGTATTAAATACAACCCTCCAGTCAGGTTAAAATATGTACATGGTGTTTGCATACATACTGTATATATATATATTTCTTGATTCCAAATGCTGTTTATGAACTTCAGTAAACGTTCTGATGCAGGTTAATAATACATATATACAAACTGTAGCACTGCTCAAGAAGCATGAGTTTTTGGAAGTGTGTTAATATAGCCCAGTCCCTGTTTAAAGAGTACCACTTTATACCATTTGCAATCTTTGTCTCAGTGTTCGCAGTGCATTTCGTACCATATTGTCGCACGTAAAAAGAAACAATGCAAAGACAGATCCCCTTTAAAATGGTTAATAAAACACTGTGGGGGTGTGTGCTGCCATCATACAGTAGACTTGATTCAACAAAAAATAGTTGTGATGAGAAGATAATAGTTTAGGCCTCATTTCCTGGGTGTTCCCTAGTTATCCACCTACTACTACTGACTGAATCATCACTAAGGTACACAGTATTGTCCGACAATTGATATACAGGTACAGAAGGCTACTCGTGCAAGCACCATCACCAAAATCTGTTCAGTGGTTGGTACTTGACAGTGTCATTTTAGTGGCTGTGGAACAGGAATCCTCAGAGAAATGTATCAGTTGACTTCACTTCAAAAGGAGGGAGGGGGCAGGGGGGGGGGAGATAATAAAAAAAAATGCTAACAATATTTTGTTACATGTATAGGGAATGGCTGAAGTTCCTGTTTGAGAGATTTTCTTCTGTTGGCATATATCTGTACTGTTTCAAAGTTTCAGTTTGAGACTGTTTCCATGTTGGTTTTGTAGTATCTACAATTGTCACCAGACACTGAAGCCAGCAGTGTATCAAAGTTATATGGCTTGTCTACTTTGTCAAAGGTCATAGAGTTGCTGGTTCCCAGGAAAATGGATCTTCTCTTGTGCAATGGAGGGACCAGTTGACCACTTTTGCTGTTCTTATTTGACCTTAAATGACCTTAAATGATAGCACTGGTATTGAAAGAATTTAGAAAACATATTAACCTATACTTGAGGCATAAAGTTGTGCATAGAATTTCTTCTTAAAGTTTACATTTGAGTGTGTCCTGTGAAGGTTCTTGACAATCTGTTCAATGAAGGAATGGATCTATCCAATTTAAACATTTTAAGCTTTCAGCATTTTCAATCTTCAGAAACTGTCCTCACAAAGGCTCACATCTATGATCTACAGTAGCTAACCATCTTCAATTGTGTGATACCATTTTGAAATATTTTACATTTGAAATATGGAACATAATTTCAAGCTTGAAATCTTTTCACTCTTCAGAAAAGGGTCCTCACATATAGCCAATCGTTCGTCTTCAAGTATGTGATATACCATTTGAAATATTTAACATTTGAAATATTTAACATAATTTCAAGCTTTAAATCTGTTCACTCTTCAGAAATGGTCCTCACATAGCCTTGGAATCGTTTGTCTTCAATTATGTGATACCATTTTGAAATATTTTACATTTGAAATATTTAACATTTCAAGCTTGAAATCTGTTAACTCTTCAGAAATGGTCCTCACATAGCCAATCGTTTGTCTCCATGTTCATGATATTGTTGTATCTCCTCTATATATATAGAGTAGAAAAGGTCTGTGTTCGTAATTGAACACTGTCATATGATTGTCAATCAGAGGATACAGCCCTGGTGTAGAATTTCTAATCCATTCTGTGAAAGCACATTCGATGGCAGTCACTGTATTTGTAAACCTTGAGCAGATTAATAGGAAGCTCAGTGTATAGGTAACACACTTGACCTGTCCTTGGCAACCATTGCTGATGTGGTTGCTATAGTGAAACTGTAGTAATAATGTCTGCAATTAATCCGGCACGTGATGTTGATGTTAACCACGCCCCTTTCCCACTTGATATTATAGTTTAGTACCAAATCTGTACATTTACTTCACTCCTCACTTACCTGTCTCCCCTATCTATGCACACCTATCTACCTTCGCCTAATAACTGGTTATCATTCTGGCACTGCCCCCCAATGACCCCTTCCAATGGTCACTGTCCTTCCCCTTCCGAATCTACCATTCAGATTTCAGAAGCCTATCCCGCAAGTTTTTTGCCCAAGATATAAAAATCCATTGTCAAAAATCTTGGAAGGATGACTTATTTGTTATTATTTTCAAGAAAGATGTTTTCCATATGAAATACAGCCTATGAAATTATATAAAATAATCTGGGATGCTTTATATGTGAGTCATAAACTTAACCTTTGTAGTTTTACACAAAGCTCATATGGCAAAGACTGTTTCTAGGAACGGAAGGATAAACAGGCAAAATTGATCTTAATCATGGCTTTTTCACAAATTTGAGTGATTCCTGGGACGCCGGACGGTACATAAAATCTGTGGACATTGTGTCAGGGACACTTCATCTGGTACGGTACATGAAACTGGAGGACTATCTGTGGAGATCGGAGATGTCTGGTCACCTTATGTTAGTAGTGTGCACATGTTACTGAGTGTGGACTGAAGCGGAGTATGACATGGGTTGACATAGATACTGTATGTGTGAACTGCCAAGGTAAGAGGGGTGTTAGTAAGGTTACTGTTAGACCTGCTGTATGTGCTTGTTACATGTTTAGTACATTTATGGACATTGGCAAGCTAGTTTTCCAGTCCTGGTATAAATTGATATAATCAGTCAGTACATTGCACTTCACAGGCTGTATATACTGTATGTTACCATATTTGCTTAAATAGTTGTTAGTGTAGTACATGTGATAACTTTCTTAGTCAAAAATGTGTGATTTTATCGATAGCTGAGCAACAGCCAAGCATCTGTACAGTGATACTGTAATGGTATGAGTAAATTGTATTTAAAATAAAGTTTCCATGTCATTACGATGTTATTACCATGCCATTTCCATGCCATTGCATGCCATGTCATGTCATTACATGCCATGCCATGACATTTCCATGCCATTACAATCTAATGAACCTCCTACAGTACAGTGTTTTAGTTATTTTCAGCTCTGCTTTAGTACCTGATACTGTTGTGAACTTCGCTAGCCTTACAAGTGTCTTGCTGAGGTATTCCCCTGTATTATATATACAGTATGCTGTTGATGTATATATCCCACATAGGGTGGGCTCATTTGTCTCACCTGGGGTCAAAGTTCAACTGGTCTTTTTGAATTATAACTGTGCATTGAGCCAGTTAATTGACAAATATCAGGTAGGTGGTATTATGATTTAGTGATAGTAAAATGAGCCTTGAATCTTGCTTGGTCTGCCATTTTCATAAACCTGCCTATAATCTCATCGAAGCAAGACAGGTACCCACCCATCTAGATTTCCTTCTTTGCATCAAATGTGGAAGGTTAATCAGTGAATTATTAAGAAATGTGATTCGTTCTTCAACATCTTGTTCCCATGATACTTCTTTGAAATAAGTATTAAATCTAAATGTCATGTAAAAACATTGGAAATTGCCAAATTTGATTTTACTTCATTTATTACCTAAAAATGACACTTGACTGATCGAGCTAATTGACCTGAATTTTTATGAGATTTAATTGTCAGAAAAAACATGAAGAAAGCAATGTGTGCCAAAGTGAAAATTAACTCAAGAAAGTTGCTTTGAAAAGGTTAGAAATAGTTGTGTTTTTCTGTAAAGTTTGATACAGTTGAGTAGTACTATAATGGTCATGACCATTACAGTATGTACATCACATGTGGAGCTAACATGTCACCAGCTACTACTGTAGTTGTATACTACAGTCAGAGTTGTCAATTATTACCTAGAATGTCAATATTTGTATTAATGTTTTCAGATTTTGGTACCATATACGCCGACAGGTTTACTACTGTACACATTACATAATTAATTTATTAATTATTTCCGACTAAATATAAATTTTAACCATGTCTGGTTATAGTGTAACTATTACGTTTATATAACTTTTCACAAAGTAATTCTTCAAATCTTTAACATTGGTGTTTACTGTACATTACTTTTTCAAACTGTGACTTATAATGCCATAGTGAGTGATGGGTTTTTGACAAGATTATGGTGAAAAGTTGGGTTTTTTATTTTCCACATACAGTAATTAAAAAGAGTCCCCAAAGATATTAGGCATGTTGTAGAGCTGTACTTACATATACCATATATATATGTATAGTGCAAGGTGTACAATACTGTAGATTGTCCCATTGCAGGCTAATAATGGATATATAGTATTACAGTAGCTCTACTAAAAAAGATACACACTTATACACTGTATGATCACTGTTACATACACACCGAGTTACAAATGTGCGTTTTGAGTGCCTTCAAACTAGATCAGGCTGCAATCGTAGTTACAAACTAGTCTGTTTCCAAAACCACCAAACTTTCACTCCACTTTTTCATGTATGCTCACATTTGAAGCCTCCCTTGGCGAACAACAGCCAGGAAGTTATGCAGAACACAGCAAGTCACGTCGTGGATGTTCTCACATGTATGCATTTAGCTACTTGCAGTGCACCCTCGTACATATCAGCTGGGCTCTATTCTTTCGGCAATTAACAGTGCACAAGGCAGCATATGTCATCGCCATTGGGTCACCGTGATCCACCAAGCTTTCACAATTGTTATATTTTGATCTCGAGCTCCTGGCTCTGATCTTCCCCCAGAAGGAGGATTAAAATCTTGGGGTCAGCTTCTCGAGTGCAAGATCTTTCACACTAGGAAGTTGATCCCGAGCGGAAGATCAGATCCGGATCCAATGCCCAAGAGAAATGAATAAATTATATGTTTTTTAGTGAAAGTGAAAATTTAAAAGCCAGAAAGTTTATCAAAAGGAGTCGGAACAAGTAGTTTCACTCATCACTGTGTCCGTTTACTGAACCCATAGTACTCAATTTCTTTCAGGAAACAGACTATAAAATACCTGTATATGGATGATAACTATTTCCTGTTGGAAATTCAAACGATTCAGTTATATCATTTGTATATATATGTACATGTACATTTAGTGCATCAGTTGCACTATGCTTCTAAGAACTTTATATCAAACACTCACCATAGCAAGTGTGTAAAATGGGGTGGGGGGGGAACGATCGGGGGACTGTCTTAGTTTACTGTTTGAATTGGACATTTCTCACAGAGTAACTTTCTTTTCTGTGGTATTTGCATTTTGCTGTCGATGGGAATTGACTCGTTTGTGACGTAGTTGCAATATTTAGCAGATTCTACTCTGCTCAAACTTGCTACCTATGTGTACATTTCTACACACTTTATTGTTTGATGAAAAAGTTGGATTTACTTCGCTCCTCGCTTACCTGTCTCCCCACAACCACAGCACTCTCACTGTACCGTGTCTAGAGTGAACTGGGAACTTTTTAACACTGTGCTCCCTCTATAGGTTGATCCCTTCGGCCAGTGACCTCCCTTCTCATTCTACCAGCCAAAAGTATCTAGAATGTTCGTTTGATTTCTTTTCGATCCAATTCGCTCGGAGCTGTTGTGATCAGGGACCTTTTTTGGTGTTTTCAGAAGAGAGAATATTTAGTCATATCTCATGCGCAGCCCAATAAGTTTCCATTTTGATTTTGGGGAGGTTTTGTCGCTTGTTAAAATATCCAAACCAGGAAAGGTTTAGAATGACATTGAGTAGGGAAACTTAGATCAATCTGGATATATCCTAACTTTAGATCACTCCTCTCATAATACCAACTGTGTCCAGCCTACTGAATGTGCTTTTCTCATCTACCAACACCTACAAACTTGGAAACTAAATAGCACTTTGAGGATGATGTACAACAGTGGTTCTCAAAGTGGTCACTGCCGCCCCCAGGGGGCATTGGGTAGTCTCAGGGGGGCGCTACAGGGTACACAGGAGTAGGGGGCGTTGGCACTGATTTGGGGCCTGTGGTGATTATGACACATCACTGCAGCGATTTAGGGCACAGTAAGGCATCCAGGGGAAAAAATAAATATTGTTGAGAGAAAATTCATCATCTTGTTGGGAATGTAGGCTATTTTTTAATTCCTATATGCATATCTTCGGACAATCTGATTGCTCGTCTGAGTGGCCGACTATGAACGGTAGGTCGAGGGGAGGGGGTAGGGGGAGGGGGGCATTGGGACAGTTTAAGATGGTCGGTGGGGGCGGTCGTCTAAAAAAGTTTGAGAACCACTGATGTGCAACATTGTTTCTGGTGGAGTTCAAAGTTTATAATCTGAGGTAAGACAGTGCTCAGACAGATGTGAAATTCGGAACAGGATGTCAGGTAATTTAAGAAGGCCTGCGTCTTTAGCAGATGTCACATTATTTCAGAGATGCATCAGATTTGTGTCTTAGAACTCATGTAAATTTCTGCATTCAGGGACTGGATCTCTGCCTGTCAGATATATAGGTTGAACGTTTATTAAAAGTCGTGGGGAAAAACAATGACCGGATGTCACCTCTAAAGGACTAACATGATACTTGAATCACTTAACTGTTCATTAATGAGCCTTCTCTTAGCATTGATTACGTTCTCAAGTAGAGCATAAAGTTTAGTCCTCGTTTTAACAAGTTCTTTGTAGGTATTTTTCTTGATATTCAGCTGTGAATTTCTCAGTCGTACTGTGTTTGGCATACACATCTCTACGGAAGTTTTGTAGGAATGATCTCATTTCCTTCTTATGATGGGAAGTACTTGCCCAGATTGATTCGTTGGGGCTGTAGTTCAAAAGGTATGTTAAATACTAACAATGTTATTAGAAGTTGGAGTGTGGTACCCTCTCAGTTGACTAGCAAACCAGCTTACGTTAGTCCAACTTACTTCAACTTTCTCATCTACCTGCTCGTCTAAATGGTGTTAATACAAGTTTACAACACTGAATCAAGTACCATAATGACATTTCTGCACACAGAATTACAGACCAATGCAAGATACTAGTTTGTAAATGTTGTTAATACAAGTTTACAACACTGAATCAAGTACCATAATGACTTTTCTGCACACAGAATTACAGACCAATGCAAGATACTAGTTTGTAAATGTTGTTAATACAAGTTTACAACACTGAATCAAGTACCATTTATGACTTTTCTGCACACAGAATTACAGACTAATGCTTGCAAGAAACTATGATATGGTTTGCAAATTTGGAATATTTATCGCGATATGTGAAAACTTGTCTGAATTATTATTATCATTATTTTTATGTAGGTCGGGTTGAAAATATTGAGAAACTATACAAACACTAGCCTTGAAACCATGTTGAGCAGCAAAGACTGGACTGTTGTAGGATTGTGAAGTCAGGGTTTGCAGTGATATTCAGTTACTATACAGTTACAGTACTAGGCTTTCTTGATTACCTTTGCACTCTTGAACTTATCACTGTATGCCAGTGGCGGAGCTAGAGGTATTGGTCAGGAGGGGCGAAAATGGTCTGTAGGGGCGCTTTCGACACTATCTAAGCAGAGCGCCACCACAGGTTGGCGCGTAGCGTACAAAGATTTTTTGAGTAAAGATACTCCCTAGATCGCCGGAAATGACCCTTTCCAGGCCTGGCAAATTTGCAGATAAACAAAGAATAAATAGGTGTCATCGCCAAATTACACCAACAAAATGTGACAAATGTCAATAGGTAGATGAGAGCGCAATAAAAAAGTCAATAATCGCAAATAAGTAAAAAGTGGTAAAGAGCTGAAAAGGGCGCCAGCAGTCCATTTGAGTCCGTCAGGGGGGGCATCCGCCCCCCTGACTGTATGGACATTCCGCCACTGCTGTATGCCCTCTGTGACCAGTGACCCCCCCTTCCCCCTCCCCATTCTAGTTCCCTACAGTGCCTGCTTGTTCGTGATTAGGATTAACTACGCTCCTTGCTGACCTGTCTCCCCAAAACCTCAGCACTCTGGCTCTACTGTGTCTAGAAAGGACAGATAACCTTTTAACACTTTGCACCCTCTATGACGGTTTTGTTTATGATCACTGCACTGCTATATATGCAGTACTATATAGATGGATGGCAGTTGTATCTCCAGTTGATACATTCCACAGTACTAAGGTGTTATTGTGTGATCACACCAATCTTATGCCCAGCAGGTAAAAACCCAATCTTCCAACAACAAAAAACAAAACAGACAAACCCCCCAAAGAAACCACCCTTGCATTGACTTAAAAGTTTTATGATCTATTCAATATGTTTTAATAGACAAACACTTTTGTATAAAATATAAAGAAAAGAAGAATGGTATGTATCCCATTAACTTTGGCAATAAAATAAAAGTACTGTCAGTGTAAAAGTATTTGACCATATATGTATAAAGTGCAATGCATCATGTATTATTTAGCTTCTGTTTTTAACTACTGTATTACTGTATTCAGGGGGCCTGTGACTAGTTTATCTTCCCAATTGATCTTCAGTAATTTACAGTCATTGCCACCAATCTGTATGTGTGTGGGTGTACAATTTTGCCCTGGTACTTTTCCTTTGTAAATCTTTAAAGTGCAACTCGGGGCAAAATTTGAAGACTTGAGTTTTGTGTCTCTTATAAAGTTCTATGGTTCCTGTGTGAAAGACTAGTATTATATCATATTAATTTACTTCGCTCCTCGCTTACCTGTCTCCTCACAACCTTAGCACCTTGTTCTACCGTGCCTACTGTCCCCTCATGATATATGCATGCCAAACTCTACCAAGTCCTTCCAAAAATTGGTCTTCTTCTTCAAAGAGGTGGTCCTTTCAATTTTTGTTTTTCCAAGGTGTATCTAAAGTTGGGTAACTGACAAACTTATCACGAGTCATAAGAAACAATATCATTTCTGTCACACAATTCTAGCTGTAGTCCCATTGAATTGTTCATTTGAAAAGGGTAGATGAGTTGGGCTTAGATTAAATTCACTCCTCTTTTGACCTGTCTCCAATCTACATGTGCATTTTCCCATCTACCTACATGGCTGGAAACATTTAAGCACTGTGCCCACCTATTCCTATTTCCCACCGTTGTTCGTAAATCCCCAAACCAGTCAGTTCCGAGGAATCTGGTGACTTGTACAGCCTAGGTCTCAGTGATGAAGTATTTACCAATCTGTAGGTACCCATGTATTAAAATGAGAGCTACAGGGAATACAGGTACATTATAAATTAGTTATAATCATCGCTTGAAATTATTCCAAAGTGTTGCTGTTGGAGTCACTCTGGTTAATGGAGTTTACACGCCCGGGATGCAGATTGGTTTAATATGTAGGCCATCGCCCTTAACTGAAATATTTTTAGTCTATAACTGCTACTACTCTCATAAACGATGACATAAAAAGGACTTTCAAAGAATGTTTTCTATCACAAAACACATCCCGACTTATCATTTCCCTTTCTTTGAAGCATTTCAGATTTTAACAATTGGTGAATTGAGGAGTGAAACAGAAACCTGATAATAATCATGACCCAGATTTGTGGATTTTAATGATAGACAGAAAGATAGGTACCCTCTCAACCTTCAGGGCATGTCCTCTTGCAGGGTCTGGTGTTCGTGATTTTTTTGAGGGATCAATTTTTTCTTTGCTGGCAAAAAGCTCTCTGCAAGTTCAAGCCGGAGCCATTAGTTGCCCCACTTTTCCGTATCAAAAATCTTGAGCCACTCACAGGCTCTAGTTCAGTACAATGTGTCCCCTGTGGAATATACAGTACTACTATGTGTATGAATAGGATTTAGTAAGTTCTTACCCATGATAGGTACACTTTAAGTGACATTCTTGGTGAGCTGTACATACAGGTATGTTATGTAGTTTCATACTTTTCATTCCGTATTATAACTTTCCGAGGGGGAAGGAAGAAATAGCAGTATCTATGACTGTTGAATGGCACTACAAGAAACACTGGGAAGTTAACGGTATATGGAGCCAATGTTTACTATATTACTGTAACCTTGGTTACAGACAGAAATGCAGACAGATGATGAAGCACCCTGTGTGTCACTTCAAATATCCAAATCAGCCATCAAAGTTTAGATTTCCTCTTAAAGTCTCTTCCCCCCTCTTCTCCCTCCCCCTTAAAATTTACTGTCCCATTTACTTTGGCCCCCTCTTCCTGTTACCTGGTCTTTCTTATGCACTTTCACATCTATGTAATATGTAAAATTGGTAACATAGATAAGCTACAAAAGTGTCTGGTAACATCAGCTCCCTAATTCCTTGGCCTTTTCAGTCTACTATTGTCAAAGACCTTCAACACACATCTATGCAAGGATTTGATGACATAATTGGCTAAGGGACTGTTACTTCAAGTTTCTCCTCCTGAAGGCAGGCAGAACAACTTATCAGCAAAATGGAAGCTACTTTCTTAAAGCAGCTATTTGCATTTAGTCGCCATTTTCCCACTTTTTTGACATGTCCATCGAGTTTTGACATGTATTCATCTCAAAACAGCGAACTGAGATAAGTTTTTGTCACTGTCAAGAGCGTTAATTAGCGCGAGTAATTAATGACTCATTTAAAATTAATCGCATACAGTTCCCTAAATCCACTAGTTTGAATTCAACCAATCAATGAATAGCTAACATGTTTACTTATGTGCTGTTGCTTAAAATAGATCATTTGAAAATCCGCCCTTTAGTAAGACCGCCGGTCATTTTTCGCTACTGCCCACTTCTTCACCTTTCAAGGTTATTAGTCTGGAACGTTAGCCTGTGTGTTACATAATCAATTCGCCAAGCCTAGCAAAGGAAATCAGTGTGGAAGTCACTTGCAGAGCTCAAATTTGCCGCGACAAGAGCCTATTAACATGTCGTTCACATAATTTAAATATTCATATTATGGGCGGGGTATATTGCGGTCCTAACGGAAAATATCTTCGAGAAAAACAACGTTCAAAGTTGTAATTTTTTAAAACCTTATTCCACCATTTGAAGTTAGACTTGCATCTAGATAAGCTAGTTATGTATGTCATTATGGCATCGTGGAGTCAATGAGGTTGAGAATATTATATAAAAGGGCGCAAAAAGTTGCTTTAACATCAGAAAGGCCCGGAGTACTACTGTACCGTACCTACCTCTTCTTGACATTTGCTCTGTCCTTCAAGACTAATCCCATTTGACCTCCCACTTGACCTCCATCAATCTCATCTCCACTTCTGCAACCGCATGAGATGGAGAAAGAAGCCAGAGCATTTTGAAATTGAGGTTAACTAGGGATAATCTCATTCCTGTGGGATAATCTCTTTCTTGAAGGTCGAATCCTCTTTCTTCATTTCTTCTTTTGTGTTCTAAGACTAAACCTGTGGGTCTATCCAGGGATCACATTTCCACACCCACCTTTAGTGAGTGTTTCTTTCCAGACCAGGTTAAGTCATAGATGTCAGTCATTACTATACCAAATTGACTGAGACATGCACAAGGGAGTAGTCATCACTATTTTAGTGTGCCCACTTGACCAATTTAACTTCACAGCAGGACTGATATATATATATATGTATATAGTGTCTGGTTCTTCTTCCAAGAGTGAAGCTAGTGTCATTGACCAGCAAGTTGTAAGTTTATAACAAGTTTTTGGTTTCGATGAAATCGTAACCTATGCATTCATGCAGGCGGAGAGTGTGTGTATGTGTGTATGTATGTGTGTATGTATGTATGTATGTGTGTGTGTGTGTGTGTGACGCCTGGCTTGTAAACACGGTATCTCAAGTAGGGAAGCTTGGACCAATCTAATATTTGGTGTACATGAGTACCACATTGAGTAGATGTGCCCTATTTTTTGTGGTGCCTGTGAAGGTCACCAAAGGTCAGTTAGAGGCCAAAAACCAAAATATTAAAACAAGCAATAACTCCCATTGACAGGATCCGATATGGTTGATATTTTGGGACCAGTTGTAAATGGGGTAAGGGATCGTTTCAAAACATAACGGTCATGTGATTCAAGGTCAACAAAGGTCAAGCAGGGGTCAAAAACTAGTATTTTTGCAATAACTTGAGAACCAAATGTCCGTGAAGGTTGGGAGTTACGCTATTGTAATCAGGAAGTCGACCTGCATCTAGGTGACCTTTGACCTCAGGTTGACCTCCGGTGACCTTTATCAGTTTTTTGGGTTATTTGAATTTTCGTGGCCATAATCGGATCTCAAAGGTACCTTCCGATCAAAATGGTCCATAGTTGACCCCTGTGCGACCTTCGTGTGCGAAGTTATCAGAGGTCAATGTTTTTGTTTTTTAATAAGTACAGTTAGGATGGTCGCACAGACTTGTCATGTTGCTTTTTGGAATCAGCGTGTCAAACTACATCTGACCACGAGGTCAAAAGGTCAAAGGTCAAATCTTAAAAAATATGCTCATTTTAGGAGATACAGGGCAAAACAAAACAGAACAAAGATAAGTTTGAAAATTTGTTGACATATGATAGAGCTTTTTGTGCTGAATATAGGAAACCAACTCCCGCTTCAATCGGACACCCAGTTCTCAAGTTATGAGGGGCCAAAGGTTGGTTTTGATACATTTCTAGCAATAACATTATGTGTGAACATTGTAGGCCAATCAAATTTTAGGACAGAGTGCACCTCATCAAGAGAAACATTTTTAATAAAAACCATCAGGTCATCCAAGGTCATTCAAGGTTGATTATGTGCAAAAAACTGCCAGCTTATGCTAATTTTTCCAACAACTTCTAGTCACGAAGTCCGACATGGCTGGTATATTAGGACAAGTTGTGAATGGAGTAGGGACATATTTTCAAAAATAACTGTGATGTGATCCAAGGTCACCAAAGGTCATTTATGGGTCAAAATGTGTTTTTTTTCCACAATAACTTGTGAAACTACCACTGACAGGGTCCGACATGGATGATATTTTGGGACTAGTTGTGAATGGGGTAAAGGATCGTTTCAAAACATAACGGTAATATGATCCAAGGTCAACAAAGGTCAATTAGGGGTCAAAAACTAGTATATTTGCAATAACGTGAGAACCAAATGTCCATCAAGGTTGGGATTTTAGGACAGAGTGCACATCATCAAGGGGAAAATTTTTGATAAAAACCATTAGGTCATTCAAGGTCATTCAAGGTCGATTATGTGCAAAAAACTCCCAACTTATGCTAATTTTTGCAACAACTTCTAGTCACGAAGTCTGACATGGCTGGTATATTAGGACGAGTTGTGAATGGAGTAGGGACACATTTTCAAAAATAACCGTGATGTGATCCAAGGTCACCAAAGGTCATTTATGGGTCAAAATGTGTTTCTTTTCTCAATAACTTGTGAAACTACCATTGACAGGGTCCGACATGGTTGACATTTTGGGACTAGTTGTGAATGGGGTAAGGGATCGTTTCAAAACATAACGGTAATATGATCCAAGGTCAACAAAGGTCAATTAGGGGTCAAAAACTAGTATTTTTGCAATAACGTGAGAACCAAGAGTCCATCAAGGTTGGGATTTTAGGACAGAGTGCACATCATCAAGAGGAACATTTTTGATAAAAACCATTAGGTCATTCAAGGTCATTCAAGGTTGATTAAGTGCCAAAAACTCCCAACTTATGCTAATTTTTGCAACAACTTCTAGTCACGAAGTCTGACATGGCTGGTATATTAGGACAAGTTGTGAATGAAGTAGGGACACATTTTCAAAAATAACCGTGATGTGATCCAAGGTCACCAAAGGTCATTTATGGGTCAAAATGTAACTTGTGAAACTACCACTGACAGGGTTGAGAGTTACGCTATTGTAATACAATAGTCGAACTGCATTTGGGTGACCTTTGACCTCAGGTTGACCTCCAGTGACCTGTATTAGCTTCTTTCAAGTTGATTCTTTGAAGTTTCTTAGGCATATTCCAATCTAACTTGTCCATAAGTGGACTCCTCTGCAACCCTAATGTGCGAAGTTATTAGAGATTTGGTTTGGTTTTGTAATACTTGGTGTGTGGATTCATAACATTGAGTACAAGAACCCTATTGCTTTTGATCGAGGTGTGTATAGCCATGTACAGTAGACTGACCTGTGTTAGCATGCCATAGTGTTAGTAACAGCTAGTTCTGGTTATACTAACAAGCAGAAGTCTAGTGCATTGAAGTCATCGAAACCTCAATGCATTTTGCATTCTGGTTTTTTAACATGGTGCAGTTCTACAAAATAAAGTTATTAGAGAGCATTCTTAATAAAAAGGGTTACAAGTGTTTAGCCTGACTGCTGAAATTAAAAGATTATGCACATTCATGTATCTAAAATATGTAAATAGCTGGCATTTGTAGTGAAACAGGAAACAACATTTAAGATGATAAATCTTACAAAGAAAATGTTCATGACAGCATCATGTAACCAAAACAGGGAAAAAAAATTTGAGAAAGAAAGATCTTACATCATCTGAACTACTGTATGAGGTGGAAGAGTGGGGGGGACTGAGGGAAGGGGAGAGGGGTATGAGGGAAGGGGAGAGGGGGATGAGGGAAGGGGAGAGGGGGATGAGGGGAAGGATGATAGGTAGACACATTGGGCTTGATATATAGGCAATGTAGGAGAAGGTAGACAAGCGATGAATAGTATATTTGGAAGAAGGAAAAAGTAGATGTAAGAGTAGGGATGAGAGGAGGGGGCATCAATCAAGTTTATTCGACTATGACAAAGTACGCTCAGCAGACTGGGGATTGGTTAGCATCCTCGCCTGGAAATACCAAAACCGGTGAAATTTGGGAATTGTGACGTAAACCTAAAAGATAGTGAGACATTTAAGGATTTATCAAAGGCAAGTTGTTACGAGGCTCTTACATTCACTATGTCCAGTTGTGTATAACTTTTATAGAGGCAGCTGCATGAAAAGGATGTCCATTAACAGTAACCCGGAGGGTGTACACGACTCATATCATCAATACTGTATTAATTCCTAGTTCATCCATTTTTCAAACTGAAGAATACTGTGAGCATGACAGTATAACCAGGGTAAATGCCTTCATGCATATATAGTGATAATAGCATGAACTGCATAACTGAGTCACTGCAGCAGCAACAGCTCAGAGCAGAGGAAAATTGATGGTTAGCGATTAGAACGAAAGGTCTGTCTTTCTGTTTCATCATGAAAGTAGGGTAACACTTCCACGGTTTAATGTTTGAGCAGACATCTGTCTATTGACAGTCATTGCTGCATAAATGTCCAATCTATGCAGAGAATAGATTTCAATGGAAATTTGGAGATATAATACAGTAACTGGTTCATAATTTATGCTTTCCAGATGTGAATGGTGATGAGTTTGATGTTGACAACCAAAATGTCTATTTCATAACTTAGATTACTAATGTATGATCATTACTTTGATCTATTTTTTTTTCTCATTTTTTTTCCTTCAGGGATCCTACTGGGCAATTGATACCAGTCCTAAGGAGGATTCAATCGGTCCATTTCATTCTAAGAAAGATCCCAAGAGGAGGCATATTAATGATAGGGTAAGTATTCTGTGAAAACCAGGGATCTAGCAAGAATTAGTCCAGTGCTCCTCACCCCCCCTCCCACTTTTCAGTGTCCAGGCTAACTTGGTTTACTGTTGTGTTTAAACAAGTCCTCAACTGTCGTCTGTAAGTGGTAATCGAGGAGTACCGGTCAGTAGGTATTCATCCATTTCTGATTGGTGCTGGTCAGTAAGTTCCAATCGGTGCAAAGTTGATGCCAATCACTGCTGGAAGCTCTTCTTGGCCATGTTTTACTTGGCTAACATGTGAAAACTAAGTTGTCCTCTTGTTGATTCAGGGCGTGGCTTGAGATCCCCATTGGTGCTGTCTGGCCAGCTCTGGTTATATTTAATCTGCTGCCTGCACACCAACTCTCGCTGCTTCTGATGAGCACTGTGATTATTACACATGTATGTACACCCTCCACCCAGTGGCCATCAATCACTCTGGTGTTCTAGATCATACCCACAGAGGATTCTCATCCCAACCTGCTTTCACTGGAACCTGTAGTGGATGATATATAATTCAAATGATCTGGCAGACTGGCCTATATTGAGTTGATGAAACTCAGTGAGTTGTGAACTAGCAGTGCCTACCATAACAAATATATACATATATAAGTACAGTATATACGCCAGACTCACCAGTTACAAACAAACAAATAAATACATTCATAAAAGGAGACCTTGAAATTGATGAATAAGTGCGGCACTGGAAAGGGATGTTTGATCTTGTTCAGTCTTGCAGAAAAGATTTTCTTGCAATGTGAATGTAACATATCAAGAGTCTTTTGGCCAGTGGGAGTGACAGTCTGTGACAGTCCATATGAATCTAATCCTGTTCTTCTTTCACTCAATTTTGACAAATTGTGTAATGAATACTGACAGAATCTTTCATTTCTCGTGATATATTTGCCTGGAATATATTTGTCATCAATGAAATAAATGAGAGAAGAATCCAAGCTTTTTAGGCTGATCTGTGCATATAGCTGTTGTTGTATGGACAGGTTATTCATGACTGTGTGTAACCTACTGTACAGTAGCTCCCAAATTGGACTGATGCAAATGCTCTCCATTGTACTGTACGTGTGATCCGCAAAATGGGGAAGGAGGTTCCCCTCGCCTTTAATAAAAAAAATAAAGCAATTTGAGACCCCCTTCATGCAAACTGACAGTATGCACATGTTATAAATTACCATGATAGTGTATATAATTTTTCGATTACTTGCTAAAGCGTTCTTAAATACGTGCATTGTTTGTGAACTTTTTAAATTGTCTTTCAATTTAGTGACAGACAGTAAACTTCTAGCCAGATGTTAGATTTGACTAGTATTTGCGGGTCCGCGGGTTTGCAATATCAAATGCCAGTCGTGAGCTCTGGTGTAGAAGTTACTTATCTGCTAAATTACGTAGCAGAATGCAATGTAAAGCTATGTTGAACCCTACAAATTCCTTTTGTTTTCTGTGGAGCTCAAAGGTCATTTGAGGTCAACAGAGGTCATATTCTAGAAAGTCTTTTAACTGATAATCTCAAGCTGAAGCTCCCGATGAAGTTGATATACTTGCTATGTTGATTTTCCTTATTGAGTACAAGAACCCCAGTGTTGTTTTCTTTCGCTGTTTAAAGGTCATTTGAGGTTCAATGGAGGTAAAACAAATGATTACACCTTGGGTAAGGAGTCGGTGGATAAACTTCATATTTGGTACATGGATCAGTTATTGAGTATAAGAAACCTGGTGTTATCTTGGAGGTCATCAAAGGCCTTGTGAGGTCATTAGAAATCGAAGTATGTAGACCTTGTTAACATAACTACTGCAGCTCTAAGTAGAAGCTTGTATGCTTGATATGTAGAGCCATGTATGTGAATATATACAATAACCCTTTTCTTTTCACTGGAAGGTCAAAGGTCATTGGAAAATAATTGTTCACTCAAAAGTCAAGCTTGCATGAACTTGTTACATGATATCATGATTCACATTAGTGTCAGAATCTTGAAGGTTTCAAGGATTATTAATCTTGTGTGCAATATTTACTGTTTGAATGTTGTCACAAATTATGTATCCCAAGAAATCACTAAAAGCCCAATCGTCTTTGTGCTTTCCAAGCCTAGGAGAGCATTTCTAAAAATACGTTTTGAGGCTGGTTATACTATGACTCTCTCCAAACCCTTTCCACCAAATGGTTTATAAATAAATGAACCCTAGATACCGAATTTGATTCATCAATTAAAGCTTCAGCCTGTCATCACCTGACCACATTTCCATAACAGTATTTAGACACAACTTTGAAAGCAAAGTGTTTGCTGTTTAGTTCACTAGCTGAGAAATGAAACTTGACTACTTCAGTTATTGACGTACTTTTTTTTGCTGTTGTTGGTATTTTAGTATTTGAATAGCATCAAACAGAAAAATATCTAAAACAGCTAAAAAATTGTCACTTATGAAAGCTATGGAAGTAGCAATAGAATTTGCTTTTGTTTCTTCTTTATTATTAAATGGTGTTTTGCTATTAGCTAAACAAATCACAGGTAGAGCGGTAAGTGGTATCCCAGTAACTCCCTTTAAGGCTGATAGTTGGCGTACATGGCAATACCATCCTGTACTGTACAGTCTGTACATTATTACTTCAGCGCCATCGTCGTAGGCTGTCATCGATGACAGCACATCACATCGTCCTCCTAGTGTTTCGCCTCTATCAAATGATACACGGTTTGGGCGATTTCTACTGTACATTTGTCAAAGATATAAAAGTCCTGTTGACATATTCTTCAACCTAACCTTAGACGATAAAATCAGATTATTTTTAAGTCGGGCGATTTTGCCAGCGATTGTCACTCTCT
The DNA here is from genome assembly GCF_037975245.1 of Apostichopus japonicus. Classification (NCBI taxonomy): domain Eukaryota; kingdom Metazoa; phylum Echinodermata; class Holothuroidea; order Aspidochirotida; family Stichopodidae; genus Apostichopus; species Apostichopus japonicus. The sequence continues at coordinate 24,672,156 of NC_092571.1, forward strand.
TGGTATATACATGTGTATATATACTACACTCAGATCTGTGGTAAATATATATATTTATTTTGGAACATGATGTTGCCTCCAGCTGAAGTACAGAGATTGGTATTAAGACTGATAGGCGGTAACAGCTGGAGGAGGGAGAATGGTGACAGGAAATAACAACCGTATTATGTCATCAGATTAAAATTTTCGGCATTAAATGTTTTTGCCCGGCAGTACCCTTTTATGAAGTGCCGTTAGTGCAGTATATGAGTACCAGGGAGAGTGACGGTTTTGCGCACCTGGAGGTGGATATTAGTTGCGGTTGAATGGATTCACAGATGGCAAGATGCTTAAGGGGAAGCACCAGATTGATACCCTGAAACAAACGGAATCATTAATCTTTGAGACTTTTGTTTTTGGTTTATCTCTTTCGAATGTCAATGACCATTTATAAGTATATTTGGAATGTTCACAGTAAGGTTTCAAGCGTTCTTTGTCGACTTGAGTACCAAAAAAAAAACATCTGAATTTATCTGCAAATTGTGATAATGAGGAATCCACAAAAAAAAAGAGTAAAAATTCTTTCAATTCTTATCATTAACATCACACTTAAGTGTTTAAAACTACTTGAAAAACTGTAACATGGCAACATTTTGAAATTTGGGACGATCCTTACTCTAGATTTAACTCATGCATGATTGAAGATACTGTTCAAGCTGACATATTTTCCGTAACTTTTCGCTTCAGTTGCGAAGTTTGGCAAGTGTGCCTTAACTCGATGGCACACATGTGTACATTACTTGCCATACAATTACACAGTGGATATATTTATACAGGTAGTGATGATTCGCTCCAGTTCTTCCTCATCATTTAGCACTATGCTTTAAGCTTAACCCCATTTTAAGTCATCTTTTCTGAGCTTGGTGAATCATAATTTTATCGTGAATGGCTGCAGAGTCTGGTTTGACACAAAAGTGATTGAAGAAACTGAATAGTGACAAAGCGTCGGACTTGCAACATTCATTAACGTTGTTTGCCAGCAGCGACCCTTAACGTTGCTTCTACCCAAATGTCAGCAGCTATGTGACAAACAGAACAGTTAGTATTATTAACTACAGTAGAATGCAGTAGAAGTTTGTTCTCTTTTTGTATCAGTCAATATATTTGATGTCTGATATTCGATGTCTGGTTTATTGAGAGAGACTTAACGGAAAATATGGCTTGAATTTTCGGAAAGTCGGTTGTCAGGGAGGTTGTCGGAAGGACAACGTTAAAAAAAGTAACTTTTGGCATTATTTTGGAAAATATGACAAGGGTGCTTTTGCTGTTAGTAACCTGCTTGTCAACTAACAGATAATCAATAAAGACAATCCCCTGCCCCTCCCAACCCCCCCCACCCCACCACCCCCACCCCCACAGTTCTCCTTATGTACAGTCAAAATACAGTCTCACAGAATATGACCTTGAGTTGTAAATGATGTACGATAGTGCCTGATAGCTGTGGAAATACATTAGTAATTATTGTTATAGGAGAGCCAGCTGATTGCTTGTCAATTTCCAAATCAATCAATTTGGAAGATGTATATTATTGTCTGCTTACCGGTCTCCACCCAAGTATTGCACTCTTCAAGCCTTGCCCTACTGTTGACCAGAACCATCTGGTAACACATTTGATGGTGACCTTTACCCTGTGATTGGCTACTTCCTATGCTATGTTTGCCCCATTTCATTCTTACACAAGATTCAAAGTAACATTGGTAAATATGTATAAAATGTTTCCATTCTGTTATCAACTGATTGTTTCTTTTTCTCACAGGGTTCCCCATACAGCCCAGATGAAGGGCTTCACAATTCTAATAGTAGTGTTGGCAGTCTAGTACAGGTTCAGCCAGTCACCATTCCAAATTCACATCATCAGCAACAGGTATTTCTTGATTATTAACATTTAATTTGATTTCCCATCTGTCTCCATACAATTATAGAACTATCACTATGTTGTGACCTATAGATAAAAGCTGATATGTTGTTGTCACTTTTCTTTCTATTAGGGGGGTTGGGGGAAGAGGGGGGGGGGAGAAGGAAGTGGGGGCTTGCTTATTCCAATATTAATAACTGAATATTATTAAGTATGGAAATTTTTCATTTGTCATCGCAAAGCAAAATGCTGTGAAAAATGGTCTAGTTGTTACAAAAATGAAAAGCTGTATCTGTATTTGTAACTTCAGTTCCTTGCTTACCTGTCTCCTCACAACCTTAGTTTTTGATTGTAGAATTTTTACTATTGTTGTTATCATATGAGAACCAAGAATTTTTAATGTACATACATGTGAAAGCTAGGGTTATATTCCTTGCCAGAAGTAAAATATTTAGTTTGTTTCCTCTCCTGTCTACTCACTACATCAGCACTCTTGCCAGAAGTAAAAATATTTCCCTTTACCGCTAACCGTGCCTGAATCAGCACGGAATGATAGATTTAATTTTGCTACAACAGCAGTGCTTACTGTATGCTCTCATTTTGCCCATTCAAAGACAAGATTCCTCAGACAAGATCCATTCTCAGACGGCCTGTTGTCATAGATGTCACAATTTTGCATTATTTGATCTTTCCGCTCTCAATTTCTCAGATGCCTAGTCAACTTCCAGTGATAACAACGACACAACCGCCAATGCCTGACCCCAGTCAGAGACTGATGGAGTCTAACCCTAACATCGAAGACCTCAGTGCCTCTTTCAAGAGTTTGTACAAATCAATATTTGAGTCTTCACAAGGTGAGAAAAAGGAGCAACCCTTCACAAATATCAAGCCCAAACTGTTTAAAAATTTTTGCCAGTCATCTTAATGGTTCGAAAGATTAGATCTCTAAGCGATAAATTTAAATGTTCAACTTAACATATAGTTAGCATATATTAAAGGCCTAAGTTCGACATCATTTTGGTTACAGTCATCGGGGAATTCAATATGGTCTGTATTTTCTGTGGTACACATTTCTTCGTAATGTGCGATGGTCTCCTGGACTATGCACCCAGAATTCTTACACTCTAACGGTACATTCGAAATAATGAAAAGGGTAATCGTTGTACGGGTTTTGGTGACAGAGGTATTGAAACTTTGATGAAATTAAACTTAAGTTTGATAATAAACATGGGCAATTGACAGGTTGACAGAGATTTAAGGATTTGGATGGGTTTCTGTTCTAAAAAAAACTTTGGTTTCAAAATTCAGTTTTCGATCCATCTTTTCTGTTGTCTCTGAATTGCTGTGCGATCTTTTTCTCTCATACTAACTCATTCATTTCTTCAGTGTGACGTGCAGCTCATTTACATCATTTACATATTTTGTTTGTATCATTTACATATATTTTGTTTTTGTTTCTGACTAAACCCCCTACTCATCAACCTTGGAATCTTACATTCTGTCAATAACAACTCATTTTCCTCTCTCGACCCAGTTGGGAACTTATTCCAGCAGTCTCAAGGAGATAATAGTCACCTTGGTGTTGCAACACATTCTCAAACCTTTAGTGGATCCAACTGCTCCCAGTTGAGCAACAATAGCCATCACCTGCACAGTCCGCAGTCACAACATCAGCAACAGCAACAGCACCAACATCATCCTCACCAACATCCTCCACAGCATTCACCTCAGCAATATAACACTGGTAAGAGAACTCCTCATACACCCCCCTATCAGTTAGTCTAAAACAAGGCTGAATCGCAAATCCTAGGGAGGCTGAATAGCAATTTTCTAGCCTTGGAACTCAATTAGTTGTAACAGGACTGAATGTCAATCCTAGGGAATCCCAACTGATTTAACTCTAAACATGGCTGAAAAGTACTCCTAGGGCCTCCCAACTCTGAATGGCTGAATGGCAATCAAGAGCCTCCCAAATCTAGGCTGAAAGGCAATCCCAGGTTCTCCCAATTCAAGGCTGAAAGGCAACCCCAGGGAGACCCAACTCATTTAACTCTAAACATAGCTGAAAAGTACTCCAAGGGCCTCCCAACTCAAGGCTGAATGGCAACCCCAGGGCCTCCCAACTCAAGGCTGAAAGGCAATCCCAGGGCCTCCCAACTCAAGGCTGAAAGGCAATCCCAGGGCCTACCAACTCAGTAATTCTAAACAAGGCTAAATGGCATTGGGCCTCCCAACTGAATGCTGAATGGCAATCCTACGGCCTCCCAACTTGATTGGTTGAAGCGAGGCTGAATAGCAATTCTCTAGCCCTGTAACTCAATTAGTTGTATCAGGGCTGAATGGCTACCTCAGGTAGGGTTGGTCATCTTGTGTCATCTGTTGGAAGAGTTCAGGATATTGTAATATAGTTGTTTTAATGTTCATATTCAAGCCCTTTCCTTAGCCATCTGTCGGTCCGAAGTGTTAGTTCAAACCAAAAAGGGTGATTTGATTGGTGAAGCAGTTTGTAACCATTGTAACCATGCAGTGAGATTGTTAGCTTAAAAGATAGATTAGTATAAACACAGAAGGACGGCTGTAAAGTATTATGGCATCCGAATATCTAAGTAAGGTAAGGGAGTATTAATCTAACTTTCGTAGTATCTTTGACATTGTTAGGTCATATGGGATTTACAAGGAAATGGGGATTTCTCAGTGAATGACTTGAATTTAAGTTTGGTATTTAATAAACCTACATTGCTTCAGGGTACACAAAAGAGGTTGACCAAACAGCAAACAAGTTTACAGATGATCATATGCTTCGTCTATCAGTTATTGCAAAAGTGTGATATTTAGATAAAAGAACAAGAAACAAGAAAAAGTATCCTAAGGGTTGGCTTGACATTTTCTTGTTCCTTCTCTTGTGCCTCTCCCCCAATCCCCTTCCCCTCTCCCATCCTAAAACAACGCAGCAAAGTTTCAATCCATTTTCACCCCACACAGTAAATCATCCAGAGAGACAGCATTTATGGAGGGGATCAGAAGGTAAGCTTTGGCATGCTATATAGCCTACATTTTGTCCCCACACCCTTCTCCCGTTGGTGATATAGCTGACTAATCTATTTATACCCGGCATGATGCGTACGTGTAATGGTGTACTAACATTGCTTCTCCATAACCTGTCTTCTATACAACCCTAGCATTCTCACCCTACTCCAGGAGTTATCAATCAGTAGCCCATGGGCTGTGTACAACCCGTGAAATATTGCAAGCCTGGCCCACAGAAAAAAATGGAACCCACAATCTTGCCACTGATCAGGTGACAGATATGCGGGTGTTTTAGAAACATTCGACCTGCTAGATGTAGTGATATGGTTTCCTCTTGCCCTTTGCTCAGACAAATATATTTATTTGTTTCCTTTCTGGGCCTTGAGAGAATTTAATTGATCACCCTTTGTGTTTTTGGTCAGACATAAGCAATGATCAGAACCCTGGTGAGCTGCTAAAGATGTGAGAAGACAGGGAAGCTAATATGGCTTGTAAATACATAAAGGCAGAAGAGTGTGTCAGTAGAAAGTGAATCATGTAAAAGTAACAACTGTCTAGACAGCCAATTATTTTGTGATTGTGAGCATTTAGTAAAAGTATTTTAGTTAGATAACTGACCAAGGTGTGGGACTGAAGTTCTGCTAATTCTTGGGTAACCCGTAGAGACATGTCGTTGAAAGTCGTCCCACACAGTTAAAGTAAACATCTAAGTACTGTGTGCTTCATTGCAGTGTATTACACTGTGTTTCATTGCAGTGTATGTACTGTGTTTCATTGCAGTGCATTTGCACTGTGTTTATTTGCAGTTTATTCACTGTGTTTCATTGCAGTGTATTTCACTGTGTTTCATTGCAGTGTATTGCACTGTGTTTCATTGCAGTGGTTAAGTAACCATAGCAGATTTTAATACATGGCAAAACCTTGTCGTCGACTTTTGACCGAAGTCAGGTATCCTTATCTGACAACCATGTGATCTTAACGGGAGATGGTTGGTCCTCTTCTCTGCATAAATTACAGACGATACACATAAGCCGCAAGTCGACCTAAATAGCTAATAGACTTTCTAGTTTTGTATTCCGGTAGAGAAAATGCGATAAATCCCTATTTGGATATTTCCCAAAACATTTTTTAATTTTATAAAGAACATGGTTCTCTGGCAATTATTGTTTAAAAAATCCATGTAATGCAAAGAACAGGAAGGCATGAACTGTTGGGGTAGTATCCCCCTTCCCCCCCCCCATCCTTAATACCACATCAGTTTGTTCTCATTGGGAATACCAGATATTGGATATTAGACATATACTGGTAAGGTACACTGGTTATTTTATCTCCTTACCCTTGTTTTGGGGCTTTTCACTTTTGTTCTCTGAAATATATTAACTTTCTATTTCCATTCTTTAATATTCCATTAGTCAAACAAACAATATCATTTCTATTACTTTAGAAACCAATATGAGACAATGTGGCTTTTTTTCTTTTTATCCCATTGCAATTAGTACTGCCCTCATACAGTTACAGAGGTCCTTAGAAGACCCTCTGATAAAATATCAGTAATAACTGTTCCAGCGTTGTTACCGAATCCAAAGTTTTATCCTGTAAACCTTCGCCGATATTAAGCATACATAGCAGCCTCATTGATTTGAAATCCAGTGTTACATTCCACAAGTATTTATAGGAGGATGAGGGGAGAGGAGGAGGGAGGCAAGGGGAGGGGGCAGTGGAGGATGGCAGAATGTATATAATGTATATAAAAAGATATAAAAAAATTACTTAGCCGTAGGAAAGCTGCAGAAGTCGAATCAGCAAATCCTCACTGACAATATGTCATGTGACCTATACTGGAACCAACAGTAGCAGGTACATTTTTGTACCATATAATCTTGTGATATTAGGCTTGTAATGGTTCAATGGTCAAAAATATGGAAAAGCAGATTGCTTGCTAAAAAATAAAAGTAGATTGCAAATTGTTGGGTAGTTTTTGTCCTGAGTATTAGAATAATGGAATGGTCATTGTCATTTCTGTTGTCAAAATAAAGCCCAAGTTCCTTTTTTTAAAATTATTATCATTATTTTTTTAATATCTTGTCATGTCCTCCCACACATGTATGTGTTTATCCTCTTGTACTTAAAATGTGGTCGACCTTTCGTTTCATGGATTTCATTCCGTGGTTGAAGGTCAGTTTTGCTGTTCCCATCTTAGATCTTAAATCTTGATTTGCATGCGCAGCTGAGGTTCACATACCGTGAAATCTTGGGTTTTTGGCAAATAAATTTACATATTTTTATCATTTACCGTCGTCAGTACCTTGAGATAGATTGTGAGAGTATGGAAACCCAAACAAGTGTGAGGTAAATAGTTCAACTGGCTGAAGAATCCAAGTATTCGAATAACATGTTGTTATTTTGAATTTCTGTTTTCTTTTTTTTGGTTCAACAGGTCCAAGTAACTTAAATAATTCTGCCTACGATTGGCTTCAAAACATTGATCTCTTGAAAGAAAGTGTGAAATCGGCGCAGTGGAGTGACATCGATCTTTCACAGTTTCAAGGTATGTATCAGGGGCGGATCAAGGATTCTTAAAAGAAGGAGATGTGGTCCTGGGGTACCTAAAGTTGACCCCTCGTTTGGGGGGGGGGAGAGGTATCGGGGTATCTCTCTCAGAAAAACACTAAACTTTTAAAAAGAAAATGATGTATGCTTAGCCATAATTTGGCTGTAAATAAGGTCTATGTAATAAGTCTACATGTGTGGTTGTGCCATCAACCACTATCTATTTTTGGCAACCCCCTCCCCCCCTCTTGATCTTTGCCTGGGTGTATCCATTGTTGGAATTAATCTTTTGATACAAGATTATTGTAATGGCATGGTCTGTGCTGTAAATAATAGCAACATATATATACACAATTGCACGAATCTTCTAATTGATATTCTGAAAATAGACAATGACACACTCATCTTGGAGAGAAAACTACAACTCTATATTGTTTAGTTGAAAAGTGAAAACACCCCCAAATCACTACCATTGTCCTTAACAGGAGGTATGGTAGATTGAATGTAACATATTTTAACAGGTTATGTCTTCTCTTAATTCCAGGAAAAGTGGATCACAGTATTAAGTTATCTGTGATATCATCTTTGCAGATGTTCTTCAAAAGTATTCACTTTGTAGTATAATCTTGTTATTGATTCATCTTTGAAATATGATACCTTTGAATCATTTGCATAACTCTCAATGTTATCTGTAGCTAGATTTCATTCAGTATTTACTATTTAGATCTCATTCTGTATTTAGATTTCTTCTAAATGCAATGTTTTGTTATCGTTGTTATTGTAGAAATGCTATTTTCTTCTGTTGATACATGATTTAAAATATTATTAAGAAAAATTTTCAGGTTCAATTGCCATGATGAATATTACTCTGTTTGTTGCCAGATGCAATAAAAAAAAAAATCACCCGATGCAAAAACTTTTGATATCTTCACGATATAAAGTACTGTAAAGATGAGATGATTTTGAGCTAAAGATGCAGGAATTTTTGTCCAGCAAAATTTTTGTTAATTAATTAATCAAGTTCTCCAGCCTTCAGGATATATCCCTTTAAAGAACATTTTGAAAGAAACTGCTAAGTCACCGACATACGGGAATTGGGTGGCATAAACATAGGATTATAGGTATGGTAGTCTGTGCAGTGAACCATAGCAAACCAGTATGTTACTGCATTAAAGGAGACGCAAACCGAACCATCATTATTGGTCAATGTGATAGAGATAACTGTCATGAACATCTCCCCCCCCCCCCCCCCCAAAAAAAAGTGAAGGAAGAAGTGATTCCATTTGGTAGATATAACAGATTTAAACTTCCTCATTACATATTAGGCTGAAGACTTGATCAAGTCTAACTATGACATCATTGAGCCACATGCACTCCATATTCTCTCGTTCCTCTTTCTTTTATTACAATGTATATATTTTGCAGTGGAGATTGGTTAGGCAAATACTGAATCTAAAATATTGACCTCCTCCTTGTGACGCATGTACTAATCATGGCATTGGTTTCAGTGTCAAAACTATGAACATTTTGACCTTTGACATGAACAGAAACACAAAGGCAAAGTTAACTGTTTCAGATCAAAAAGTGGCAGTAGGACATCACAGATTTACATGATGACAGCTCCCAAACTGATCAAGATTTTCCTTTGGGAAGTTCTTTAATGTTCACAAAGATCTCTGTCATATAAGCCAAAGATAGTTATGTTTGTGCCTCCCCCCACCCCCCCCTTTAAAGAAAAGGTTGTTATGAGTAGATTTCATTAAAAATGGTTCCAGTCAAAGTCTCATTGATAGTAAAAAATATTGATCTTGTCAAAGTTTTTGTGCCCATAAAATGAAAGATAACTGTTAGTTCAGGCTATGTGTTATCTGTGTGTCAGTTGCTTTCAGCATAAAGTGTCTCTAAACTACAGATTGTATATAGAATGTTCACTCCAGTGATACATATTGTGTCGTTTCTATTGAAGCCTGTTCAACGTCATACTAATCCATGGTTGAACTACAATTTCAACAGCACTTTATATTATTTCGTTGGGGGGGGGTGCACCAAAGGAAGACGTTGAGCACAATTATGATCCGTCCTTGAAAAAATCTAAATCGGTTTATCTAATCCATTGTGAAAATATTATTTCAGATCACAAAAGTCAGTTGTGGCCGTATTATTGGGTTTGCGTGGGCCTTTTTGAGTAATTTACTTAAGCTGAAGAACATACTTGCATGCCATTGTGACTCATGAGTCCTTGAGGGCATTTGAAAGACAGGCATAGAGCGTATCAAAAAAATAAAAAATAAGTGGAATTATGGTTACAAGTATGAAATTCTCATAACAAGGTCTTTTATTGTAGTTCTTAATAACTCCCTAAGAATTCCTTTTTGCCGAATCTTAAAACATGGTTGATCCGAACTAGATTGGGTGATGGAGGGTAGTGGGGGGTGTGGGGAGGGAATTGGCAAAATTGCCAGCATAAAACTATTGCTGCAGTGTAGCCTTCACTGATTGGCTGTTGTTTGTAACTTTGGCTGTAAATCATTCTTAAGTAAGCTACATTCCCATCGTTAGGCATGTTAATTAATTTCAATCCAATATTCAAGTGCTGTTTTTATTTCTGTCTCTCTGTAGGGCTGTATGAAAGTATGAGGCAGGCTGACTTGAAGAACTGGTCCCTGGAACCGTCACAGTTTGCAGACCTGGCCAGTTCTCTGAACCAGTTTTTCCAACAGGCAGGAATGCTGCAAAACAGTGGTGGCCTCCTCTCACCAAGCTCAGGAGCTGTATCTCCCAGTAAGCTCTCAAACAGTCATGTGACTATTTAAAGGCATTGAAGACTAGCCCCAAACCGAGTGCGGCGATCTGAAAAGTTAACTTTATGTTGCTTGCAGGTGACGTTTTGTTTGTGTCGCTACAAAATGCAGACAGTAATGAAACGTGATACCTTGTTATCTTTAGCTGGACCTGAGATGTCCATCGCTGTATCGTTTATACACTGTGCTGTGGGTATTGACTTCAGCTGTATGTACTAACTGTACACTAGTGTCTAATTACCGACGGTAGCAAGCTGTGTGTGTATTTTCTGGGATCGATGGTGGTGTCTAACACTTCTGTTACACCTCATTCGAAAGTAGGTCAGATTACCGGCATTAGACGTTTCTTTTTGCGCGAGTCTTCACACCCTTTAAGCTTCACTTTGAATGTGCATTATGTAAATTTTATATGCGTCATCATTTACCATCTGAATATGTATCACCATTTATGATGAAAGAAAACAAATTGAGCGTACAGTTATTGGATTTATTGGAAAATCGATTGACGTAAATTTAACTTCTGATTGTTTTCTTGTTTTTCCTTTTGGTTTGGACGCTCTCATATGTCACCCAATAACTTTTGGGCGGGTTTCTTACTTTTGGACATTTGCGTTAGGTGTTTTTGTTTCGGCTTCAGGAATTGAAAATGTGCCTTGAATTTGAATGCTTTTAATTAGTGACATGTCTCCTGTTAGTTTTGAGTAAACTTTGGCTGAACCACTAGCTACTTCACGTCATTGAGTTGACTCAAATGTGAAACTCAGTCAGTCAGTCAGTTGTTTTCTTTATTGTCTCTGTTCAACAGGAAGTGCCTATAACAGCAGTCACCATAGCAACATGTCAAACTCGACACTAGACTCTAACATGATGAGCCCCAATAACAGCAGTGGTTCGCTGGGGATCTCCCCTCACATCAGCCCCCGGATGCACCATCAGGCCGTTTCACCCCAGCAGCTGCAACCCATGCCCGCCCCCTCGGTGGTGGTCCATCCCGTGACAGATGACGTGGAAGACACCTTTGACTGGGATAGCATCGTTTAGGCAGAGGCAGGCAGTAATTGTTGCTGTGTTTGAGTTTGTGTGTGATCAAATTGTGTTTCATTAATCTGAACTGAAATCCTAAGGAATGCAGCCTTTTTGCCCCCTTTTATCTCATTTCTCACTCACGGTCTTGCTTGCAGAGCAACTTTGATCTATGACCTCTCCGTTCTCCTGTTGTTCATCGAATCAGCTGTGGCTGCGGAGTATTGCTTGTTGGTTTCAAAAGTATCATTTGGAAGAGTTTGGGGAACAGGATGGAATATGGTAACACAGAAATATGATCAAGGAAGGGGGGGGGGGAGGGTCATGACTGAGGTTAATTGTCCAATGAATAGACAGTATCAGTCAATATGAAGAATAATAACCACCAATATTAATATTCATAAGATCAAATTCCATTTGAATAGACATCAGTGTATAAATAATAATACCCACTAACATTGATATTCATGAGGTCAAATGCCAACTGTGAATAGTCAGTGTATCTTAAAATGAAGAATAATAACCACCAATATTAATACTCATAAGCTAAAATTCCATATGAATAGACAATACAGTTTATAAAGAATAATATCCACTAACATTGATATTCATGAGGTCAAATGTCCACTGAATAGTCAGTATATCTTAATATGAAGAATTATAACCACCAATATTAATATTTATAAGATCAAATTACTATTTGAATAGACAGTATCAGTTTATAAAGGATAATATCCACTAACATTGATATTCATGAGGTCAAATGCCAACTGAATAGTCAGTATATCTTTATATGAAGAATTACATCCCCTAATATTAATATTCATGAGGTCAGATGTCAACTGAATAATCATAGTCATATTGACATGGGGTCAACCTCAGGCTTTGTCAGTCAGTTGTTGGGAAGGTTATTTATGATAATAAAGAACTCTGTTGATTTCATTGGTCATCCTCTTGTGTAGTGTTGTGCCGATATCATTTTTTGATGATATCCGATATTCCAATCAAGATATCGGCCCGATATAGATACGGAGGCTTTAAACAGCCAGAATGAAGGTCAAATCGCACTGCATTGTTCGTAGGTCTGAATATGTCATGTTTACAACTTTGTGCAAACATTTCTTGGATTCATGCCAAGAATATTTGCAGGGGCAAAAACAGGTGTCATCGGGGTATGTTCAGTTTTAATTATGTCGTGTACACTTGTATAATACAGAGGCCAGGCTGCCTTGAACGTTATGTTAAGTCGCTTGACTGGTCTGTTGACAGATCGTTATCTGTAAATATTTTTCAGAAACTTGCGTCATGTTTCTTTGACCAGCTGATTGGAATATTGACCACTTGCTATAAACAAAAGGAGACTGAGGCTAAAGAAATGGGGTTTTTCGAACAGATTAATAAATAACAGCCAGTAACAAGAAGTGCCTTTGTTGTGACAAGAAAACAATGTTCAATATCTGTGTGCATTTATTGGTAATGAGGCTAAAGTTTACCGATACCGATATATGCTGCGATATTGCAAATATCGGCCGATACCGATATCGCAAACGATTATCGGCGCAACACTACTTTTGTGTCTAAATAGAATCAAGCAGTACAATATGTTATGATAAAGTAATTATATTATTATTAATTAATTAATTAATATCAGTCTTCTTATTGCCTGAAGCCATCGCTGTAGAGGATTAATTGCCCTGTATAGTTGATTACCCTTGACATATAGAGACAATCTAGTAATTTGCCAGTCAGGGAAAACTTGGTTCAAGAATGTTTCATGTTAGCATTGGGATAATATGGATGACAAACCCAGCGAGGGGTTACGGAACTTCAATCTAGGAAAAAAATCAGAATTTTCAGCTTCATTTTTTTTAAGGAAAGCAGGAAGGAAAAATCATCAACAACAATGTGAGCGTATACACAGTTCGTATAGACCTATCACTATGTGTCTGTCGATGTGTCTCCAAATCTGTTAGTCTGAAAAAACTGCATAAAATTGGCCAAATTTCTGAAGTGGTTTTACGAAAATGACTGAGATTCAAAAATGTCCTTGACTACTCTAGTAGTTTTAAGGCCTCTTGAAGGAACAGTTTGCCCTTTAGCAAGGTTTACAGACCATCATAACGTTACAAAGACCGTTACCGAGGTACGTGTGGGTCATTTGTTTTAGTGATCCCCCTCCCCCCCCCCATATTACCTTTTTGGAGTGTGTACTAATACTTACTATTAAGTTAGCATCTGTTCATAGATGATATACTTATAAATAGAACAATTTGAGGAATGATAAAAGAAGTCATTTTATATCTCTCTTCGTTTTGGAAGGCCGTCTTAAGCATCATTCTGCCTTGGAGCACTGTCACAGAGAGGCAATTGACCATAGCCATTAGTGAGGTACATCCTCTGTATGTTTGAGTGTGGACTTAAAAATCATAGCTCACTCCAAAGACTTTTGTCATTGCCCCCCTCCCCCCATTAACGTTGACAATACACATTGCTGAAGACGTTTGACTTAAGAGATGATGGTATGCTTTAGAAGGAGTTTTATTTCAAAATGTAACGTGAGGGAAGGTAGAATTTACTACTCATTTCAGTCGACGAAAGAGAGCATCGTAAATTCAAGCATTTCTCTCGACAGTCTTTTTGAAATATTAGTCGATGCAACATTTTGCTTGATATTCTATCAAATACAACTCACAAAATGTGTGATATCTGTGAAGAAACGTTGTGACGCCGAGAAAAGGAGGTCTAAGGTTCCATGTCTCCAAAAAAGAACAAAATTAGAAAACGCTAATGATGACAATGATGACTTCAAATCCAGATCAATTTATTTACAGTTTTGTCAGACTTTCGTCCATCATCACATCTTTGAAATTGTTATTTTTTCCTTCCAAATTTACACATCTGATGCAAGGGTTTTTTTTTTCTGTCCAAATTTTAACATTTGATGCAACGGATGACAATGCAGATAAGCAGTGTACACAGACATGAACTACAACTACAACAAAAATGATTTAAAAATCAGTTTTTGTATCGATTTTGGAAGATGTCTGATTCTGTTTGATACCAAAGACAGATCACATCGCAAATCACTAGCTTTAATACCTTTCAAGTCTTCATTTCAAATAATAATTATGACGAACAAAATTATGGGAAATTAAAGAAAAATGTGTTCCTGTCAGTGAGTGTTTTGAACTTGTCCACTTTCCTTGTAAAAATTTCTTGTTCCTGTCAGTCATTTTGCAAAAAGTTTTTACAGTAAGTAAGATATTTTGACCCACAAAACAAGTTTTTTATTAACACCACCTCTAAAGCCTTGCATGAATTGAATACCAGTTTTTTCTCAGTAATTTGTACATACCAAGTGTCCTTTATATTTTGCTGCATCAAATTTATAACAACTTTGGTTTCTTTCGTCACGTTTAGACGACTGATTATGATTTCATTTGGTAAAAATAAATTCATTTGGAATTTTATTTGTTTGTTGTTGTGGTTGGAATGTAATATTCGTCTAGCAGAAGTAAAGATTATTAAAGGTCTATAATTGAGGGAATCGTCCCGGGTCTCGCTCTTCACACCTCTGCTAAATTGCAGGAATCGGTGCTGGAAAATATATTTTGTACCCTGCAACCAGGAGGGTAATAAAAGGGGCATCTGTTGAACGTTTGAGTAGGATTTACTGTTGTTCCCAGTGTAAGAATTCTATAATTTATATTCATGATTATTGCATGTTAAACTCTGTATACATTATTAGTTTTATAGAGCAATTATTGGGTATAATATTCATGAATCATGATTATTCATTGTTAAAAACTAGTCCGATGTGGAGACAAAATCCACTGTGAATGAAATATTGGGTGAAGGAACGATAAAATATAGACTGCCAATATTAATATTAATTTAGAGGAGGGCTGTATAAATGGGTTTTTTTTTGGAGGGGGAGGGGGGGGGGCTTAGTTGTGGATGGAATAAGTTACTTTAGATTTATCTGTTTTAATAATCTTCAGATTAATAGTTCAACTGTGTAAAGTTGTAAATATGATTTAATATAGATTATCATTATTTAAAAAACAAAAAAAAGCTGTATGAGGTATGCTAAAATATGCAATTTTGTATGAATGTTCAAATTTTTTGATAGAGTGTGAAATGGAGATGAATATAGGTGATGCACATGTAAGACCAGTCTATCTTTAAAAATTTCAGAAATAATCATTTATATTATAATTTTTGGAAATATATTCTTTGTGTGTTCATAAGAGACAAAGCAGGTGGAAGGAATAAGAGGCAAGGCTATACCAAAGAAGAAGGCGCAAGAAGGAGAAAGCTCTTTACCAAAAATGAGCTCTGGAAAAAAATGTACATGTGGGAAAAGTCCTGTTAAAGTAAAAATCTTGAAAAAGAGTTTATTAGTACCATGGCATCCATTGTTCGTAAAACAGGTCTTAGCCAATACCTATCCGGTTGCCCTAAGTCAAAGGTCAGCAAACTATGGGGCCTGACCCAAAAAGTGAGTCGTGACAAAGATTTTGGTGGGTCACAGTATTACTCCGGGTCAGAAAATTTTATCTACAGTGTTTTGGAGCTTTACTATTAAACGTCCATAGCCTGCCCGACGTATCTTGCATTCTGAGTATTGATTCTGAGAGGGTGTAGGGGAAGGGGAGGGTGGAGGGTGGGTCATGGCTCTGTCCTCATAGAAGTTCCTGTACCGTGGGCCTAACATGCCACACAGTGATGTTAATTTGCCTAATTTGGGTTCTTTTGCAATAGAGTAAGTAAATTCTTCACTGCAGAGTGAAGTGTTACCAGCTACGTCAAAGTCCCGATTACTTTGGCTCTAATAAAATCATTCAGATATTACATTAATGTTCAGTAGCAAAACAGGTCATTGTGGCTGATAATACAGGTATCCGTGTCATACTTTGGTTCTTACAGAGAAATAATGCACAGTTAGGTATCACTTGTTGGCCATTTTCATTATCCATTACTTGGATGCTTTCACATGCTATTAATAGGCTATGAGTCATCATTTTTGTGGCCCCGGGAATATTGAGTTGCATATTATAGCTGCAAAAGGGATTTATTTATTACTGTGCACCATGAGCTGTGTTTTTTATAGTGAACTGCATATTATTTAACATTGAGTTGACTCATTAAAAGGTAAGATGTTTCATCGGTAAACCTGTCATGAGGTGAGGATCCAAAGTGTTTCTTTTTGGTTTCCAATATACCTTCAGATTTTCACCTTAGATCATGTGATTTCATCAAATGGGGTGCTTAAAGTTACCTCAAGATGAGACCAAATATTAGCTATTAATGGTCTTGTTTGAAAGTTTAACAAGAAATCTGATATATTCTTAACTTTGCATTTTCATAGTAAAATTTGCTGCAGGATTCTCTTTCTTGGTATATTGTTTTGTTACCACTATAATGATCAATTCATGTTGTAATGCTTTGAGACGTAAATTTTCGTACAGAACAGTCATAACAGGAAATTGTCAATCGTGAAAAGTAATGTAGCAAACATTCCCTCTGCCCCCATTCCCACCCTCCACCCCTACCCCTTCTCCTCTAATCGTCCACATCCTGTCCAACAAAGTGAGACTTTTTGATCACTTCTCATCCCATGGCCTATGGTAGCATTTCAGCCCTTGCATACTCTTGTTTTTGTGGTATTAATGTAGCATGCATTGTTTACACATCCAGAAAGTTAAAAATCAAATTCAAATAGTTTTACAGTGTTTGGTGAGTCTTTGATCGAAGACTGACAATGTTGACACCGATTGGGTTTGCTTTGTCTCCAAGTTGTGTTTTTGATGTGTTGTGTTTTAATAGTTAGAGGAATCGGAGCTGTAGAGTATTTTCAATATCAAAACAGGATCTAGTAAAGGAGACTACAGCAGTTTGAGATAAAACAACAATTTAACCTGAAGAGTTAATTTCTGTGTACAAATAGACGTGTACAAATGGCCTGTAAACATGTGCGCAAAAGTAGATGCATTTAGAAACAATATCACTTTTAAGCTCTCATGCATAGTTTATATTAAACCTTATCTATTTTAGAGAAAGAAAAATGTATTTTATTTTATCCAAAGGATCATGATGGTATATATATCTGCTGTTTTTATTAAATACCATATTGGTTTTTTTGTTTTTTTTTGCTTTGATACACATAATGTGACTGTTTGGTTTGTGCAAAGCCATTGTTATACATAAGTATTGGGGATTATGAAGCTATGTATATAGTATTGCAAATGACCCTGTTTTTTTTCCCCTTTTGTGTGTTTCTTACCTTTTGTTGAAAGTTTGCTAGAATTTGTAAATATGTTCCACAAAATTTACAAAATGTATACTTCATTACATTTGTAGAGTTATATTATAATCTTTTGTACATATTTGTAGGTAAGATACAGATTTCTTAACTGAAACATTTTCAACTTTTTTTTTTTCTGAGAATGCTGTGTGAAGGTTTCAAGAAAATTAAATCTGCCTTTCGTGGCACAAACATCTGGAATCATTTGTTATGTAACATTTGTGTCAGTGAAAAAATAGCATGTAGCCCCACATAGTTGCTACTGTTTAACACACCCAATATAGTAGCAGAAAGTGTTCCCTACAGCCTTATTACAAAAATAACTTAAAACACCTGAGCCACTTGTTTCGGGGAGCTCGCATGGTACAAAATGCTTGTTTTGTCTTCTACCTTTGGTTACTTGCCATAGGCATGCATATGAAATCTAGACTTAATCGTACTTGCAAACATCTCCTTTCAGTAGTGTTATAAACCACACTTTCAGTAGTATTTCCCTCTCACCATACTTTATCACTGTCCATAACAGCTGTAAGATGTCATTGCTGATTTCAGCTATTACCAATAGGTTAAAGATTCTTTGCAAAGTACCATTAAAAGGTGATTTCATTCTGACCATTAAATACAGGCAGTATCTTGAAGTCACTTTATCAATTTTCGCCATGTGACCATAACAACAGGTCAACAATTATCTGATCAGCTATAGATGAAGTGACAGAAATTGTCACAATATTTTCAAACTGGTAGAAATGGGGTGTCCATTTCTGGTTGCAGACTTCATATGTTAGCCGAATTTGACAAACACTGCTATGATCTCTAGGGAGTAAACTAGTTCCTCTAGAGCAATTTGGTCAATGATAATGATCTTGTTGACAGTTTTGTGTTTTATAATCCTTCACCTCAAAGATGATGTAGAATGCCAAAGTGCTAGCTCATTTGAAAACTCATTTAACATGTGATGCTTTAAAACTAAGAAATAGAATCTTGCAATATTATTGCAAATTAAGTCTTAATAGCCTAAAACTGATGAGGATAGCAAGACAACTTCCAAGAAGACTTCCTGCCATACTCTTCAACCACAAAACAAGTTTTAATACTTCAAATGATTCGAAAGAAACCACTTTAGTCATATCCTGAAATCAAAACTCACTGATAGTGTGCTACATAGCTTCCACTGATATTTTCTGCTGAATAATGAAAACAAACTTCATATTTAGGTTATACTGCTTTTGTATGAGGCATCTGAGAAATATGTAACAGACGCTAGCATTGGCCAGCTGGAGAATGGGTTGAATGAGTAATAGGGTATTAGGAGATCATGGAAAGATCATGGGAAGATCATGGGAAGATCATGGGAAGATCATGGATATATCATGGATGGACGACACCAGTGAGGTCTCATTTATACAATTGAGATTCCATGCTGGCTTTAAGTCATCACGTCTGCTTTCCTAGCCATTTTGTTTAAAATCTTGACAAGCCCTTTGGAGACAGATCATTATTGGACCATGAATATCAAAGACATGTTCAGAGTTACCCATGCAGATGTTGTCCATGTTCATTTAGACTCTCTCTATATAAGAGCTAGGGTAGGAGTAAGGGGAACCCCTTCCCCTCAAATCTCAATTTCTGCAAAAGAAAGGGGAAGAAAAAGATACATTCCAATTCTCCTTACTAATGTTTTTTAGTGTATTTGCAATCATTATGAGAGAACAAGAAATATCTAAAAATGCTGTAGCAACTGGTAGTCATCCTCCAGAGCTTGGCCCTCTTTGCAGCTCCAGTACCCCAAGTCAATACCAGTGTAGCCCCTTCCCCTCCCCTCTGACCACCCTAAAAAACAAAAAACCCTACTACTGTGCTGTATCTAGCTGCAGTAGCATCTGGAAAGTTCTTCTCTGTGATGGATGGGATGGTAATTAGGTAGCAGATACGGTTCTCTGAATATGGAATGTTTAAAAGGCATTGAAGACTCGCCCCAAACCGCCATCTGAAAAAGTTAACTTTCTGTTGCTTGGAAGTGAAGTTTTTTACATGTCGCTACAAAATACAGACAGTAATGAAACGTAATACCTTGTTATCTTTTATCTAGACCTGAGATGTCCATCGCTGCTATGTACAGTGTTGTGGGTATTGACCGTAGCTGTATGTATTGACTGTACGACTAGTGTCTAATAACCGACGGTAGCAAGCTGTGTGTGTGTAGTTTCTGGGATCGATGGTGGTGTCTAACACTTCTGTTACACCTCATTCGAAACTAGGTCAGATTACCGGCATCAGACGTTTCTTTGTGCGCGATTCTTCAATGCCTTTAAGGGTCAAAACTCAAAAAACAAAAAATGGTCCATAACAAACAAAAGCGGTGCTCTTTTCATCATTTATTAAAAGCCATCTTATATCTACACCAAAAGTATACTCTGTTAATAGGAAAAGATAATGTTAATGATCTCACACGCCCATAGTGATTACATTTGCATGCGTTCATATTGACTATTAGCAGGGACTAAGTGAAGGGTAAAGTAACATCGCTTGATGATACCAAACTTCAGTGAAGGCAACTTTGTTCAGTTTATATCTTTATGACAAATTTGTGTCCACAAAGATCATCAAAACATTATGAAATATGTCTTTAAATACAAATGGATCATCCGAAACAATAAAAAAAAATTGTTCTGAAAGTTTGATCACAGTTTTTGAAACTTCATTGAATGATATTAACATATCTAGCAATTTTTAGCATCACTATATAATCCCTTAAGAAATTAAAAAAACATACATTTTTCAAAGATGTCTAATGTCTTCGACCCAGCAATTAATATCCTTTGTACTCAACTTTTGCATAGATTGTGCAAATGTGTATTCCAGAAATGACTTCCCTTAATAGCTATCAACAAGGTACAAGACCAAGAAAATCACTAAGAAAAGACAGAAAAGTAAACAGGGAAACACAGCACCGTCCATTTGCAAACAAATTATCCTCTGATTAAGTAAGTCTGCCCAAAAGTGTTAGCTCAGTGGTTAATGCCGGTGCCTTCCAATCATAAGGTCCCCGGTTCGAGTCACTCTCAGATTAATGTATGTCGTCCAGTTACAGAGTTGTTGACAATTAACAATTCATAATCATGGACGTTAAATATGAATGTAAGAGGCTGACTTCGGTCAGCTTGCGGCTGTGATAAGCCAATGAGGCTTCTTCGCGAGTTCCTGGTTGCAGGAGGATCTAATATACATACATAAACACAAAACTCAATTGCTATAGACCATTTTAATAGGGTATACATTTAAAAACAAATTGTTAAGAACTGTTTCAACACAAAAGCAAATTTCTCAATATTATGTACATTGACAAACAAGCGCGGATGTAATGATTATTCAACTGCCCAAAGTTGAAGAATGTCTTTAAACCTGCAAACTCATTGGACATTTAAATAGTTCCAATGGAGAATGCATAATAGCGAAGAAGAAAAATAACAACAAAAACATGCGGTATGCTTTTGAAAGACTAAGCTTTACTGATCACTAAGCAATGCCTGGAGTAGCTTACAGCCCGATACAGAGTGGGGGGGGGGGGGAACTAGTAACCTGCACTAGTCTAGCCTGCAAGGAGCATAGCCAACAGGTATGTTGACAATCTAGGAATGTGTTTTTGAGAATAGGAGGGAGGTAGAGAGACAAGTGGATGGGAGAGGATGGAGAAGGTGTAGTTACTGTTTCCAGAAGTTATGTATTTGAACTACTACAAAGGGGTGGGGGGGGGGGAAGGGAGCAATCACTGAATTGGTATTGTGAGTAAGTTTGGGGAAAGACAACTCTTTGCCATTTCTTCACCCTTCCAACTTTCTTCCTCTCTCCCTTTCTCCCTTCTCCCTCTCCACCCTTCCCTCTATATCTATCCCTGCCCCCTTCTCTCTCAACACTCATGTAGCATCTCTCTCTCCTGTGAACAACAGCAACATCCAACTCAGACACTATCATTTTCCATCACCCAAAGTACATCTGCTCTTAGAATTCTGAGTAAAATGTTTCTAAACTAGACTTAAATTTTCTTGTTTTACTACTTTTTTTTAGTACTTATTTTTTTGTGGAAATGGCAGTAAATCTCACAGATCATCTGTTAACTTTCTGATTGACTAGCCTGAATTCACAAGTCGAACAAAGCAGTCATTTGTATTTGCCTTCCAAAAATGACACACCAGTTTCCATAACCCACCAGATACAATGAAATAAAGCAGTGCAGTGCTATGCACAAACCCTATACAGTATTGCCAAAGGTGGGTACCATTAGCTGTTGATTAGACTTTACCAGTTCACAGAAACAACAACTCTGCCCATATTCTTATATGCGAATTAAGATCTGCATTCTGCAGCACATAACAACTGTTGAAAGTGTGATAAAATTTGATTCTAGTTTGGAAGGTTACACAGGTTTTGTCACTAAATTTGTAACGATAATGCAACAAATAGTGGATTTTGTGCTAATATATTTTGTACCATTGGACAGAGACAAACATTGTGCAACAACCAACCAGCTGGCTTTCCAATAAATATATACACACTTTTAAAAACTAGATTATAAACCAAATGACCCAAAATAAAATATTTTACCTTCCCAGACAGATTTGGTCCTCCAAAAACCTATACCATACCAAAAACTTTCTTTCCTCCGAATAATATTTGAATAAAGGAAAAAATAAAAGCAGAAAAAAAAGGCAAAGTTTTTCAACAAGACCCATTAATAGGTTAAAGCTGCCAATTGGAAGAAAGATTTCAAAGGCATTAATTCCATTCACTGCTAACTAATTAAATCAATAATTTTGATGAAGATAATGTATATCATTTGAACATTTTTGAATTATAAGAAATCGCTGCTAACTTTAAAAACTAGCTTGACAGCAATAAAATTAACCACCCTGGCCCAGGGATGAGTGGTAAGAATTGTCACCACTGTGGAAAGACAAGAGTTCTCTGTCTGAGGCAGACAGACTTGGTCAATGCATCTACAGTGCTGTACCTCAATAGAACAGCAACTCAAATTCATTGCCATTGTTTTGACCTTTAATCTGTGTTTCTCTAAACTTTCAAATTCTTAAAATCTGGAAGACATACATGAATGAGGGTTCAAGGTTCAATGATCCTGGATTGTAACTCAAGTCTTCAAAGCCGCAGATTCTAAAGGTTTTATTTATAGGAATTGACAATGCAAATATCCAATTCGACTGTTATTGATTTTATATTTATTTGTCCAGACTTATAAAAGGAAGGTTGAACAGCATGGCATGGCCTTGAAAGAAACGTATATTGGATTTATTTTAAGTACTGTAACATCCACTAGCTCAGTGTTTCCTAACCTTTTCCACTACTAGTATCCTCTAGCAATTGGATTTTTTTTTTTGGCAGTTCCTGTACCAGCCTTGGATGAATGCTTTTCACATATAAATTAATTATTTCTACCTATAGCTTCACAACCCCTAGAGTCCTGTCCTCACATGGATTCAAGGTTAAGAAACTCTGCACGACGCCCTCTATTGTTTTAGGGTGCTTCTGGAGATCGCCATTAAGATAATTGCTACCATAATCTATAACTTTAATTTATAAAAGATATAAAACATTAATTAACATCTGTTAGACAGATTGTATCTCTGAGGATCATCCACACCAAAAGTAATATTTAATATCAGTACAAACCATATTTGAATAAAATTCAAAATAAAACACTGAGAAAAAGCGTAGCATATAAAGATGAACAAACTGATATTCCATATCAATAAGTTTGACGTTTAGTCGAAAAGATTATATCTCTTAAAAATAACAGATTCGATGGATGGAAATAATAATAAAATTTTTCATCTAAACTGCATGATATCAATGAAGCCAAAGAAAGCTTAGGTCTTCCATTGAACATTGTTCTTCATTCCCCTCTTCGGCAATGACAATTTATATAAAACTTAATATTAACCAACCAAAATGATTTGCACTATGATCAAAGTATAAAGTCTCCATCAAAACATTGCAAGTCTAAGCAGAAATTTAAAAAAAAGAAAATTGCCTGCATATGGATGAGTTTTGAGCAGCAAAACTGATTCTTTTCAAATTTCTATACTATCTACTTCTGCAGTTAGAGCTGCATCAAAGTTCTGGGAAGTAGAGGTTCCTATCCCATAATTTCCAACATTGCCACCCTTCATTCCAGTTTTCAGACCAGCTCTTAGCTCTTCCTCCTCTGGCAATCTCTCAACTTTCAGACTTTGAGCCTTGTTTGCGGAACTTGAATCTTTGGAGGGAGGAAGTTCTCTGTTTCGCTCCGGTCGTCCTATTTCTACGTTACCTTGATCGTTTTTAACATCCGTCTCCTCCTGGAAGCTGCCGTGCTCCTCTCTTGTACCTCCGCCTACAACTGCCTCTGATATCTCCATCATCGACTGACTTCTCTTCTTGTCCTGCGTCGATCGGGATTGGAAGAGATTTAATGACGGACTCTTTGTGACGTCCGAGGAGAATCCAGTCGCCTCTTCCATCTTCTTTCGGGTCGGTGAGAGATTCAGATCCTTGGCGTCGATGCACAGCGTCTCCTCCGATTGATCATCTGATTGGGCCTCTTCCCCCGAATCTGGCGGCCGATCTTTCGTCAAGAGCTTTCCTTTGGTCAGTTTACTGAGGCAGGAAGATGTCCTTCTCTCTTTTTGCCTGATCCCCATTTCTTTCAGAATAACGTCCATCTTGTTCGAATAGTCCAAATGACCGCTGACCTGTGATTGCAGATGGTGACCATCAAAGACTTTTAATAAATACTTGCTGTCGTAAACAAGAGATGTAAACAGATTCCAAAAGTGCAGGGATAGGAAACAGTTAATAAACAAAAAAATATGATCTTTCATTTCTATCATGAGTGGTTCCCCTCCCACCCCCCCCCACCAAAAAAAAAACACCATTTCATTTTCTGCAATTGAACCACAATTCGAGCAGTTGCTGGTATCTCTTAGTGGTACCCCCCCCCTAAAAAAACAAGAGCATCAATGATGCAGTATCTCAATACTGGAAGTTTTAATTTTTATTCCTAATTTCAAATCTTTGCTCTGTCTCTACAATTATCAATATCAATCATGTTACAACAAATACATAACTTGCATTTTTGCTACTTTGCCACGAATAGTCTCTGCAGGTTACATTTTATCCTGCTAGTCTTGCCTTTAGCGCTCATTGACTGTTAGTCGAAAGAACGACATTGCAAGGTTTAGTAATGTCATAGAATACCTAAGAACTTGTTTCTTATGTGGTATCCTTCATCTTAGGTCAGTCTCTGTTGGACTTTTTGGTCATATAGTTTGACGTCAATGACAACAGCCAAATTAGAAGAGGCGAACAACTCGACCATATTCTTGATGCCTGCCTTGGGAGCTAGGCCTATTGACCTACTGTATGTTACTGTAGTGGTGACTACCATCAAAACTGTGTCCATTTCTAGATATCAAAACAACCCACGTTTTTCCATCTCAATTTTTTGGACATGAAGATTTCATGGATTTATGACTTGGAAAAAAATAATGTAAAAGAAGATTACAAGTTTTTATATGCAAGTGATGGGTGGCCTCCTCTTCCCCTAATAGCCACCTCAGTTCCTCTCCATTTTGTTATTTTATTTTAATTCTTTGTACATTTGATGTCAAACATTACAGGTTCAAAAGAAAGCTAAACATACTTCATATAACCTTATACATCTTATATCCTTATAAATAAAACATAACCTTATACAATTTTTATAGTCTTATAAAAGTTGTGATGCTATGGCCGGCTCCTCTTTTATACGTACCCATCAAACAAACTTACCCTGGTCCTTCCTAGGAAAAGCTGTCTGAACACCAGTACAATGCTAATGTGGCTATCACTGAAAGCCTAATAGGCCTAGGTCTATATATTTTTTTTTTAAATGCACTAGGCCTACAGTAAGTAGCCTTCAGAAATACAAGAATGTGTATACATAATTATACAAAATACATGAAGGGCAATCAAACAAACTTATCATGGCCCTTGCTCTGAAAAGCTACCTGAACACCAGTACTATCCTTAAATGGAATTCAGCAGTACAGAATGTAATTAGCATGCAATACACTAGCACCTCGCGTACCTAACTACACTACAGAAATTGGTCGCGAGCGTAGCCATTTTCGTGTAGCTGTTATGAGTCATAGCCAATCTGCTACAAAACAGACTTGGGGCGGGGCTTAATCATCAAAAACGGACCTTTTTACTAATAGTAGGGGCGGCAGCTCAGTGTTGTTTTAAGAAAGAAAAATCATTTAAACATCAGATAAAGCAAATAAAAGCCATAAAATGTCATATACAGGTAGTAAAATTCTTATTAATACCTACCTGTAAACAACAAATGAAAGTTTAAAATGTTAATAAAATATATAATACATAGGACCCTATCTTAGACGATACCACTGTTGAAAGACAGTTCTATTCTATTCTCTTTCATAAAACATAAGTTTTGGAGCGTGTGCAAAACAGGTCTGCCAAAGTGTGTTTTCAGTCCAAATTGGCCCGATTTGGACATAAATCGGTGAAAAAGTCACAGAATGAGATACAATTCTGGAATAAAAAATAGTAACTTTTGTTGGTCTATATGATATATTCTTGCTCTGGAAATTCCAGAGAAAAAGAACTTTGTTTGAAGACGCTGAAAAATTTTTAAGAGAAGAGAGAGTCCCACTTACTGTTACAATATCTCTATACATGTAATGTATTGAGATAAAAACCTACAAGAAATGAAACTTTTCAATGTTTCTTGCAATCAAACAATTTTATGGCAATTGGCTGTGGAATTATTCTTGATATGGAAATGATATAATTAACTTTTATACATGGAGTATTAGATAGACCCTATTCGTGAACACCAAACCCCTTACATTATGACAGAACCAAGGGAGGTGGTATGAAACTGACCATGGGTACAGAAAGAGGGCTTCCATATTTTGTGCTGTCGTTACTTACAATTTCTGTGAGGTCTTTGTTGACCATAATGTCATGCTTCCATGGAACGGCATCCAGTCCCACGATGTTATTAACCTGAGCAGAGGCTGTCCTATACACAAACTGAAGTAGCCAATCACCTCTATAGAAAGATAAAAAAAACATTTTTACTATATCATTATTGAATGGAAAGAGCAAAGAAATTGATGGCTAGTATGGGATAACAACCTGTGACATCTGGGCTACAAGGGCAGCGCTCTACCTACAGAGCTATTCAGCCCTTAGCTGGTGGCGATCCCCGTTTAGACATTTCTTTGCTGGGGGCGCTATTATGGTCGACCTCTGTAACCGAGTACTGAATAAACATAGTATCGAGAATGCAGACTGAATATCTTGACATTCTCATTAATTATCATTAATCATCGAACCACCCAACTGGTAAATAGTGAAATAACCCCCTCTATTGTGGTCGGCCACCGTAACAAGGTACTGAATAAACAGAGTATCGAGAATCCAAACTGAATCTCTCGACATTCTCATTAATGATCGAACCATCTAACGTAAACATCATTCCTAACCATTGAGGAGTACTACTAAAGACGATTTAAATATCTCAGTTTGGGGAACTGCATTGAGGATGGCAGTAACACTGCTTGTTAACATTTGACCATTAATTCTCACCTGCAGTAGCCATTGTAAATCTTGCCTGCTACCACCCTGGGAAACTGTTCCCAGATATCTCTATCAAATGGAACAGGTGCACCAAGAAGGTAGACATCTTGGATAATCCCTTCACATCCTGCAGGTTCAAACAGTGTATAGAGAAGTATTCACTGACGATCTTATAAGTAACAAATGGCATGTCAAAAATATTAATATTATATTCTAATACCCTGGTGTTCAGGTGGGGCTCTTGAGCCTTTGCAGGAACCCCCAATTTATATATATATATATAAATATATAATGGGGGGGAGGGGGTCCTTAACAAATTTGGAAGGAGAACAAATTGCCCATTATTGTGGGAGAAAAAGGAAAAATCTGTGAACATAAATTTCTTCAAAGTTGCAAAATAAAACACAAGTTTTCTTCATCGGATATATTACTTTCCTGAAAACTTTCAAGGTCTCCTTTGCCTGACAGGACTCTATCTAATAAATATTTATGGGCGTGATTAGCATATGTCCAACCATAGCATTTATTGATCTGTTTAAATGGTCAGACTTTACCAAGATGGTCAAATGTCTACTTCGCTAAAAAAAAGATTTTAACACTTAATTGCCTGAAGCCTGCCCATAGATACACTGCATGACTTTCCATGATGCTAACATAGCGTTTTACCATTTTTTGTAAAAGCCAAGAATGAGCCTGAGGTCATTTAATGCCTTTGGCAATTACTGTTTTGACAAAGGAAAAAAAAAACAGTCACAATTCTCTCAAACAGAGCACCAAGTGTTTGATAAATCAAAACAGCTTCACCCACTTCCATAAAGGAGTAGAAAAAGACAAGACTCTCACCTGTCCTGGATGCCAACTCCTTGAGACAGAAATAAATTGCCCTGGCACCCATGCTGAAACCGATGAGGGTTATAGGTCTCTTACCCTAACAGGGAAGCAAGAGAGAAAGGGGCATCACAAGCACAAGCTTCAAAATATTATTGAACTTCACCAAAAGTTAATTCTTTCACCTACTGCTAGAGCCGATGGTTTTATCGCGCTGACATGAATATATTGAACACGAAAATGGAAAAACCTCTGACAGTTCTTTGTCATAATGGTTGAAAACATTTGTGAAATACATGATTTGGGGAATCCCCTGGTTCACCTCTCAAACTATGTTGGTTAATTAATACTGCAGATGATGGTAAAAATGTTAAACCAAATAAATCCGAAATATAAATTAGTAATTAAAATCTTCTTGTAGTCATGGGTGATATACAGACCAGTGGCGTAGGAAGGTACTTTTGAGTGGGGGGGCTGAAGACTGATGGCCGGCCTGGGGGGAGGTTTAAGGGGAGGGTGTGTCCCCCTCCCCTTTGGATTTTTTTTGAATTTCCAGGTGGCCTCAGATGCAATTTGGTGCAATATAGCACACTACAACACCCACTCCATTTTGTAACTAATTTTGCATTTTCACCTGGCCTTAGATGCAATTTGGTGCTCTAAATGAGATTTTTTTCTCATTTGGAAATGAAAAGGGGTTTTCTGACTTGCGGAGCGAGGGGGCGGAATGATACTTCCGCCCCCTCATATTTTTCACTGGGGGGCTGGCGCCCCCCAGCCCCCCGGTTCCTACACCCTTGATACAGACTAAACAAGTCTCCAAGATTAAGCCTTTGAGCATTCGTTTATCTCTCTCTCTGTTTTTTTGTGGGTCATGTTTGGTGATTGTATGAACCCTACACAGGGCATGGCAAAAAGGAGAAAAAAATAATGAAAGTCTGTTTAATATTCTTCTTTCAAGAACATTATCTGCATGAATAAATAAATTCCTTCAAAATCAAAATTAAACTTGACTGTTGAACACTGAAACACATGGAGCCTTTCTTTGATGGATGATGGGTTGGGTGAAAATTAAAAGATTTTATTTTCTTCTGGTCCTACCTGTTGCCTCATTAGAAGCACTTCTGCTAACTGCTGGCCCACCTCAGCTGCTCTGTTGGTTGCAATACCCCAGGGATTGTCGATCGCTGTCAGAGATGCGTAGGCTGTGGCCGGTAGGGCGAGAGCAGCCATTAGACCTGACCAAACAAATAACAATACGCACAAATAAATTAGGTCATCATTCCATTTCCTTGCATCTATGAGGGTTATCAGTGACTGTCAGAGATGTGCAAATGTTGTGACCAGTTGGATAGAGAAAGAACAGCCATAAGACTGAACCAATAGGCATACAGAATGAAGATCACTGAAATGGTTGCTTGCAGTGTTTTTTCAATTTTATTGCATGATCTACTCCCACTCCATCACTATCCCATCCCCAACCCCCCACTCTTAATATCCATGGCAATCTCGAACATCCATTTCATCACAAGTCAATTTCTGGAATCCTAAGAAAGCACTGTAAGGCAGCGGCGTAATGCCTATGGGCTCGGACGGGGCAAACCCAGGGGCCCCCGACCAAAGGGGGCCCCCGCTGCACTGATGTACAGAACTTAGAAGAGGGGTACCCTTTTCTTTCTTTTTCTTTTTAAACGGCACGTTTTCGTTGGAAAAGAAACTATAAACGAGCCAATGGACATATTTTTCTGTGCGTGAATACGTTCGTCATAAATCATATGCCCCTGTAACTGCGAATCTTGTATCCTTCTTTCCGCACGACTGACTCAAGAGCCTGAGGTACACACTGGAACTTGATAGGCTATGCTGGTACATATTATAGCGAAATCTAATCGATATGTTTGCTGACAAGAAGGCCAGGCTCAGTAAATTCAAGCTCTAGCCTTTCCAAGTTCTCCGGAACTTGGATACCATTTGTCCACAGGAGTTACGCCACGGGTGGAAATATACATGTTTATGTTAGTTGGACATTGGTCATTTGGTCTTATTGTCCTTTCAATCTCTTAATGTATTCTAGCTTTGCAACACATTTTTCATGTTTCCAGTATGACAGACAAGGCTGACCAAAAATGTGTCTTTGAACGCAGATTTTCCCCAAAATCTCAGTCGATAAAATCACCACGAAATGTTCCATATACCGCTTAGATTGCACCAGAGAGCTTGTAGAACCCCAGAGCTACCAGGGCCCTAAGGCGGGCCCTGGACCCACGCCTTTGGGACTTCGCCTTTCCTTCCCTGGACCCAGGGGCCCCCAGACTCATCGTTACGCCGCTGCTGTAAGGCACAGCTATCCAGCCAGTATTGTGTATGTTAGAGTTTCTCCTGACACTATAGTCTTTAACTTTAACAAAGACTGTATTCCAAGGAATTCACCAAGGTGAATTAAAACACACTGAGCTCCATCAGCTAGTTGGGACAATTTCCTGATGCTAATACCTCTCTAAACTGTCCTCCCATATCATGATTCAAAGCACTCGTACACAGTATAAACAGTTCCTAACCTTTATCTGATCCTAATGCTAATACTTCTCTAAACTGTCATCTCATATCATGCTTAAAAACACTCCTACTGACAGTATAAACAGTTCCTAAATCTGATAGAAACATGATATCCATACTGCTCATACTGACAATACCAGTGCTCTGAATCAGGGGATGACAGTACAGTTACAGTATATACAAAAATTTGTCCCAACTGGGTGGTTCCATAGTAACACAACCTAGGTGTCTGTCTTTACACGTTGCTTATCACCATTTCCAAAAAATGACGAAAAACTACAATGCAATCAATACATATGTTAAAACACAGGGCAATCTGCTAGTCAGTATTATGTATTTCCCGACCACCCTTTTCTCCTATGCAGATCAGAACATAATCCCAGGAAATCATTTAGTGTTCAACTTTAGTGCAGCAGTTTTAAAGGGCTTTGAATTTTCCCTCTTGTAATGTACTATGGTTTCTGTGTACAAAACACCGCTATACATATTAACAAATTTTATAGCAATCTGTGGATATTGCATAGCATTTTTGTAGTGTGATACTAGGTATGTTATTCCATGAATTTAGTGATACATTTCACTTAATACTCCACTAGGGTGTTCATCTCATTATAGTACCCCATCATGAGCTTTGGTCTTTACCGACTTGCCTACCAAAACTATAAGTACACAACAACGAAGACACATACCAGCCAGTACTGTGTATTTCAAGGCCTCCTTAGCTGCAATGGTCATGACTTTGTTGAGAAGGTACTCCAACGATTCACCAAGCTCCATAAGGTACTTAGATTCCCATTTCAAACAGTAAATCTCTTTACTGTTATCGACTGTCAACCACGGCATGTAGAAATTATCTGAAACAATAATTTAAAATAGCAGGTATTCCAAAAAAGTCCAATTCTGGCATAGGTCAAGATGATGATACAAGTTTATACATTCCAAGGAAGAAATAATATAATCTGCATGACTGGACTAATGCTGGTTAAATTCAAACAAGGAGGGTGTCCACTCGGGTGAGGGAGTCTGTTTTGAATTCAATTAACTGTTATAAACCCACCCTTGAGCTTCAGAAGTTTGGAGAAGCACTGTTGTGTTATAAATATTTAGATATACACACAAACACACACACATATATATATATAAATATATATATATATATATAAATGAAAACGTAATGAGAAGGAAAATCCCAACAGTGAAAAAACTTCCAGCCTCCACCGGGATTCGAACCCGGGCCTACCGCTTTGTAAGCGGACACCCTAACCAACTAGGCTATGGACGCTGATTGTATGTCCAGAAGTTCAAAACCGGTAAGGCAGGTCGTAATTTCACTGCAAGCGTTTGACACCTGTATCGAACAATACTACTTCTTTTTTTGGCGACATATTTTGCCTTACTCTAGAGATGAAACATGATGCTAACAAACTCGAAAACATTTGTGATTCCTAAAGCCGGATCTCGAAAGAGATACTTTGAACAGACTCTATTTTAATGAAATGGAGGTAAATGACAAAGGCAAATGAATATATATAAATGAAAACGTAATGAGTTGGAAAATCCATAACAGTGAAAAAACTTCCAGCCTCCACTGGGATTCGAACCCGGGCCTCCCTCTTTGTACGAGGACACCCTAACCAACTAGGCTATGGACGCTGATTGTATGTCCAGAGGTTCAAAACTGGTAAGGGAGGTTAAATATATATATATATATATATATATATATATATATATATATATATATATATAAAGCAAGGATCTCAAATTGCTTTACACAATTTAAATTCAATAATACTTCTGCACAATCGAATCAGTCATGTATAACTTATTGAAGCTGCACAGTAAGCATACAAAAACAAACAAATATTCAACGCGAGTTAATGTTAAGAACGTTACCATACACTAGACTCAGACACTGATGCATTATAGAAAGATACTGGCTGTGATACCGATGTGACTATAAGTACCACAATTCTACATAAGGTTTACCAGGTTACTTGTTGAACTTACAGTTGGGGGAAGGGGGAATGGGGATAGGTGGGGGATGGGAGATGTGTTTAGTTGGAGATGGTGGAGGGGGATGGTATGATGGGAGATACTTGTGGCCAGGGAGGGGTGGTGGGAGAGAGGATGATTGAGGATTTAAAGTCACAGACAAAAAAAAAAAAATTATCATTTCCCTTCACAATGGAATTAATTCCAAAAGAGTCGTGAATGGAGAAAGCCAACAAAATGAAAATATGGTGAGGTAAAGTTTTGCTTTACTGCTTGAAAGATAACATAGAAACAGATTTGCCTGACTTCACAATCAATAAAAATTTATGGAACAGATCAAACACAATTGCAAGGAGGACACATTAAGCCATTTGAGCAGCATGGATATAACAAGCAGCAAGAAAAGCAGACAAACAAAGAAAAGCTATCCTAAAGATTAAAATCAGACAAGCAGCTGATAAATGCACAAACAGCTGGACAGACTGAAAAACAAGACAAGATCTACAAATATTTTGATCAGCTCCCAAAAAAAACAAAAAAAAACAAAAAATTGGGAATACAAAATCAGTTTTCTTCCTTAGAGCCAACTAGTCATAAATACATCTAACAAATAACCCAAGAAAATAACTCTGGGAATCAACCAGGACATCACTCAATTTTGGTATTTTAGGTGTTAACAAGCATTATACCACCTGATACTGACTATATTCTATGCATCCAGCACACATGATTCCACACTAGCAGTACAATGCAGCATATAAAGTTGTGTAGTGACTGTGTTAGGTCTAATAAGCCTAACTTTCAATGACTTTTATTTAGAGGAAATACTAGAGTTTGTGATGTAAGTCGTAACTACTTTATAACTACTAACTAAGGATGCTATTATATGTGCTTCCACACTTGACTGTTTCTTTGCAGGGGGGGGATTGACAGCTCTGGAAAGTTGGAAAATACTGGAGGGACAGATAGACTGACACACAGATTGACTGACAAACATTTCAAACATACATGTATGTGAAAGCAGTCAGTCAGATAGGGGGAATATGTAATGTACATTGCCACCTCATTATCACATGCTGATTATGTCAATTAAACCCAGAGCTACGTACGACACAAGACATGATCTTACTGGATGAAAATGTTCGAACAATCTTGCCCTCTGGATCATCAACTGTAAGCAAAGCATGTCAAAAGAGAAGTGTAATGGAAAACAAATCCAGACTAGAAGGGTAGAGAAACTAAATGATTTACTGTAGTAATGATGTCACAGCTAATATCTAGGCGTGGCCTATCCACCAAATGAATACAATGAACACAAACCGCATGGTTGATGATTTTATGAAAGAAAACTTGGCGTTGGGATACCTTCACCACCAGACAGATTTGCAGCACGTGACCATTTACGTTTGTATTTTCAAGCAAAGTGTAAACGAAAAATGTGAAGATGTGAAAAAGCTGACTCAACTAAAGTGTTTTTTGTTTTTAAAAGAAAAACAAACAATAATTCAATTAATTCACATGCAAATGTAGCTGACCAAAGATATAGCATTTTCAAGACAGGTGAAATGGATTCATTAAGCACCTGACCAGACTTGACTTAGTCAGTTACAGATGAAAAACTCTGACAACCAAGAAGTCAATCTCTCCTGTCTGGTTCCAGGAAAGTCTAGGTAGATAGATCTAGGTGGATAGTCACCCATTGACCTGAATGAGTATTTTGAACACAGATAATTCTAATTTCTAACAATTCAGTTGAATA
Source organism: Apostichopus japonicus (assembly GCF_037975245.1). Taxonomy (NCBI): domain Eukaryota; kingdom Metazoa; phylum Echinodermata; class Holothuroidea; order Aspidochirotida; family Stichopodidae; genus Apostichopus; species Apostichopus japonicus. The sequence continues at coordinate 24,706,532 of NC_092571.1, forward strand.
AGCTTAACAGATTGCACACTCTTGCAATCTGTTAACAATTCCACATCATTTAAACTCTGAGAAGCTATATGTCCGTTGCTTTGGAGAAAAGGGAAAAGTGCAACAGAGCACTTCCAAGTTTGGCCCTGCATGGGTACAAACTGTCTCATTTTCATTGACATTCCTCGAGAGAAGAAACTTTTAATATCGATTTTAAAGATTACTTTAAAAGCCACACCTGATCTGTCCTTGGTCAGCCATCCTGAAATGCAAAGTGTGACATGGAGGTCTCTCCCTTCAGTCAGGCTTTCAAATTCAAATTCTTCCACCTCACCAACACGTTTCTTCATTTTGTAACCTGTCAGATGAAGAATGGGAGAGTGGAGAAATAAATGAATAAATAATAAATAAATACCATATATTAAAGTGCTGTTATCATGAAATAAACCATGCTCAAGAGCACTGTACAAAAGAACCAATACCTGGAATATAAAATTACCAAACTTAAGAAAACCTAAAAGTAATAACAACAGCAAAATAAAAGTTAAAACTGAAATAAGACAGGGTTATAAACCACAATAAAGAAAAGAAAAATATCAAATATACAAAAAATATGGGCACAGTAATGTGAATTAAACAACGAGAAAGTATCAAAGGTTCAACTTCCAAGGGATATTCCGGTTAATCTGGACTGTTTAATGAGAAAATGTCAATTTTCAGTTGAGCTGATAAACTTTTCATCTTTTCTCTTAACAATGGAAATAAAGTAATATGCTTAAAATATATTGCTGTTAAATGAAACTGTAAATTCAGAGTACATTTCATGCTATGCAAATGACTCCATTACATCACACTTCATGGACCAATCAACAATGACATTATGAAACAAAGGTTGAGCTTTCAGAGACCACCCCACTGGAATCAATCTTTTAACAAAACTACAATCCTTGTCCATATTTCACAGTGGAGATGATCATTTTGCTACCAACGACAAGATACACTGTTATGTAAAAAAAAAAAAATCCTTAGAATCCTGGGAATATTTTTTTAAATTTTATAGAGTAATTCACCGATTTACAAATTTTGTTTTTCAATATGGAATATGTTAACGATTCCCTTGTTCAGAAACTGCTTGATATATAGTTGCATTTGTCTAGCAATATGGTCCATTGGTGAAACATTCTTCGAAGGTTTACCTAATAAAGTATTGCCTAATCCTCTCTCGTCATCCAAAGAGACTAATACAAAGCCTAATCACTCGTTGTTGATCAACGACTGTAATTCAGAATGCCATGTGCAACTTAGGCTAGGTTAAGGAAAATTTGCTATGCAAGTGTTGCTTCCCGATTCATATTAGTGAGAACTTAAGACACAATTGCCAGCCCCCTCCAACCCTCCCCCTCCCCCACAAACCTTGTAACATTCATATCTCTTTTGAAGTCCACACCTCTTAATCTAGAAATCTTAAAACAAATTTATTGAAGACAAGTTTTACCAGTCAGTCCTGCTCCGGCAACACCAAACACCGACGCCATGGCAACAATACCAGCATGGGTACCGATGAATGCTATTCCAGGTCCCAGCAAGGCAATGCTGGCTGATGCCACCAGAGGGGCAGCGAGGCCACCGGTCAAACCTGTCACATGACAATGATAAGAAGTTCTTAGCACATATTACACATTCTTTCCTCCGTAATAAACAAAAACTTGATTGGTTTGGAGCTCTAGAATAGAGTATGACTCAGACAACCAACATGTTGATTCAATACAATTCTGTATGGCAGCGTCTTAAAGTACCGGCTAAAGAGTCTACTGAGTATACAGAGAAGTGATTTTTCAAGAGCAGGACACAGATTTTCCAATGCCTGTCTAGTGTGCATAACGAGTACAGTTCGTGCTTGACAACCGAACCTATCGCTGAGGTCGTATCTAGGACAACCAGTATATTAAAGAATAAGTCAATAGCATGACTTCATAGAATGTGCTTGTAGGATGCCCAAATAAGATTTACAGATGTTCTTAACTGAAAATTCAATCCGCACGAAGGACTATGGTTGACCCTAGAAATGTAAATTTAGGCAAATGGTGAATTTAATGTGTAGGGGAAACATCTTGTTCTATAAAACTCCTTTGGAAACTAAGGGAAGGTTCTAGTCAGAACTTTAGGGTTGAAATGGCAAAGTCCTACAAGACAGACTATCTTGAGTGCAAGTCCTCCTTTTCTGTCATCAAGATAAGATATGCACCATTAAAAATGTGTTACAAGTCTGGAAAGCTCCTTTAACAAACAAATATGGTAATGACATCAGCCTTCAACCCAGGCCTAATTATTACTATTACTTATGTTGTCTACATTTCAATACCTCTGCTAAAATTATATTTTCAGGTTCATTAGCAAAGATAATATGGCTGCCAAGGATAACTTCCTATGGACTATCCTTGATAAATTTGTATAGTTGTTTAGAAAATATCAACCTACCAATAAGAGCACCACCAGCAAGGGTTGCTGCTCCCACAGCAAAATATCGTCGATACTTCCTCATTGATTCTGACTTTTTCTTCTCTCTAAGCTCCTCCCTGAAGTAACAAACAAGTAAACTTGTCTTAAGCTTCTAGTTAATGAATTGAATAGGAAATGTATTACTTGATTGTCTGAAATATCAAGTAAGACTCACTCTGTGCAGCCTCAGACCAAGTTAGACTCACTCCGTTCAACCTCAGACCAAGTAAGACTTACTCTATGCAACCTCAGATCAAGTAAGATTGACTCAGCATAACTTCAAATCAAGTTAAACTGACTCCGTTCAACCTCAGATCAGGTAAGACTGACTCAGTGTAATCTCAAACCCAGTAAGACTGACTCAATGTAACCGCAGACCATGTAAGACTCACTCCGTTCAATCACATACCAAGTAAGACTTACTCCGTCCAACCACATACCAAGTAAGACTCACTCCGTCCAACCACATACCAAGTAAGACTCGCACAGTGTAACTTCCAACCAAGTAAGTCTGACTCAATGGAACCACAGACCATACAAGACTCACTCTGTTCAACCTGAGACCAAGTAAGACTCATTTCGTTCAACCTCAGATCAAAGTAAGAGTGGCTCAGTTCAACCTCAAAAATCAAGAAAGACTCACTCAGTCATTTCAGTTTGTGCATGAATAAACTTCTCCACAAGCATCAGTTCTTGTTGGTACGTCCTCTCTGGGTCAACTTGGCAAAGTTCTCCGAGCCGGTAGATTAGAACTCGCATTCTAGCATCATAAGCACCCGATTTAAGGGCCAGGGACAACAAGTCCTGAAAACAAACGGGCAGTAGACAGATGACGTGTTGATGGTATCTCAAACGTGGACATGAAATGCCTGCCAACTGTCTTTATGTCACAAGTTTACATTACAAAGTAGAGATCGTATACTAGTGCAATGGAAGTGGAAAAACGCACGATATTTACGCTGATACATGAATGAAGCTTGAGCACGAAGAAAGGTAAGACTGAATCTTTGTTAGCTGATGGAAAGGTCAACCTTTGAACCTTAGTTTACCTCTTCCATATCTCCCCTCTTCCCTTCCCAGTACTAGATGCATTAATTAACTTGAAGATTAGCAGTTACATATATCACTGTCTGCCTAGAGGACATAGTAAGTTTCTGTGTAATTTATTTGACTTTCATTCTTCCCTCTCCATATATCTCATCTGCTCTTATTTTCGATTAAGATTCAGCCTTTTTCTAAGGGACTCTTTGTCCCTCCCTTTGCTAAAATCCTGCCCCTGCCACCACCCTTCCACTGCAGGAACTGCAAAATTTACTAGAGATACAAAGCCTCATAGGATTTACAGCTAAATATGTAAACAAATATTTGCTCATTTTTTCTCCTAAAGTTCAAGAAGCAAACACATAGGCACAATTACTTATTTTCAAACCTCAAACTTAATGTAGGCATTTACCATTAAGTATGTTACTGCCTACTTTACTGAAAACCTCCACATGTGTTAAAGCCTGATGACAGATCTTGAATTAAAGAGAGGGAAATTATTTTGTACGAGGGCAAGTTAGAAATTGCCTAGAATTTTAAGGCAGGCCACCATTTACAGCCACGTTTACGACTCTTCAAAAGGACATAACGGCAGTATTTACGAAGTGAGAAGAAAAACATTCAGAAATATCAAATAATAGGATAGGATTTCTTTCTTCCACACTCTAGCTTATTATCAGATATCCGATCGATCAGAGTAGTTACAAGGACAACTATGACAGTTTGATATAATAGGGGTGGCGAGAGGGGGGGGTCAGTTCTTGGTATAGGGAACAGACAATATTTAAAGGCATTGAAGACTTGCCCCAAATCGCGTGCGGCCATCTGAAAAAGTTGACTTTCTGTTGCTTGCAAGTGATGTTTTGTTTGTGTCGCTACAAAATGCAGACAGTAATGAAACGTGATACCTTGTTATCTTTAGCTGGACCTGAGATGTCCATCGCTGTATCGTTAATACAATGTGCTGTAGGTATTGACCGCAGCTGTATGTACTGACTGTACACTAGTGTCTAATTACCGAGGGTAGCAAGTTGTGCATGTATTTTCTGGGATTGATGGTGGTGTCTAACACTTCTGTTACACCTCATTCGAAACTAGGTCAGATTACCGGCATTAGACGTTTCTTTTTGCGCGAGTCTTCACACCCTTTAAGGGCGGTATAAAGCTAAGTGGGAAACTGTCGGTTAATTTGAGCACCGGTTCATGACCGTTGATACCTGGAGAATGATTTCGTTCCTGATTAGATTCGGGTCTTCTATCAATTTTTTGATGTACAGTGCCTGGTTCTCTTTGGTTGCTTTTTCTTGCATCATGTTTTCCATAACAGGAAGTGAGTCGTCTGACATTTTGAGATGTTTCTTCAAGTCTGCTATGACTTCTCCATTCCATTTCCTACAAAAAAAAAGGTGATAAAAGTAAAAACAAAAAACAAAATATAAACTGGAAAAGTATCAGCAAAGTTGGTAACAAACAGTTGATTTCTCACAGGATACCTCCCTCTGTGCATTCAGGTTTGTTTCGAATGAAACTGTTGTGTGACTCCTGGTTTCATAGTGTGCAAGGTAATGTGGCTAAACAGGCCTGCAAACATCACTGCCAGTTCATCAATAATTTGAAAGTAATGTCTTTTGTCTAGCACAAAGGGGATGAGAGTAACCTCATATGTCTATGTGGCAGGAACCAAGACAAAGAGAGAGGTGGAACGGAGGGGTGGGGAAGGGGAACAAAGGGAATCCTTCTGAAGCCGAATAGGTATCAAAGAAGAAAGAGATATTCTTATATTCCTCAGAAAAACCAACAATAAATGCCCAACAAGAATATTACATAGTCCTTTTTGTTAAACATACTGTACCTGTGCCATTCGCCGGGGTACATTAACCCAAGGCTGATGGAAACAGACCCTAAGTATGAGAATCTTGCGACATCACCTAAAACTTCATTTAAAGGTTTCTCATCCTGTCCTTTAGAAACTTCACCATCCGTCTCTTCCTTACTGGCAGCCATTTTGGAATGTTTTATCAACTGGGAAGTAGGATATAAATTGTGGTGGTAAAAATATGATTATTGAATATGCATTCAGTTCAGAGTATCTCTTTCAAGATCCGGCTTTAAGAATTACAATTTTTTTTGAGTTAGTTAGCATCATAATTGATCTCTAGAGTAAGGCAAAATATGTCATTAACACGGAACTAGCATTGTTCGATACAGGTGGCAAATGCCTACAGTGGAATTACGACCTTCCTTACTGGTTTCGAACCTCCGGATATTCAATCTGCATCCATAGCTTAGTTGGTTGGGGTGTCCGCATATAAAGCGGGAGGCCCGGGTTCGAACCCAGGTGGAGGCTGGAAGTTTTTACACTGAACATTCTGAATTTCCGTACAATTTCATAATCCGTGAGCACATCTTTTGATGTGAGGTAAGAGGAACAGGGTTATTCAGTTGAGTAATAGCAAGGCATGCTATGGTTGTTTGTTTCAACATTTACATGATGAATCTTATAAGGTCCTTAGGCCTAACTATCTTTGGAGTTCCTGTGATCGCATTTCTTTGACCTGCACTATTCCAATTTTAAACTAACTTTGTTATTTTCAGAAAGTGACGACATTCTCCTCAAGTTTATTCGAGATACCGCTGCTAGCAAGATATATGCAAGTGAAAGGATTACCGCAATCAGGAAAACAGAGATGATTTGTTCTGTAAGCTAAATTCCTGGTCCTTACATTTTTCTGCCTAGGCTATAGCCTGCAGTTACTTCTGATGGAAAATTACAAATCTGTCTATTTTTGTCAAAGATGTGTTGCCAGGTTAAGTAAACACAAGCACAGGCACTTCCAATGTACTTACCTTTATATATATAATACAACAAAACTCCCAGGGATATTAGGTCTGTACTGTAGGTATATGTACATGTATACAGTACACCTATAGCATAACGTTAGGAGGTCCTGTGACTATCAACACCTAGTCTAAGTAACCTTACTTATCAACTCAATTTTATTGAGAGGAATTTTGGCGTAGATTGTCGCAGGTGAAATTCACTACTACGTCATTAGCAGCGTTCTTACCTTTCCCTTATGACTGAAGAAACATTTCTGGTTTGTTCCTGGATGGATCTATATGGCAAATATAACTGGCTAGTATTGTCTCTCTTATAGCCTGTGGTATCGTACTATCAGTACTGTACATAACGCATACACACAGTTTAGGAGAGCTTGTTTTCCTGTTTACATTTTGTTCAATACCAATTGCGCAACTCCAAACGATGCATTAGCTAGTATATATGTTGGGCTGGTGGTTTGGATGCCCACGATGCAATAGTCAGTTGTAGTGAAAATGCTGTCTACCCCTATTCAATTCTGTATCTCGGGGACAGGGAAGCACGTTCGAGTCTACGGTTGATATACACTTTCAGTTCTGTAAAATATAAATGAATTATATATAAAATGGTTTAAACATTACCCCATTTGGATTCCCCTCAACCCCACTGGTATATATGCAGGATTTCAAAGGTGGGGGGGGGGTGGGGGTGTGTAATGGGTTCAAATTTTCCCATACTGATTTAGGTAGGGAGCTGAACTTTTATGGAAGAATAATTTTATTAAGGAGAGAGGATTTTCACTAAAGCCGACTTCTATGAATTGGGGAGGGGGGGGGGGGTCTGTGGGATAACTTCCCCATTAAAATGGTATATATCGAACGGTGCATTCTGAGCAATGAATATTGGTATGTAGGAGTATAGCGCTATAAATTGAAGATTGTCAGGCGCGGCGGAACGGAAAAATTATTGGGGGGGGGGGGGCTAAAGTGTGGAAACTATCTAAGCGGAGCGCCACCATCGGTTGGCGGGGAGCGTACAAGAAAATTTTGGGTTTTTTCAAACCCCCAGATGGCGGAAACGGCACTTTCCGAGTGTTTTATGCTGCGAATACCCAGCCCTAAAATATGGGTCTCAAGCCTGCAATTTCTCAGATTGTACGTAAAAGTCTGTAAAAACATTGTAATTTGTATATTCGATGGTTTTTTAAGAGAGTAGCTATTACTCGTAGTGTACTCGCAAAGATGTTTTTGAGTGTAGTAAGGGCAGTGGCGGAGCTAGAGTATTGGTCAGGGAGGGCAAGAATGGTCTGTAGGGGCGCTTTCGACACTATCTAAGCGGAGCGCCACCACAGGTTGGCGCGGAGCGTACAGAAAATTTTTGAGTAAAGATACTCCCTAGATTGCAGGAAACAGTGGCGTAGCTAGGATTTTTTGAGTGGGGGGCCATGGGGGGCTGTTCTTTCTTGTGGGGGGGGGGGCGGGTTACTATCTGAGCGGAGCGCCACCTTGGTTGGCGCGGAGCGTACAGAGAAAATTTGAGATTTCAGCACCCCCCAGATCGCAGGAGATGGCACCTGTGAGGCAAAATAGCAACCAAAAAGATGTGCAACTTTGGTGACAGAAATGCTAAAAAAAAATTTTCTCTTTCATGCTGACTGGCCTTGCCAACTCAGCCAGACTTTTAACTTGAGTGAAGTTGACATCAAAGGCGTACGGGACCATTTCAGTTTGGGGGTGGGCAGAACTTTTTGTGCCCGAAAGTTCCCGTGACACTATTCTAAGCGGAGCGCCACCATCGGTTGGCGCGTAGCGAACAAGAACATTTTTGACACACAATGCCTCTCAGATTGCCGGAAACGGCACTTCTGAGGCCTTGCAAGTTGCATCTAAACATTCTTTATTTTATAATCTCACGTTTTAGAAATTTACAGTTCCCCAAAAATTTGGTAAATTAGAAGAAGAAAAAATGGTAACATCACTTTGAAGGGGAAAAATGGGACAGAATATTTTTTAAGCTGCTATATTTAGTTACCTTATTTATTATTTTAACACAGTACTCAGCTACCCCCAGAAAAACATTGTTCAACGACACGTAGGCGGGATAATGTCGCTGTGTCGGGTGAGACTGCAATTTTTCTCACAAAAAAGTATAAAATATAACAAAGAATATGATAAACATGTACTTCTAGACTTGTAGACACTCCCCCCCCACCATCCATGAAAAAGAAAATGTTTCTTTCATACACTCATGTCGGGGATATCCAGGTCAAGGGCGGCGGAAGCACTTTTAATCTGGGGGGGGGGGCACCGACATCAAAGGGCACTTTGCAGAAATTCGATTGGAATGATGCAGCGTTATATTCAGTACCTTTTATAACTCTTATTGTATTATCTTATTTGTGTATACACATCACTCCATCAACGTCCCCACCCCCCCCCCCCTCAAGGAAAATATGCATACTAGCACTGCAATATCCAATGCGCAAATTGGGAAACAAGGAACAAGTTTTCTTTTGAGACAAAATGAGGTGAAATCATGCTAGTTGCTAATGTAGGAATCTTCCGAATTAGAGTTTTTTTCTTGTTAATATCTTAACAAATTTTTTCCATTCGAAAATGCTTTGAGTTTGACTCACAGAAATTCGTAAAAAGTCACGGGCTTAGCCAGGATTTGCAAAATTGTATGCACGGCTATCTGAGCGGAGCGCCACCATCGGTTGGCGCGGAGCGTACTTTTAAAAAATTTTTGGTTTTACAAACCCCTCAGATGGCCGGAAACGGCCCTTCCCGAGTGTTCATTCTGGTTCCCTGGCCTCTTGCTAACTTGAGGCACCTCAATTTTTATGTAGAAAAAAGGCACATTTCTAACCTGAGGAAAAGTGGTGGAGGGGCACGTGCCCCCTTTTTCCCCCCGGTTCCGCCGCCCTTGGTCCAGGTATACAATTGACTAGTTAGAAGAAAAAAAATTGATCGTGCAAAAAGCGTGGTAGCCCAGATGAACTGCGCTTACGGTGGTGTTACACGGAAATATTCGGGCATCATGATGCTAAATAAAGAAAATCATGGAATTGTCGGGCAAAAATTTGAATTCGGGCAAAAGTCCTGAAAAATTCGGGCAGCCTAAGAGGAGAAAAAAAAAAAAAATTTCTCCTCTTAGGCTGCCCGAATTTTTCAGGACTTTTGCCCGAATTTCTTGTCCTCTGGAAATCTAGGGGGCAGTCTGCCCCCCCCTGCACCCCCCGCCTCGTACGCCTATGGTTGGCATCATTTGTTGTTTCAAGGTGTCAAGGCCTTTCTCCCAACTCAAACCCCTGTGGGCTACCGGTAGGTTTGCAGGAAATGCCCACATGTGGACTTAAATAGCATTAGAGGAAGGGGATGGAAGACTAACACGCATCGATGTTTCGGTAATGGTCCACATTGGTGGCTCGGTGCTAATTAGGCCATTTATTGGGTTTCTTGAGGCAGCTGTCATCAGAATCTGGGTTTTTGTGCCAATCGATGACCGATAACATGTATTGGTAGATATCGATATCGCGCAGCACATGCACAAGGTTCGTGGTGTATGGTCGCAACCGTGGCATCGACCATTGCCATGCCATGCTGTATGACCATTCTCATGATTACTACAGATATTGTATTATTCTTATTCTGCCAGATGCAGACGAGAAAATCGTGTAACTCTATTTCCCAAATTATTGAACAAAAAATATTAGTGAATCCCACTGATGAGTTTTTTTTTTTTTTTTTACAATTTTTTTTTTTACATTTTTTTTTACCCCATTCCCAGTGGGGGGGGGGCCAGTGGGGGGCCCCGCCGATTTCATGGGGGGCCCCGGCCCCCCAGGCCCCCCCCCCCGTAGCTACGCCACTGGCAGGAAATGACCCTTTCCGGGGCCTTGCATATTTGCAGATAAACGGAGAATAAATAGGTGTCGTCGCCATTTTGTCGGAAAATTAAACCAACAGAATATGACAAATGTCAATAGGTATATGAGAGCGCAATAAAATAGTCAAAAATCGCGAATAAGTAAAAAGTAGCGAAAAGCTGAAAAGGGCGCCAGCAGTCCATTTGAGTCCGTCAGGGGGGGGGGGCATCCGCCCCCTGACTGTATATATGGACGCTCCGCCACTAAGTAAGGGGATGTTGGAGAACTGGCTGAAATGAGGCAAGTCATTGGCCTTAGACGAAGTTGTGTTACGCTTACCGGTACTCACACTCACTGCTTCCACTTTTCACTGCTTCCCAACCGCGTGAAGACGCGGTTGGGGTGAAAATGTGGTCTATAGTCAGGGGACGGGCCGAGAGTCCCCCAGCAATTACTAAAATTATTACACCAGTATACGTGTGCATCGGACAGATCGACAAGTATGCATTGAAAAATGGGCAGATGCACGTTTCGGAGCCTTGGTAAATATTGGGGGGGGGGGGCTTATCATGCATTTGCCCCCTCAACTTTTTTATTGGGGGGGCTGAGCCCCCCAAGCCCCCCGGTTCCGCCGCCACTGAAGAATGTGGTACTCTTCTAATGATAAACTCAAATATTCCCCAGACGGACTGAATGAGGTAATCACCTCAATCCGTGTGGGAAAGTGCAGATGCGAATGAAGTAATTTGTAAAGAAGGGGTCGGCTGCCGTGGCCGGGTCATTGAAATCGACTCCCAGGGGTATATTCCCCACCCCAGAAAAGAACTTAGAAGTAAACTGGTGTATTCTGGGCCCTTGCTTTATCAAATCCTTTGTTCTTTTCTGGCCCTCGAATGAATGGCACTGCCTAAATCACGGTCGGAGGAAATAGCCTAATGTTAGCCTAATGTATAGCCTAATGTTAGTATACGTATACTAACATTAGGCTATACGTTAGATCTATAAGTAGCTCTAAAAAGAGGTTTGTGTTATTAAAATAATATATTAAATATTTCCTCCGACCGTGATTTAGGCAGTGCCATTCATGGGAGGGCCAGAAAAGAACAAAGGATTTGATCAAGCAAGGCCCCGGGATTATTGAAACCGTTTCCAGTAGATTTAGGGGGGAAGTGGCCCCGGACCCATGTTTTTTTAAAAGTAGACGTTAAAAGGGTACATTCTGAGGCATATTTAGATTGTAAAAGACCGGTCCACACAAGTAGCCTAAAAGCATTTTGCTTATAAATTCTTTGTGTGTGTGTGTGGGGGGGGGGGGATAAACCCTTCGTAGTGGTCCAATTCTTTCCCGGCCAATCCAAAACATCCCCGACTGCAAAAGTTTCCCTCGACTGACGATTGGAAGTGGTCACCCGCCCCTTTTGGTATGTTACTGCCTTCCAATCCCACCATTAAAATGCCCTGTTGGGCAGAAATACTCTTTGCCATTTTTGTATTGCAATTGAAACAAGCTTAGGATTTCAACTTTAGAGAGGATTTTAGGATAGTTGAGAAACCCTTCCCACCCTCCCAATAGATAAAATACTCCTATAGAGATCCTTCACATTCAAAGTGGGCTCCTTTAAAAGTACGTAGGAGAGATCCTACGTATATGTGATAGTAGCGTGCACCAGTGGGTGGGGGACGGTGACATGGTTCAATTGGGGATTTTCTTTTAGAATCAGTGGGGAAGAATTGGACCACTCCCATCCATGCCCCCCCCCCTCCCCCACTCTTTCAAACTCATACAAAAGTTCAAAAGTATTTATTAGCACAATCTTCCTTTTTGACCTTTTATCTATTAGACCTAATTTATAGCCTAAACATGACTCAGAATGAACTATTTGTCATATAAATGTCTTATTTTTTTCTGTGGGAGGAAAACCTAGGAGCAGAACCCCCTCCTTTATAGAGCATTGATTCGCCTCTGGCCCTTCCATATGGGTTCAACGCTTACCTATATCAGTCGGCGAAATTAAGAAATTTAACATTATTCATTAACACAAGAGCACAATTTATAGTCGTGGTTTGAATATGCACTGTCTGTCCGCTCACTATACTCATATGTATACGTGTAGAATTTTTATTGTTTTGTACTTTCCTTTATATGATTTACATGTATGAATATATGTACGAATATATGTATGAATATATGTATGTATGAATATATATATATATAGATATAATATATATATATAATATATAAATATATATATATTTATATATATATCTATATATATATCTATATATATATATATATATATTTATATATAGAAAACAAACACAGAAAAATAATTATGACTCGTACATGACAAATAAAGAGTACTGTCCGTCACCGCCATTTCTATCGTCATCATAAATTTCTAAGTAACTGTTTCATCTCGATTAACACATCTCCTTACAAATACTATATATATGAAGTACTTAATTCCTTAGTTGTTAACATAAATCTTAAATGAACGATTACAATATATGTTCCTTGATTATAAATTTATATTTCTCCGAGAAAATAAGAAAAACGTGCTATACAACCAAAATGCAATAAATGTAAAAAGACATAACATACATACGAGAAGCATAAATCTAATTGTCATATTTACTTTCTTCAAATATATAACTGATCGTTTTTGTGATCAGCCTATCTAATTCGAAGGACTACCCGACAAACAGTATATACTATAACACACTCCGTTAGATTTGCTGTTTACGTGTATACTCTCTGTTGATGACAATTAAATCCCCCCCCCCCCACACACACACCTTTACCCTTGCTGCGTTCGTAACATGGTACACACAACTTATTATAACTGACAAACACACACAGCCTAACATAGATATCTAAGGCTCTGTTAAAGACATCTAGTCTCTTGTATAAAGAGACGCTAGTAAAGACCAGTACAATATTTGCTAATGCATGTGCGATGACTTGATTTTGAAATAGTGTAGCTAACAATTCTTAGCAAATACACCCATTGACAAATCGTGTTGTTATTCAGATCTAGTTTCTATGCATTCTTCTGTGTGGAAAGCAAAATATCTTATTTGGTGTAAACAAAATCGACGGAGCTTGACTCCACAGAACCACTCCACAAACACAGGATATCCTTTATATGCTCAATAGATGTTGTAAACCTACACGCCATGAGTTATGATATGACACCTTACCAGTATACAAAGACTACACTTTATAACTCTGTGACCTATATGGCAAGGAATAGTGCTACGAGAGATTTACCCCAAAATACTACCTAACAGAATATTTTGTTGAAAGTTCGCTCTCCGATGCCGTTTGCCAAAACAATCTCGCATTCAAAAACTTACAAAGAGCTCATGTGATCGGAATTAATTAATATTAATGTTACTTAAAAATGAAAACTGTCGTCCATGTCAAATGGTTGAGAATTCATTGGGAAACAGTGTAATAAAGTTTTGTTAGACTATTTTTTAGTTTTCGTCGCAATTCATGCCAATTTACAGGTGATATGGTTATCTCTTTGATGACAATGTAGTTTGTATTCAAACTGACCAGACATAGCATAATGTAAATGTAAACTGTATCCTACAAATTTGACAAATGATAACATCTACTCTGCCGTCTGTTAAGCAGACTTAAAAAACTAGATAGATAGATAGATAGATAGACAGACAGACAGATAAACAGACAGACAGACAGACACAGAGACAGACACAGACAGATAGACAGACACAGACAGACACAGACAGACACAGACAGACAGACAGACAGATAGACAGACAGACAGACAGACAGACAGATAGACAGATAGACAGATAGACAGATAGACAGATAGACAGATAGACAGATAGACAGATAGACAGATAGACAGATAGACAGATAGACAGATAGACAGATAGACAGATAGACAGATAGACAGATAGACAGATAGACAGATAGACAGATAGACAGATAGACAGATAGACAGATAGACAGATAGACAGATAGACAGATAGACAGATAGACAGATAGACAGATAGACAGATAGACAGATAGACAGATAGACAGATAGACAGATAGACAGATAGACAGATAGACAGATAGACAGATAGACAGATAGACAGATAGACAGATAGACAGATAGACAGATAGACAGATAGACAGATAGACAGATAGACAGATAGACAGATAGACAGATAGACAGATAGACAGATAGACAGATAGACAGATAGACAGATAGACAGATAGACAGATAGACAGATAGACAGATAGATAGATAGATAGATAGATAGATAGATAGATAGATAGATAGATAGATAGATAGATAGATAGATAGATAGATAGATAGATAGATAGATAGATAGATAGATAGATAGATAGATAGATAGATAGATAGATAGATAGATAGATAGATAGATAGATAGATAGATAGATAGATAGATAGATAGATAGATAGATAGATAGATAGATAGATAGATAGATAGATAGATAGATAGATAGATAGATAGATAGATAGATAGATAGATAGATAGATAGATAGATAGATAGATAGATAGATAGATAGATAGATAGATAGATAGATAGATAGATAGATAGATAGATAGATAGATAGATAGATAGATAGATAGATAGATAGATAGATAGATAGATAGATAGATAGATAGATAGATAGATAGATAGATAGATAGATAGATAGATAGATAGATAGATAGATAGATAGATAGATAGATAGATAGATAGATAGATAGATAGATAGATAGATAGATAGATAGATAGATAGATAGATAGATAGATAGATAGATAGATAGATAGATAGATAGATAGATAGATAGATAGATAGATAGATAGATAGATAGATAGATAGATAGATAGATAGATAGATAGATAGATAGATAGATAGATAGATAGATAGATAGATAGATAGATAGATAGATAGATAGATAGATAGATAGATAGATAGATAGATAGATTTGCGTTTGTGTGTTTATCCATTAAATTAACATGCTGTGCTGGCAATATCTGCAAATTCTGATAATTCAAAATAGTCATCTTCAGTTCGATTATCGGAAATGCTGATACCACTCTCATCATCCACTTGCTGCAGTGAGTCCTGGCCACAGGTAGGTTTATGATTGCTTTGACTAGAACTTCTCTGCCTTTTGTTTTTGTTTTTTGTAAGTGCATAAATTGGCATATCAATAGGTGGTAAATCATGATAAAGAGAATCAGTTTGATCAAACACAGGTGGCGAGCGTGTACTCGAACTGTAGGAACCAACAGCAGAAAATGTGCTAACTGTTGAAAGACGTTGGTGTCTCAAATTTACATTTCCAATCTCTTCGATTGTCTCATCGGAGCTGTTAATATCTTCATCGGTAATTTCGAAGCGTCTCTCCAGTGGTGATGCCGGTGGCTCCTGTCTGAATATTTTATTGTAAGTACTGTTATCGTCGAATCCAGCATTATCATTAACAGTTTGATTTTGATTTGAAGTGGTGTCAGAAGTGGGATTTCTTTTTCGATCGTACTTTCGTATTATACACCAAATCGCTAGTTGTAAAAGAGCAAGGATCAATATTACAACTACTATTGAAAGCACTATAATAACTAAAACTAAAGTGTTTATACCTCCGTCTGTTTGTCCGTCTGCTTTGCTAGAATCTGTATCTTTGTCACTCGCTTCAGTAGTAGCTTCTTGTAAGACAGAGAATGTATATTCATCCATGTAAGACGAATCGGAAACGTTACCTCTACATGTTACGACTATATTGGTCAACCCGCCATCTGCAACTTCGAAATTTGTCATCGTCAAACATGACATACCTTCTGATACAGCGAACTCAAACATCCCTACTTGCGGTGGTACGTCCCAACGAAACTCTGCGTCAGCTGTGAGAGGAACTAAACGACAACACAACGTCAACTGTTCTTTCCAGCCGACGATACCATCATTAGAAGAATTGATTCTAACGAAATAGTCCTCGTAGAAATAAAGAGGTCCGATGGAGCAAGAGAAAAGAGGGGTAGATTGGCCGGGTTCCACAACACCCGCACTATTGTTCACAAAGCAACTTAGGGTAGTCCCATTAGCATGCTGAACAAAAATATAATACGTTGATAATTTAGTTGTGTAATTAGTTGATTCCAAAGAAGGTGACCCAAGGTTAAACATATTGGGAATACTTAACCATACAGATGTTGTATTTTCTATAGTAGGATACGTACAATCTATCAACACAAAACCAACCACTTCTTCAACAAGATATTCTAGTCTTCCATCCCACGTAGTAATGCACTGATCATTGTGATATACAACAAACTCCACAGTGTCATTAATGGTAACACTCTCATCAGATGCAGTGCATGTGTAGGTACCACTGTCGGTCACTCTCAGTGATTCGAAATCCATTGTGAAAGACTCCTTGGTTCGTACAAATGTCATATTTTGAACCGAGGGATTCACCGTTTTTACACCATTATTCACTTCAGCTATTTTGACTTCATTCTTCCACCAGGATACATCATCCAGTATGGTTGCACATGTCATGTGTAACGGTCGTCCCTCGAAGAGAATTTCATCAATACCGCTAACAGTCAACTGCTGCGCTTGCGCAGACAGCATGGCACAATGTATTCTTATAAGTAGGATAAGAAAGAGGAACATGTTGATCATTAAATTTCAACGGTGAGTGTGAATTGGCAATAGAATTGATCAACGAACTTGATTGGCTAAATCTTCGTGTCCTTTCCAGGCATTACTCCTAATATACCGTCGATTGATCAAAGCTTAAACTATACATCTTGTTTAAAGAAGTAACGTAGCTAACATTGTTCTGTTTCAACGATGAAGAATAATCATGTCACTTCCAAAAACGCTTTTAGCTGCTTTACATCGCAGATGGTGCAGTGATATCAATTTATTATCATTAAAAAATTGTTAAGATATGCCGATTAATAATAATTACTAAAAAAAAATAAGATATGCTTAAATCAGTCGATGTGATTTCGAGGACACCGAATGAGGAAGCTCCTTTGGTGATATCGCTAGACTGAAGATATACTTATCACGTGACTTGCCAAGAGGTTATGAAACAAATTCTTCGTATCTTTCAAAATTGACGTAACGACACCAGTCAATAAAAACAAAAACAAAACTTAACGAAACAGCTATTTTTCATGAAGTTGATGGCCAAAATAAGCTCAATCGACTAAAAAAAAAATACCCCAGATTCTTTTTCTACAATAACCCTCATGTACTAATTGCCACTAGAATGTCATATTCTCCCCCTAATTCATCAAACTAACAATTCCCCGTCAGTAATTATCCAATGAACGTTGTTTTCACTGTCATATCATGTAAGTCACATTTAACAACCAAAACATGTCTTTCCTTGGTTCTTGTGATAGTTGAAGCTGACTGGAAGTTCATGTACCTATAGCATAGGCTAAATCTGGGTTAAAAGCCAGCAGTTAAATCTAATAAAATGAGTTTATTGTGTGTCAAAGTTGGTTGAAAAGCTCCAAGTGATCACATATGGTCAATTTTTCTTAACAATGATTGGCATCGATAGGGAAAGATTTGCTAACACATTGCAACTAATATATTCCTTTGTTTAAAATTTGTAATCGATTTATCCGAAAAGTAGTTAAAGAAGTCGATATCTCAACATGTACATAGTATTCCGACTGCAAGGCTATGTTGTTGTCTTTTAATCATATATAGGCGTGTAGATTAATCCCCGAACTTAAAATAGTCCGTCTTCTGGATATTGTTTCAAGCTTTAACGTCTAGCGATGAGTTTCAGAACCGGTATACACCTAGTATAAGTTCAAGACACATATGCTGCAGATACCGACGTTGCTAACTCCGAAGTAAACGAGCAAAGTAATGAATCTAAGCGGCACGGGTATTTCCTTCTATATTGACCAATCTGCTGTGTACACAAAACTGTTAAAAGTATAATATTTTCCCTTCAAAATTTATATAGGTCTGATCTTGAGGTAAATTCCACAGTTCCCTTTTTGGTGGT
Source organism: Apostichopus japonicus (assembly GCF_037975245.1). Classification (NCBI taxonomy): domain Eukaryota; kingdom Metazoa; phylum Echinodermata; class Holothuroidea; order Aspidochirotida; family Stichopodidae; genus Apostichopus; species Apostichopus japonicus. Next base: position 24,724,759 of record NC_092571.1, read on the forward strand.
GTACCGTATCTTAAAGCTGTACATCCACGTTATAAATTCAGGAGATATAAAGTTTAGGACAGCACTTCAAGGCTTAACTTGTGTATATACTAAGTAAGGGGGGTGGAGACCGCACGGCATTGTGACTTTATTGTTAAAACTCCAAACCCATAACGGGCTCTGTTTGGTATTTCTTCCAAAAATTTGTTGTGCCCGAAATAGCAAACCGTATTGGTAATAAAATACCAAACTATAACTCCGAAGAATAACGTGTTTTTGACTTGCACGCACTGACAACTTTATACAATCAACATACCATCTTTCAAAAGCAGGTCAATAAATTTTTAAGGATGGCAGTCTGTAACACAAATCAGTAATTAAAATGAGACCAAATAGTATACTTAGTTTACATATACCGTTAGACATACATGATGTGAGACCGTACTCGCGTATTTTAATAGCGTTAATTGCCTGTACTGGTACTCGTCCCAGTGGATTTGTACTAGTACAGTTCTCTCACTCGGGGAATGTTGGAAATCTAGTAAAGATATTAGTGTAAAGTTATAGGCAATAGTACTCCGGCTTAGAGCATTGTACTCTATACTTGTACTCGTATTCATGCTGTTATATTAGTACTCAAGCTGTTGTGTTCTTCCTCAGGCTGTTGTACTCGTTATCATGCTGTAATACTAGTATTCAAACTGTTGTACTCGTACTGTAAGTCTGGGTGACACCATATGGTTAACTCTCTTGAATAAACGATATGAAGGGGAATTCTACTTGTAGTTCTAATGCTGTTGTACTCATATCCATGCTGGTGTACACAAAATCCTGATTCATGCTGTTGTACTCATATTCCTATTGTTGTAGTCATATTCATGCTGTTGTACTCATATTTCTGTTGTTGTACTCATATTCCTGACGTTGTACTCATATCCATGCTGTTGTACTCATATTCCTGTTGTTTTACTCATGATACTGCTGTTGCACTCATATTTCTGCTGTTGTACACATAATCCTGATTCATGCTGTTGTACTCATATTCCTACTGTTGTAGTCATATTCATGCTGTTGTACTCATATTCCTACTATTGTACTCATATTCAAGCTGTTGTACTCATATTTCTGCTGTTGTACTCATATTCCTATTGTTGTAGTCATATTCATGCTGTTGTACTCATATTTCTGCTGTTGTACTCATATTCTGATGTTGTACTCATATTCATGCTTCTGTACTCATATTCATGCTGTTTTACTCATGTTCATGTTGTTTCTACTCGTATTAGATCAGTCGTTCAGACGTACTCTTCAATCAAATCAAGTTCCATTTCAATAACAGTTTTATAGTCTTTTAGAAATTAGGTACAATGTGAAACATCCCATATAGGATCATTGACAAAAGCAACTGGTCTTCCTAGCTTAGGGTATTATCATAATGATGGAAATTGAACATTTACAGGCGCGTATCCAGGATTTTCTAACCCGGGGGGCGCGAATTACTATCTTAGCGGAGCGCCACCATCGGTTGGCGCGGAGCGTACAAGAAAATTTCTGGTTTTGATACCCACCAGATCACCGGAAATGGCACTTCTCGGGCTTGAAAATGACCAACCAGATGTACACTTTTGCCTGAGAACCGCAGTATTTCCCAAAAGTTTTTTTCCATCCATAACCTTTTTGAAGATTGTCACCAGTCACACACCATGTTTGACCTCATTGCATGTCCTATGGATCATTGCTTTTGTAGGTGATTCTACGTAACGGCCCACAATATCCGAAAGCCCCACTTTTTAAGGTTTTAAGCCCATTATTTGTTGAGAATTTGAAAATTCACATTTCTCGTGAATAAAATCACTTCAGAACATACCATAATGTTTCACAAAATTCAGTCTATGGACAACCAATATAGAAAACCCCATTTGAACCCCTAACAGGTCAAAATTGCACGAGTAGAGAAAAGTATGATGAAGAATGTTGGTGAGGAAATTTTCGAAAATTCAGACACAGTTAATTTATAGGTGTAGAAATATTAAAACCTCTTATAATGGCTATTATAAAACTGCGTTGAAGGAAATGAAAAATAGCAGATATTTCCGATATCAGGTATATCGAAACCGAACACTACACACATTGGCGTAGGTCCCGTAGGAGGCGGGGCTGCAGCCCCCCCCCCGCAACCAAATTTTCCCCATTTTTTTCTAGCACCTACTGAAAGAAAAATAAATAGCAATGAATAGCTTAACAATTATCTCCTTGGTAATTAAAATAAAGTTGTAAGCTTGGCCGACATTACTATGTAAAAGAGAGTTTTGACATAAATGGATCTGTATGCTTTTTCTCCATCTACATAAGACATTTGGTTGTTTACATTAGCATCCGGCGGTATACTGTGCAACTTTTACGGACCGTACGGTAAACAATGGCATGCAATGTAATGACCGATGCTTGCTTGTATGATATTGGCATCGATTTGTTGAACTCGCCGTTCGCGCGCGAAAAATTTTGGCTTTTTTTTCGGGCAAGTCATTACAGCCCCCAAATCCAATTGGGCTCCTACGCATTTGACTACACACATAGACAGTTTTTTTGCTGTTCATCCTGTAACATGTATTTCAATGCTCACTGCTATGATGTTATATCTGCTCTTTGCTTTACAAATTCGAAAAGGCGTGTAGCGAGTAATTGCCAAGGGAGGGGCGAAGACTGTAGGCAAACTATCTAAGCGAAGCCCCACCATGAGTTGGCGCGAAGCGTACAATAAAATTTTTGGCCGAAAATGCCTCCCAGATCGCTGGAAATGACACTTCCCAGGCCTTGTAAGTTGCATCTAAGCATTGTCTATTTCGAAATTACTAGCGATGCTCGGGGGGGGGGGGCGGTCGCCCCTTCCCGAAATGCGTCATGTTCCCCGACGACTCGGTCGAGTTCAAGACCAGCCACAGTTGGTTCCATATAGCACAATTGTACAATTGTTTAAGGCGTCCATACACACACAAGCGTTATGATAGACCATATATAGTATTTATATAGATACATTAGTGAGAGAGGAAAAATGGAAACGTCAAAAATGGAGTTGTCGGTGTAAGGGGTAGGGTGAGGCGCACACCCCCTCCGTAATCCTCGATCTGTCACTGGCTACCCTGTCTATATAATAGTGATCAGCGCTGTAATTATGACTGTTCCTCTTTCTCTTCCCGAGGTCTTGGCTATCTTCTACTCCCCCCTTTTCTCCTTTTTCTCTTTGTTTTCTTTTTCTTTTCCCTTCCTTCCTCTCCTCCTTTGCTTTTTCCCCCCTCCTTTTCCCTTTTTTCTTCTCTTTTTTTTTCTCTCCTCTTTTCCTTACCCGGGGGGCGCGCGCCCCAACGCTCCCTGGATACGCGCCTGATTTAGCAGCACGACACTCAATCAATCAATATAAAGTACTAGACCAAAAACATTATCTGTTTATGTTCTTTAAACAAACTACGGCTTTTAGCTGCATCTTTGATAATTCTGTTATATAATGTTGAAGTTGGCGATATTTTCTTGAAGGGACGGAAGGGTACAGGGTCGAAATAACTCATAGAGTATACTAATAGTTTATTCTTAGGGACTCGTTTGCTTTAGGCCCTCCAGTTGTCAGATTCGTAGATGGCAATGAGAGTGTTTCTATGTGAGATCAAATTTTGCTTTTGGGAGGTGGTAATGCATGTCGGTGAAGTTAACCTCAATTATACACGTAATGCCCAACTTGTGCTGCACAGAGGGGCGCGTGGCCCTCATTTCCTTTGCTACGCAACTGGACCAGCCAGCTTACCAACAATTGGTGGTAGACAAATAACACCAGGATAGCTCGGTTCTCTAAGATATTATAAGACGAGAAAAGTTAATCGAAAAAAAAAAAATTTTTTGGATACAATCATCATAATGGTATAATTTTATTTACGGTTTCTAAAACAACATAAACTAGTATATGGAAATATAAATGACTTGATGATTTATTTACTACTTATTAAAGTCTGAACTGAATGATTTGTAGCGCAATCGTATCTGATTATAGGTTATTGTTCTACTTTTCTGGGAGTTCAAAAGATGAAGTAACATACTGTCATTAAAAGAAATAGAACACAAATATATGTATTCGAGACATCGTCATTTTGAAATTTATACGCTTTGTATATATTTAAGTAAGAAAAATGTCAACTGGTTGAATATTTATTGGGCAACATTGTAATAAAGTTGCTCTGTTAGACAATCTTTAAGTTTCCATCGCAATTATTGCCAATTTACAGCTGATATGGTAATTTCTTTAATGACAATGTCGTTTGTAATCAAACTGACCAGACAAAGCTTAATGTAAGCATAATGTAAATGTAAAACTTTATCCTTCAAATTTGACAAGTGATAACATCTTCTCGGTCGTCTATTAAGAAGACATGAAAAAACGCAACCTGGGTATACAAAACGTTCTGTATAAGTGTTGCATAAACAATCCGGATCTCGAAATGGATACTTTGAACACACTCTGTTATATGAAATGGAAACAAACGACAAAGAAGAATGAATATATACATAAGTGAAATTGTAGTGAGTTGGAAAATCAAGAACAGTGAAAAACTTCCAACCTCCACTGGGGTTCGAATCCGGGCCTCCCGCTTTGTACGCGGACACCCTAACCACTAGGCTGTGGACGCTGATTGTATGTCCAGAGGTTCGAAACCGGCACTGGAAGGTCGTAATTCCACTGTAGGCACTTGTCGAATAATTCTAGTTCTGTTTTTGGGGACATATTTTGCCATACTCTAGAGATCAAACATATGATGCTAACCAACTCGAAATCATTGGTGATTCCTGAAGCCGGATCTCGAAAGAGATACTTTGAACATACTTGATTTTAATGAAATGGAGGTAAACGTCAAAGTCAAATGAATATATATATAATTGAAATCGTAATGAGTTGGAAAATCAGGAACAGTGAAAAAAACTTCCAACCTCCACTGGGGTTCGAATCCGGGCCTCCCATTTTGTACGCGGACACCCTAACCACTAGGCTTTGGACGTTATATATATTTATATATATATATATATATATATATATATATATATATATATATATATATATATATATATATATATATATATATATATATATATATATAGGCGTGTTTGTGTGGTTATGCTGTGCTGCCAGCATCTGCAAAGTCTGATAATTCAAAATAGTTATCTTCTGTTGTAGTATTGGAAATGCTGATACCACTCTCATCATCCACTTGCTGCGTTGAATCTTGGCCAGAGGTAGGTTCATTATTGCTATGACTAGAACTTCTCCGTCCTTTCTTTTGTTTGTGTGCATGGGTATCAATGGGAATATCAAAAGATGGTAAATCATGATAAAGAGAATCAGCTTGATCAAACACAGGTGGCGAGCGATTCACCGAACTGTAAAAACCAACACCAGAAATTGCGGTAGCATGTGAAGGACTTTGGTGTCTCAAATTTACTTTTCCACGCTCTTCAAGAATTTCATTGGAGCTGTTAATATCTTCATCGGTAATTCCGACGCTTCTCTCAGGTGGTGATGTCGATGGCTGTTGTCTTAATATATCATTGTAAGTGCTGTTATCGTCGAGTCCAGCATTATCATTAACATTTTGGTTTTGACTTGAAGTGATGTCAGAATTGGGATTTCTTTTTCGATCGTACTTCCGTATGATACACCAAATGCCTGGTTGTACAAGAACAGCGATCAATATTACAACTATTGCCGATATCACTATAATAACTAACACCGACGTGTCTATACCTCCGTCTGTTTGTCCTGTAACTTTTTCACCCGCTTCACTAGCTGTAGTACCACCGTTTGATTGTCCGTCTGCTTCGCTGGACTCTGTACCTTTGTCACTCGCTTCAGTAGTAGCTTCTTGTAACACAGAGAATGTATATTCATCCGTGTAAGACGAATCGGAAACGTTACCTCTACATGTTACGACTATATCAATCAACTCGCTTTCTGCAACTTCGAAATTTGTCATCGTCAAACATGACATACCTTCTGATGCAGCGAACTCAAACATCCCTACTTGCGGTGGTACGTCCCAACGAAACTCTGCGTCAGCTGTGAGAGGGACTAAGCGACAACACAACGTCAACTGTTCTTTCCAGCCGACGATACCATCATTAGAAGAATTGATTCTAACGAAAGGGTTCTCGTAGAAATAAAGAGGTCCGATGGAGCAAGAGAAAAGAGGGGTAGATTGGCCGGGTTCCACAACACCCGCACTATTGTTCACATAGCAATTTAGGGTAGTTCCATTAGCATGCTGAACAAAAATATAATACGTTGATAATTTATATGTGTAATTAGTTGTTTCCAAAGAAGATAACCCAAGGTTAACCATATAACCAATACTTAACCATACAGATGTTGTATTTTCTATAGCAGGATACGTACAATCTATCAGCACAATACCAAACCCTTCTTCAACAAGATACTCTAGTCTTCCATCCCACGTAGTAATGCACTGATCATTGTCATAGACAGCAATCTCCACAGTGTCATTAATGATAACACTCTCATCAGATGCAGTGCATGTGTAGGTACCACTGTCGGTCACTCTCAGTGATTCAAAACCCATTGTGAAAGACTCCTTGGTTCCTTCAAATGTCATATTTTGAACCGAGGAATTTACAGTTACTACACCATTATTCACTTCGGCTATTTTGATTTCATTTTTCCACCAGGATACATCATCCAGTGTGGATGCACATGTCACTTGTAACGGTCGTCCCTCGAAAAGAATTTCATCAATACCGCTCACATTCAACTGTTGCGCTTGCGCAGACAGCATGGCACAATGTAATCTTATAAGTAGGATCAGAAAGAGGAACATGTTGATAATTTAATTTCAAAGGTTAGTGTGAAATGGCAATAGAATTGTTCAACGAACTTGATTGGCTAAATCTTCGAGTCCTTTCCAGACATTACTCCTAATATACCGTCGATTGATCAAAACTCAAACTATACATCTTGTTTGAAGAAGTAACGTAGCTAACATAGTTCTACTTTAACGATGACGTAAAAACATGTCACTTCCGGTTATGATGGATGTATAACTCAATAACTTTAATGGTAGACCTATCTAGGTGAACGTATAGATTACCGTACGATTTATTATTTCAAACATAAAACCGCTTTTAGTTGCTTTACGTCGCTCGCAGATGGTGCACTGATAACAATTAATTATAATTTAAAATTGTTAATATATGCCAATTAAAAATCATTAAAAAAATTAAGATATGCTTAAATCAGTCGATGTGGTTTCGAGGACACCGACTGAGGAAGCTCCTTTGGCGATATCGCTATACTGAAGATATAATTATCACGTGACTTGCCAAGAGGTAATGAAACGAATTCTTCTTATCTTTCATAATTGACGTAACGACACCAGTCAATAAAAACAAAAACAAAACGTAACGAAACAGCTATTTTTCATGAAGTTGATGGCCAAAATAAGCTCAATCGACTAAAAAAAAAACCCAGATTCTTTTTCTTCAATAACTCTCATGTACTGTTTGCCACAGTAGAATTTCATATTCTCCCCCAATTCATCAAACTAACAATTCCCCGTCAATAATTATCCAATGAACGTTGTTTTCACTTTCATATCATGTAAGTCACATTATAACAACTAAAACATGTCTTTCCTTGGTCCGTGTGATAGTTGAGGCTGGACTGGAAGTTCATGTACATAGTATATAGGCTAAATCTGGGTTAAAGAGCCAGCAGCCAAATCTAATAAAATGAGTTTAATGTGTTCCAAAGTTGTTAGAAAAGCTCCAAGTGATCACATTATGGTCATTTTTTTCTTAACAACGATTGGCATCGATAGGGAAAGGTTCGCTAACACATTGCAAATAATTTATTCCTTTGTTTAAAATTTGTAATCGATTTATCCGAAAAGTAGTTAAAGAAGTCGATATCTCAACATGTACATAGTAATCCGACAACAAAGCTATGTTGTTGTCTTTTAATATGAAGATTTATCCGCGAAATTAAAATAGGTCGTCTTCTGGATATTGTTTCAAGCTTTAACGTCTAGCGATGAGTTTCAGAACCGGTATACAACTAGTATAAGTTCAAGACACATTCGCTGCAGGTACCGACGTTGCTAACTCCGAAGTCAACGAGAAAAGTTATGAAGCTGAGCGGCACGAGTATTTGCTTCTATATTGACCAATTTGTTGTATAAAAAAACTGTTAAAACTATATATTTTTCCTTCAAAATTTTCATTGGTCTAATCTTTAGGTAAATTCTCCTGTTCCCCTTTTTGGTGGTGTACCGTATCTTAAAGCTTTGCATCCACGTTATAAAATTCACGAGATATAAAGTTTAGGACAGCACTACAAGGCTTAACTTGTGTATATACTAAGTAAAGGGGGTGGAGACCGCACGGCATTGTGACTTTATTGTTAAAACTCCAAACCCATAACGGGCTCTGTTTGGTATTTCTTCCAAAAATATTGTTGTGCTCGAAATAGCAAACCGTATTGGTAATAAAATACTAAACTATAACTCCGAAGAATAACGTGTTTTTGACTTTCACGCACTGACAACTTTACACAATCAACATACCATCTTTCAAAAGCAGGTCAATAAATTTTTAAGGATGGCAGTCTGTAACACAAAACAGTAATTAAAATGAGACCAAATAGTATACTTAGTTTATACATATACCGTTAGACATACATGATGTGAGACCGTATTCGCGTACTCGTATTTTAATAGCGTTAATTGCCTGTAGTGGTACTCGTCCCAATGGATTTGCACTCGTACAGTTCTCGTACTCGAGGCATGTTGGAAATCTAGTAAAGATATTAGTGTAAAGTTATAGGCATTAGTACTCCGGCTTAGAGCAGTGTACTCTAATTCGTACTAGAGGAATTCTATACTTGTACTCATACTGTTGTATTAGTACTCAAGCTGTTGTACTCGTTATCATGCTGTTATATTAGTACTCAAGCTGTTGTACTCGTTTTCATGCTGTAATACTAGTATTCGAACTGTTGTACTCGTACTGTAAGTCTGGGTGACACCATATGGTTAACTCTCTTGAATAAACGATATGAAGGGGAATTCTACTTGTAGTTATAATGCTGTTGTACTCATATCCATGCTGGTGTACACATAATCCTGATTCATGCTGTTGTACTCATATTTCTGTTGTTGTACTCATTTTCCTGACGTTGTACTTATATTCATGCTGTTGTACTCATATTTCTACTGTTGTACTCATATTCATGCTGTTGTACTCATATTCCTGTTGTTTTACTCATTATACTGCTGTTGCACTCATATTTCTGCTGTTGTACACATAGTCCTGATTCATGCTGTTGTACTCATATTCCTATTGTTATAGTCATATTCATGCTGTTGTACTCATATTCCTGACGTTGTACTTATATTCATGCTGTTGTACTCATATTCCTACTATTGTACTCATATTCATGCTGTTGTACTCATATTTCTGCTGTTGTACTCATATTCCTGACGTTGTACTCATATTCATGCTGTTGTACTCATATTTCTACTGTTGTACTCATATTCATGCTGTTGTACTCATATCCATGCAGGTGTACTCATATTCCTGTTGTTGTACTAGTTATACTGCTGTTGCACTCATATTTCTGCTGTTGTACACATAATCCTGATTCATGCTGTTGTACTTATATTCCTATTGTTGTAGTCATATTCATGCTGTTGTACTCATATTTCTGCTGTTGTACTTATATTCCTGACGTTATACTTATATTCATGCTGTTGTAGTCATATTCCTACTATTGTACTCATTTTCATGCTGTTGTACTCATATTTCTGCTGTTGTACTCATATACCTGACGTTGTACTCATATTCATGCTGTTGTACTCATATTTCTGATGTTGTACTCATATTCATGCTGTTGTACTCATATCCATGCAGGTGTACTCATATTCCTGTTGTTGTACTAGTTATACTGCTGTTGCACTCATATTTCTGCTGTTGTACACATAATTCTGATTCATGCTGTAGTACTCATATTTCTGCTGTTGTACTCATTTCCTGACGTTGTACTTATATTCATGCTGTTGTACTCATATTTCTACTGTTGTACTCATATTCATGCTGTTGTACTCATATTCCTGTTGTTTTACTCATTATACTGCTGTTGCACTCATATTTCTGCTGTTGTACACATAGTCCTGATTCATGCTGTTGTACTCATATTCCTATTGTTATAGTCATATTCATGCTGTTGTACTCATATTTCTGCTGCTGTACTCATATTACAGACGTTATACTTATATTCATGCTGCTGTACTCATATTCCTACTATTGTACTCATATTCATGCTGTTGTACTCATATTCATGCTGTTGTACTCATATTCCTGACGTTGTACTCATATTCATGCTGTTATACTCATATTTCTGCTGTTGTACTCAAATTCATGCTGTTGTACTCATATTCTTGTTGTTGTACTTATTATACTGCTGTTGCACTCATATTTCTGCTGTTGTACACATAATCCTGATTCATGCTGTTGTACTCATATACCTATTGTTGTAGTCATATTCGTGCTGTTGGCCTCACATTTCTATTGTTGTATTCATATTTCTGATGCTGTACTCATATTCATGCGGTTATACTCATTTTTCTGATGTTGTACTCATATTCATGCTGTTGTACTCATATTCATGCTGTTGTACTCATGTTCATGTTGTTTCTACTCGTATTAGATCAGTCGTTCAGACGTACTCTTCAATCAAATCAAGTTCCATTTCAATAACAATTTTATAGTCTTTTAGAAATTAGGTACAATGTGAAACATCCCATATAGGATCATTGACAAAAGCAACTGGTCTTCCTAGCTTAGGGTATTATCATAATGATGGAAATTGAACATTTACAGGCGCGTATCCAGGATTTTCTAATCCAGGGGGCGCGAATTACTATCTTAGCGGAGCGCCACCATCGTTGGCGCGGAGCGTACAAGAAAATTTCTGGTTTTGATACCCCCCAGATCACCGGAAATGGCACTTCTCGGGCTTGAAAATGACCAACCAGATGTACACTTTTGCCTGAGAACCGCAGTATTTCCCAAAAGTTTTTTCCATCCATAACCTTTTTGAAGATTGTCACCAGTCACACATCATGTTCGACCTCATTACATGTCCTATGGATCATTGCTTTTGTAGGTGATTCTACGTAACGGCCCACAATATCCGAAAGCCCCACTTTTCAAGGTTTTAAGCCCATTATTTGTTGAGAATTTGAAAATTCACATTTCTCGTGAATAAAATCACTTCAAAACATATACATAATGTTTCACAAAATTCAGTCTATGGACAACCAATATAGAAAATCCCATTTGAACCCCTAACATGTCAAAATTGCACGAGTAGAGGAAAGTATGATGAAGAATGTTGGTGAGGAAATTTTCGAAAATTCAGACACAGTTAATTTATTGGTGTAGAAATATTAAAACCTCTTATAATGGCTATTATAAAACTGCGTTGAAGGAAATGAAAAATAGCAGATATTTCCGATATCAGGTTTATCGAAACCGAACACTACACACATTGGCGTAGGTCCCGTAGGAGGCGGGGGCTGGCAGCCCCCCACCCCAATTGTTTTCCCATTTTTTTTTCGGGCACTTACTGAAAGAGAAATAAATAGCAATGAATAGCTTAAAATTATCTCCTTGGTAATTTAAATAAAGTTGTAAGCTTGGCCGACATTACTACTGTAAAAGAGAGTTTTGACATAAATGGATCTGTATGCTTTTTCTCCATCTACATAAGACATTTCGTTGTTTACATTAGCATCCGGCGGTATACTGTGCAACTTTCACGGACCGTAAGGTACACGATGCCATACAATGTAATGACCGATCTTGCCTATATGATATTGGCATCGACATGTTGAATGCGCGCGACTTGCGCGAAAAATTTTGGCTTTTTTTCGGGCAAGTCATTACAGCCCCCAAATCCAATTGGGCTCCTACGCATTTGACTACACACATAGACAGTTTTTTGGCTGTTCATCCTGTAACATGTATTTCAATGCTCACTGCTATGATGTTATATCTGCTCTTTGCTTTACAAATTCGAAAAGGCGTGTAGCGAGTAATTGCCAAGGGAGGGGCGAAGCCTGTAGGCAAACTATCTACGCGAAGCCCCACCATAAGTTGGCGCGAAGCGTACAATAAAATTTTTGGCCGAAAATGCCTCCCAGATCGCTGGTAATGACACTTCCCAGGCCTTGTAAGTTGCATCTAAGCATTGTCTATTTCGAAATTACTAGCGATGTCATAAAGAAAATTTGCTCGGGGGGGGGGGGGGCGGTCGCCCCTTCCCGAAATGCGTCATGTTCCCCGACGACTCGGTCGAGTTCAAGACCAGCCACAGTTGGTTCCATATAGCACAATTGTACAATTGTTTAAGGCGTCCATACACACACAAGCGTTATGATAGACCATATATAGTATTTATATAGATACATTAGTGAGAGAGGAAAAATGGAAACGTCAAAAATGGAGTTGTCGGTGTAAGGGGTAGGGTGAGGCGCACATCCCCTCCGTAATCCTCGATCTGTCACTGGCTACCCTGTCTATATAATAGGGATCAGCGCTGTAATTATGACTGTTCCGCTTTCTCTTCCCGAGGTCTTGGGTATCTTCTACTCCCCCCTTTTCTCCTTTTTCTCTTTTTTTTCTTTTTCTTTTCCCTTCCTTCCTCTCCTCCTTTTCTTTTCCCCCCTCCTTTTCCTTTTTTTCTTCTCTTTTTTTTTCTCTCCTCTTTTCCTTACCCGGGGGGTGCGCGCCCCAACGCCCCCCTGGATACGCGCCTGATTTAGCAGCACGACACTCAATCAATCAATATAAAATACTAGACCAAAACATTATCTGTTTATGTTCTTTAAACAAAATACGGCTTTTAGCTGCATCTTTCATAATTCTGTTATATAATGTTGTAGTTGGCGATATTTTCTTGAAGGGACGGAAGGGTACAGGGTCGAAATAACTCATAGACTATACTAATGGTTTATTCTTAGGGACTCATTTGCTTCAGGCCCTCCAGTGTTCAGATTCGTAGATGGCAATGAGAGTGTTTCTATGTGAGATCAAATTTTGCTTTTCGGAGGTGATAATGCATGTCGGTGAAGTTAACCTCATTTATACACATAAGAGCCAACACGTACTGGACAGAGGGGCGCATGGCCCTCATTTCCTTTGCTACGCAACTGGACCAGCCAGCTTACCAACAATTGGTAGTAGACAAATAATACCAGGGTAGGTCGGTTCTCTAAGATATTATTAGACGAGAAAAGTTAATCGAAAAAAAAACATTTTTGGATACAATCAACAAAATGGTAAAATTTTATTTACGGTTTCTAAAACAACATAAACTAGTATATGGAAATATAAATGACTTGATGATTTCCTTGCTAATTATCAAAGACTGAACTGAATGATTTGTAGCGCTATCGTATTTGATAATAGGTTATTGTTCTACTTTTCTGGGAGTTCAAAAAATGAAGTAACATACTATCATTAATAAAAATAAAACACAAATATATGTATTCGAGACATCGTCATTTTAAAATTTATACGATTTGTGTATATTTAAAGTGAGAAAAATGTCGTCCATGTCAACTGGTTGAGAATTTATTGGGCAGCAGTGTAATAAAGTTGCTTTGTTAGACAATTTTTAAGTTTTCATCGAAGTTATTGCCAATTTACAGCTGATATGGATATCTCTTTAATGACAATGTCGTTTGTAATCAAACTGACCAGACATAGCATAATGTAAATGTATACTGTATCCTTCAAATTTGACAAGTGATAACATCTACTTTACAGTCTGTTAAGTAGACTTAAAAACGCAACCTGGGTATATGAAACAGACTGTATCCGTGTTGCATAAACAATCCGGATCTCGAAAAAGATACTTTGAACAGACTCTGTTAAATGAAATGGAAATAAAAGACAAAGGCATAATGAATATGTACATAAGTGAAATTGTAGTGAGTTGAAAAATCCAGAAATGTGAGAAAACCCGGGCCTCTCGCTTCATATAAGAAGATCCTAACCAACTGGGATATGGACGCTAAATGTATGTCTAGAGGTTTGAAACCAGCAAGGAAGGTTGTAATTCCACTGTAGGCATATATATTTATATATGGGTGTTTCTGTGGTTATCATGCTGTGCTGGCAACATCTGCAAAGTCCGATAATTCAAAATATTTATCTTCTGTTGTTTTATCGGAAATGCTGATACCACTATCATCATCCACTTGCTGCGGTGAGTCTTGACCAGAGGTAGGTTCATTATTGCTATGACAAGAACTTATCCGTCTTTTCTTTTGTTTGTTTGCATTGGCATTAATAGGAATATCAAAAGATGGTAAATCATGATAAAGAGAATCAGTTTGATCAAACACAGGTGGCGAACGATTCACCGAACTGTAAAAACTAACATCAGAAATTGTGGTAGCATGTGAAGGACGTTGGTGTCTCAAATTTACTTTTCCAATCTCGTCGATAGTTTCATCGGAATTGTTAATATCTTCATCGTTAATTTCAAAGCGTCTCTCAGGTGGTGATGTCGATGGCTGTTGTCTTAATATTTCATTGTAAGTACTGTTATCGTCGAATCCAGCATTATCATTAACATTTTGGTTTTGATTTGAAGTGGTGTCAGGATTGTGATTTCTTTTTCGATCGTACTTCCGTATGATACACCAAATGGCTGGTTGTACGAGAACAGCGATCAATATTACAACTATTGCCGATATCACTATAATAACTAACACTGACGTGTTTATACCTCCGTCTGATTGTGCTGTAACTTTTTCACTCGCTTCACTAGCTGTAGTACCTTCGTTTGATTGTCCGTCTGCTTCGCTGGACTCTGTACCTTTGTCACTCGCTTCAGTAGTAGCTTCTTGTAACACAGAGAATGTATAGTCATCCGTGTAAGACGTATTGGAAACATTACCGCTACATGTTACGACTATATCAGTCAACTCGCTTTCTGCAACTTCGAAATTTGTCATTGTCAAACATGACATACCTTCTGATGCAACGAATTCAAACATCCCTACTTGCTGTGGTACGTCCCAACGAAAATCTGCGTCAGCTGTGAGAGGGACTAAGCGACAACACAACGTCAACTGTTCTTTCCAGCCGACGATACCATCATTAGAAGAATTGATTCTAACGAAAGGGCTCTCGTAGAAATAATGAGGTCCAACGGAGCAAGAGAAAAGAGAGGTAGATGGGCCGGGTTCCACAACACCCTTACTTTTGTTCACAAAGCAATTGAGGGTAGTTCCATTATCAGATGGAATAAATGGGTAAAACCCTTTTAATATATTTGTGTAATTAGTTGTTTCTAAAGGAAATAACGAGATGGTATTCATACTGGAAGTACTTAACCATATAGATGTTGTATTTTCTATAGCAGGATACGTACAATCTATCAACACAAAACCAATCCCTTCTTCAACAAGATACTCTAGTCTTCCATCCCACGTAGTAATGCACTGATCATTGTGATATACAAGAATCTCCACAGTACCACTAATGGTAACACTCTCATCAGATGCAGTGCATGTGTAGGTACCACTGTCGGTCACTCTCAGTGATTCGAAATCCATTGTGAAAGACTCCTTGGTTCGTACAAATGTCATATTTTGAACCGAGGGATTCACCGTTTTTACACCATTATTCATTTCAGCTAATTTGATTTCATTCTTCCACCAGGATACATCATCCAGTGTGGATGCACATGTCACTTGTAACGGTCGTCCCTCGAAGAGAATTTCATCAATACCGCTCACAGTCAACTGTTGCGCTTGCGCAGACAGCATGACACAATGTAATCTTATAAGTAGGATCAGAAAGAGGAACATGTTGATAATTTAATTTCAAAGGTTAGTGTGAAATGACAATAGAATTGATCAACGAACTTGATTCGCTAAATACTCGCGTCCTTTCCAGACATTACTCTTAATATACCGTTGATTGATCAAAACTCAAACTATACATCTTGTTTGAAGAAATAACGTAGCTAACATAGTTCTACTTTAACGATGACGTAAAAACATGTCACTTCCGGTTATGATGGATGTATAACTCAATAAACTTTAATGGTAGACCTATCTAGGCGAACGTATAGATTACCGTACGATTTATTATTTCAAACATAAAACCGCTTTTAGTTGCTTTACGTCGCTCGCAGATGGTGCACTGATAACAATTAATTATAATTTAAAATTGTTAATATATGCCAATTAACAATCATTAAAAAAATTAAGATATGCTTAAATCAGTCGATGTGGTTTCGAGGACACCGACTGAGGAAGCTCCTTTGGCGAGATCGCTAGACTGAATATATACTTATCACGTGACTGGCCAAGAGGTAATGAAACGAATTCTTCTTATCTTTCATAACTGACGTAACGACACCAGTCAATAAAAACAAAAACAAAACTTAACGAAACAGCTATTTTTCATGAAGCTGATGGCCAAAATAAATTCAATCGACTAACAACAAAAAACCCAGGCTTCTTTTTCTACAATAACACTCATGTAGTGTTTGCCACAGTAGAATGTCATATTCTCCCCCAATTCATCAAACTAACAATTCCCCGTCAATAATTATCCAATGAACGTTGTGTTCGCTTTCATATCATGTAAGTCACATTTGAACAACCAAAACATGTCTTTCCTTGGTTTTTGTGATAGTTGAAGCTGACTGGAAGTTCATGTACCTATAGCATAGGCTAAATCTGGGTTTAAGAGCCAGCAGCCAAATCTAATAAAATGAGTTTATTGTGTTCCAAGGTTGGTAGAAAAGCTCCAAGTGATCACATTATGGTCAATTTTTCTTAACAAAGATTGGCATCGATAGGGAAAGATTCGCTAACACATTGCAACTAACTTATTCCTTTGTTTAAAATTTGTAATCGATTTATCCGAAAAGAAGTTGAAGAATTCAATATCTCAACATGTACATAGTAATCCGACTGCAAGGCTATGTTGTTGTCTTTTAACATAGGCGTATGAAGATTAATCCACGAAATTAAAATAGGCCGTCTTCTGGATATTGTTTCAAGCTTGAACGTCTAGCGATGATTTTCAGAACCGGTTGGTACTTAGTCTCAGTTCGAGACACATTCGCTGCAGGTACCGACTTTGCTAACTCCGAAGTCAACGAGCAAAGTTATGAACCTGAGTGTCACAGGTATTTGCTTCTATATTGACCAATCTGTTGTGTAAATTAACTGTTAAAACTATATATTTTCCTTCGGAATTTTCATTGGTCTGATCTTGAGGTAAATTAACCAGTTCCCCTTTTTGGTGGTGTACCGTATCTTAAAGCTTTGCATCCACGTTATAAAATTCACGAGATATAAAGTTTAGGACAGCACTACAAGGCTTAACTTGTGTATATACTAAGTAAAGGGGTGGAGACCGCACGGCATTGTGAGTTTATTGTTAAAACTCCAAACCCATAACGGGCTCTGTTTGGTATTTCTTCCAAAAATTTGTTGTGCCCGAAATAGCAAACCGTATTGGTAATAAAATACCAAACTATAACTCCGAAGAATAACGTGTTTTCGACTTTCACGCACTGACAACTTTATACAATCAACATACCATCTTTTGAATCAGGTCAATAAATTTTAAAGGATGACAGTCTGTAACACAAAACAGTAATTAAAATGAGACCAAATAGTATACTTAGTTTACATATACCGTTAGACATACATGATGTGAGTCCTTACTCGCGTACTCGTATTTTAATAGCGTTAATTGCCTGTACTGGTACTCGTCCCAGTGGATTTTTACTCGTACAGTTCTCGTACTCGAGGCATGTTGGAAATGTAGTAAAGGCACACGTGTAAAGTTATAGGCAATAGTACTCTGGCTTACAGCAGTGTACTCTTATTAATACTAGAGGTATTCTATACTTGTACTCATACTATTATATTAGTACTCAAGCTGTTGTGTTCATACTCAAGCTGTTGTACTCGTAATCATGCTGTAATACTAGTAATACAACTGTTGTACCCGTACTGCAAGTCTTGGTGACACCATATTTATTTATTTATTTGTTTTTCCACAGAAGTACAAAGCGGAGGGAATTTTTCCATAAAGCTTAAAAAGCTTAACACAGTTAACATATGGTTAACTCTCTTGAATAACGATATGAAGGGGAATTCTACTCATGATGTTGTTCTCATATTCATGCTGTTCTACCCGTAATAGATCAGTCGTTCTAACAAATCAAGTTCCATTTCAATATTACTTTTATAATCTTTACGAAACTAGGTACAATGTGAAACATCACATAGGATCATTGACAAAAGCGACTGGTCTTCCTTGCTTAGTATATTATCATCATGATATAAATTGAACATTAGCACCACGAGACTCAATCAATCAATATAAGATACTTTAAAAAAAAACAGTATCCGTATATGTTCTTTAAACAAAATACGGCATTTAGCTGCATCTTTGGTAATTATGTTATATAATGTTGAACTTTGCAATATTTTCTTGAAGGGACGGAAGGGTGCAGGGTCGAAATATCTCATAAAATAACAGTGGTTTATTCTTAGGGACTCATTTGCTTCAGGCCCTCCAGTGTTCAGATTCGTATAGATGGCAATGAGAGTGTTTCTATGGGAGATCAAATTTTGCTTTTCGGAGGTGATAATGCATGTCGGTGTAGTTAATCTCATATACATGTAAGGCCCAACACGTGCTGGACAGAGTGGGGCGTGGCCATTATTTCCTTTGCTACGCAACTGGACCAGCCAGCTTACCAACAAATGGTAGTAGACAAATAACACCAGGATAGCTCGGTTCTCTAAGATATTAGACGAGAAAAGTTAATCGCAAAAAAAGTTTTAGAAACAATCATTATAATAGTATAATTTTATTTATGGTTTTTAAAACAACATAAACTAGTATATGGAAATATAAATGACTTGATGATTTCTTTACTACTTAATAAAAGACTGAACTGAATGATTTGTAACGCTATCGTAAATGATCATAGATTATTGTTCAACTTTTCTGGGAGTTCAAAAAATGAAGTAACATACTATCATTGAAAGAAATAAAACACAAATATAGGTATTCGAGATATCGTCATTTGGAATGTATACGCTATGCATATATTTAAAGTGAGAAAAATGTCGTCCATGTCAACTGGTTGAGAACTTATTGGGCAGCAGTGTAATATAGTTGCTTTGTTAGACATTTTCAGTTTTCATCGAAGTTATTGCAAATTTACAGCTGATGTGGTTATTTCTTTGATGACAATGTCGTTTGTAATGAAACTGACCATAACATAGCAAAATGTAAATGTAAACTTTATCCTTCAAATTTGACAAGTGATAACATCTACTAAGCCGTCTGTTAAGCAGACTTAAAAACGCAACCTGGGTATATAAAACAGACTGTATCCGTGTTGCATTAACAATCCGGATCTCGAAATGGAAACTTTGAACAGACTCTGTTAAATGAAATGGAAATAAACGACAAAGGCAAAATGAATATCTACATAAGTGAATTTGTAGTGAGTTGGAAAATGCAGAACAGTGAAAAACTTCCAGACTCCACCGCGATTCGAACCCGGGCCTCCCGCATTATATGCGGACACCCTAACCACTATAAGCTATCGACGCTGATTGTATGTCCAGAGGTTCGAATAGGGTAAGGAAAGTCGTAATTCCACTGTAGGCTTTTGTCACCTTTTGTCATATATTTATATATATATATATATATATATTCCTTCTCATTACGTTTTCATTTATATATATATATATATATATAAATATATATATATATATTTATATATATATATTTATATATATATATATATATATATATATATATATATATATATATATATATATATATATATATGCGTGTTTGTGTGGTTATAATGCTGTGCTGGCAACATCTGCAAAGTCTGATAATTCAAAATATTTATCTTCTGTTGTGTTATCGGAAATGCTGATACCACTCTCATCATCCACTTGCTGCAGTGAATCTTGCCCAGAGGTAGGTTCATTATTGCTATGACTAGAACTTCTCTGTCTTTTCTTTTGTTTGTTTGCATGGGTATCAATGGCAATATCAAAAGATGGTAAATCATGATAAAGAGAATCAGTTTGATCAAACACAGGTGCCGAGCGATTCACCGAACTGTAAAAACCAACATCAGAAATTGTGCCAGCATGTGAAGAACGTTGGTGTCTCAAATTTACTTTTCCAAGCTCTTCGATAGTTTCATCGGAGCTGTTAATATCTTCATCGTTAATTTCAAAGCGTCTCTCAGGTGGTGATGCCGGTGGCTGTTGCGGGAATATTTCATTGTAAGCACTGTTATCGTCGAATCCAGCATTATCATTAACATTTTGGTTTTGCTTTGAATTGGTGTCAGAATTGGGATTTCTTTTTCGTACTTCCGTATTATACACCAAATCGCTGGTTGTACGAGAACAGCGATCAATATTACAACTATTACCGATATCACTATAATAACTAACACTAAAGTGTCTATACCTCCGTTTGATTGTCCGTCTGCTTCGCTTGAATCCGTACCTTTATCACTCGCTTCAGTAGTAGCTTCTTGTAACACAGAGAATGTATATTCATCAGTGTAAGACGTATTGGAAACGTTACCTATACATGTTACGACAATATCAGTCAACTTGCTTTCTGCAACTTCGAAATTTGTTATCGTCAAACATGACATACCCTCTGATACAGCGAACTCAAGCATCCCTACTGGAGGTGGTACGTCCCAACGAAACCCTGCGTCAGCTGTGAGAGGGACTAAGCGACAACACAACGTCAACTGTTCTTCCCAGCCGACGATACCATCATTAGAAGAATTGATTCTAACGAAAAGATTCTCGTAGAAATAAAAAGGTCCGACGGAACAAGAGAAAAGAGAGGTAGATGGGCCGGGTTCCTCAACACCATCACTTTTGTTCACAAAGCAAGTTAGGGTAGTTCCATTATAAGACTGAAAAGTAGGGTAAAACCCTCCTAATGTATTTGTGTAATTAGTTGTTTTTAAGGGAAATGAAACGAGGTTATACATAATGGAAGTACTTAACCATACAGATGTTGTATTTTCTATAGCAGGATACGTACAATTTATGAACACAAAACGAAGCCCTTCTTCAACAAGATACTCTAGTCTTCCGTCCCACGTAGTAATGCACTGATCATTGTGATATACAAGAATCTCCACAGTACCACTAATGGTAACACTCTCATCAGATGCAGTGCATGTGTAGGTACCACTGTCGGCCACTCTCAGTGATTCAAAACCCATTGTGAAAGACTCCTCGGTTCGTACAAATATCATACTTTGAACAGAGGAATTTACCCTTATTACACCATTATTCACTTCCGCTATTTTGATTTCATTTTTCCACCAGGATACATCATCCAGTGTGGTTGCACATGTCACTTGTAACGGTCGTCCCTCGAAAAGAATTTCATCAATACCGCTCACATTCAACTGTTGCGCTTGCGCAGACAGCATAGCACTGTATTGTTACAAGTAGGATCAGAAAGTTGAACATGATGATAACTTAACTCCAATGGTCAGTTGATATTGCGTCGATCGATCGAAACTCAAATTCTCGGAAAAAACAACGGTACTTCGTTTTGAAATGGGGCTTTATTGTTCTACGTCAATGATGACGTATGATTGTGTAATTTCATTTACAAATTTCCTTCGTTCTTTAACAAAGTTGGCGCACCAATGATACCTCCGGTGATGGTGGAATGATATTGTAACTGTCCGAATAGTGGCAGATCAGTAGATACGGTACTCGGTATCACAAACATCACGTTTTTGATTACATATTTCAGTTTCCTTTAAGACTGACGTAGCGATGACACTAAACCTTTCACGGTACTTCATATGTCAGTCTGTATATCACATATCGGTTATGTTGCATAGCTTGTTGAGTCAAATGTGGTCCGAAATAAGTAAAGTCCGTAATATTTGAAACAATGCTCCGTTTGAAAAATATCCATTTTCCCATGCACCACAATTTTTCACCGTTACTGAAACGCATAGGTTTTTCGTTAATATTTATCCCACAAACATTGTTTTTCTAATTTGCTTTCGTGTGCGAAGCTAATCAATGTAGAAAATAAAGTTTCCTTGTTCCGCCTATTTGTTGGCACTGACTGTTCCAATTTGCAAGTATAGGCGAAATTGAGGCTTAGACGTCTTGCGGTATGTTGTACATTTTCTTGGAGTAATCTTCGAAGACGTTCTAGACACAATCGCTTTATATACCGACGTGGCTTCAGAGAAAACAAACAAAAATCATAAATCTGACCAGATGTAATATATTGGCTGTTAAAAAGTCAATTACGAAACGAAGATATTAATTGTCGTAAATTCTCTTAAGAAAACAAAACTGCTGAGGTAATAGTCCGACTTACCATTCTTGATGATGTTTGTTTCAAGGTTTCACTAAGTTTTAGTTGGCACAATTCACGGCAGCATTGGAAGGCCAGTATTCTGTGTTTCTTCAGTAAAGTACGCGAGGATGCCGACGAGACAACAATTGAGACAATAAATGTAGAAAACTCCAACCAAAATCACCAACGTTGATTGGTTTCTCTGGCACATCGTATTGAAATGGACACATCGTATTAAAAAGTATCATTGCCATAAAACATACCGCTTACTTGCCAAACTAACCATAAAGGTATACGAGTTTTCAGCGACCTTCACGCATCGATGAATTTATAAAATGGACACATCATGTTTGAAATCAGTTCAGTTTTAAGTGTTTCACAAGGAAGGAATAGATGTTTTGCTGTTAAACTTTGTGCGGTATCTGTGCAGGCATTAGGTGTACTAACTCTAAATAATGACTAGTTAAAGGGCACCCTCCAATCCACCCATAGTTCATTTAAAAGAATAGTCCAGGTCAAAATTTTCTTTTTGATAAGTTACAGAACAACATAATGTAAGCATTCCGTTGAAATTTTCAGGCAATTCCTACGTACCGTTTTTGAGATATTGACAGTTGAAGTTATCTGATAGTCTTCCAAAAGAGAACTTGAAGCAAACAGGTGTGATGTCATAGTTGCACATTCTGACAAATAATGTTTTGTTTTTTCTTTAAATTTCCAGTTTTTCGATTTGACCTTGGATTGGATAGGGTAACTATAGCTTGTCTATAGGGAATGTCAAGTTTATAATATACCAATACCTATGGTGCATTCACATTATGGATGCATCCAATCGTGGAGTATAAAATTAGACGTACATTTTAAAGGAAAACAAAACATTATTAATCAGTTTGCAACAATGACGTCACACCTATTTGCTCCTAGTTCACTCTTTGGTACGAAAGCTGGCACTTCAACTGTCAATAGTTCAAAAGCAGTACATAGGAATTTAATGCAAATTTCACCAGAATGCTTAGATTGTGTTCCTCTTAAACATATCAAAAGAAATGTGTGTCCTGGACTTTTCTTTTAAGGTACCAGGAACTAGCACTGACATGGTATTATGTATATTTCGATGTCAACAAGTCTTTAAGGTAGCATACTTCATTTAGTTTCCCCGTTGACTTACACACTAAATCGTTAAAGTAATGTGGTCTCTAAGTCCTTGTAGAAGTTTTCACTAGCTTAACCCAATAACTGACAAGTTGGCCACTCATATGGCACCTATTTTCCGTATCATGACTATGAAGATTTGTTTTCGTTATGAAAACCTGAAATTTACGTCACTTGTAGAGCAAGCCTCTTTACTAATATGTTAACAATTTCAGATGTTGACCCTGATACGTTGAACTCATATTCTTGCTGTTGTACTCATATTCTTGCTGTTGTACTCATAATTATGCTGTTGTACTCATATTCACACTGTTGTACTCATATTCATACTATTGTACTCATATTCATGCTGTTGTACTCATATCCATGCTGTTGTACTTATATTCATGCTGTTATACTCATATTCATGTTGTTCTCATATCGATGCAATTGTTCTCATATTCCTGCTGTTGTTCTTATATTCGTGCTGTTGTACTCATATCCATGCTGTTGCACTCGTATTCATGCTGTTACATTCATATTCATGCTGTTGTACTCATATTCATGCTGGTGTACTCATATTCATTCTGGTGTACTCATATTCATGCTGTTGCATTCATATTCATGCTGTTGTACTCATATTCATGCTGTTGAATTTATATTCATGCTGTTGTACTCAGATTCATGCTGTTGTACTCAAGTTTCAGCTGTTGCATTCATAGTCATGCTGTTGTACAAAGATTCATGCTGTTGAACTCATATTCATGCTTTTGTATTCATGTTCATGCTGTTGTACTCAGATTCATGCTGTGTTACTCATATTCATGCTGTTGTACTAATTACCGTGCTGTTCCCTCACATTCATGATGTTGTACGCATATGTATGTTGTTGTACTAATATTCATGCAGTTGTACTCATATTTATGCTGTTGTACTCATATTCATGTTGTTGTACTCATATTCCTGCTGTTCTACTCGTACTAGATCATTTTTTTCAGACGTACTCGTAATCAAGTTCCATTTCATTATCACTTTATGGTAGGTACAATGTGAAAACTAGGTACAATGTGAAACATTCCATACGATCATTAACAAAAGCGACTGGACTTCCTGACTGGACTTATCAGCATAATGATGAAATTTCAATACGAAAAAATTTTGCAGCATGAAAACGTAATCAATCTGGTATAAAATGCTTGAAAAAAAAACAGTATTGCGTAAATGTTCTTTAATAAAACAAAAGGGATTTGGCAGCATCTTTGGTACTCCTGTTATATGACGTTGAAGTTGGCGATATTTTCTGGGAGGGAAGGGGGCAAGGCCGAATAACCTGTGTACTAATAATGGTATATTCTTAGGCCTAACTTGCTTTAGGCTCTTCAATGTTCAGATTCGTAGATGGCAATGGGAGATCAAATTTGCTTTTCGGACGTGATGGTAATGCCTGTCGGTGATGTTAACCTCATTTATACACGTAAGGCCCAACACGTGTTGGACAGAGGGGCGCGTGGGCTTTATTTCCTTTGCTACGCAACTGGACCAGCCAGCTTACCAAAAATGGTAGTAGACAAATAACACCAGGGTAGCTCGGTTGTTGAAATATAAGACGAGAAAGTTTATCGACAAAAACAAACATTCTTGGATACAATCATCATAATGGTATAAATTTATTTAAGGTCTCTAAAACAACATAAACTAGTATATGGAAATATAAATGACTTGATGATTTCTTTACTAATTATAAGAGACTGAACTGAATGATTTGTAGCTTTCGTATTTGATTATAGGTTATTGTTCTACTTTTCTGGGAGTTCAAAAGATGAAGTAACATACTATCATTGAAAGAAATAAACACAAAATATATGCCTTTTCAGATATAGTCATTTTAAATTTATACGCTATGCATATAATTAAAGTGAACTTTGGGCAAGCCTGAATTAATATCATAGAAGCAAAATAACAGAAACTTAACTTACATCACTCTATTTCCCTTCACCAATGAAATATTTTATTGTATAATTTAACACTCATCGATGTCTGGAAGTACTCTGGAGATGCAGAACCACAAGGAAAGTACGATTGAAAACTTTTGTAGCATACTAGCTATAAATTGTGGCCAATACTGATGACCTATAATATGCTTTGTGCTATAATTTGCTAATGCAGAAGATAACCCATTCAGTAAAGTCAGCTTCTTAAAGTGAAGTTGTTACACCGTATGTTTGGAAATTAATACACCCCCTCCCTCACTCCCCTCCCGGACCTATACTCTCGCTTCCAAATTCGAAAGATACAAGGAACAGTAACAAATTATGTGTTAACTCATGGCGCTGTCAACACCAAATACTAGCACTGCTTTTCAGTGGCGTAGGAAGGTACTTTTTTTTAGCGGGGGGGGGGGGCTGAAAACTGATGGCCGGCCTGACGGAGGGGTTTAAGGGGAGGAGGTGTCCCCCTACCCTTTGGAATTTTTTTGCATTTCCAGGTGGCCTCAGATGCAATTTGGTGCAATATAGCACACTTCAACCCACCACTCCATTTTGTATATAATTTTGCATTTTCACCTGGCCTTAGATGCAATTTGGTGCTCCAAATGAGATTTTTTTCTCATTTGGAAATGAAAAAGGGGTTTTCTGACTTGAAAAGCGGGGGGGGGGGCGGAATGATACTTCCGCCCCTCCATATTTTTCACTGGGGGCTGGCGCCCCCCAGCCCCCCGGTTCCTACACCCTTGACTGCTTTGTTTGATAAGGCAGGAGAATGACTTGCCTTCCAGTTTTGTAACAAATTGCAAGTTCCTTCTTCGTCTCTGTTCTTTAATGGCAAATTCAGCCATTTATTGTCGTGTTTTAAATTAGAACTGCATGTTTCGTTAAAAAAATGTTTCTTCTGGGTGGTGGCAGAAATCTGGTTTTACCACAAATATATCTAGCATGACCAAACTGGACAATCACACCATATACCACGGCATATATTACCGTTGCCATCAATAATTGGTCAATATCTAGCTTGTATCTGCACGTTAAGATATTGTATCTCACTAGTACCGGAGGCCTATACTTGTATTACCCAGTGGCGATTTAAGGATATGTATTAGGATGTTTGTGAGCCACTCCTTTTTGACAGACAACCCCCTTCCCGTGTTGTTCCTCTCTCCACGAGTTTCTTCTGCAGCCTGCATTCTTACATAACAAACCATAGCTACAACACTGGTTACCAAAGCTAATATAACGTATGTGACATACAGTTAAGATGAATACCATCCACGTTACCGTTTGTGTTGTTACATTAAGAGTTCACTTAGCAACGGTGTGATGTTGCTGTTACAAGACCTGGGTAGTTTTTTTCACATGTTTCCTATATGTAGCCCAATGCCAATAAAGAACTTTCAGTGAAGACGGTATAGCATTTGTTATCAATGGAATAACGTAACTTACACATTGTTTTTCAAAGACTAGCTCCATGATTATATATTGATGATGCTAAAACTAGGGAATAAACCGGTTTTCTAAATTAAAGTAACTTCTTCATGATCTTCATATGTTATTTCATCAGCACTGTGTGCTGGTAAATTCTGCAAAATTTGATAACTCAAAATAGTCATCTTCATTTCGAGTGTCAGAAATGTTGATACCATTCTCATCATCCATCGAATTGTTACTTACTTGCTGCGGTGAGACTTGGCCAGAGGTGGGTTCATTATTGCTATGACTAGAACTTCTCTGCCTATTCTTTCGTTTGTTTGGAAGGGCATAGATAGGAGTATCAACAGGCGGTGAATCATACAGGGAATCGGTCTGTTGAAAGATCGGTGGTGAACGATTCACGAAACTGTAAGAACCAACAGTAGAAATTGTGCTAGGACGTTGGTGCCTCAAATTTACATTTCCAGGCTCTTCCGAGCTTTCCAAGCTCCCATCGGAGCTGTTAATATCTTCATCGTTAATTTCGACGCGTCTCTCCAGTGGTGATGTCGGTGGCTCCTGTCTGGTTATTTCATTGTAAATACTGTTATCGTCGAATCCAGCATTATCATTAACATTTTGATTTTGTTTTGAAGTGGTGTCAGAAGTGGGATTTCTTTTTCGACCGTACTTCCTTATTATACACCAAATCGCTAGTTGTAAAAGAGCAACGATCAATATTACAACTACTATTGAGAGCACTATAATAACTAACATTAACGTGGTTATACCTCCGCCTGCTTCGCTTGAATTTGTACCTTTGTCACTCGCTTCAGTAGTAGCTTCTTGTAACACAGAGAATGTATATTCATCCGTGTAAGACGTATTGAAAACGTTACCACTACATGTTACGACTATATCAGTCAACCCGCTTTCTGCAACTTCGAAATTTGTCATTGTCAAACATGATATACCTTCTGATACAGCGAACTCAAACATCCCTACTTGCGGTGGTACGTCCCAACGAAAATCTGCGTCAGCTGTGAAAGGAACTAAGCGACAACACAACGTCAACTGTTCTTTCCAGCCGACGATACCATCATTAGAAGAATTGATTCTAACGAAAAGGTTCTCGTAGAAATAAAGAGGTCCAACGGAGCAAGAGAAAAGAGAGGTAGATGGGCCGGGTTCCTCAACACCCTCACTTTTGTTCACAAAGCAATTTAGGGTAGTTCCATTATCAGACAGACCAAATGGGTAAAGCCCTTTTAATGTATTTGTGTAATTATTTGATTTCAAAGGAAGTGACGAGATGGTACTCACACTGGAAGTATGGCTACTTAACCATATAGATGTTGTATTTTCTATAGCAGGATACGTACAATGTATGAACACAAAACTAAGCCCTTCTTCAACAAGATACTCTAGTTCTCCATCCCACGTAGTAATGCACTGATCACTGTGATAAACAACAATCTCCAAAGTGTCATTACTGGTAACACTCTCGTTCGGTGCAGTGCATGTGTAGGTACCACTGTCGGTCACTCTCAAAGATCCAAATTTCATTGTGAAAGACTCCTTGGTTAAAACAAATGTCATATTTTGAACCGAAGGATTTTTAGTTACTTCACCATTATTCACTTCAGCTATTTTGACTTCATTCTTCCACCATGATACATCATCCAGTGTGGTATCACATGTCACGTTTAACGGCCGTCCCTCGAAAAGAATTTCATTAATGTGGCTCACAGTCAACTGTTGCACTTGCGCAGACAGCATGGCACAATCTAACGTTATAAGTAGGATCAGAAAGGAGAACATGATGATAACTTAACTCCAACTGCAGTCAGTTGATATTCCGTCGATCGATCGAAACTCAAATTCTCGGAATAAACAACGGTATACTATACTTCGTTTGAAATGGGGCTTTTATTGTTCTATTTCAATGATGACGTTTGGTTGTGCAATTTCATTTACAAATTTCCTTCGTTCTTGAACAAGGTTGGCGCACTGATAATACTTCCGGTTAAGGTCGAATGATATTATAACTGTCCGAATAGGGGCAAATCAGTAGATATGGTACTCGGTAACACAAACATCACGTCTTTGAGTACATATTTCAGTTTCCTTAACGTAACGTAACGTAACGTAACGATGACATTTACCCTTTCACGGTAGTTCATATGACAGTAGTAGGCCTACGTGTTTATCACCTACCGGCTATGTTGTATCGTTTGTTGAGTCAAATGTGGTCCGAACTATGTTAGGTTAGGAAAATTTGGAAACAATGCTCCGCCATTTTCTCATGCACCACAATGTTTTCACCGTTACTGAAACGCAAAGGTTTTTCGTTAATATTTATCCCACAAACGCTGTTTCTCTAACATTTTGCTTTCGTGTGCGAAGCAAATCAATGTAGAAAATAAAGTTTCCTTGTTCCGCAAATTTGTTAACACTGACTGTTCCAATTTGCACGTATAGGCGACATCGAGTCTTAGACGTCTTGCGGCATGTTGTACATTTTTCTTTCAGCAATCTTCGAAGAAATTCAAGACACAATCGCTTTATATACCAAACAACAACAAAATCATAAATCTGACCAGATGTAATATATTGGCTGTTAAAAAACCAATAACGAAGATATTAATTGTCGTAAATTCTCTTTAGAAAAAAAATGCTGAGGTATATAATAGTCCGACTTCCATTCTTTGTGATGTTTGTTTCAAGATTTCGCTAAGTTTTAGTTGGCACAATTCACGGCAGCATTGCAATGCCAGTATTCTGTTGTGTTACTTCAATACAGTACGTGGGATGCCGACGAGACAACAGTTGAGACTATAAATGTAGAAAACTCCAACCAAATCACCAACGTTGATTGGTATCTCTGACACACCGTATGAAAATGGACACATCTTATTAAAAAGTATCATTGCCAAAAAACATACTGGTTACTTGCCAAACTAACGACAAAAGGTATACGAGTTTTCAGCGACCTTCACGCATCGATGAATTTATAAAATGGGTACATCATCATTGAAATCAGTTCAGTATAAACGTTTCACAAGGAAGGAGTCTACAGACTTGTATGCTGTTTAACTTTGTGTGGTTTCTGTGCAGGCAGTAGGTGTACAGACACTAAATAATGACTAGTAAAAGGGCACCCTACAATCCACCCAGAGTTCATACCTACCAGGAACTAGCACTGACGTGGTATTATGTATATTTCGATGGCAACAAGTCTTTAAGGTAGCATACTCCATATAGTTTCCCCGTTGACTTACACACTAAATCATTAAAGTAATGTAGTCGCTACTTCCTTGTAGAAGTTCTCACTAGCTAAACCCGATAACTGACAAGTTTGGCCACTCATGGCACCTACAATTTTACGTATTATGACCCTGAAGATTTTTTTGTCGCTATGAGAACCCTGAAATTTTCGTCACTTGCAGAGCAAGCCTCGTTACTTATCGGTAATCAATTTCAAATGCTGATCCTGGGAGGCCTAAAGTGATCTATACTGCGTCAAATTTTGCAGCGCATAGGCCTATACTTCCATTTGTGTTCTCGAAATCCAAGCCACAACCAATCCTGATTGATAACATACCCCCCCCCACCCACCCCCTCCCCCCAAAGTTCTCCTGTGGCTTTTTCGGCACTTCTTCTAAGAACACTATGGCGGATTGGTATAGACTCTAAATGGAGTATGACACCATAAAATTTCAACTTAACAAACATCGTCGGCTCGCCAATGAAAACGGTTGTAGTACCTAGTTAAGGATACAATCAAATTAGTTTCAAGGAAATTCAATACACAAATATTTTAATCAACCACACTTTCAATAGACTGGCTTATATTGTAAGTAAATATCCATGGTGAACTGAAGTGGGAAGTTAAAAGTTTCAGAATTGGCAAATACTTGTCAAAGGCGACAACAAAAGAAAGTCCCCCTTATGATGGATAATTGAACATATCAATAGTGGGAAAAACTAAAAATTTGTACAATTTGCAAAGAAAATTCCACAGAAAATATTACCCGGTTGTCACTGTATTTCTTATCAGTGGTGGAAAAAATATATATACAGAATGTTTTTTTTACAAAACTTAACTTGCTGGATTTTATCAAAGCAGTAACTGACAATGTGGCCTAAACCAGAGAGAGGCATGTACAAATAATTTCAAACTTAAGGATAGGCTTAATAAACTGCACTTTGCATTGTAATTGTATCTTTCAAAATCATCTGGGACACCATACTGGTCCGGCAAAGAATAGATAAGCAACCAGAAAACATATTTTGATACTACAGTCTCTTAAAATCTGAAACAATACTACATAAAATGAGTATAACACAAAATTTTTGTAGACCGTTAAAAACCACTGCTATCCGTCCTGGTTTGTTTTTCTGTAACACTTTTTAATTTTTGACAAATGATGATCTCTTGAACAATTATGGCTCATCAGTTAAAGTGACTAGACCTTTAAGTTTAATACCCATACCAGAAGGTCAGTTAATCCTCAGATGCAACACAAACCTCAATGGCAAAACATAAAGCGGTTTATGGACTCACATGGCATATTTACAATGTGCTACAAATTGGTGAAGGGCAAACGGTATCGGACGTCGTCCAAGGGTGCTCTCTTGTTTACATGAAATTATGAGAACATCGTTTTGGTTCAGATATTAGAATTTCTCAAAGCAATGGATTAACATTAACATTTACGCCTGTACTGAGGAGCTTACTTCATAGTCAAATTATCCATTTCATAAATTAAGCATAATTTAAGCTGAATATAGTGAAAACCAGAATAGCTATAGAAACATAACTATTACTCATTACTATTACTCAATTAGTTTTTTGGCTTTCTATGGAAACATGGAAACTTATCAAGAAAAAAATTATGCCTAAATTCATCCGTTTTAACACATACTTTTGTGGATTGGACTGAATGGTTAGTAATTCTTCCTACTGTAGGAGCAACCAAACGGTTGTTATTATATATATTGCTTGAGTGAGGGGTACGGATAGATGTGCAAATACTACATGAATTTAGTCTGATTGGTACAAACTGACACTGTCCTGCAAAATGCTACGTTAACCAAAGAGGGCACTTTCTATTCAACTCACAACCAGATCAGCTGGCTGTAGAAGCTACTTCATACCATCTACTACATACACTGACTTAATTTTCAAACAATTTTTGTTGTCTCTACCAGTCCTGCAGAAGCACTTTCGTTCAAATTTGAACCACTTTTTTCCCGGATTTCTACCAACATGGACACTCTGCTGCATCTTGCAGGCACTGTTGGATAACCAACTTGCTTCATTCTTTTGTTGATTGTCCTTCTTGCGATTACTAACTCAGTAAATACTTCAGAGCAGTTCTTCCGGATAATCCTCGGCTCTAAACTCCACCCTCTGTATCTCCTGCTGGGGTTCCTCGGTCTCTTCCTTCTCCTTCTTGCGTGGCTGGTCCTCATCAATCTCGATGACGTCATCCCTGTCATCCCCCCTTCTCCTCTTCTTCTTCTTTTGTCGGAGCTCTTCCTGCCTCTTCTTCATCTTCTCTAGCTCCTGTTCCAGATCTTGACAGGCTCGCTCGATTTCGTAATTCTTGGTGACAAGCTTTACCCAACTGTGATACCAAGAATGTAACGAAAATGTAAATTTGTAGGTTAAGAAAATGGAATACCGGAAGATGAAAAAGAAAGGCAGAAGATAGTACACATGTTATATCTAAACTGTCGTTCTGCAAAGACAATTTTAATGGCTGAAAAATCAGCTTCTCTGTTCAGGCCAAAACATTTAATCGTAATCTCTTTTGCTATGCTGCAAACTAATAGGCTTTTTAAATAATATTTGTTTAGCTTCATTTAGACAACAGGGTCCAACATGATGAAATTCTCTAAAACTTGATACCCTTTTGTTTTAAACTTTTCTTTTAATGAAGTCGAGTCACATAGAGTGATAAGAGGGTCATGAATTTTGCAAATCAACAATGAAAGCCAAAGACTTACCTCTCTTGTAGTACCTTCAGGGTCTTACCTGCTTCCATCTGCACGAAAAAACAAATACAAAAACATAAAGAATAACATAGGAACACTACGAAAGAGATGAAGCTACATATTCTAAACAAAAAAAGCGAAGGGCTGAATAATGTAACATGAAATACAAAATAATGATCCAGAGAAGAAGAAATAATGAAAATGGTAAAAACAACTAATGCAGCCGACACAAATTAAGGCAGTCAGACATATAAAAATAAAACAACAGGAAATTGTAAAGGAAGGATCAGGAATCAAAAGTGATTAAGCAACAAACAAAATAAAAATCAAACTAATTAAGCTGGACACACAAAATTACAAAGCAGTAAACTCATTAAATGAAGCAGGGAAAACAAACTCATCAAAAACTAATGACACAGGAAACATAACAAAACTGTGCAAGGCTTGTTAAACAATATTCTCTTCTTTAGATAGATTAAAAATAGATTGAACATATAATATATTGGGACAGGTCAATGTGCAGTCCTCTCATTTTGAGTAGGGAAGCTGATGATGGATCTTTGTATCTTTCAAAGCAAGTAATAATTGCTTATAAAATATCCAAGCACAAAGTCAATGGTTTTGCTTATTAATTATAACGTGACAATGATAAAATTAACATATCCTCATCAGTTACAACATCAAAGACAAACAACAAGCAAAATTTAAATCATCCGCAAGCGATTATTAAGAATAGCGGTCACAACAATTCTGACCTGATCATTTTTTCTGTTCCAGTTGATTTCTTGAATCTGTTTTCTCAATGCTTGAAGCTGTTTCTGGGCACAATCTAACATTTTTGTGAGTAAACTGCAGGAGATAAGAAATATATAAACTTACTTAAGTAATAAATGTGTGGATGCAACTTATTGTGGTTGGCATTTTTAGTAGGTACAGTAGAAGATATTCATATAATTAATGGAAATGGGTCATGTCATATACAGAATGGACAAAGAACATTATGTCCATCCTCCCTCTAATCTTCTTGACATGTAATTAAGAAATGGAACACCAACATTCAAGTATCTTACTGTGTCAAAAGTCAGACAATGGGGGGGGGGGGGTGGGGGGCAGTATCAGCACAGGTTGAGTAGAGTTACAATAAGACATCAGCACAGAATAGGCACCGCTGGTCGGCAGATATAACGTCTGTTCTTATGTTATTGATTCAGTCTTACTTCAGTGGAAGTTGCTGCTTCTGCTGCTGTGTTTTTTCTTGATACAATGTCTAAATTTAACATGTCTTACTGTATTTTGACAGATTGCCGCAGTGCCTACCTTTAACAGAGTGCCTCAAATTGCATTAAAAAACAGTGTTGATATAATATAATGCACACCATGAAACATAGTTAGAATGTTTTTTTGCACTGATGGTAGGAAACCTACCTATCCTGTTGGAAGATATGCTTCCAGCAATCTGGTGATTAAGTGCAAAATGCCATCTAAAATCACAATCAAACATGTAACTTACTCATTGTGTATCCTCCACGTTAGACTGCCGTACTTTGATAAAAGTTCCAAGTTTGCAACTCTGTGAAATGAATAAACCAAAATCAAATCATCATTAAGCACAAGAAGAAAAAAACATGTAGTGATTTATTCAAGTCTTGATTTTCATCGATAACCTTACAGCATCATCAAGCTTGCTATCAAATATTCTAGGAAGTCAGACTATGCTCACCCAAGATCAAATTTCCACAAGCATTTTACTGCCAGTCTAAAAGTATTTTACTTGTGCTATTATTCTATTTTAATAAGGACTGGGACTTATTTGGAGGACCAGAGCCACTAGGGAAGTAATTTTTCTACAAATTCTTTAGTATGGGTGAAAGTCTGGGCCAATCGCCTGATAACCTCAAAGAATTTGATATCCCTTAGAATGCTCTAAAAACAATTTTTGACTGAGCACTTCTAACTCCACGGCTTAATTGATGATGATGTACTGTAATCTTTGGAATTCAGTTCCAAATAGCCTTAGGAACTCTCCTACGTTTTCTCATTTTAAAAGCAAGTTGAAGACAAATCTCTTCCGTCAAGCTTTTCCCGATTCATAGATTTCTTTCATGTGTATCTTTTGTCCTTGTGCGCTCTGAGTTCTTTGGAAGATTTTGCACCCCTGGCGCCTTATAAGTACCATTTATTATTATTATTATTATCTCTTTAGTGCAGGCCTTAATGCTGCTGAGAGTTCATTGTTTTATACATTTCCATAAATCAACCAAAACATGTTTTTTCAACTTCATATTTAAACAGAGCATCCTTGGATGACATTCATTACAATTTGTCCTTGACAAATTTGCAATGAATTGTGAACATGTCATTTTGAGTCATACATGACCTACTGATATGTATGTTAGGACTATGAAGACAAGCCACAGATGTTCAAAAGGGTCACTCTCAAAATCAAAGGTGTTAACCTAATCATCTTACAATATATATCGTAATTAAATTGGTATCTAAGGACCCCCATGTTACTAACCTGTCCGACTCAATTCAAATTTATTTTCGCACATGCACACAAAATTTAATGCACTGTCGTTATTATATAAAATTACAACGGTTACACATGATGGACACTAGAAGTACAGAATTTGGGTAACAGAGCTAGTGATCAAGAGAGGAAGCAGAACAAGGACACAGGAGAAAGGATGTTACCTCTCTGCTTGGTGCTCCAACTGTGCCATTGAATTCTCTACACACTCTGTCCAAGCAGAATGGTCATTTTGGCGTCCAATTGGAGGTGGTGGCAATTCGTACCTGGGAAAAAATGGAAAGCACAATACAATGATCGTTAGGTCTATAAATATGTAATGTTTAATCCTAAAGAAAGCAAACAATTCCACAACACTGGATCAAGTGTCATGGTAGGCTGATTTCACAACTTAACCTCACAAGACACAATTATCCATTACAAACGTTTTCAGTAAGGGGAATCTTTTACCTTTTCATACTCAGTGACTCCATAGGTAACCGAGATGACATTCTCTCAAATTCCCTTTTCAACAATTCAGTCTCAAATGGTAGTTGATCGATTGGGGTCAGCAACTCCAAGTAGTTCTTGGTTGGTCTGTACCTCCTTGTTTCTTCTTCTATGAGAGCATATGCCTGCAATCAAAATGGTTAATTTCTTTCTCAAAATTAATTTAGCATCAATATTAACAAGTGTAGTTAGCTCGGTAATGCTATAATCTCATAGATTTCACATTCAAATTGTTGCACAATTGTTATCATAAAAAATAGGTTACGGTACATACACTGCACTGCAGTATGCTAGGCTTACTTCAGGCTATGGAAAGTTAGTTAAGCTCAACTACTAGAATTATTAGACCTGGATTAGGTCCAGGGCTTAACTTGTTTAGAACTTGACTAGTAATACTACTAATACTAATAAAGTGGTACTGTACTGTAGGCGAGTGTTACTGCAGTGGTACTTATTGTCACTTGTCAGGTTAGAAACAAATTCTCACCGCCTCTTTAATCCCTGGCTCGTCATAACCCTGGTCATAATACGGTAAGGCATCGATGAAAACCTCCCCGGCCATAATTCGTAAAAATACTCGGGTTTCTGCGTTGACTTTCTAACAATCTAAGTTAACAACAACTTCTGAAGCCGATAATATATGTATATTAACATGTAGGCATCAGTGCTTAACCACGCGCTCCTCCGTACATGAAATACTGACATACCTAATCCACGAAACTCTTTTTACAAAACCTAGATTGCCAGATTGTCTATAAAAAAAATTTATTCAATATCTGCAATAAAAGTATTTATTTAACAATTAAATTTTTACGTGATATAATTTGATTTTTAAGGATTAAATATATTTTATTGCTTTTAAATTCTATTTAAAATAATGCTCATTGAAATTTGCTCTCAAAAAGTTCTGATTCTCCTAAGAAATTTGAACATTTTTGTACATCACAGAAATTTCTGTGGTGTACATTCCTCTCACAGTAAACTACCACTAGTTAGCACTAAGCAACGTATGTAAACGTCTGTGCACTGAAAGTTGAAATTGTGATCGTGACTAACTGACATCAATACAACAACACAGCTAGCTATACAATATTGCCTACACAAAAAGTAGGCTAGTTGGACATTTGAGTTAGGCGTAGGCCTATGACTAAACAGAGGTCGGGATACCAGTGATGGAATAACAACTTGCAAAAGAACACCGAAGACGAACATTCAGTAATGAGAGAGCAGGTAAATTGCTTAATTAGACTAATGGCGGGCCATATTTAGGCATACAGTAGGGCTAATTATAGACCACAGAGTTAAAAGAATATTACTTGGTGGAGTATATATAAAACAATGGATTAACATTAACTGTAGTATCTTGCCGAGAGACCAATATCTTTATCACACTAACCTTACTGGACCATTCCAGAAGTACTAGTATCTTGAAAATGGTTACTGTAATAAACTATTGTTTGGCTATTTATAAGAAACATTAACCAGCCCTCTAGTTTTCCTTTTGTTTCTGCCAGACTGTGGCATATTAACACAGATATTTTGCCGTAAATATAGGCACCTACTGCCTATGTTAATGAGTCCTGTGCAACATTTTTTGTAAAGCTTTGGTCTTTTGAAAGTTGCATACTGTACACAGTATGTTTAGGTTTACAGTAAAATTTTGACTGGCTCCATTATTCCTAACCTCCATTGTCCTAAGAAGTACTCTGTCAAATGTACTCATGCATATGAGCAAGTAGATTTATAAAATTCATTTTGCCAATTTCAAACCAATCAGCCAAATAATAGCAAGTGATATGCTTATTTTTTTGTGATATGATTGGGTATATAAGAATTAGTTAGAAAATAGTTCCATTTGTTATTTTTCTGATATGTTTTTTTTTGCCCCTCTGCCTCTCTTTCATTTAGACAAATGTTCAACCAATGTGAAACAACACGGATGTACTAACAAGCAGTAGAATGGATTCTAGTACCACGAAGAAAACAACTCCAGATCAGAAGATGCAGTGTTTGGAACACGCACCTGATCTTCTTCACGGACTCCACCAACTATGGAAGCAAAGAATCTTGTGTGATTGTACCGTCCTTGTTGGAAGTTACCACATATCTGTACAGAAGGTGGTTCTAGCCTCCTGCAGCGAATATTTTCGCACAATTTTTACAGAAAGTGAGGACGTGAAGGAAGTGAAGCTCAATGGTCAACTGACACAAGATGGGCTGGATTTGGTTCTTGAGTACATGTACACTTCTAAGATCGTCCTTACCCTGGGAAATATCAAGAGAGTCCTAAATACCGCTCTTCAGTTGCGTATGCCAAAACTGACAGGACTCTGTGCTCGTTACTTAATAAAGATGGTGAACTTGGAGAACTGCGTCCCCATTTTGCAGTTATCGAACACATTCCAGCTGACAGAATTCCAGCACTTGAAAGCCCATGCACAAGACTTCATAGCTGACAACTTGGTGGAAGTCTCAGAGACGACCACCTTTCAGAAGCTCACCGCAGACGAACTCTCACAGATCTTGTCTCAGGATAGAGTCGGTACGACGTCGGAATTCCAGCTGTTCAAAATTGCTGCAAAGTGGATCACTCATGATAAAGCCGGCAGAGTACTCCACGCACCGGCGATCATCAAACACATCCGATTCCCGTTAATCAAAAGTAAAGACCTGGTCGATCACGTCCAATCCTACGATTTCATGCTTGAGCAGGAGGAATGCCACCATTTCTTATTGCAAGCGTTGAATTACCATCTCATCCCACAGCGGCAACACTCATTCCAGATTCCTCGCAACAGGTTCAGATCCAGCAACGACGTGGCCGTCGCTGTCGGGGGTGAGCTTCCCCGTCAGACGGTCAGTGGGCAGGTTCTAGTGTTCGATGAAAGCAAAGCTATTTGGAAACACCTTACAGACATGCCTTTGAAGAGGGTCGACCATTGTGTGGCTGTATTGAATGACTTTATGTATGTAGCCGGTGGGCAAGTGTCCCTCAACTCCAACGGCAAAGAGAGCATCGGGACGCTCCACAGGTATGACCCTAGGGTCAATACCTGGCTTCAAATGTGCCCAATGCAGCAGAGAAGGGCCTTCTTCCACCTCTCTGCCTGCGACGGTTTGCTCTACGCAGTGGGTGGTAAGAACGAACAAGGAGCGTTAGCCTCTGCGGAGGTCTACGATGCTGCCAAGAACAGGTGGAAGTTTATTGCCAGCTTGAACAAACCCACTTACGCGTTAGCAGGGAGCATCCTAATGGACCAAATTCACGTCTGCGGCGGGTTTTCGAACAGGACGTTTCAAAAGTCTTTCTTGGTGTACGACAAGCGACGTGACGAATGGCACACGAAGAGACCTCTCTGTAATGCGAGGGGCTTCCACATGATGTGCACCCTAAAGGACAAGTTGTATGTGTTGGGCGGTAACCAGCTGAACGTGATGGGCGAGCGTGTAGACGTCAGTAGCATGGAGCGGTACTCCATCGATGTGGACGAGTGGATCACCATATCTCCAATGATGTGCGGTCTGAGCATGGCGGGTATCACCACCATCGACCAGAAGAGGATCTTCGTCGTCGGGGGTTACAACGGACAAAGCAGACTGCGAGAGAAAGACGTACAGGCGTACAGTGCTGAAAAGGATGAGTGGGATGTTTTGGGAGAACTCCCTCAGCCCGGACTACGCATGGCATGCTGCACTCTGGTTCTTCCGAGGTCCGTATTTAGGGAAGATTTCTCGCAGGACTATTCCTCACATGATTCCTCGATTGTGAACAACTCACAGATCAGCTTGTCTCATTCCTTGGCATCGACGTTAACCAGATGAACATTGCCTTTTTTTGGTGGATATTTGCAAGTGTTTGGCAAACACAACTTTTGAAATCATTTACGGGGAAAAAAAACAATGCTTTAGGTCAGAAAGTTTTGTCGAAGACAAATTAGCATATATTTTGTCTCACTACTGTAAGTAGTATTTATTATCTTATTTATATATTTATTTATTTCACGAATAATATATTGTGTCAGCAAGTCTTTGTTGAGGAAATTAGCACCTTAAATCTGTGTGGTATACCACTCGTAATAAAAAGCTGCAGAATTTCAGAAATGATATTAACTTAATGGCTGACTACAGGAATGGTGGACAATGGTGATGTCCCATATATCTACATATTGAAAGAGATGATCTATTTGTGTGTGTAATATTTTCGATATTACAATAGCAAATATAGGCAGGTCTCATTACAAATAACAATTAGAGTTCATATTAAGCCCGAATAGTAAATAGTTTAATTGCGGAGAATTTTGTCCAGACAACAGTTAAATGTATTGGTCACAGCCTACTGTAAGTAACATAAACTATTTATTTCATGACTGATATTAATTTAATGACCTAAGTATATTGGATTTTAATTTTAATTCTAATTGAAATGAAAATTTTTAATTTCTAAATAGCAAATGTGGTGACTGGTCCTATTTCAATAGTCCTTCAGTAATATGCTGTTCTTGCTCTTAAAGTGTTGTTTATGAAACCCCCCATATATAGATTTTGAAATTTGTGCTGTCCAAGGCCACAGACAGTAATCATAATAATAATAATAATTAGTCTTATATAGTGCAGAATCCAACCTAAAGGTTGCTCAATACGCTTTACAGATGTGTGTAGCATTTAGAAAATAAGTACGTTTTAATAGCATGTTTGTCTTGTTCAAGTGAATCAATTTCCCGCAGATGGACTGGCAGCAAATTCCATAAGTGCGGGTAGGAATAGTAGAAACTGCGATCACCAAAGGTTCTCGTGAGTGTCACAGGAACAGTAAGTTGATAGAGGTATTGGGAATGAGTAGGTCTATCCGTTGTTCACTCTTGGATAAGGTCGTGAAGATATTCGGGGGTACCATACTTCAATGCCCTGAACACCTGTGTGTTTGTCAAACTTGTAGAACCGTTCCTCCTACCCAATGTTTTTTGCATTCGATAGTAAACATTTCATGAGTTTGTTGAACAATTTTATACAAATGTACTCATTTTGGGGAAAAACAGCTTATTTTATATTAGAAGTTTCAGAAATCAATATGACTCATCATTAGTCAGCTGTGTAAATATTTTGTAGTCAAATATATATTGGATGAGTAAGATTTAATAAACTGTGTACAATATATAGCAAATTGATATGAACAGGATTCCTACTTGTATATGTAAGGTGTTATCTCATCTGTCAATTTAGAATCACAAGTTGTAATAATTAACAGTTCCTTTGGTTCCGTGATTGTCGCAAAAATGGCCGCCCTGTGAATCAGCAGTTAGTTGGAAATAAAATGTTTAATATTCAGTCCAAGTTTATTTATAATGTATTCTGTATATATTACTACCATATTCAGTAACACAGAATTATTGTTAGAATTTAGAAATCTTTTTTTTTTTTTTTTTGGTGACTTCATACAGTAGTTGTGTATATTTTATAGAACTGTTATATATATTTATCAATTGACAAAATTTCTATGACTTAGTGTAGAATTAGTCAAAGTAAAAATCTACAAAATCTACCTTTGAAAACCACCTTGAATATTTTAGTTTGTGTTGATTGTACATTTCTCATAAATTATGTCATTTTTTAGAATAAATTACAGTATGGTTACAGTACAGTATATGATGGTAAACGGTTACCTCTAGATGGTAGCAATATAAATGTTCTTTTATAGGATAGCGGTGATGATTATCCTGTTGATTTTAATCAGCTGCTTAGTTATATTCCTTAGCAATGTGACTTTATGGATGGTTTGACTTTGACCAGATTCCGCCAGAACTAGAAAGAATTATACTTACAAAGGTCGGGAGTTTAACTTCACAAAGCAAGGAAAAATTCCCCAAACTTCACACATGCGTTGAAGTTTACTGTATAATTCCACTGAATGGGTGAAATAATCCAGTATATAAAATTGATGTTTCTAAGTAATGGGAGGAGAAGGGGTGGGAAAGGGGATTGGGAAGAGATGGGGAAAGGAGTGTTAGGAGTAAGGTGGTGTGCAATA
Organism: Apostichopus japonicus; assembly: GCF_037975245.1. NCBI lineage: Eukaryota > Metazoa > Echinodermata > Holothuroidea > Aspidochirotida > Stichopodidae > Apostichopus > Apostichopus japonicus. Next base: position 24,766,814 of record NC_092571.1, read on the forward strand.
GTACCAATAGGGTTATATATACGTGTACAATGGTAGTAGTAAAAATGCAACCCATCGCTTTGACCTACTTTTACCTTACTGAAAGTAATTTTTGTCCTCTATGTTTATGCATACAGTATATTGTGACTTTTCCTACGATCATGCTTTCAAGTAATGACATTCCTTCCAGTATGATGTGTTTTTACCGCCATCTTTCTATTTATTTGTATATATGTTTGTATAGTGTTATGTATGTAATATATATATATATAATATAGTATACCTTTACTGTAATTTACAGCATGTTGTAACTCGAGGCGTGAAACTAGATTATATGATTTGCTCTACATCTACTGTATGTATTGAGCACTCTTGCAGCAGGATGTGAACAATTGAATCTTTGTTTTATATATATATGTATATATATATATATATATATATATATATATATATATATATATAAAAAAAATTGAAAACACCACAGACTTTAACTTATACATCTATTTACCAAAATTGATACAAAAAGAACGACATGTTTCGAAAGTAGCGACTTTCATCATCAGGTTACATACGCAAAATGAACAAGTAATAGCAGACAAATGTACACTAGCAATAACACACAAGGAAAAGTAGATTAACTCAACAAAGATAACACTGGACAGTCAAGCTGCTTGTTGAGATTAGGTTTATCCCAATTGATATGTAGACTTTCTTTGATCCTAAGCTGGAGTTTAGTGGGAGCGGAGTCGATAATTTTGAATGAGTTGTTGTCACATAGCCAACATTTGTCTCGATTATTGCACTCAGGATTCTTTCTCTTTTGTCCAGGAAATTACATCTATGGACATATCTGATCATTACATGGTATCATACGATGTAGTTAGTTTATTTACCAACATCCCACTTTCTGAAACTGTTGATATTGCAATCGATGCCATAATGTATAACAATCCAGGCATTGGTATTGAAAGGCGGGATCTCCAGAAACTATTCATGTTTGCTACCTCACAAACGCATTTTTTATTCAATGGTAATTACTATGATCAAGTGGACGGTGTGGCAATGGGTTCACCATTAGCACCGGTGTTGGCAAATCTCTTCATGGGTCATTTGGAGAAACAATTTCTGAATGATTCATCTGCCCCATCCAAACCTTATCACTACCGCAGATATGTTGACGATATTTTCTGTCTTTTCCGAAATGAGGGTGAAGCCATCGATTTCCTTCAATTTATCAATACTCGGCACCCTAACATAAAATTCACTATTGAGAAGCAAAAGGACAGTACGCTACCATTTTTGGATGTGCTTGTCAGCAACACTGGTCATTGCAATACTTCCGTTCATCATAAACCTACGTACTCAGGGTTACTAACCAATTTTTTCAGTTTCATTCCGTATTCTTACAAAATTGGTCTCATTAAAACGTTAGTGGATAGAATGTACAAGGTCAACAACTCTTGGAAAGGATTTGACCTCGACCTAAAAGGACTTATATCCACACTCGGCAAAAATCAGTTCCCCTCTCACTTAATTGACAAAGTTGTGAAATCGTATTTACAAAACAAGGTGTCACCGAAAAATATCATTGACCCGGTTTCTCACAATACCAGATTTTACAAGCTCCCGTACATTGGTAATTTCTCTGGTCATGCTCAGAACAAAGTCAGACAGTTGATCAAATCGCATTGTACAGACATTGATGTCAAATTAGTGTTTATCTCATTTAAAGTTCGAAATATGTGTGTAGTAAAAGACATGATTCCATCATACCTTAAATCTCGTGTGGTCTATAAATTCATCTGCACAAGCTGTAATGCTTGTTATATAGGGGAAACCCATAGGCACCTTTCTACACGGATTTCTGAGCATTTAAAAGCCGATAAGAATTCACATATTTACAAACACTTAGCTAAATTTCCCAACTGTAAGCGGCTATGTGACAACAACTCATTCAAAATTATCGACTCCGCTCCCACTAAACTCCAGCTTAGGATCAAAGAAAGTCTACATATCAATTGGGATAAACCTAATCTCAACAAGCAGCTTGACTGTCCAGTGTTATCTTTGTTGAGTTAATCTACTTTTCCTTGTGTGTTATTGCTAGTGTACATTTGTCTGCTATTACTTGTTCATTTTGCGTATGTAACCTGATGATGAAAGTCGCTACTTTCGAAACATGTCGTTCTTTTTGTATCAATTTTGGTAAATAGATGTATAAGTTAAAGTCTGTGGTGTTTTCAATTTTTTTATTATCGAGATTTGTGCTAGGAAGACCATATATATATATATATCCATACATATATATCCATACATATATATATATCCATACATATATATACATGCATATATATATATGCATATATATACATGCATATATATACATATTAACTGCCAAAGTAATTTATCAAAAGTTCTCTGGTGTGCTCAAGCAACATAGCTTTGCTGTGCAATGTTGTAGTCCAAGTGCTGCAATTAGATACAATTACAAAGGAAATATCCTACCAATTCACATTGCACCAGGGACAACAAGACTCTTGACTTCTTATTTATGCAGTTGACCATGTATAGTATAAATGTGCCTTGTTGATTTTATAATACCTAGTAGTCTTTCGCTAATAGATACGCTCCGTGTCAACACGCTAGCACATGTGTCACTTTTCATTTTCCTTTTTATGTCACCTCAGACTCAAACTGATTACGCTACCTATTAAACTTTGTTCTGTATATTATCTAAGGAAAATTATTTACAGAACTGTGAAGTGAACGACATTAATTTGAGAGCAATATGTGAAGCCAAACTAGTTCATCACGAGCGCCCTCGTTTCCTTGGAAGCCGTCTCTTGGTACACGGGCCTTCCAAAGTAGGACGGCTCTAAAATATTAAAACACAAAACTTCGTCCCCGCGCTCACCACATCACTAGTATCACGTTCACGGGGCGATAGCATGACGAGGAAACGCCAGCATAAAAAAATGAACTGGAAAATACGATGTTACACTACATATTTTAGATATCTGTGGAACCGTGCAAATTCATGGCATGTTTTACTTGTTTGTATTTCTTCATCTTCTGTTTTTGCTCAGGTTTTGAGCAGATAGCTCCCTGAATTATCGACTTCCATTCATTACGATTAAAAGCTATCACCATTGTAGCAATAATTAAAATTTGTTCAAAAGTTGCCCCAATGTTTAGCGCTGCTCCACAAAACCTGAGCTGTCTAAACTGATTTGGTTCATATAGTTGAACCGCCGTAAAGAAAAGAAAAAAAAAACAGATTTTGTTCACACCTTCATTCCCCTTCCCTTCCTCCGAGTCCTCACAGAGGTAAACTTGACATGTGACGTAACTGATCTCCTACCCACAGGGAAAGACCCCGTCTTCACGTTCCCGTCTTCTCGAAAGTAGAAAGAAAATGAGACGGTATTTTGCAAGCACAATATTCGTTCCTTGTTCACCTCAACTTCATGTACCTGACAGTTATGCAAAAAGGGTACTGTTTTAGATAAAGGTCTCTAATCTAACAGCTTGTTCGGGAATTGCATCAGTTTATCCCTGTGCTTGACATTCTGTCACTATGTTTGACATCTTGACTATAAAGGGCGATTCTTTCTCCTGTTCCCATATAGTCCTTTACCACGATACATGTATGTTAATTAATACGATGTGTGTATACTTTTACAGCCCTGACATAGAATCTGCATCATGACATCTCCCAAACTAACCAATAGAAGTTTGAGGGAATTGTTCTTCACAGCGATCTTTATCAATAAATATGATAATTTGGGCTTGCTTCACCTTTTAAAGCCTTTCACTACGGTACCGCCTATATCGGTCGTAATTCAGCCTTTGTTTTAACCGTACAGAACAAACAAAAAGTCGATCTGCCTTCATAACTTGGCGGAAAAGAATTGTCTTAGCTTACGATGTGCAAGGGCAAGGTAAATGATGATCTTAGTTCATCGAAATCTGTCGTGTTCAACGCCTTGAACAAGAGACCCTCGTAAGTGACCCCGCACTGTCGAATTCCAACAAATAACCCCCTGCCTAGACTCGCCATGTGCACCTCGTCCCGCCCTGCCAATTGATGTTTGTCACAAACGTTTGAGAAACCTCACAACTGGCGGAGTAAGTTTACCACCAGGTCGGGAGGGGCCTGCAGGTTAACAAATTATCAGACAGCCAGACAATAATCGTAAGGTTGCCTTCGGTGTTAATATTTCAGTCGGCATGTCACGTTCGCGGCGGCCGTGTATATAGGTGAAGCTACTATATACCTGTTTATGGTTATAGCATGAGTGTTAGAAAAAAAAGCAAGAAAAAGCTTCGTTTTTTAATGTAGCTTGTGTTTTGCTATGCTTGCCCATTCCTGCTCTGTCAGAAACTTTGAAATGGTTGTGTAACATAGGCCTATATGATTGAACGGTTCGTGATATTATTTATATATAGGAAGCAAAAAGAAACGAAAGAGGAAGAATGATTAGAAAAACAACAACAAAACAAACAAAACCATGAACCAGGGACAAATTCAACAACAACAAACACAAAACAACAAGACAGCAAAATAAGGATTTACCGAACCTTAATGCAAATCAGTTTACCTGATTGAGAATTCCGTTGCTTAATTTACACTCTTCGATGCTATGGGAATAGTCTATAGAGTGTCGACACCTGTAAGGAACGTATATATGTTGTAAAGATTTAACAGTTTATCCACCGCTAAAACTATATTTTTTTGATACATTATACATTAAAGCATACCACGATGTATTTTCGATAAATAACCTAACCGAACAGACTTAATTAGTTATTGTTCGTAAATTACATAATTCTTGGAGTAGTGAGCACAACGGAATAAATGACGTAAAATATATGTCTATAGTTGGGAAGTTTCCCCCTTCCAGTTTTTACATCAGACGTTAGCAAGTATAACATGCTTTCACTGTGTGAGTGTATCGTGGATCAGGGTCGTTAAAATAGCTTGACATGTTACTGGATATTTTATATTCGTTTACTGAAGACAGCATGGACGATATACTTTGATGAATCGCTGCCACGTTACAACATTCTGAGTGTATAACAAGTCTATACAGTGTAGAGGCCCTACTGCGAATATTAGGCGAAATTATGTCAACCCCCCCCCCCCCCCTTCACATGTCACTTATAAATCCATGGTATCATATGGCACTATTCGCCTGTGTTTCTGCTATAACTATTGAGCTCTTAAAGTAGACCTATTTGTTATTGTCATGTTGTGGTTATCATAGCTAATTGTCAACTGATTGCACCTTGTGACCTGAAAAACCAATAAACCTTGGCTGGAATTCAGCTTGTATATAGTCATAAAGCAAAATCATTTTCATCTGTCGAAAATGATTTCCGGGAAAAGATGACTCGCCTTTCGTTCCTTACAGTAAGCAATTGGAGGAGGCTTCACGTATGTCTCATTATAAACATCAACAGTGCTCGTCATATTCTTGTTATTGTCATCTAGTGGTTATTATGCTAAGTAGCAACTGATTGCACTTTGTGACCAACGAGAAAAAAGAAATACTTCCCTTATAATGTGCTAAACAAAGTATGCAAATTTGATAGTCACTAATCGAAGAAAGTGTGGTTATGATTTTAACTTGCTATATTTTACACAGTTGAATTATAATTTGGACAATGGAAAGAGATCAGATGTTCTGAACTGAATGACTGATGATGTATAGGGACAAAGCGGCGTTACGACTCCTGTCTTATGCTGGTAGCCGATTTTAACCTACCGTAATAAACATTGGCTTGAACTCAGCGTATAGTCATCAAGCACAATCATTTTCATTTGCCGTAAAGGATTTCAGGAAAGATGAACACCTTTCGTTTCTAGTGAAGTTAACAATAGAAGGCTTCAATTATTTCCAATATATAAAAAAAAAACCTAGCAGTGTCGTTTATTTAATGTGCATAATGTTTAATGTGCTCGGCGTATGCTTAATAATGTGCCTTATATGTGTCACATGTTTAATGTGCTGTTTGCTTAATATAGACTAAATATTACGATCATTCAGCTAAGCTTCCATCGACTTTGCGTTCATCAAGAACATAAATTTCAAAATATGGTTAAGGATCAGTGGAGTGGTGTCGTACGTTTCGACCTCTCCCTCCCACGCCGTACTGATGTGATGTTTCCCTTCTCTCATCTCTCCTTCTTTCTCCCACCCCCATCCCTCTTCTGTAATATACCTCACACTACCAAAATCATATAACCATGCACAACCACAATACACACATAGGCTATTCTGGTAGCTTCGCCCAGATTGAAAACGTTAGCTTACTTTGCACCGGATGGAATACACTACTAAATAACATTAGGACAGCACCATCATGTATTGCTTTTAAATCACTTCTGAAAAGACATCTTTTTCGCAAACATTTTGCAATTTAAGGCTTCGTGCATTATAAGGCTCTTGTCTTGTTGTTTTTATTATTATTTAGTCATTTATAATTTGTAAGCGTGGATTCCTTCGTGTTCTGTGTCAATTGTTCGATATTGAATATTTTATTATATATTTATATTTATATATAGGGTCACTCTACTACCACGCATATAAAGATTCAATGCGTGAGAAATAACATCGTAAGGATTCTTTCCCCCTACAGTATAAGGGTTCCCATTTTCAATTTACTACGAGAGCCACAGAAACTGTTTGGTTTTAAAGCAAATGGCTTTCCATAATCAAACTCTCACTATATCATACAGGTATATACAGGTTATAGCCGATTATATAATTGCTCAAGCATAAGACCGTATAGGGGCCCACTTACATGATAAGTGCAAGACTACAGGCCAATTTCTCTTTTTCAAATTGAAATATTTTGAGGACCAGGCTTGGCGTGCTGCCCTATACTAAATGTTGACCTCCATATAAACATAATCCTTCCTTGGCCCTCTCCAGTGGCGGAGAAACAGGGGGGGTTGGGGGGGTTTTAACCCCCCCACTTTTTGAAGAGGGGGGGTTGGCCCACACAATCAACCCCCCCTAGTTTTTGCCAGTAATGTTCTGTTATAGCCTATGTTATGTGCTCCAAATGGCATAATAAATCAAATTATTAATTTGAAATTGTTAAAGTCATTTCAACCTTTTACCTGGTAGGCTACATCAACAATTAACGACCGAAAACCGAGTTAGAATTGACCCACACATTATTTCTAGCCCCTTTCCCCCACCTTGCGCATTGGAACTTGTAGCTCATAACGCTAACTTCACCCACAACAGACATACACAAAATAACGTTTTGTTGCTGTTGAATAGCTTTGAAACTGTATACACTTGCCAACTTCAACGAGGTGAAGGAAGGAAAAGAAAAAGAAGAAAGAGAGAAAAGGAGAAAAGGATGGAGTAGAAAATACGGCAACTTAGAAAACGGGAAGAGAAAGAGGAACAGTGACAAAATTATTCGAATTTGTAAAGCAAACGTTCCACGATAAACAGCCTCCAAACCATGGGCGCAGATCCTGGTGAGGACAGCGGGACGCGTCCCCACCAACTTTTTCAGTAGTGGGGACATGATATACCGTGGCCCCACCAATTTGTCTTGACCAATAGCTGCATTTCAAGTTCCCCTGTATTGAACTTTGGCGCAGTTTGATCCAGCATTGTGCAAATGACATGCAGCAGTTCTCATTTTATTGTATTTTATCCACAGTTGTTAAATATAGGACGGAAATCGCATTTACGGCAGTCTATATTTGTTTTCTGGGAGAGGACCCCAGACCCATCGTATATACAAAAGTCTACTTGGATTATTTGTCCCTGATTTTCTTTCTGCAGACGCCCATGTATTTCTCCAAACTAAATTTCTAAGCCATGAGATCTAAAACTTAAGGAGGTTTAGGAGCATCATTAGGTCTGGGAAGTGTTATTTCCGGCGATCTGGGAGGTATATTTGCCCAAAAAAATCCCACGCTACGCGCGAACCCATGGTCGCGCTCCGCTTAGATAGTGTCATAGAACAGACACGCGTCCCCACCATTATCCAAGACTGATCTGCGCCCATGCTCAAAACTGTCGATGTGTGTAGTGTTCGGTTTCGGAAATATCTGGTATATTTTTATTTCCTTCAACGAAATTTTTTAGTAGCCATCTGAATTTTCGAAAATTCCCTAACCAACATTCTTCATCATACTCGTGCAATTTTGACCCGTCTGTTAGGGTTTGAAGGAGGGTTTTCTATATCGGTTGTCCATAGATGATATTTTGTGCAACATTATGGGTATGTTTTGAAGTGAATTTATTCACGAGAATTGTGAATTTTCAAATTCTGAACAGTGGGGCTGACGGATATTGTGGGCCGCGATGAAGAATCACCTACAAAAGCAATGATCCACAGGATATGTGATGAAGTCGAACGTGATGTGACTGGTGACAATCTTCAAAAAGGTTAGATGAGAAAAAAGTATTTGGAAAAAACTTGGTTCTCAGGCAAAATTGTACATATGGTTGGTCAGTTTCAAGCCCGAGAAGTGCCATTTCCGGTGATCTGGGGGTACCAAAACCAGAAATTTGCTTGTACGCTGCGCGCCGACCAATGGTGGCGCTCCGCTTAGATAGTAATACGCGCCCCTCGGGTTAGAAAATCCTGCATACGCCCCTGGTTAAATGCAGCTTTTCAAGGCCTGGGCAGTGCCATTTACTGCAATCTGGGAGGCAATATTTGCCAAAAAATTCTTGTGCACTTCGCGCCAACTTATGGTGGCGCTCCACTAAGATAGTGAGCCAGCAGTTATGACTTTTTATTTCATCAATGGCCTGCAACCCCCCCACTTCTGACAAGAAATCTCCGCCACTGGCCCTCTCGTCTGTTTGTCAAATACTCCATCGGTTGACTGCCAACTTAAGAATTGGCATCTGTTCAATTGGTCACTGCGATGCAACCTTGAACGTGGCCTCCTTGCAAATGCCAAGTTTAAGTGTACAAGCAGTGCAGCTGTAGCTCTGAGAGTGTTATTTTCCAATTAAAAATGACAACACAGTTTACTGCACTTTTTGCGTAAGGTAACATATATCATAAGCAAAGTAATCAACTCTTTCAGTCCAGAAGTCCGTATTTGTGAATAAAAAGATTGGGGGGGGGGGGATGCTCATCAATACTTTCTAGGTCTTGTCGGTCCATACACACAAATTAAGAAGGAGCCTGAATTACATGCACGTCCAATCTCTTATGGGATTTACCTGTGTTTTATTTTCTGTCAATGATTTTTGGTTCAGGTCAATGTGTAACGAGTCATTTCAATTTTGATCTCTCGAGTAATTACAAGTTGGCCTGTTTTGTTCGGCCTAGTCAGTGACCCAAGTATATCTACTTAGTAAACCGTGATATTTAATTAACTTAAACTCTATTTTGTATCGGAGAATGGCTTACTTCCGTAGTATACGTTGGCTGCGTTTGTCGTTTTGGACGACACGTTCTTGAACATACCGTAAGTATTAGGGCTATACTCAAAGTCACATTGTATTTAATCAGACTTAGAACACTCTCTTATTGGTTTTTTGTTAATTAATTAATGTTAATATGTGCGACATTAATGAATCTGATTTAATTATCAACACAACGTTGCGTACCTGGGAAACATGTTTATGTTATTAGCCTGGACATATAGGCCTTGTCAAGGTGCAAATTGGAAACTTTCATCAATGTGTATAGCTATATTATTTCAAAGTGGCTATTGTTACGACTAGTCGCAAGAATAATTCCCGACTACGCATGCGCAGTTGCTATTTTCATGACCAGGAGTACTATTTTTACGACGAGGAGAAACAATAATTTCCGGTTAGGGTTAGGGTAAGGGTTAGGATTGAGGTTTAGGGTTATGTTTAGGGTTAGGGTTACCCCTACTACATACGCAGTTGCTTTATTTACTTTACTGCGCTTGAATTTGCCTTTGTTGTAAGAATAGTTTATAAATAATTGTTACAACTCGTTGTAAGAATAGCCACGGCCATATTATTTACTTCATTGTTTGACTATTTTCTAGCTAATGATCTGAAGTGTTATGTGGTTCATCGTAACTATCAAAGTTTGCTCATACGACTACCTTACTTGTCACGAGTATTGACCTCAAATATGCTAGAGAGTCATTAATGGTCACACATTCTCCAAATTCAACGAACTTTCAAAGTAATAATTCCTCACTGAAATATTTAATTGTCTAAATTATCTTCTCTCAATGTATGAATGTCTAGAAGTAACATGGAGATTTACAGAAGCGCCGGCAATGAAAGCATTTTTGAAAACTTTTAGCAATTTTTAGCATGCCGAATTTGGGGCCAATACTGATGACATTTAGCTGAGTTACCGTGTAACATTCTACATGGTGGGTTGTGTATACTATACTTTATAAGATTGTCGTGGCTTTATGTGAAGCTCCTGAATTTATTAAAATCTTAGCCAGGAATAACTTGGCAGTGAAGGGATCTCGTCGGTACAAGTATGGGATGGACAGGAGTGTGGAGGGGAGGGGGGGGGGGTGCGTCATGAGCCAGAGAGATATGCTTAGAAGGTCAGTTACATTCATTGTAACTAGTGAGGGAAGCAAGTTGGTTATATGTTATAGGAGAAAGATGTATTTTCATGCTAGTCGAGAAAGATATCTAGTACACTACATTGCAAATCGTTCAGTGTAGTCTGCAGTGGAATTGATTATTGGTCAGACCTACAATAAATATACATTCAGAGAAACGATTACTGCCGCGGTGACAATATGAGATGGCGCATAGTGTGGTACCGAATATAGGGACATAAAATTTTAGATTGCAGAAACAACCTATATTGATGAGCTAAGGCTATATCTTACATTAATTCTCTGTTGTTTTACTTTGCTAACCATCAGCTGTTTGGGCTCAGATAACCTTGTTAAGTCTCAGACGACGCTCAAGATCTCTTACGCGCTTCGTTCGCAATTAAAGATCACGTTTCAAAAGGAGGTTAACCCGATCTCATTTTCAAAGAGCAGACGACGATTGTTTACGCGGGAAACGAATTTGGGAGGCAGACGGTCCCGTAACACGAGGGTGAACTTGTCAACAGAGAACGTTCTTCGTCAAGATAGGATACCAATGACCTTGTCAGATATATATACGGTGAAAGTTTGGAATTTGTTTATCATATGCCAGGACATGTAAACACCGCGTCAGACAACAACAAACCATTCTTAATCCACCGCTCCTGCCCGTCGCGGTGGAGAGATATTAATCAATTTGCGATCATAACACCACTAATATATAGTTGTTTGCTCTTTGCGTGAACTTTTCGCGATCGCTGGTTGGCTAATTGTATTGGAAATATATATATATTTTTTCGAGTTCACTTATAGGAAGGAATACAGCCAGAGGGTCTCGCGTTTCAATCAAACTGGTAATGTTGACGGCATTTTGATGGAAGAATTCCCATTCTTATCTGGTTTTGGTAGTGTGTTTCTTTCATAAAGTCTAGTATAAGCCTATACGATATTTCGAATTATCCTTTTCAGTGTGACACAATATTGCATTCTGTGTCATTCACGTTAAGCACTTGGAGGTATCTCAAACGGATTTCAGCCTTTGTTACTTTTGGAATGTAATTTGTATAGATGTCAAAATTGCCTTCTGGTGATGAACGAAAGCTTTAAAGATTATGGACAAAGTAAGCTTTGATACGGATTGAATTATAGCCTAAGCATATTAATTCAATACTGTACGTTCATCTATACTGTATCTATATAGGCTACGTTGCGAATATACAGGAGTACTGTACGTGGGATTTCTTTCTCAACTTAAACCGTTTTCTCAAATGCTTTAATATCCCATATAGTTTGAGAGTTTGGCGTCAACAACCGATCTGAAAGGAAGTCTTTTATACCTTACATAACACTCAAGGGATGTATTCTGAGATTATTAAAAATAAACTTCACGTATTAACGCAAAAAAATGTGTAGGCCTATAGTTATGTTTTCGTCTAAAAGAAACCGTGAGTGAGTTGAGTCAATTTATGCGCTGCGGGATTCCGGTGGCTCGGGAAATTGGGTTGTTTTTCGGATGTATTCGATAAGTCACTGTATCACATATTGGCCGTCTAGCTGATTTCGAATATGTTATTCCGTTTAACTTCATCACATTAACATGGAAACTGTCTTTTCAAATCGTTTTGATTTTGGAGGCCACTTAATTTACAACCATTATTTCTGCAAAAAATAATATCTGTTTTTCTTGATTTTAGAGTTTCTTTTATTTACAACTTACGTTCGTTCATTGAAAGAAATTCGTTTCACTAACTTGAGTAAACCAAAAGAACCAATTCACTTTCCGCGATAATGGACGTGCTGGGATTTTTACTACTCTTTATGGGCCTTCACCTGGTCCATACTCACTCGGTATCTACAAGTGAAGAGAAAATTGTGATTTGTCGCCCGAGAGACCTGGCATCTGTGGTAAGTGACTACAGCTAACTGTAGGCCTATACATGTATACCGGTACTGAAATATTTAAAATATATGATCTCGGACGGATTTGATTACTGAGAGCTAGGGAATTGTGCAAGGGGTACTATAAATAATGATACATTAATAATTAATATGGCTTACAATTATGATGAAAGGGGAAGGGAGTGTGGGAGTGTGGGAGTGTGGGAGGGGGTTGCACGAAAACAAGCTTTCAGTAACTATCCAAAACATCTCCTCACTCCAATATGTATAGGCCTATAAATATATATTGTTTTTGATCAGAGTCTTTGCATCAATAATCAGATATGTATTCACCTAGTCTATAAGTAGGCTATCTGTTGCAATGGTTATAATAAAGTTGAATTGATTTGAGGGGGTGATGCATTCATGGGATCACAATTAAACTGTCGGAATAGGGAGTTGTTATGGAACAACTCCCTGGTCACTGAAAAGAATAGTTCCTCGACACCATCTCCCCGACAGAACCATCTATACTATATATCCTGTAATACAAACTTGTCAAACGAAGGTATAACACTAGTAAAATATCAATCATGTAGGAACACTGTTGATCACATGGATATCATGCGTTTGTCTTATGCGTCTATAGTATGGTGGTTATATTTCAAGGACATGCCAACGTCGCCGGCCACGATCGTATCATAGCATCAGTTATTTGCCGAATTAGTTTATGAATAACGAGTAATATTTCTGAATTTCTCACAATTTGTTCGAAATTACAAACGTCATAACATTATAGTCAATTTAGTGCGGTCAATAATTTTGTCACCGTTTTGATCTATACGTCGCATATTTGTTTGTTTTTTGCGTACATGCGGGGATCTCGATAAATGTAAGAAAGGTTAAAGCTCCGTGGAGAAATGTGTTCGTGGTGGTTTGACAATTAGCGATGGCTTCGAGTTGGTCGCTTTAAAGCAATATATCGATAACCCCGAACTGCACTTCGCAACACCGTCATTTGACGGTATAACCGACTCTTGACCGAATCCTGACGATATATTTAGGACCGTGTCTGTAATAAAATATAAAAAGATGTCGGCTATCTGTTGAAGTGAATGTAAACATGACGATTACTTTATCACAGTAACTTGCATGCTACAGTGTGATAATAGCATCATCTTAGGATAGACGTAGGCCTAATTGACAATATGATAGACAATAATGTCAGTTAATTAATTAATTATTTAATGCGGATATGTGTGCAATTAATTATGTAAGTTGTTACAAATAATATTGCATTTGACATTTATATGCATGCAGCCGTGTGTATATTGGTCTTTATTCTGTATTCATGGAGGGGGGGGGGTGGTTCATTTCCATGTGTGTGCTATGATATACGTTCTGACGAAATGGGATGAAGGTCAAGCAAGGCTGAGAGGGAGGGTTGATGGAGTTAATGTAAGTTTCAGATTCCAGGCCTATAGTATAGTTTCTTTGATCGTTACTGGTACCAAATATGCATATGCAAATGAGGCAATCGTCTGTAGCCCCCCCCCCTCCCTTAGGAACAGTTCCAAAAAAGACATGCCTTCCAACTTTCTGTTTTCGAGTTATGTCTGCAAACTGTAATGTGATAGTGTGCACTGGGCCCTAAAGGAGGTTAATCCGCCACTCCATGCTTTTCTGTGACACCTGCATGGCTAGCCTGCATGTACACCCCTGCATCCCCTTTTTCTCCCCTATAAATTTACAAATTTGTTCAAAAGATGCTTAAAGAGGAAATCTTGCTCCTATTCACAGACAGGTCAACTACAATCGAAGCGAAAATTAGCTCTCTAATGAAAAAAAAAACCCCTTTAATTACAGAATCCCAAGAACGTTTGTCAGGCTTTTAATTTCCCACTAATTTCTATGGGTTATGTATGGATGCCTATAAGGTTGAAGTTCTGCCTGTCCTTTTGTTTTGATTAAGTATAAATTTTCCTCATTTTCCCTGTGTATCTCACTGTCATAGGTCATGATGTAAAGACACATAAATTCAACACATGTATTGTATTCATGCAGAGTCATATGGGAACGTATAATATAAGGTTTAAAGCGTCGCCTTGTCAGCTTGTCATAATCAATTCATGACCTGCCGATCAAACATACAAGTACAAATTAAACTTCACAGCTCTACGTCAAGGCTATACAATAACAGCAACCTTAGAGAGAGATCATGACCTCTGTAATGATTTAATCCTTTGCATGGTTTTTTGAATGACAATCGTTGTATATGAAGTGGTTTGTTTTACCCCCCCCCCCCCCGCTTTTCCCTTGTTTTTCTGCTCTATTTCTTGTCTAAATTTTGGTCTCCCTGATTTGAAAGGGAGAATTGTATTCTAATCTAGAATGAGACACGTCGGAAGAAATCAGCCACGTGATTTTTTTTTTTTTTTTTTTTTGCCAAATCGATGACGATTAAACTGTAAAGTGAACCCCTGCAATGTATAATTCATGGGGTGTCAAGACAAAATGCACGAGATACGGAGGTAGTGACCAATATTGCAGTTCGTAATAGCCTATATCTAGCATATAAGTTAATGATAACCCAAATGACAGAGATGCTGAATGATTTACGTCCCCAACCCCCGCCCCCACCCCTGGTCATTATGGAGATAGTCACATCGGTAACTTTAACTGTTCTTCCATATAAGTCCATTCATTGATTTTATCGGTAGGTCAGGGGAGTGTGTGGGGGGGGGGGGGGGCTAGGCGGGAGCTAGATTAGCCGAGAGAGTATGTGTGACATTTCATCGCCAATTTATTCTTTCGCAAACTCGGCTCGTCCGTTTAATTTTCTGCCTTCGTTTGTTCTCGAAAAATATTATAGGCCTATTCAGTCTTTCACCGGACTCTATAACGAGAAGCTAGAGTTCATTTTGAAACCACAAATCAGTAAATCGTAAACTGCTTCAGGGTTTGTTATGAAAAGATTTACTCACTCCATGAGTTGCATAGAAAGCTGTTGTTTTTATTCGCGCTAATTTTTACGTGACTCGCAAGGTCAAAGGTTAACATCATTTTAGGGGAAACATAATGACGTAGATATCGTCTTGCAGTAGTTTGCGATCTCGGTGGAATACCTCATGAGTTGAGGTTAAAGAACTTATTGATGTTGTTTTGATAGGAACATACGTATTTTGTCGGCACCCGAGAATTGAAGAAACATTTATCTCTTATTGTAAATTTGGTTTCACATCTTAATGAAAAGGATTTTCTGATTGCAAACAATGCCGAACTTATATTGAAGAGAAAAATATTCCACGATGTTAGCTCTAGAGTAGCAGCTCCCTGCTGATGTTAGTTTAAACCCTCAGTTATTGCAATATACTGCCCTTAACTTGAGATAAGCTGTTGATATGGATGTAATTTATTTTGATTGGCTGAACGTCAACTACTCCAGGAAGTTGGATCACACTATGGGGTTTATGATGTCATCTGTGCAAATGCTCTTCGAAATCTTGACTTAGGACAATATTATACATTCTCGTTGAGTTAGTCTTGAAACCTGATGTATTTGAATGTTTGCTTAGCTCTCAAAGTTTTCTGTACTTAGAATTTCATCAAATTGTATCTCTTTTGTAGGATATTCTTTTCCTCTGTGGAGAAATGATTCACAAAAATAAAAGAAACATTTTCAGCTGAAGTGCCCAGATGTTGTAATTCTTTCTTGTGTTGCCAGATGCATTTAAAAATATATCACAAAATAAAAAATATCATATTTTCGCGATTAAAAATTGAAAATGCTATGAGGATGTGGTTTTCGCATCAAGATTACAACAAATTCAGCAATATTGCTTTGAATGAAACTAAACCTGAAGTTTGGTGAACTTCTGAAAATAAATCTTAACCAATATATTGGTTAAACCTTATATTTCAAAGGTAACATTTAACGTCATGAATGTGCTATTGAAATCAATAGACATTTTGGAATATTTTTTTTCAGTTCTCAGAAGATCCTCACATATTCCACGAAGGTAGTTGTCCGACCACTCCAGCCCCGGATGAAGTTCCCCGCAATGCCTGTCACCAGTGCGAGTGCTGGTCCGATGCTAACTGTGACGAACAAGAGAAATGTTGTTATAACGGCTGCAAAAACACCTGTGTAGACAGTGTCATAGTCGCGCCTGCTGCAGGTAAGAAAAGAACTTTGGTACCGTCTAATTCATGGACGTCTGAACGCCAGTCTTCCCCGGTCCCCCTCCCCCACCTGGTTCATCATTCCGCTCTACCCCTCCCCCTCCACACACAAATACACACAGACACATACAAACTTGTTTTCTCATTTATTAGCTACAACCGATGACATTTCCCTTTATTCTAACACCCTCTGTCTGGACAACCGATGGCTATTGTCGATGGCTATTCCCGGTGGCAGGAATCTCTTTCATGCCATCATGGCACCAGCCTACACACTGACACACACACACACCTTTCTAGGAAAAAGGACGGGAAACTTAATTTGGGACAGAACGAAAACTACAAGTTAGGAAGGATTATTCGATAAAACCTACAGGTTATATTGTATCTACCTGCCTACAGTAGCCTACTCTTGGACAGTTTGATCCTTCCCATACCGGGTGCAACAAAAGGTACAAATGTTACATAGAGACTATACCCGCACCCCAGAACATACATAAACATACATATATCTCCCGCCGGAGAAAGGTTGAAACAATGCAAATACTGTATAATGGTGATTCGAAATAGATCGGCTTAAAATGTGAGTGGGATTTGGTGTATAGGCTTTCTGGTCTCTCCTCCTCACGGACCCAAATATTCAGAAGACAATTTAAAGCAAAACAATAAAATAAATATATGTCATTTTATCTTAGTTCACTTCTGTTGTACAACGTGTCAACTTGAAATGTTGGTGTCTCGACAACGGTTCATAGGAATTAAATATAAATTTCATCTGGATGCTTATGAACTGAATGCGATCATATTTCATCTATCAAATATAAATTTTCAAAAATCTGGACTATCCTTTTAAACACACACAATCCGTTCTTCACGAAGCTTTACGGTTAGCATAGTAACAAGGAATGACCTTAAACTGAGGTCGATTCCGTTTGTGCGATGGATTTCATGATTACGTAGAAATTCAAACTCTGTTCTGTAGTAGACTCCCTGCAGGAGAATGATATGCCAGCTAACCCCCGAAAGAGTATACAGACCTCCCTCGAACTAGAATTTGATGTTTATGAAATACATTTTTATATACGATTGGAAATAGTTTGGAACCACCTAACACCTATTTTTCGAACTTTGTATAATACCATTTTACAAAGTGTAAGTAATCAAACAGGAATTTTTTTTACAGAAATGTTTAGTCTGTTCGCTCCAATTTCGCGACAGGTCCCACTCCGGTCTGATCACGTGGTATCTCCACATATTCGACCTGCTCGTTTACCATGACGCGTGTCATTCTTGAAATGTACACAACTTGGAACGCCAAAAGCTAAGGAATATAACGTAAAGCATGATATCTTTGTATTTTTTTTCTTGCGTGTTTCATGGGCAGGGACGTCGCTAGAGGGGGGGTGTGGGGGGGTGTCTCACCCCCCCAATCTTGGTAAAAATTACGATAGTTGGAAAATTTGAGTGCGACAGTCGGAATTTCCGACTGTCGGAATTTCCGACAGTCGCCAGCTTCAATTCGGAATTTCCGACTGTCGCACTCTGACTGTCTGTCTGACTGTCTGACTTTCTGACTGTCGCACTTTTATTTTCATATGTTCTTGTAATTTGTGAGTGACATAAAATTTTCGATCAAAATTGACCTTTAATCAGTCATATTTACCACGTTTACTCGTCACATTGAGAAATTGCATCTCGCGATCCTTATATTCCACCATACAAAACTTCGTATGATTTTGAATACTCTAAAAAAAAATACAACGTTCGCCAGCTTCAATTCGGATAATTTATGTATTAATTTTGCTATTGGGTGGGTCGACCCTGTTCGCTTGCTTCAAGTAAGTTCAGGATATACAGGGACGTAGCCAGGGGGAGCAGGGGAGCGACTGCTCCCCCCTTTCAGTGTCGAAAAATATGTTTAAAAACTGTTGTTATTACACTGCTAATACACGGCGATAACGATATTTGTTTTTAGGCCACTGCACATCTGGCTGTCTTACAAAATATGAAAGTTTATATTGTCCATCAGTTAAGTTCGTCAAATGTATTTCTGATATATTATGTAAAAGAACATGTAAAAGAATTCAAACAGGAAAACAAAATCTGCTGATAATATGATATCATATGATAATGATGAAACTGGCAACAAATTGCACCAGATCGCATCTAAGGACCTTCAATTGTTCAAAAATATCTCAAAGGGGAGGGGGACACCCCTCCCCTTAGACCCCTCCCCCATAACAATCGCAAAAGGTGTTCCCTCTTTCAAACTCCTGGCTAAGTCGTTGGGATATATATTGTCTCAATATATATTGGTATACAATTAAAACGCCAATGCTAATCTATGGAAGCTTAAAAGTGCCATCAACATAAGCAAAAACTTTGCCCCATAAGGTACAAATGTATCGAAAAAAGTTCGGAACATAAGTGCAGTCGCGAAAGATGGGGTGTCTGACTGACACTGACCGTATCGTTGACGATTAGTGCGGGGGTGGGGGGGGGGGGTACAAGGCAGCAGTCGGAATTTTCTGGCTCCAAAACCCATCCAGTTGGAATTTCAGCCACTACACCCCCCCAATCATCAGGCCTTAGCTACGTCCCTGTTCATGGGAAACCTATAGTGTTGCTTTCTTAGAAATCAATTAGCTGTATCGGAACCAAAAATGTCTATTTTTTTATTTACTTGAGAAAACATTATCAATATCACAAGATCTCAGACAGGAGCCAAAGATGTAGAAAAATTCACTGTCCCGCCGGTAGCTCATACTGTTATATCCTTCCGTTGGCCCTTCGGAAAGGGGTATCACTAATTGAATGAAGTTTTGGGCTTTGTAGGCAAAGAATGCAAGGGCGTAGGAACCGGGGGGGCTGGGGGGCGCCAGCCCCCCCAGTGAAAAATGTGGAGGGGCGGAAGTATCATTCCGCCCCCCCGCTTCGCAAGTCAGAAAACCCCTTTTTCATTTCCAAATGAGAAAAAAAAATCTCATTTGGAGCACCAAACTGCATATAAGGCCAGGTGAAAGTACAAAATTAAGTTTACAAAATGGAGTCGGTGTTGAAGTGTGCTATATTGCACCAAATTGCATCTGAGGCTACCTGGAAATGCAAAAAATTCCAAAGGGGAGGGGGACACCCCCTCCCCTTAGACCCCTCCCCCAGGCCGGCCATAAGTCTTCAGCCCCCCCAATCAAAAGTACCTTCCTACGCCACTGAAAGAATGAATACAGTAACAAACACAACATGATAATTGAGAAACTTTAAAGATTTCGTAGACGATCCACTGAAATAAACAGAACTTTTGAGTGTTTATAAAATGCCGATGTTACTGATAAATAAAGATCGTTATGTCATGCAAAAGGCTGAGCAAATTCATGTTGCATTCTTTTAGTTCGGCCACATCCAGCATCAGCTCTCACAGATCGTGTGTGGGAGAAAGAGTAAGACGTCTACTTATATGTTAAAAGCGATCAAGATGGGGAATCGGCAGTTTACATTGCACAATTGGCAGTTTATATTGCTGAATCAGCAGTTTATTTTGCAGAATCACAGCTTATATTGCTGAATCAGCAGTTTATATTGCTGAAGCGCAGTTTATATTGCTGAATCAGCAATTTTTATTGCTAAAAACGATGATGCCAGACACCATATTTTCCACGTACGTTGTTTCCGTAACTATTTATCATCAATACTGTGATGTTTAAGGGGTTTTACAGGCTATCCATTTTAAAATACTATCGACTTTCAATCGAACTTTAGGAATGGGAAAGCTGTGACGTTCACGCAAAATCCGGCATAAAATTTTGTTAGATTCCGCTGACGAGGTGACATAACATCTCAGCCTTAAGGCGAATCACCAAAATAAATTTGATGTAGGAGTCGGCCGGGTTGTTCTCGCCTTATAAGAAAGATGGCCAGGATGAACATTGTAAAGAATACACTTAGATCAAGCATATGCATTCTACGCCTGGGTTCACATACCTCGAAAAACCTTATGACCATATGGTTGCCAATTTTTTTTGTTTTATTACTTAAAAGAAAGTTTGAAGTAAACGTAAACGGTAGGCCCATTTTGATTTATTTGGCACACCTCCAATCTCACGATTCCGTAAACAATATATCTTGACTACCATATTTTTAGTTGGGACTTTTGACATTTGCATTACTACAAACGCTTTGGTCTCTTACCTCTAATCATACGATGGCCAGGAAATATGGCGAAAAATTTCCCCGAAATTGTTGGTGGCCATGATTGTTATTTACGAATCGCAACGACCTTAAATGCTGAATAAACTTCCTTAGAGGGGAGGAGAGAGGGGAGGGGATAGGAGGCGGGGGGGGGGGGGTAGGGGATGGGGCGTCGACGCTCTTATGGAATGGCCCTGTTTAAACTTTTGGATAATCTCCACTATGTTTGTGTGGGTTAATATAACGGCAACGTGTTATATATATTTAACATTAGCAGTATAACATATTTCAAGGTTGCTATGGTGACCAGACTTAGTAAATTTGTTCATAACATTTAACCCTGGCTTTGATAAATTTGACTTCACACTGTCCAATTTTGCGGTCAATCCAAAATGAATGATTACTCATATAGCATATGCGAATTTGAATTCATTAAGTGAAATTTAATAACGAATGTACACTTTTATATAGACGTTCTGACTTACGTAGGCATCTGTTATCGAGACAAACATTCACCCAATCATAACATTTGTGGTAGCAATATGGACTTCCACTTTTTCTTTTCTTTTCTTTTATAGTGATAGACTGGTTGGATGAACCTCCAAGGCAGCGAACCGCAGGTAAGAAAATAAAAATAATACTCGACCCAGAATCTATGGTACATTGCATCGTCCAGAGAACAGTTGAGGGTTTTTAAGTTTGGAATGGTGGTCGGAGGGGTGGGGGGGGGGGTGGAGGTAGGCTATTAGAATGAGGTGTAAGGGAAGTGGTCCCATGCAACTATACCAACATGGTTTATATTTTCTCTCCTGAGAAGAGTATACGAAAATTGGCACCACCACAACTTAGTCACTGGTGACAACATTTACCGAAAATTCAATCGCCGATGGACAATGTAGCTTCACTGCTTTGATAGATCTTTTGAAATCGCTTCCTTTCTCCACTTACTGAAGAAAATTCTCTCTCTTAATTACAGGGAACGCTTGGTTGATTCCAGGACCGGAGGAACCATATGCTGGTAAGTTGGTTATACTATGTGTAGGTACGGCCTTTGTCGCACCCTGCACTTTATGCTTTATTTCATACTTTCTTGTCCACTTTGTCCAATCTTTTACCAAAAAAAAAAAGGATCCTAAAAATATCTTAATGGTTTCAGCTTAGATCGACCATTTGAATACATTCAATCTGCATGAAATATACATTGAGTGGAATCTTGTTGCTTGCTACATCATGTAATTCACTATGGTGGGGAGAGCTCAAAAGAAATATTAGCTTCAATACTATGTATGTCTCTCCCCACCCCCTCCCCCACCACTCTTGCACTCTTGATATACCCCATAGCTTCCATAATACTATTGGGATATTATTCCATAACTCCCAGGGCCCTTAAATTGACTCCATGCCCTGGGGATGACCCAGCCCCCCCCCCACTCATCAGGCCTACCTACAAATACTCTCTCCTTTCACACTCTGAAACAATGTTGTAAAGAGTCATGACTTACCGTAACTCATCCAAAGTCACATGACTTGAATAGGGTTATTAATCCCCCTCTCCCTGCCCCCTCACCCCCCCCCCCCCCAGAGATAATAGTGTGGTAGAGATCTATGTACTGACCAGTGAGTCAGGATAATAAATGATAATGACCCAAACTTATTACAATTCTGCCCTGGATAGAGTTTATCTTAAGAATTAACTTTTACCATTACCTCCCAAGATATGACAGCTCCAACGCCCCAACCAACCATGCTTGTCTCATTTCTTTACACAAAAAGCAGTAAGGTCAGACAATTTGAATTTCGGCAAAATGTCACATTTTCTGCGCCTGGTTTATCCCTTTAACATATGATAAAATGCTATTACATGATCAGCAGTTGCAACACATGAATATACTATCTGCCATAGACTACTACAGTGTATTACTTTTACCTCTGTTATCACCCATAATGACAGCACAACCAATCCTTAAATACTTGATTAACTACACACAATCATAAAGCTGTCAGCTGAGGGCCATGTGGAGGTGACATTGATGGGACAGGATCAACACAGGTGTTGCATCCTGGGATGAAGCAATGTGATACATAGCACAGTGAATACCACACAGGAGGCATATATATATATATTATATTTATTTATGTGTGTGTATATATATATATATACATACATAAACATGTATATATACACACACATACACACACATATACTTCATATATATATATATATATATATATGTATGTATATATATGTATGTATATATATATATATGTATGTATATATATATGTATGTATATATATATATATATGTATGTATATATATATATATGTATGTATATATATATATGTATGTATATATATAAATGTATGTATGTATGTATGTATGTATGTATGTATGTATGTATGTATGTATGTATGTATGTATGTATACATATATATATGTATGTATATATATATATATATATGTATGTATACATATATATATATGTGTATATATATATATATATATATGTGTGTATATATATATATGTGTGTATATATATATATATATATATATATATAACACATATATATATATATATATATATATATATATATATATATATATATATATATATATATATAACACATATATATCTATATACACCTAGAAAGTATTGAGAGTGGTGTTTCAAGAAGACTTTGGCATCTAAATTAATAAGAATATGTCTGCCATGAAGAGAACACTGACTGAATGAGATAACGTATTTAAAAGCAAAGCATTAAAGAGGAAAGATAATTGGCTAGACTAGGATTTGAAAAGGTGGCCTCAGAATTCAAATACAGTGTAGTTTATCATCTAAGCAATATCAACAAACATATGTTAAAAAGATCTAGAAAACATGAACTTTGCCTGGTAAAACCTTCTGGCATCCTCTTCCTAGAAAACGTTACTCCGAGGAGGAGGATGATCATGCATAAATCATTATATGTGGTGAATGTGGATGGTACTCTTGCCCTTCTTCGTAAACAAAACAATTACTGTGGCTTGAAAGACTTAAATGTAGAAACATTGGCAGCCAGCCCCCTTTGTTAAGACATTAATGTTTACCTATGTCTGACTTCAATGACACCTTATGTGATATAATTTATGACGCAAAGATATATATGTTAAAGCAGTTTACTGAGTTTTAAAGTTGTATCTTTTGCCATATTTTGAAATTTCCAAATGAATTAATGAAATTTCCAGGTTATTCCCTTGAAAATCTAAATTATTAATTATAAATATATATATGCTTTGATTACACTTGACACTTTATCACCTCTACTGAGGGAAAGAAATTGTACACTTTGCTTCAATTTCAACTATGGTTTTCATGGCCAGGGTAAATTATGTTACAGATAGAACGAGATACTTGAAATGCCAACCTTCAATGCACTTTCAGGGTCTGTTCCAGACAATACCGACATTCATTAATCATTACCGAGAATAACAGACTATCTATAAAATGATGTGATTATGTGTTCATGGTGACATTCTTCATCAAAGTATATGGAGTAGAAATGTATCAAAATGTCATTTGGGATTTGGAGTGAAATTTATGATTTGAACGGTGAGGTACAGTGGGGAATTATGTGTTAGGTCATTGTTACCATAAGATAAATGTGCCAGAGTTTGACATTTTTTCCAATGATCTCTCACCCTATAAATTGCATGACTTGAAACTCAAGTGTGAAATGACTCGAATGGCACTTAGAATACACAGTAGAACACAGATTTTATTATTGCCCTGCACTAGATTTTATAATCTCATTCACCTTGTACAGTGCAATGACATAAGCAGTTGTTAGGTAGGTAATGTAACTGATTAGCTTACTATTGAAAGTCTGATCATATGTAACCACACTTGGCCACTATATGAAATCAGAAATCTGAAAACCAGAAAAATAAAGGTAACTTTGATTCGATATAATGAAAGAAAGATACCACAAATTATGATACTGGTTAAAAATGTTCAAAACAAAAATTCCTGTATGAAACACTCTGAATGCTTTCGAGGCAAAGCTGAGTTGCATCATACAAATTTTTGATGGACAATAACCTTCTGTTTAAATACAAAAGTTAAAAAAACAAGAATTATAACAGCAAATAAACAAATTATAAAGTATAGAACTAAATAAATTTCCAGGAAGACTTTTTAGTTCCCTTAATAGACTGACCTGTTAATCTGTCTAATTAACAATTCAATTACTTCATGAATG
The DNA here is from genome assembly GCF_037975245.1 of Apostichopus japonicus. NCBI lineage: Eukaryota > Metazoa > Echinodermata > Holothuroidea > Aspidochirotida > Stichopodidae > Apostichopus > Apostichopus japonicus. The sequence goes on from NC_092571.1 coordinate 24,791,818, forward strand.
TTAATTCATCAGTGTTACCTGACCAGATGACATTAACAACATTATTGCTAGATATTGCACTTAAACTGCAAGATTGAGCAAAAGGCTTAAAGAGAAGACAATAATCAGATTTCAGTATTTGAAATATATAAATCATTAATCTAAGTAACAGTGATGCAACAAGTCGTGAATTAAGTCACTCATTCTCCAAAATGATAAGACTATAAGAGATTTGTGAAATAGTTTACCCATTAGATATTGTATTCAGTCAATGCCCTGACTGGACTTCAATCAGGCAAATTCCCGGTAACTACTCAGGGATTGGCCCTCAATGTCCCCTCAGATTGAGGTGACTTATTACAACTCTCAATTCAATTTAATTCCATTTCGTTTCAACCGACAATTTTCAAAGAATTTACAGTAATGTGTTCATACAAAAGACTTTATAAATCATGATGAATGGTTGAGGGGATTACACAACTCTGTTACATAAAATAGCACCTTCTTTATTTCTCTCCCTGATACGATTCAAACGATTGATTCCACAGCCGAGACGTGCACCACGACGTTCTTTGAAGATGGGGGCGACCCTCTCAAATGTCCGACCGGCTACTTCTGCTACATCGAAGATGAGGGTGATGTCGAGAACGGAATACCAAACGCCGGAACCTGCATCAGGGAATGAAGACATTTTCATTTTCAAAAAACGCCGGATGAAGGATCGTTTAGAGGTTGAACACCTTTTCATGATAGCGAGGTGAGGATGTGACATGCAGAAGGAAGAAGTCAAAAGGAAAAAGATAACCCTTTTGAAAGTGCACTGTGACCTCCAAAAATTATGTCACAAAAATTCATTACAAATTTCACTGCTGCAAACTAACTTTAAATATGCAATTTAAAGTTAGGAGTTGACAGCAATTGTGGATAGAGGTGCATGTCATATCGAATATTTATCTTGAAAGATATACATTGGTTTGGTGTCGGAGCAGCATTTTGTGTTTGGCTCAATGCCAACTGACGATAATTTTACGGAATCCGTCGAGAAGAGTCGTAAAGAGTCACGACTCACGTCACTGGATTGGAAAAGGAAAAGTGACTCGAATAGGTGCATCAACTTCTTTGCCTCATCGAGATAATAAAGTGACTCCAGTCCATGACTGGACACGAGACAGGAGAATCACAGGAAATGAATGAACTTGACTCGACTTATGAAATTTGAAATCAAGATAGCTGAGAGTGTCTCCTCCTTTTAATAAAAGCTTAAAACTCATCCTTATGCGACAAGCTTTCATGGACAATTTACGTATAATTTGTGTAGGAGTTCATTGATTTTTGCGCTCTGAGCACCCTTTTCTGGGTGAATATGTGTGCATTGTACATCTTTGTTATTATTGTTACTAATTACAAATATGCTGTCAAATATTTCGCAACATAAGATGGCAATTGATCAAACTAAGATGTTTTCAAAACCAAGCTGTTTTCACCCAAAAAACCCCCCCAAAAAAACAACCTTTCTTAGGAAGTGATTAAGATGATTCTATTCCATTCTGGAAATGTTGTCACCCAGACACGTTTGCTTTATAGCAGTCTGAATCACATGCAACAGGCAAAAAGGGTGTTTTTAATTTTTTTTAAAGTATTTTCTGCTCTTTCTTTCAATGTAAATGAACTGCATTATTATGGATTTTATATCAAGAAATATTAAAAGTTACTATGATTTACCAAAAAGTTGCTTAACAAATGAAGTCAGCAAAAAAAAAAGTTTGCAGGTTTTGTAGAATATAGTCGACACAGATTTAGGTCCAAAGAGATAATGGCATAGGAATCAATCTTGGGCAATTTGCCATCCCTTTTCTACATCTCCCCGCCCCCCCCCCCACTCCCCACAAAATATATAGAACAGAAAAATAGTTTCATAAATACTTGGATAATCGCAGAGGATTTTTGTTGAGTAAGTTCTTAACACTTTAACTCAAAGCAGAACATTTGATATCCATGTAATTTAATTGAATGTTTATTTTTTAAATTGAAAACAGTTGAAATTCATGGAAACGTTTGCTATTCCTGGTGTGACTTTACTGGTCATGGTTTAAGATTCATGCAATTTCAAACGGAACTTTATCTTTAATATTTTTGTGGTAAAACATGATATCCATATGTTGGGTTTTATCTGTTAAATTGTTATATACAAGTTTTTAAGAGGAGATCAAATCAGAGTGGTTACAAAATGTCTTGACAAGTTTTCTAGCTTTACAGGAATCTTATGTAACAGGAGAGTAAGATTTAGCATTCTTTTAGGAGGAGTGAAGTGAGAAATGTAAATACTATGTACCAAACAAATTTCTAAAGTGAAACTTTTGTTAGAATTATTTTGCTTTAAATTTGGTTTATTTCAAGATTTATCAATTTTTAAATACACATTTGTGCTGACTGTCAAACAGTAGATTTGTAAAAAGTTAAATAATTATTTCTGCTCTTCCTTGCTTTTAATTTCCTTTATTTTTCTAAGATTGAAATTAAATAAAAGCATGAAACTTTACTCTGGTGACTCTCACTTTAGGGTGCGATTATTTAAATCAGTCACAGACAAAGAACATTTACGGAATAACCAGGCAAACTCATATCACCCATTAGCAATAGCCTTTGTCAAAGCAGAATGAAATGGAAATGCCACAAATGTTATGCACAGTGGTCATTTGTAAAATTCAGTCCAGATGAGCAATTTAGTTGGGGATGCTACAAACAAGTTTTTACAAATGTAATTCTGCCTTTTTATTGTATCTCTTCCATGTTCTGTTTCTCCTCTGTTTATTTCACCACCGGGCAAGTTCTCTTTCAACTACTATGTGCTTTTAGTGCTTTCTCCTGTCGCCTTGTATTACAATGTTTTCGAGCTGAACCATAAAACTTTAGTCGGACAACTTGGAGATTTCTTTAGATAGTTGCGCGGCAAAGTTGGTTGACAATTCATGAAGGTGGTATACTCCATATATAGTCTAAATCAAACTGCCCGAGTTTTCTCCTTCAGGAAAAGTCCCAAAAAGGAACAGGAGAACATCTTTTCGATTTGTAATCAAACAGGACTTTTTTCTTGCTTCGATTTCAGAGTACACAAATGGCATTAAATGTGGTGTGAAAAATGTGTAAATTGAGAAAATTTTAGAAAACTTCAGGCCTTGTTTACTACCGAGTATTACTGAGTGTTATAAGTGATGTCATTTTGGACCCTCATACCAAAAAATCTTGATGGTCATGATACCAAAAATTTGAGGTGCCATGAATGGCCAATGAGTCAGCTATCCAATGATGGGTAGGGGGATTAGCTAGTGAGAACTTCAACAAGGACTTAGGGACACCAGTACTTTGACAATTAAGTGTGCAAGTCAATGGGTACATGATACTTTAAGATTAAGTATGGAAGTAAAGTCAACAACAGAAAACTGATTGGGAAGATAAAGTAGAAACTGACAGAGCTGAGGAGTCATTGGCCGAAACAGATTTTGAATTCATGACCTCAGTTTGTATGAATGTATGTATGTATGTGTGTATGTATGTATGTATTTTAGATCCTCCTGCAAGCAGGAACTCGCGAAGAAGCATCATTGGCTTATCAAAGCCGCAAGCTGACCGAAGTCAGTCTCTTATATTCATATTTAACGTCCATGATTATGAATTGTCAATTGTCAACACTTCTGTAACTGGACGACATACATTAATCTTGGAGTGACTCGAACTCGGGACCTAATGATTGAAATTTGTTATTGAAACTTGTGAAGATGATTGTAAAGTGTATACTTATCAAAAGAGGCATGACTGAGAGTTTACTCTCTAAAGAATACTTTTGACTGTTAGATAAAAATATTGACCCATTCGTGCAATTTGTTTTAAACTGTTTGGTTTTCATTGATGGTTTTTACATTTCATATATTTTTTTTCCATAATTTTCTCAAACTACTGGAATAGACTGAAGCAGATGACTACTGTACAGTTCCATTAATCATGAGACTCTTGTTCGGTCTCGTAATTCAATGTTCTCTCCCTTTCATATTTTGTTTGAAAGAATCCAGTTAGGACCAAAATACCAGGCCCTGTCTTTTTACTATTTAATATTAAACGATGTGCAGACTACTGAACTAAACTTATAGAGACTTTGTGACATAGAAATACAACAAGGTATTTCTCACCTTTCGTCTGTTTCCCCTGATTAGTCCATATCTCAGCGTCATCTGACATCACAAATCACACCTTTGATGTTGTTCCTATCGTCCAATGGAAATCCACATAATGGACATGTGTAGGCCCTGTCTGCCTTGAAGTTAGCCTGTGTTGTACCAATACAAGAAATAAATAAATAGGATTGATTGGTCAGTTTTCTGTTATCACTTGCCTACAATTTGTATCGTAAAAGCTGAATTTTCTTGAAAATACCTTGAATTTCCCAGGATGTGGGAATAAGTATGGGATGTGATTCCTTGCAACATCATGTGGAAGGTTAACAGGAATCGATACCAACTCAGCATCCAGTTATCTTAGTGCTTGGGAGTTCCATTTCTTAGGTTAGTGGTTTAGATATCATTCTAGCTGACAATCAGTCTTTACACTTAGAGAATTTAGTGAAAACTTCCTATTAATATTTACTTAACTTGCTGTGGACAAATTGGCTCAAATTTGGTATGCAGATAAATCTGTGGATACTGAGGGAATTAGCAGAATACCCCCACAACCAATCCTAGAAAATGCATTTTCAAATTTTTGGCAATTCCTTGTAGGATTGCCAAATTAGTTTTCAAATTAGCTGTCAGACCATACTAGGCTTCATCATCTGTTATGCAGGGTGGTAAGGCATGTGGCTAACGATAAGAAACGAGAAGTCCACAACCTAGGATTGTCCCACCTTAGAGCTAGACTGCTAACTAAATTATACGTAGCACAAAGTTACTCCAGACAAAGGTTTTATCAGGCTAGCAAAATTACGTTGATAGTGATGATGGGAATTAACCAGTTTGTTAGGAAGAACATACCTGAATACAATAAAAGCAAAATATATGCTGACATCCAATCTCCTGTGGGTTAGTAGGCCATTCCCCGCATATCGCACACTCCTCGTATAGATACTGCGCTCTTTTCGCATCACCCTTAGCTGCTGGACTCTGGCCAATCAGAATCCTTCGACGGATGTTGTTTTTCAGGCGTTGGAAGTTGACGAATGGTAGAAGGAAAAACAGAAACTCAGCAAAGCCATGCCAGAGGAGTTCACGGGTCATGAACTCGAAGCTGACCTAAGGACGTAGAAGAAGCAATGCATGAAGAGAGTTAACAAGGAATACAAAGTTTAATCCATCATTTCAAACTATCTTCTCAGTTATCCATTGCTAATCTGATATTACAGGCTGATGGTAATATCAGATAAACAAGTTCTTCGTTTTGTCTGAATCAACTCCTCTCCCATTAACAACCATTACACCTTTGCTAACGGCGAATGACTACAATGAAAATCATAGCAAAAATCTGCTGTTCTTTAATGCCAGGATGTTTTTGGTGGGTGGGGATAGGTGGACAATGGAGGGCTCAAATAATAGAACCCAAATGAACCAACAGTCAGATGATTTGATTATCACCGAATTACCTAAAGAATCCATTTGTACAAACATTAAGGAAGCATACTCTACTCCATCCAATCCAGTGAGACTAGCTCCTGATTTAAGAACTTCAGCACAGAAATAAATATGCAAATGACACTGGGTCTGTTCTTTCCCACTATGAAAGGGTTATGGGCTTAAATCTTTAAAGGCATTGAAGACTCGCGTACAAAGGAACGTCTCATGCCGGTAATCTGACCTAGTTTCGAATGAGGTGTAACAGAAGTCTTAGACACCACCATCAATCCCAGAAAATACACACACAGCTTGCTACCGTCGGTTATTAAACACTAGTGTACAGTCAATACATACAGCTACGGTCAATACCCACAACACAGTGTACATAGCAGCTATGGACATCTCAGGTCTAGATAAAAGATAACAAGGTATCACGTTTCATTACTGTCTGCATTTTGTTGCCATCTGAAAAAACTACACTTGCAAGCAACGGAAAGTTAACTTTTTAGATGGCAGCACGCGGTTTTGGGCGAGTCTTCAATGCCTTTAATGTAGGAATTTGGTTTAAAGACAAGAAAAAGACAAATCATAAAAAACAGATTCTCTAAAGATACTGAATTTTTACTGTGACACTACTCTAACAAAATAGCAATATAATTTTTGCTTGCACATGTTTAGAGTGTTGTACACAAACTAGAGTTAGATGGCTTCACTGATCATGGGGCAGATTGATTCAAATCCTAATAAAACAAATCAGCTTGTAGATAAACTCACTTGTCTCATGGCTTGAGGGTTCTCAAAGCGAGCCCTTATCCCAAGGGCTCTCTCCAAGATGGTTTGGAAGGTTCCTTGGCGAAGGAAAACCAAGAAATTTATTACAGATGCAATCTTAAGAATCCTCTCCAGCCATTCGATGGCTACCCACACCTGAGAATGAGACAAAATATTGAAACATATCTAGCTGATTATCATAATAATAATAATAATAAGCAGCTAATTTTACGAAGCTTAAGCGACCACGAATGTGAGAAAACCCGCAAGGGCTTATGGATTACAACTTACACATCGGGTGGCTTCTAATTTAACATTTTAACTCAAATTGGGAATCTATTCAATTCAGAAAGTCATTTCAGATGGGAAAAACCGTAGATTGCTCTTGGATGAAAAAACCCACCTTACTATAACCTGGCAGGGTATCGAACCCTGAACCTCCCGATTACTAAGCCTCATTGCTTCAAATTTCACTGCCTTCATCACTTGGCGACGGCACTGGTACAGGATTTTGATGTTCTTTTAATTTTCACAGCATTGCAATTTAAATTCCATTCAAAATGGATACTTTATCATCCTCTACCTACAGGTTTCAATTGAAAACTGAAAGAAATTGTTCTTTGTTCAGAGTTACAACAATCAAAATTGAGGTATCAGAAATGGACTCAATAGGAGCAAATGCTGCTTAAAATAATGTGAATTCATTGAACTCCATTCCGTCAACAAACAAGAACCTGTATAGAGGCTTCATATCACTCAATCTGCTTTCGTGTTAAATGCTTACCACATCAAAAGCTTGGACGTTTTCTGTGAGCCTCGACAGGTCGTAGGCTCTATCCTGAAACCATCTGCAGCCAATGACTAGAACTGCATACAACCACCTCTGTCTGACAGTGAGGACACTCCCACCTACCGCTGACCCGTACTGAAGATTGAGTAACCTTTGACCAAAGGTCGTGCTGGAATGACTGACTGAAAACTGACGAGGAGATTGAACGTAACTGCTGAGGAGCTTGAATCTTAATAAACGAGTCTTTATTCAAAGATCATGTAAGATATTGAGGATAGAACAATGCAATTGCATGTGAAGTGCATTACAGCTATGATACAGGAAACCTGGAAAAGTAATTTATGCAACTTTTAGCTTGTATATGTTAGGAAGTAGCTCTGATGACCTCCAAAGTGTTCAATAACATGTTGCATAGTAATAATTTAAGAAAAAGGAGAGACGTTCTTTCAGTCAGACAACCGCTGTAGGTCAGACGGTCCAATTTTATTTTTATTCCTTCACAGAACAACTGTCAATTAATGCAACTTGAAGCCTCAAATAATGACCATCCTAGTGTTCAAAGTTTGGGGACATTTTTCAACATCTAATTTATTCATAAAGTTCATAAATTATTTCAGAGGATCTTTTCTCAAATTCATATTCAGCTTACCTTCCATAAGATGAATCTTAACACGGCGTTGAGTTCTGGTTCGATAAACGAGAGGACACCTGGCTGAAGACACAAAATTATGAAATGAAGAGATTAGTATATTATACAGTAACTATGCAGTTGAGTCATCTTGTGAAGTAAGAGATACTGAACGTGTAATCTAATTTATTTTCTCAAATTTACATATTGTTTAAATTCCACACTGTTACAGTGTCGTTGGGTCAGTACTGTGACATTTGAAATACCTGATATAATTTGAAATGACTGACAGATTTTCAATAAAAGTTGCGACAATTTTGCAAATAAACATTTATAACTGACACATTTTGAAATAAAGGTTGCACCTTTTTGGAATTACAGACACATTTTGAAATAGGCAAAAATTTTGAAAAGCAAACTATGTTTATTTTTCTTAGCTGTTTAGTGGAATTGTTCTTTATAAAGATCTCTGTCATATAAACTAAAATGTTATATAAACTAATATGTTGCCTTTGAGTGGATATGAAGTCATTACTGCTCTCACCTGAAAGAACTGAAATACATTGTTGACCTGAGCTTTAACGAGATGATGGATTTCATCGTCAAGTTGGTGAGAATCAAGCTAAAGGAAATGAAAAAGAGTAAGAGAAAATGGATGAATATGGCAAAATATGAATATTATGATGGTATACAGTAAAGTCATGGTAGTAAGGGCTTTAATATTCTTTTAAATGATAGAAGTAATGATGACCTCACTGATTTTGCTCAGTGGTTTAGTTCTATCCTTCAGCAATGTAATTTCATTGATGGTTTGAACATATTTCGCCAGAAATAGAAGAAATTTATTATTAAAGGTAGGGAGTGAAACCGCTTGCAGCAAGAAAATATTTCCCTAACTTCATGCATGTGTTTACTCTCATAATTATCCTAAATGGGTGGATTCGACCAAGAAAGTGTCTCAAAATACAAAACTGATGGTTTCCTTATTTCACTGTAACAATTTTATTGGTGTCCATTAAATTTAAGGCTTTGTACTTAAATTGTAGATTTGAATTTGAAATGTGGTTACAACTTGACTTACAACTTGACCAACTACAGTGTCTATCAGTGCAGCTACATATGTATAACACATAACAAGAATTAGGAGTACACACAAAGTTACTGTAACCTACTCCACCAAACTAGTTAGTAAGACTCTGAGTAGGAACACCAATTGCAAATAAACATTGAAAGAACAGCCTAGACATGGCATTCAAGAAAGCTGAATTAAACCCTACATCATTTTTAACCTAGTTTACTTCACAGATGATAATCTTCAGGGTTTCTAAATAAATTTGCTGATCGTAAGACCACTAATATAGCCTGGGCCTACTTGGTCAAATCAGTGGAACTCACGCCGGTAACATTAGGGCTAGTATTATTGTAGTACTACTAGTAGGCAAAAGGACGTATGCCGTAGACTTAGTACTACTACTAGCCTAGCCTACGTATGCTTGACATTATATGCTTGACATTTTGCTTAGGCTACCTGGTTTACTCTCAAAACCGGTTGATTTTGAATGTCTGTGTTGGGTTGCGTTGCTGACATTTCTTCGTGTTGCAAACTAAGACTACAAGATTCTGCAAACAGTTAATTAATTTCGTTTAGCTGGCCCTATCCGCTACCTTCGGCTACCCTGGGAGTGGGATATAGGACAGCTGGGACCTGTGTCGCATGGGCGCAGCGCAAAGTTGCCTAAAACAAAACTCTGTTGCACAGCAGAATACATGCTATGAGTTAGCTACCCAAGCAACTATTATTGTGATGTTTACTTATTACGGAAGCCTCGTCATACCAGTTGATTGTTACCGACTTTATCTACTTTCCCTCTTTATTACAGATTTTACCACAAAAGCTATTTGAAATCGTAACAATTCAATATTTAGTCATATCTTAATTCATTGTTTATTGTGACTTAACGGTTTATCGACTCACCTTTCCTTTGAAAGAAACAGACAGTTATTATGACGTCACTTATAACGATCATTACATAGTGCATGCATGTTGTTGTTTGAAGTCGATCTCAACAGCGGTTTGTTTGAATTTCTCAGACACCCAAATCTTTGGACAAATCGAAGTAATCATTAGCTTCTTGTTCGTGAGAATTGACACCTTTTGAATAGAAATTCTGGAAGTAGACTATTATTCATTGTTCGAGCTGTTAATTGATAGCCTGAGGACAGACCCTCACTGAAGTGTTGACTGGTTTGTACCAGATGTAACTTCGGGTAAGTTAGGTCCCAAAGGCCAACCTACTGTACTTCAGTATTTGTACTTTGCACCGTATCATACTATGTATACTGAAGTAGGAGGTGGGGCATTAGCACACTTAGGGGTATCCAGGTCAACAATGACAGTGATACGGTGTTACACTAGTCTGACAATTTCAAAGTGAAAATGATCTAGGTACTTAGCAGAGATTTAATATGCAGCACATGACTTGGTGATGTCACTAGTCTGACACCAGTCTATTGCAGAGTACTGTACCTATGTAGATGTAGACCTAGGCCTATGTAGATGTAATGCCACCCTACTGGCTAACTTGCCATAGGCCTATTTAAAAATAGCTCTAATTACAATCTAGGCCTAGTACGTAGCACGAACCTCAACTTGCTTGGCCCAGACGTTTTTACCTGCATGAGCCTGATCACTAGCACAGGCTATCATAGAACTTAGAAGTCATATTAGAAGTAATATAGGCAATATGCTATCGTTAGCCTAAATGCAAAAGAAACTTTAGGCTCCATTGGTAGCCTAGCCTACCTGTATGGGCTGGTTTGGTTTCCAGAATTAAAAAAAAAGTATTGATGGTCAAGTCTGCCTTACTATTTAGTTAAAGCAAATGTGTAATTGTATGTAATCAGCACAGCCATACAGGCTAGCAAATTTTAGTAAACTGGTTTGACAGTTAGTACATTTAAAATCTGGTGAATGAACATTCATTGCTGATCGAATAGTTAGTCAGAAAAGATAAATTTTCCAGCTCAAAATGCATGTCCATGCTTGGGTTAACCTAATAAGGAATTTAGTAATATAAGGCCCTGCAAGTGCACCTGTCTTGCTCTTTATTTTATGTGTTCTATGCACGACATACATTGGGAGTCCCTGTTCAGTTTAGCTCTGAAGCAATGTGACGAAACATTAAATCAGTTGCCAAAAAATAATAAGTAATTTGAAGTATGTGTTTTCAAGAAAGAAAACAAATGTTTTAACCTTTGGGTTATTTGAATAAATGATACAAATAGTTTTGAAACCTGAATTATGTTTTCTTTATTCACATGGATTTTTCTCAACCTGGATGCCACTGTTACAGTACATACTTACTTTCAAATAAATTCTGTTGTTCTTGTCTGTCTTTGTAATTTAGTGTAGATATGAAAGTAAACCTTAAATTTACATTAAATATGGTCAAACACATGTACATCTGGATATCCCCAAGAAATGTCCTCTTTTTTCTATCTAAGAGGAACTTTTGGGTAGATTTATGAATTTAAAAACAAATGTCTGGATGTTTGGTGACTTCCAACAGTTGCAAAACATTCTCGATGGTGTTTTTGCCATCTGTCTACTCCAGTTTGAGCACAGACAGGCAAATACATCATAATAACAACTTCAAGTATTCTGATTATAAAATAAGGTATACTTCTTATAACTTCACATATGGTACTACTTTAGATACCCTTCAAAATACCACAAAAGGGAGGGGAAACCCCACAACTTAGAATTCTCACCAGAACTCTTTACCCTGGATATTATCAGCATGCAAAATACTCAAGCTCTTTGTACTGAACAGACTTCTGACATACGGTACACTGGATGCATAGAGTGATTACACAATGTGACAAACCGTTCTCCCGGTAACATGCACCCTACGCACGTGGCAAGGGCTCCTACTAACATATCCTGAAGCAGAAAATAGAACCTGTTAAATTCAACCAACTATATTTGCACAAGGAATACCTTACAAGCAGGCAAAAAATGTGTGGATTTGATTCTTGTACAGACAGAAAATTGTCAAATTTATCCAGTTCCTCTACTCCCCCAGCCATGCAGTCCAAATTTGCAAGTTCAGAGTCATATCATTCTAAATAAAACTTGAAGAAAACAATTATTGATGGTTTGTCTATTATGAGCTCTTTTTTTCTACAATTTTCAAAGACTGAGTTCTGCCCCCTATTCTCAATCAATGAATATTCCTAGTTATATTATCATGATATCTTTCCTTATCCTATCCAGTTAGTGAAACCCCATCGTGTCAAACAGGTGAGTTACACCTCCAAAATCACTGACATGTATGTTAAATGGGCAAGCTTATACACAAATTTACAAGCATGAACCACAGTTTAAGCACAAGTTGCAGAAATGCAGTTTTAGTACATTTACGTTAGACAAAATTCATAAACTGCTACATGAACGAAAACACCAAATTATTGGCAGTTCAAGGATCAGCTGTGACCTTTTACTTCTGTTGTTGTTTGTTACCTGTTTAATTTGAAAAGGAGTAGGCTTTAGTAGTGCTAAGCATTGCACATGACACCGCTGCTTATGTTTTTGGGCCTTTTCTTCTAGTAAAGAAAATTCCTGTTCGGTGATCGTGGAGGTGGGGTCTTATGAAAGCGCACAGGGTTCAAAATCAGTTATATGAACACTGAGCTCAGGGTCTGATCTGAAAATTTAAATGTTGCCCAAGTCAACTGTTGCTCAGTTATACCAGCCTACTAATGGAACTTTAATTTATTTATCAATTATATCAAGTTGGTTGAGGCTGAAGGAAAAAAAAAAATTAAAGGAGACACACTCCAACATCATTATTGGTCTATAGATGTAATAGAGATAAATGTCAAGAACATGTTATTTCATTTGGCATAAATCAGAGATTTAATGCTTCTTCACATGGCAAGTCTGAAGACTTGATCAAGTCTAAATATGACATCATCCAGCCACATGTGCTTCAATTTTTTAAAATTTATTTCAATGTTTATTTTTTATATTGGCGAAGGGTTTTGCAAATTAAATGATGAATCTCAAATATTGAAGCTGGTTACATGACCAGATGATGACATTGGTTTCAGGGCCAAAACAGTCAACATTCCACAAAAATGAAATATGAAAAATATGAAAAGAAAAACAAAGAGCTAGTAAACAGGTTTCTGGATCCTAGTTCAGGGTAAGGTTCAGGTTCAAACCTATTGCTCTTATGGCATACAAAACTGAAGTACCAGTAGTAATTAATAAAACAGAGGTATGATGACATATGATGGACACTAGAAAAAACAATGCTGTTTATCAAAGCTAGTGACCAGTTGGTGCGAAAGAAAAGATAAAATAGGTTATACTCGAAACCCAAAAAATTAGTATACATGTCACATGTCTATATAACTTGTTTTGGTATTGCTACTGACCATTGTCATGAATGAGCATAGTTTTTTGCATGTTTGAAAAGCTTGCAGACAATTATTTGATATAATTGTGAAAGGAAGTTTGTTCCAGATGTTGTAAAAATAGTTGTAAGCTAAAATTTACCATGCACAGTTTTATGGTGGATCACATGGAAAAGATCATTATTTTGCATACTAGTAGAGGGTTGAATATTTTTAGATAAATGGATAGCATCTGCTAACACACCAGGTAGCGTACCATTACAATGCTTGAATACAATCCCACCAAATGTAGGAATGATTACCTTGAATCTTAAAGACGTTATATTCAAGGTGTAACTGATTTGATCAATCTATTCTGTAAAATTTGTAGAGGATTTTAAGAAAGTAGTAGTACTAATGACATAACAGATTTTGAAAATGACAGCTCCCAGACATGACTTTCAAACTAGGATATCTCCCACATGGAACAAGATTTTTCTCAGCTGATTGGGGAGTTGTTCTTCATCTAGATCTCAGTCATATAAACCAAAGATGATGGTTGGGTTTTGTGTTCCCTTTAAGCTGCATCTGCATAATTATTGTTATTGCATATAGAAAATGCCTCCTTGAATTAATGCAGTACTCACACGTGTACATCCTTTTAATTGTTGTTGCTAATCTCTGCCAGCCAGCCAGCAATGATTGATCAACTCTTGCCAACAGTCTTTCCTGGGACTACATATCAAGACATATTACAAGACAGCTGTAAGGGATCAAAGTAAATCTCTCCCTGGGGAATTGAAACCTGATTAACAATTGGATTGTTAAGAAGGTAGAAACTGATCCCTTAAGGACAATTAGGACAACTTGTAAATACATGCTATCATTGTAATTGGAGACATCTGTTACTATCCTTCTTCTTACATTAAAGCTTACCAGTGTTTAAGTAGTGTAGTCCTGGGATGAGTCAGGGAGTCAACTCCCTTCTACTATACATATAAATATATAAAGCAGTACAAAAAGCTTGACATTGCTTGTCAGGATTAATCTGTATAATAATACAAAAATTGTGTACCTTAGGCATGGTGTTCAGTTACTAAAATAACATTTTCTGTGAGAGTGTGATTGAAATAAAGAAAATCTGTTATGACTAAGTTTGCTTCAAAGTTTAACAGATAAAAATGTGAAGGTGTACAGTAATTGTTATGAAAATATGTTTCATGATAGGAAGTAATCAACAGAAATGTCAGCCTTAAATGTATTAACATTGGTCTGCCAGTGCTGGTGTATTGGATTTTGGCATCTCTTCAGTAGGTTATGCCTTCCCCTTCTTGCCCCTTCTTCTTGCCCCTCTTCCTCCCCTCCAAAAGATTAAATGATAGGGAAAAAAATGACCAAAGAACAGAAATCACCAAGAGAATGAGTCAATTTATTTTGGGGTCAATTGTACGGTTCAAAGGTGGGTCGTATGGGGCAGGAGATAGGGAGGATGGGTGGGACTGGTTCAGCTTTCTGCTTTGGAGATTAGGTATTTTCCCCACATTTTGGGATGGGGTTTGAGTCCAGGGGACTGGTTGAGTTTTCTGCTTTGTAGGTAAGGTCTTTTATTATTGTTTTTTCTCACATTTTGTCTTCCTCTTTGGTTTCCCGAAAGCGAAAACTATGGAGTCACTTTTACCGACCTTGCAAAATTGTGAGGGGGACTGCGAATTGCAAAGTCGGCAACAACGATAGCCAGGATCGCAAAGTCGTGAAATTACTTTAACGGTTAGAATTTGTCCAATAAGGCAACATACAGAAATATTGTACTCAAAGCCCAAGACTTGGTTGGTACAAATCCTTTGGCCAGTGACAGCAGACCGTCATTTCTCAAAAAGGTTGCTACTACTTAAATCGTAGGGTCTGCAGTGTTTGTCAATGTTAGAAGAAACATTCAACAGGTAGAATAAAGTTATAAAAGGAACCTTAAACTTGTATTTGGCACTATTAAATTAGTAAATGTTGGTAATATTATCTAGCTAACATGTCTTTAAATGTTAAAATATGTCGTGTTTTATACAGAAATTGTTAACCCCCATCTACAATAGTCCATGTACCTGAAGCTTTGAAGGTTAGTCCATTATGTTGACAGGGGTGACGTAAGTTGGCTTTTAATAAATATGGAAATCTATAACGAAAACAACTGCTTGCCAGCAGAAGACATCTGAGGAACACATTTATTTTTATGTATTCTGAAATAAAGTTCTCATTCGATTACTGACAAAATATACATTAAATGCCACCTAAATGCATTACATGTAGAACCATTGTGACAAATCTTATGCGGTACAGGTAGGCCCCTTGCAATGTCATCTGCAAATTAATCAGGTCACACATCTGGAGTCATGCATACTCAGTTCTTCAATGAGTTGTATTGTAATACTAAAGAACTCACAAAATTATCGTCTATTTGTATAAATGTCAAATTGAGTCAATAAAAGAGATGAAAAAAAAAAAGTTTTTCAATATCATCCTAATTACCTATTGGGAAATATTTCATACCGTAGTTTTGATTCTTGTTATTTAGCTGTCTCATCATTCTCCTCAATGAGTTGTTTTTTAATATTCTGGCTATAGCGCACACTGTTTACCTCTTTGCATTATTCTTGATGTTACAGTAACAAACAGTAAAGTGCATTAAACCTGGAATACTTCCCTTTAAAATAAAACAACACAAACGAATCAATGAAATATATGTCAAGCACATGTCTATTTACTACCACTCCAAGATTTGAAGTAGCTTTTGTGCAAATATTCACCTTGACACTTCATCAACAACTCATCCTTTACTTCCCCTCTGACAGTTAAATGATCTCCTTTCGTTTCTTTTCTCCGCCTGGCTTTCAGTTGTCCTAAAGGAATATAATGATCCATTGTCCTCTTCAGGATTACAAGTTTTATTAAGTCTCTTATCCACATAGTTTGCTTTAGTTTGTCTTCTTTACAAAATCTGGTACATTCATATTGCTTCTTTGTTCAAATTATTTAATATGTGTTTCATGCTTGGAAGAGATTGTAACGTCCATGTTAAGTCTTAAATTATGCAGCACCAAGCAAGAGATTGTTCCGGTGGATCAAGAAATTAATTTTGAAGATGAATGGCATACATATGATCATGCACAAGGAGTTTGTGTATTGACGATGTAGCATCTGAAAATAAGTTTGCAATATAAATCAGGTATACAGAGAATCATAGCAGAATAATAGTACATCACTGTACTGCACACAATGACATGTAGGGCCTACTGTACATATCATTGTAGGCTACTTTAATTCAAACATTTAATACAGTTTATGAATAAAAAACATGTTTATAATTTTCAAGCAAAGATGGTGGATCTGTATAATACTTTTAATGTTAGTTTAAAAAAATGAACACAAAAATTTTTTAATTAAAAAAAAAAAAAAACAGATACAAAAGTCATACATAGACATATATATCTCATTGGTCTGTACAGTATACTATTAGTTTTGCGCATACATATCAAAATATAGTATAAGCTGAGATGTAAACTGCCTTGTCCAAGTTGGGTACACATTGAGCATATGTCACATTATCGTGCATTTTTACTAAAATTGTAAAATTTGAACTGAACTGTTGATTCCCTGGGAATTTCAAGAAATGGAAGACCTTTAGAGGTTTTTTTCGCAACTTGTTAAGACACTGGGGAAGGACTGCCCTACCATACTATTAGTATAGTATTGAGATTTATGTATGACTGAATGAGTTTATTGTAAGTATGCTTGTAACATAACTTCATAATGTTGGTTAGATGTTTTGTTCTACAAGGTAATGATATCCTTGTTTCACTGTGTTTTGTTTCTATGGAAAGTTCGAAACTTGAAAGATGCCATGAAGCATGAAATGTTCAGATCAGAACTATGTATAGCCTTTGTGACATTCAGATTTGAAATGGCCTTTTTTTATGGGCCATAATGAAGAATAAGAGATATGGCTATTAATAAAATTATTATTAATATATATGTATACTTTTTTTGCGGCATGAATTAAGTATGCCCTTAGCCAGGAAATTCAGTTGGAGGGGCACCAACAATTTAAGGTTGGGCATACTATAATCATGTTCTGCAACCCCTGGTCTCGCCATAAGGACTTGATGTTCATGAAAATATACTCAAATGTGGATGTAAATGTATTTGATCTTTGCACATACTAGGTTCCCCCTTGTGACAGAATGACAGTTGGTATCAGTCATGAGTACTCATAATAACAGCGAGTATTCCTCAGAGACAACAAAGTTTTTTTTCCAATCCTGTCTGGTTAAAAGAACCACTTTCTAACTCTCTACTGGTCATTAAGGTAGTAGCATCTGTTTGCTTCTGTGCTCTCCTCGTTTGGACTACATCAATAAACTGCGATTGTGTTTCAACCTCCATGAATTGAAATACAAACTAATGATTATGTAAGGTTTGTTGATTTTAAACCACTCACACCTGGGAACAGGAGTGAAAGCTTGTCTGTGGAAATGACTGTGAAAGTATTGCGTTGCTGTGAAGAATTGCATAAAATATATATTGGTAAAACACTTGTATTCTGGTACTGTAAATCACATCTTGAAGTATTCCTTTTGTTTGGAGGTTGGTTTGATTCAAGAGAGAAGGAAGGATAGTGGGCGGTTCGGTCCTTGATTGTTCTTTCCTCGGAGGACATGAAAACAAGACTTGAGATTACCATTGTTATGGTTGTAAGTACTTTAAATGTAAGAAGTCATAAAAATACAGAAGCTTGAACAATTACTATACTTTCTTAACTGCAACAAGGACTGGTGTTAAACTATCGTTACGATTAATATCATGCATCGTTCGATAGCAAATCATAAAGTAATTGCATGGCTTGAGACATTTCACTTTGTAACAATTAAAGGACTGAAATTCAATATCCTTATGTGTATCATTGTATTGTTATGTACAAAATCTTGTTTTATGTAAGGTACAGTAGATGAAGTAACAGGGTTTACATATGGGTGCCACGTTAATTGTAAGAAATTTCATCTTTTGCATCATTTTTTGTGTTCTTGTCAAGAGAATCAAGTAGAATGATGTGTCAGCGATGTTCTTAGCTAAGGCATGTATCATCAAAGAACAATACATTCATTGACTCACCATAAATGTGGTTCTGAATAGTCTTGTCTTGACAGCTGCATAAAAGTATGTTCATATCAGCCAACATTTGCACAACTTTAATAAATATTGAATTATAAGAGTTTCTGAGGCAAATACTGTCCCATCACCCCCCCCCTCCCCCCGCCCACAATGATATCTGGAAGTGTGGAAGTTCAGTTTGCTGTGTAAAAACATAATGAAACGGATGATCACGTGTAGCTCACAATCAGGTCACAGGTTTAAACCTCTAGTCTGGCTGTTTGTTCTGTCAAGATTTCTCATACATGGATATATATCACAAACAAGCCAGACACAAAAATCTAGTAACGCAATAATTGGTTTGTATAAGTTTGTGGTTAGAACCATAACCACACAAGGTGCAAAATGTTAGGACTTTGATTGCTCATCAGGCTCTTTGACAACTTTTTAAATTAGGCTAGTTCCCCTCTTCATCCAGATAGGATTTTAGGGATGTATTGGCATGTATTACAAGCCCCATTGAAAAATCAAGAGTGGCCAACTAGTTAATCCCCGCAGTAAAATGCTGTCTTTACATTTTCAAA
This sequence comes from Apostichopus japonicus, assembly GCF_037975245.1. Lineage (NCBI taxonomy): Eukaryota > Metazoa > Echinodermata > Holothuroidea > Aspidochirotida > Stichopodidae > Apostichopus > Apostichopus japonicus. Next base: position 24,810,706 of record NC_092571.1, read on the forward strand.
GGCCCACGGAGCGTCATCCTAAACCCACACTACCGTAAAACTTCTTCAAATCCTTTTTACAATCAAATTAAACCTCCAACGAAGCGTTACTAAGCAACCGACGCGTAACCAACAGGGGTCCGCGTCGGTTACGCCTCCTTTTTGTTTATGAATTGCGACCTTTAACCCATGTGTATGAGTTTACTACACACTTTGCGTACAGCACGTTCGTAGCGGTGTACTGTGATTTCACAATGAAGCAACTTACATTTGTCGCCTTTCTGTGACGTCCGTTACTTCCCAGGTGCCTAGCATTTTTTTCATCTGGCGAAATATGAAAGCAGTTTTTGGTGGAAAGTTTGTTGCAGAAATTGTACAGTGGTTGAAATTTTAAGCATTTTTATGACTGCTTTTGAAAGCTAGTTTGCGGAACAGAATTGTTCACTCGTGGAATTCGCGTAGCCTACCAAACGTTGACTTAGTTGAACGACGTTGCTGGAATCACTAATTTTTGTACATGAGTGTATTCCACGATCTCACGCTGAGAAACAAATTTCGGCTAAATAAGATCAGTTTGTGACAGCGTGCTAGGGTCTTTATTGCTGTATTCTCTACGTGTGTAACCAAAGTCATGTCTGAAAAAGAAGAAAGTTTAGAACAAGTTATCCAGGTAAGCAACAGTCTCATGCAGAACGGTAAAGTGTTTTTAGTGTCACCTAAGCAAGTGTGAATCCACCAACGTTATACTTAGCATAGCCTAACGTAGGGTTACCGAGTACAAATATCAACCTGTCTATAATGTTTAGGCCTACGACCATTACGTTTTAAAAGAGGACCGTCTTTAATAAGTAAGTTGACAACACGGACATTTTTCTCTACAAAGTTATGTTGCCTAAATACTGCAACTAAAATGACTGTAAAAACGTAACAAGTCATATCTTGGTTTAAATGTTGGGCCTATGCATAAACCCTCTGGTATAGTCTATAACTGTCCTAGGCCTAGGCTAAAGTTTTACAGTTTTACAATGTAAAGCTTATGTAGAGAAAATATTACTAACATTGCTTGGTCAAAAGTAAAGTTTACAAGTTTTCTTGTAAACGATGACAATTTATTGAGCATTGAGGTTAATTATTGACCATTGCTCGTCGCAGTCATATTTATTGCAGTAATTTTTATAAAGGTTGATGACATATTTATAGATGATGTATCACTGGGTCGTTCACTGGGTCGTTTAGTATAACATGTCAAGTGGAGCTTTAATATTATTTATTTGAATTAGATGTCACAGAGGACTTCTCTTTCTGTATACTTGCTCCACTATAAGCACTGTGTTCCATTCTATGTAGCAACATAGATTTTAGTCAAGCAGATTAAAAAGTTCAAAGTGCAAACACCTAAAACCATAGGGGGAATATGCTTGTAAATTTTAAAGAACACAAATATAACAGTTTTGCTTTCAACATCCATATACAAATTTCTTGCAAAGATACTAATTTGTTTCAGAAATATATATTTTTTTTGTAGAATACTGTTGACCAGATTAAAATCCAGGTGCCATGGAAATGTATCACATTTGTAGTCAGCACTCTTTTGCTGTGAGTTGCAATATTGTAGTTGAAGCCATGGAGGGGTCCATTCATGCTAAAATGTACCAAAATTTGTGTTAACAAAATGTGAAAACTAAGAGGCATTTTGAAGGTTTTAAGAGAATTTTTCAACCAAATACAGTGCTACTGTATGTTAACTATCAAAATATAATTGATTGTCACAATCAAATGCTAAATTATCCCTGACTGAGTAAGGTCTATTAGATGGTCTTTAAGGAAGGGCCAGAGGCAAATGAAAGGTTCTGGGTTGTGTGGCCCTGGGGTCATCAAAGCAGATGCTAGTGTGGGGCAGGGGGATGGTTTTGGAACCCTCCCCAGGATATGAAATTAAAAGTTAAGACATCAAACCTAGTGCATTCAGGGGCATATTTAGATATATTAGGTATAAATGCAAGGTTGTGCTTTTTAAAAAAAAAAAAATTGTGAGGTTGAAAAAGGAGCCCTGGTTGTACCTGTAGAAGCAGTCTTATTCTTGCTTGGCTGAAAATATTAGACCCCCCAACTGAACCATTCCCCAAGACTGAGGGTGGGTGGGGGGTGGGGGAGTTGACTGGCTATCCTTTGTGCATACCATTGGACTACATTTAAGTAAAAGTGAAACTAGTAGCTGTGGAAATCAGAGCGAAAGCAAACTGATTAAAGGAACATTATGAACTTGAAATTGTAGATCTAAATTAGTGTATTCTTAGTCAATACTGTACGTCAACCTTGATGACAATCTGTATTGATAGTTATTAGCCTTTATTACATACATCCTGTATAAATAAGATTTACACAGTAGTGTAGGTATATCCTACTGTTATATCATTCAAAGTTGGACATACATCAAGTGAATATACTTAAAACTAAAAGTAGTAAGACTTACTTATTTATGCATGATTGATGAGATTAAAATATGATACATTTGTCTATATCCACATTTCTCAACATGAATAAATTGTTATTACAGTAAAGAAGTTTTAAATATCACTGAGTTTCTTTACAGTACAATGTTTTAATCAGACAGTGTACATGGTAGATCTGTCTCTCTGTTTAAAGCAGGTTTCTTTTTAATCAGAATTTGTCAGTCTACCGGTCGTTTCCTGCCTAGCCTTGAAAGCCAGGATACGCTCGTTTCCTGTTCACTGGGTGTATGCATAGTCCTAAAATGTTAATGAAACTGACACGTGTAGAAAGTGGCTACCTTTTTGTTAAAATTTGAATTATCTTACCTGGATTTTACCTTTTACAGAGCAGAGGAGTCATTATAGACAAAGGTATTGTGTAGTACTGTAAGGAGGACATTCACATATACAGTTTTTTAATTGTCTTTTCATTAACTCTGTACTGTACATACCATAGTGTGTACTGTAGTTTATTCTTGATCACAAGATGTTTAGCTATATATATCTATAGGCTCATTAGTGTTACATTGCACATTGTAGGAACTATTGTAGACTTAATTCTAAAGGCTTACTACAGTACTGTATAAATGTAAAAACTAAATTAGGTAATGAACACAAAAAGGATGGAAAGTTGATCTGTGTATTGTATAGCATTCAGGAAATAATTTCATCTTCATTTTTTTTTTTTTTTTTTTTTTTTTTTGGTAGCAATTTTTAAAAAGCTCTTAATTCTGTCTCTTATAAAATACTATGGTTCACTGCATGTGGACAAAAAAAATGATGTTCATGTACATCTGTCCACTTGGCCTTTAGCATCGTAGTTTGGGATGTAGTACGGGATAAATGATTCCCGGAAAATAAAATCTTCAAATCAGCTTTAAAAGTGCTCTTTAATACTGACTCAGGTAATTTTAAAGTGAGAAAATAGGGAAGTTAATTTTTTATATTCCTGACATAATGTTACTGAACTTGGCTTCACAATACTGGAGCATTGATGTGATTTTAATGTACAACTTTTCCCAATTATGTTAACATTCAGTTCCAGACAGTATTTAGTACCAAAAATATTAATGTTTAGTGCACATCGCTTTGAGAGCTGTTCAGTTAATTCTGTTGTCTATAGGAAAAGGGAGATACCCATGCCACTAATATTGCATGATTATCACATAGACTGTAATATTGTTTCCTTTGGAACGTAATAAGAACTTAATTTGTTGCAAGCACAAAAACGGTAAAGTATTGTAATTTAATTTTGCAACAGTAAGTTAATGCAATTCACAAACATGCTATAATTTTAAAGCAGCTGTTTTTCATTTCATCTGCAATTTTAATTTTTTTTACCGAACCAACACAGTATAACTGATAATGCAAATTGATCAATCTTCAAACGAACACGCCCTGCTCAAGGTCGATTGTATTCATCAAAAATATGAAGATTATTGAGTGAGTAATTGATGAATTGTAATCCTCTTCGAAGCATTTAGCCACCCATTCTCTTTTCAAACTAGTATTAGTCACAGCTAGCAAATAAAAATTTCCAAAGATTCAACTTTTCCTCTCCAATGTTTGAAACGATTTAATTGACGAGTCATGGGAATGATCTACTGTACACAGTGTTGGAGTTTGGTATTGAATAGCATAGAAAACTGTAATAATCAGCAAAACATTTTACCGCATTTTACTTGCACTGTATTGGACATGAGTAAAGCAAGTCTCTTAGGAAAATCTATGGGGTAAATTTTTTGTTCTGTACTCGCTTGGCAATCATTTGAACAACTACAACCAATTCTTGTAAGTACATGTGATTTCTGTCCTTTTTTCATCTACGACAAATTTAAGCTCTTAGGATCACTTGTTACTAAAACAAAAAGTACTCCTACAATGTTGCTCTTTTCACACCTGTCTGGTGTATTTGATTTTGCCATCAAACACAAGTAAGTACATAATGAGATTACCTTCCCTATGAATTGTGAGTGGCTTTTTCAACAATGTTAAAGTGGCTGTATTCTATCTAGAAATCTCTCAATTCAACACTTTGGCACGTATAGTTTTCAATCAATTCATTACTGACTGACTTAAAGGGACATACAGAGTCATTGATTGTGACTACCAATATTCATTGTAGACTGCCTGCCTTTCTTATGGATGGCACCATGAAAAACTTCTGATACAAACCTTGTCACAACATCAATATTGTGTAAGCAGATGCATTTCAAAACTGTTAGATATTGTTTATAACTGGAGGGATTGTCTTTGGGACAGGTTATCATTGACCAGGGGTAATATAAAGTCTTAAAGCGCTTTGAGACCTATCACTGGTGTAAAGCGCTATATAAAAATCAAATATTATTATATTATAACTCTTTTGTGTATGATACTTTTTGACCAGCTTTCAAATACTTCTCCATTGTCCCTTTAAGGAAACCTCCTCCCTTCCTGTCAACTACAGTACCCCCCCCCCCTTTTCTTCAACCTACAACATGGTAGCATTAAGTTTGCAGTTTGTTAAATGTAGCATCTCAATCCTGCAGAAATTTTGCTGCAAAATGGATATAAGTGCTTGTTCCCTTTAAAGTTAGACATCACAGACTGCAGCGTGGTTAGTGGAAAGGCAAATATATCCACAAAAAGTGATAGAATCTGCAATGTTCAAAGCATTGCTGCTTGAGCCTTTTTGGCCTTGTACAAATAGCACATTTTTGTGTTGTCCTAGTACCTCTTCAGCAATCTGGGCACATTGTTTGTTCTTCTTACTGTTGACTAAAGTCTTGGCGTCTGTTTGCAGATCAAGCTGAATATTTGTGTTGACTTCTGCCGTCAGTCTTTTTTTTTTGCTCGGTTTGCGTGTGTTGTGTTGCGGTACTGCAATGGATGAGGCACTAACTGATCATTAACAACGCCCTTATGGTAACCATGGCAATGAAAAGTGCTGTTGGTTGTGAGTTATAGTGTTACATTACTGAATGAAATAAGAGCTAGTCATTCTAATTAAGTGATGCTATCAATATTTGAAAGAATTCTTTTTCTTTAACGGGGTACAGTATGTATTATAAGAGAGTGAATGAAGAATTGAACCCTGACTGGCTGACACCGATATTTGTAATAGGAAATGGAGTCTGGTTGCAACATTCTTTGGTATGCTCTGGTTCACAAGTATTCTAAATCTCTTAGTGTATGAGATTTTAACATTGCAGTGGGCTAGTGAAGAAATCATCCATCTAAGTTTATATGGGGAAATGAAATTTAAGCAAACTAATCTATATTCTGTGAAGTACTGATCTTGCAAGGATCTATTCGGTGTGATGTCCTTTTGCCCTTTTCTCATTTGGTCCCTTGTTACAGTTAGTTTGGTCCTTACTTGGCACAATGGACCAAACCAAGCTACGTAATATGAATCGTCATATATCCTCATATGAACGTGAAATCCTTTGGTCTCCTGATGTTGGGCAATCCCTTCGGTATAGTGTACATTTGCGTGGTATATTATATCATTTTGATTAAATGCATAAATGGAGATGAGAGGGGATGGGGGGGGGGTTGGGCTGGGGAAAGAGTGGGAAGTGGTATCACGTGGCTAGACCACTGTGTGGGTGCACGACATAAATTGACTATAAAGAGGTCATGTGATCTGGATCTGGAGATGTGATCTGGAGATAAACTAAAACCAGGGTTACATTATAAGTGTTCCATAAGTCGTTGCGACAAGTCTCAAGCCACAAAATAATGCAGCACAAGGTGAATTTGCCGACTCAGGTCCCCAACCTTGGGTAACATGTATCATTCAACATTCTTACGCTGAGTATTTTATTTACTTTGACAGAAATTAGAAGACACTGTCCTTTCTAACAAAGACAATGAAGAACTGCCTGCACTGAGAGGTGAAGGGGACTCGACCACCAAAGTACCCGCGAGGCTCCGCGAGATTCTGACCAAAAACTTCCCGGAGGAGAACGGTCACGAGACAGAAGAGGACATGGCGCTGTCCCAGAGCTTGTCCTCGGTTCAAGAGGAGAATAGGATGCTCTCGAGTGAGCTGAGCAGAGTGGAGGACCTCCTGGCAGCAAGCAGGGCCGACAGGGATGAACTGGCCATTAAATACCAGGCCATTGCGGACAGAGTGAGTAGAAACTCATACCTCTTCCTCACTCCCCTCCCTCCTCCATCTCCCTCATCTCTCCTGTCCCTTCCCTCTCCTCAGACTCTGTCCCCTCCCTCACCCATCCCTCCATTTCCCTCATCTGTCCTCTCCCTCCCCTCCCGCCTTCATCTCCCTCATCTCTCCTGTTCCTACCCTCTCCTCAGACTCTGTCCCCTCCCTCACCCATCCCTCCATTTCCCTCATCTGTCCCTCCACCTCAGTCCCCCTCCCATCTTCCCCTCCCTCATTTCCCTCTCCACTAAAAGTTATTCAGGTATTAAAATGCCAATTAGTGTAGGCACTGAGCTTTTTCTGAAATAGCTCCATGTTCTTGGCAAGGGAGTGTGTCAGAGATTTTACTGTGGTGCTGCCTCAGCGAACTGTCGAGATCCAGACCCTAGTGAAAACATAGGTAACTTTGTAAATATGCCTTATTCTGTTACAACTGATGCAAGAGTGTAAGGTTGTAAGAAGACAGCCTGTAAAATCATTTGCTTGTAAAATGTCCAAATTCTGGTAAGTTTTGGAAATTTTGCCAGGAACTTGGCAGTGCCATTTACAACGAGGGAGTGTTAACATATGGATCAGGAAAATTTAAAAAGTATTTTGTCAAAGTGATTTACATTAAGAGGTTATTTCTTATCTAGTTATACAGTCTGACTGTCTGAGTGTAACTATCAATGTCTAATTGCCCCCTCATTACCCTCAATCTTTAGCAATCGTCTTCTGTTACAGTTACAGTACTGTAAATTTAAGATCCACTTTCAGCCTTGTGTGGAGTGAGCCGATTGTGCTAAAATCCATTTTCAGTTTTCGCTCGTTTTGAATTATTGTTCAATATGACAGATCTTTCCAGACAGAAAACAGATGGATTGCCTTTGGATGCCAGTTTGTACTTGAAAAAAGACACATTCTTACAGTGTGAACCCTCTGCTTTACATTTTGTGATTCTTGCTTCTAACTATTTCATTGCTGCCTTCATCAACTGGTCAATTGATATTCTACTGTTCTGCCTATTTGAGAGTACTCTTGTTTCATACTATTAGTAACTGATTACCAGTATAGCCATTTCTCAGAACAATAGAGGATGAAATTGATCAAGTTGCCAGTTATTCTCCTTTGATAACAGCTCCCTTGTTTACTCTTAAAGACAAATTTAAAAGAAAATCTATAAATCCATTTCCTGTTTTGTCACCATTCCTTTTCATTCAATTGGATTAACCTTAGTGACCGACACGCTTCTATCCCTTAAGTAGCAATCTCGTATTGTACTCCGCACCTTCTCCAGCTGGGAAGCTTCAAGGGTATATCCTTGGCTAATTGTATGCAACCCTTTTAAATAACAATGGAAGCTGCTCCAAAGATTTCGCCTGTGACAGACTATTTATATCACCAGCTCATCCCTATGAGACGAGGACGGCATCGTGATGGGAATACAATACATGAGGTCCCTGGATCGGGCATTGGCATTGAAAGAACAAAGGAGACATGATAAAAATCCAGCAACAATTCACAATAATATGAAGAACATGATTAATTTTACATTCCAAAACAGTACATGAGAGGATGATGAGAGCGTGACATAAATTTTTAATCATTTGATGCCGGTGTATCAGACAGTTGGACAAAGTTCTGTTGAAGATGTCAAAGCTGATATTCTATTTCACCGCTCGAGAAGACCCATCGTAAACAGTTTTTGTATCAATCCCTTTCAAGTTCTGCAGTGAAAACCAGCACAGCGCTCAATTTGTCACTCTATTGTCATGTAAATTAGCAAGTCTCCTCTCCCCAGTGGCGTCTTCCTTTTCAATGGTCGCGGTGTGAATGGAGTAGCAACTTCACAACATCAATTACATGTATTGAGGATGCCTCTTAAGTCTGGAGAAAAATCAATAAATCTCTTTTTACTTCTTCTTTGCATCATGGACCAGAAGAGGAGGAGTGATGCTCCTCTGTGTATGAATTCAAATGTTTGTTAATATTCAAACTTCATCGTAACACTCTGTAATCTGACAGACTCTTACTCATTCAGTGTATATATATATCTTTTAATTAGGAAGTGAAGACATTTTTTGTTTGTTGAAGATTAGAAAGTGATTTCAAGGGAGAGTTTTTGATAACATTTTCTGTAAGAGGATGGAGAGTGGAGAAGATGAAGATGTTTTCTCGGAGGATCAGTCGCAGAACGGTGGATATGTGAAATCTAGGGTGCAACAAGCAAGTAGCACAGTTTATGTTTGTGTTCTTTGCACTTATTCCATTTTCTCAGTTTTCCTTAATTTTGCAAAAAGTTTTGCACTTTTTGGAAAATTGTCTCTTTTGCTCCTTTTCTTCCCTGTTTGCATTAACTGATGTGTGATTGTGTCTCAGTCTGTATTCTGTGTATATCTAGTGTATTCAGTTCATTAGTAAATCATTTGTAGTTCTATATTATGTACAGTAAAACTCACTGGAAAGACTTTTTGTATTCAGTTTAAGAGGCATTCTGTGTTGAAATTAAATAAATAGTTTGAAGTTGAATCATAAGCACTGCACAATCATTGGTGCTGAGCATTCGGTATTACTGTAAGGGGAATTTAAGTCCACTGTGTCAGTGAGGCATTGATTTTGGGCTAAATAGCTTTTAAGATGATGTGCATGTTTACTACTGAGGTGGCTGCCTTATACTTTATGTACTACATGGCCCTCCTCACATTCCAGATTTGCAATAAATCAAGGCCCAGCCTTGAAAATTTTGGGGAAAATTATATGATCAGCTAAGTACTAGGTATAAGTTTAATATTTGCAGATTTAATTTTTACACTGCTATTTAATTTGTACGTTGCTACTATAAGTGATTCTGTTGGTTTCATTGTGTGATGTTTGTGATACACACCAGCTCAGATATTTTATATTGTCATTGGTCAATATGAAGAAAGCTTTATTGCAAGGAAAAGGGAAAAATGAGAAAATAAAGTGTACTTTATTTGATTTTGAAGGCAAAATAGCAACAAAACAAGATTAGAGAAATTGTTATAGATTTAGTTTAAGACTGTTTCTAAGCATACTATAAAGATTAAATAGATGATTTGAAATGGGATAAAAGTTGTGTATAATGTGGTCATGTGTACACAGTTTTGCTGTTCTATTTTGTAGTTCATTGGCTCTACTGTACATCCAGTGGCACTGAAGATAGCAAATTGAATTTACCGTCCTATAAAAGTTTCCTCTCCAGGCCCTAAAGTCTGTTAAATTTATTGGTCAGGGAGGCTGAGAAAGTTTTTCATGTGTCATTAAGCATTGGAAAGGGGTAAAAGTTGTCGATAAATGGTCGTTTGTACTGTATACTGTACAAGTTGGGTGTTCTTGTCAAATGTAGTTCATTGGCTACCTACCTCCAGTGGCACTTAAGATAGCAACTTAAATGGACCATCCTATAAAAGTCTCCTTCCTTACATATTATCCTTTCCTACATATTATCCTTTCTTACATATTATCCTTTCTTACATATTATCCTTTCTACATATTACCAGTCGGGAGATCAAAAATTGTTCATTTATCATTCACAATTTAATCATTTAGCAAACAATAGGCTTAACTGTTGAAAATTACATTATGTCTGTGTGTGTCTCTGATTGTTGTTTCTTGAAACTTTGAACTCCTTTTAACTTTCTGTGTCTTTCCTCTTCTCAATAGATGTTGCATATATTCTTTGTTGACCTTTGACCTGTCCGTTCAAGGTCATGCAGAGTACCATATTCTGCACCAGACTACCATGGCTTTGCAAATTGCTTTTTTTTGGCGGTGAATTAAATTTCATAGCTGCGTCCAAGAAAGATGTGCAGGAATAATTTAGCGTTCACATATTTGTTTAGCAGTTTTGGAGGTTCTGAATTTCTGAGGTTCTGAGGTTCTATTCCTGAGGTTCTGAGGTTCTATTAATATTAAACGCTATGGTTTCTGATATCCATGCACAGAAGCTCTCTTTTCACAACTGTCACTCTGTATTTATAAACTCATTAACCTTGACCTTCACTAGTCATCTGTCTATAATCCATTCATTGCTTTGATAGGAAATGTACAATTGGGAAGTAGATGTTTTTAATAGTCAATGCTGGTGAAACTGTATGGCCATTTCTGCCCCCCCTTTCCTCCCCTTCCCTTAAACCTCTTCCCAATCCATCACTTGTACACCATGGATTGTAATTCTCACTGTATTACATCAAAATGATACATTGTTATACTGGGATAAACAATGGGGTTATCTTTGCGACTACCACATACTTTATCCCATGATCCTCCACCATCCTGGGTTTTGCCGGGCTGTATCCCTGTGTTTAATCTATGGGGGAGCCTAAGGCTATATGGCCAACCATGGTTCACAACTTCACATACAATAGACCCTTGAATCGTTCGCTCTTTTTCTGATCGCTCTTTGGAACCTGGAGCATTTCTTCGAGTCGGTCACTCTTTCTTGTGTGTCTTTATATTCTTCATGTGCACTCACCTGAACTTTGACATTTTAATATAACATTTGCACCAACACACGTACACAAACCTGTGCTACTTGCTGTTAGCGATGGTGGGTTCAATGAGAGCGAACAATGTATCTATATACCTCACAGTGGGAGGACGCAATCAGCTTGAATAGAGGAGTCTCTCGCTCGCTGGACGACTACAACTCGGAGATCAACCATTTCATCCGGAGAGGAGAGAGACGGTACTCAGACATGACCACCGGGATCAGTCCAACTCACTCTCGTAACGGTTCAGCCTCTCCAAGGAGGTTCTCTGAACCAGTCGTGACACTAGATCCCGCACCGGTTACGAACTCGATGCCGAGTGAACTAGAACCTCATTTTGAAGAAGATGAAGAAGAAGAACAGGAGGAAGATGAAGATGAGGAAGAAGAAGAAGAGATTGAAACTCAAGCTACCAATCATCATTCTGAGAGATATTTTTTAGAGGGCGAAAATGGCATCAATGGAGATGAATCTTTTTATTTAAACAATGAAGGAGCCCTGGAAGTAGAAGCTAAATCATGCGAAACAAAAGAGGTGGTGTGCCCTTGATTTTACTTCACTTTTATAAAAGAAATTCATGGCATGGAAGTTAATTTTTCGACCTACATAGACTATGTTACCTGCTTTGTTGTGGGACTACACATCATTGATGGCAAGATTCTGTTTCATCTGTTTTCCTCTAAGTACTACAAGGCTTACAAGCTGCAGTTACATGTAATATTATGAGACCTGGTTATTGCTATGCCCTGGGTCGATAAAAAATTTACTTATTTAGGGTTATCTCCACAAAAGTAGTTAAAAAAATGAGTACAATGGCAAATGAGTAGAATTGAACATTATTACGAAAAAAGTAGACCATGTTTAATCAATGGATGTGATCGACAGAATCTATCTCCTTTACTTAAAGCTGAAGTTTAGCGCTAGCATAAAAATACTTAAACTATTTTTATTTTTTATTCCCGCAAACATGAAGTTTTTATTGACTTTAGCACACAGCGTGTCTTCTTGTAAAACAGGTTAGCTGTATGATGGAACAAATAAACAATATCTGACCAAACTTTTGTGCGAAAAAATATCAATCCTGATTTCATTGACGTCACTGCATTGTTTGCAGGGATAGAAACACCATTGCTGGGATGTGAAGAAAAAAATGTGAAAAAAAAAACTCGTCTGCAAATATTGATTCTTTGCAGTTGGTGTTTTGTTTTTAAAAAGGACAATTTTTAAGGAAAGCTCTAGCCTCTATCACTTTGAGCTGTTGCTGTATTTTGTCAATATTTAATATTGGCACATACATGTACAAACAGATCATGCAAATTTTGCATAAAAAGCTTTGCAGCCTCTTTTTGACACTTTAATACAATAGATTTTATACAGCTGAGTAAGGTACTGTAATGTATCCACCTTGCAGTTAAATTTATTATCTTTAACAGCATAATGGAACAGGGACAGGAAGGAAACAGCTTAGAATTTATCTTTTGTGTGATTTAGAATCCAAACACATATATCTTTTGACAACAGTGCTGCAATGGTTTGTACTGTATGATATACAATGCATGCTTAGTATACCAGCTTCCTCTGTATCAAATGTCAGGAAGAAGATTTCTGCATGAAATACAAGTCTTGTTGTGTACTATTGGACTTATCAGTATTTAGTGCATTTAAACCTGTGAACGATGATCTATGGCCAAACGATTAACGAGGTGAAATTAATTTTAACGTTGCAAGAATTCTATTCGCTGGAGAACTGACCACAGACATGTATAGTCCTCAGGTAAGGTCAACCGTGTTGCAAGCAGAAATCAATCAATTTCGGGGCAAGAACTTGAAAGCGGGGATGTTCTAAAATTGCTGAAAATCCTGATTCCTTTACCCTTCTTTTAATACGTTTTTAATCCATTCTGCCTCTTAGTATATGCAGGTTGATGCTTTGAAGTACAGCATCTTCCATTAATACCTTGAGGCTTGTGGGCTCAGCATCCTGAGTTTGTAAACTTTTAAGTGAAATAATTATAATAATTATGAAAATTTGTTTGTTTGCATTTAATAGGTGAACAGTGTTTGTATAATTTGTCCTTCTCACGTGCAGCTGGAACATTCGTACAAGTCGGAGGGTGGCATTGATAGAGAACGGGAAGAACAGAACAGGAATCTCGTATCTCAGAATGTTGAACTGCGGAGGAAACTTGAGGAAGAACATGCCAGCTACAAAAGAAAACTACAGGCTTACCAGGATGGACAGCAAAGACAGGCACAACTGGTACAAAAACTTCAAGCAAAGGTAGGATTTTTACACCAGTAACTCTCACTAATTAATATAAAGAGTAGGATTAATGTGAAGAGTATGATATATTTAAAGCTCAGTTACTTTCACTAATTAATGTAAGAAGGAGAAAGGGGGTGGGGGTTATGTAATGTATGGAAAGCAGTAGCCAGAAAGGGTGAGGGCAGGGCAGGGTGAGGGTTTCTTAGTCGGTGTATGGCCAATTTTAGTGTGAACTTCTTTGAACATACCCAAGCTGTTTGGTGAAACAAGAATTACTGCATACTGTGGGTGTGTCCACTTGCCACTTCTGCCGAAGTGGGATTACTGTGGCTGGTCAGTATTCGTTTCAGGGAAGGACCCAGTGGTAATTTGGGCACATTGAAATGGAAACAAACCAGGGTAGCATACCATTTAATTTTCAGGCTAATATGCTAAGGAGGTTTTTGCCTATAGGCTAAAACAATTAAAATAATTATATCTGGTAGAGTATGTTTAATTTAATTTTTTCTAATATATTTAATTGGACAAGTTAGCTATTTAAGAGCACTGCAAAAATGCATATATTTATCTAGGTCAGATAATTTAGTGGCACAAATAGGATATAATATTTATACTTCGCCTTATTTATTGCCATTTTTAGTTTTTTATATTAAAAGTTTTATTTAAGATTTTCCTGAATTCATTTCATTTTAACTGAACCAGAACCAGTACCACAATAAAGAAATTTCATCATACTAATACACTAGAATTCAAAGTATATAACAAATATCACTTTCTTGTGAAAGAAAGTAGCAGTAAAGATTTGGGTGGACAGGGGTGGTGGGCAGGAGTCTCTACAATGAACAAACCCTGAGATGGAAAAAGAAAACAAATGCTGAAGGATGGTTCAGCAGCTTATCAAAATATGGCTCCAAAAAGTGAAATATTTACATGACAAATTTCTTTTTCTCTACAGGTCTTACAGTACAAGAGAAAGTGTGGAGACTTAGAGTCTCAACTGAGGGATAAATCTTTAGAAACAGATAGAAATTCCTTGACTGTGAGTTTTGAAACTTGTCCTTTTCAATGAAAAAATGATTTATTTAGAAAAAAAGACTTTTACTGCATATGTTGGTATGCTAGCTAATCGCTGAAAAGAATCCAGTATTTATTTTAAGACAGTGATGCTGTAGGTCATCTCGCACTGCAAGTAGAACTTATTCTGCAATTTTTAAACAGAGAAATATTTCTCAGACAATTTGTCAATTTCGACAACATGCACGTAAACTCTTTTAGAGGATTCCCAGATTTAGCGGGGTTTCTTCCATAATCATGTTCCACTTCTCACCAGATTCACCCATCGTACTTGAACACATTTTCCTTTCAAGACCTCTAAAATTTGTGCTCCCCCCCAAACCTGAGATGCAGTTTGCATGCATTCAAATGTTATGCTAGTTAGACAACTTAACTACAGTGAAACTTTGTAGGTGTAAGGTAATTTTGAATATTTGTATTGAAAGGCAACAGAGAGGTTGTCAGGATTTTAAAATGTTTGTTGTGAATGTGATGTTAATGTCAGAGATAAAAATGATTTAGTTACTTTGTCATTTTTACATTATGGTGAGAGATATCATGCTTGTGTGTACACCTCAGTATTTTGTTCGCAAGGAACTTGTGGCCACTTTGTGAAGAACAAACTTACTTTTCTTAGCCAGCGATCTCACAGTAGATTAAATGGACTTAGGAATGACACTTTTACAAGTACTGTGGAGGAACTCATTATACTTTCATGCACACACCTAGGATATATATTCGTTCAGTGTAACCTCTTTTCATTTTTCATCAATAGAACATTGTAAACACACTTCATGTTTTAACGTTTCATCTAAAGTTGTTTCCAGCTATAATGACTCTTCTCTGTAGTATAATTATCTGTTACTTTTGCAGAGAATAATTTTAGTGTTCAGACTACTTGTAGCAGTGTTGAAGTCACCCAAATTTTTCTCTTTTAAAACAAGTTGGTTTCTGTGTACAAACTCTGCTGGACATCTCCCCCCTTGTAAAGCCAGTTGCACATCTCCCATAGCATTTTGCTATGTGATACTGGTTAATTTTATCTCCGGAATTTGGAGTAAAAAGTGATCTTTTTTGTTTGTTTCCATTCCTAGCTTCAGTCACAGTCTGACAGTCTTCAAAGCCAGCTCGAAGACGTTGAGCGAAAACTCCAGGAGAGGGAAAAGGAACATTCGTCAGATCTGGAGAGCACCCTCATTAGATTAGAGGAAGAACAACAGAGGTAATTAGGCTTATTATAGTGGCTAATTAACAAGAATCACAAAACATATCAGTTTTTCCTTAAATAAGTTATCCATGATCGTGATCATGTTTGGTGACCTCTTACAGTAACAACTTGGTTTGAACTTTTAAATGTCTTCTCTGTGGTAAAGATCTTTTCGTACTCCAACACATAAATGTTCTTTTTGTGTTGCTTTACAACGAAAGTTGGTATCATCGCAACGACTGACTCGTTCGCAGGGAAACAGAGAAACCAAAGTTATCAAACTCACAAAAGTTGAACCTCTGATGTTTGTGAGAAACATACCTGAACAAACCAGTTAGCTATTAATGACACCCTTAATTTACAATTTTGCTCTGATCGTATGATGTATATTTATTGCTAATTCTCTGTGGTTTCTGCTCTTTCATCATTGATCAATGGTAGCATTGGGCTCTGGAAATTTCTTAGAATTTTGCAACATGATCATAAGCCAAATCAGAGATTTACTTCTTAAAAAGCAAGTGCTTGAAAGTTTGTGTTTTTTGGAATTAAAATGTAATGAGTACATTGATTAACAATGCACAAGACAATACTATGAGGGCAAATGTTTAAGAATTTTAAGACCTGTGTAGGTTTGGTAAATATAATACCAGCTTTGGGCACTTAAAACTTCCCTTTCGGTGGATCTTAGGTCTATCACTATTAATGTCTTATTTCAGTATCTCCAAAGTAATTGAGGGTGATACCAATGTATTATTGTTTGGTGGTTTGAGTTACAATGGAATCTGAATTTGATGTTACGGACAATTAGTCATCTTGGACGATTGGACAATCATTAAAATTGCAATAGAATATCAGGACATTGGAAATGTACACATTCCCTTTGAAACCTCAATAGTTCTAGTATCACATCATAGTGAGTTAACTCTTTCATTCTTACATGGTTCCCAAAATTCGCAATACCATCAAGGTTATATACATTCAAATTTTGCTCACTTTCGTCTCGATAGGAGTACTAGCCTTGCTCAGGTCAACTCTATGCTAAGGGAACAGCTGGATCAAGCGACTGAAGCTAACCAAACCCTAAACGAAAACTTACAAAAACTGACGGGGGAAATTTCCACCACCAAAGGTGAATTCGAAGAGAGAGAAAATGAGTGGCGGGAAGAAGAAAAGGTAAAAAAACACATTATTATTAATATTTAAGTTTGTTAAATTACTTGTTTATTTGTCCAAACTCCCAATGTTGCACTTTTCCAAATCTACATAGTTTATAAAGTTTCCGGTCTCTACTGTAACATTGGTTGTTCTTGTTTTTCTGGTTGTTCTAGAGTTATTACAGTAATGATTCTTTCTACCACAAAAAATTGACAAAATGTTTTACAATTTTATTGCAAAAACAGTGATCAATTACAAAACTATTTCGTAATAACAGTCCTCATTTTTAAGAAATGTAACGTTAAAACTTACACAAGAGTTGTAACCATATTTTGTATCAGTTGGCAAACCACTGGTGGGGCAATAGTTTCAACCTGGATGCAATTTTCTTGGGCACCTGAGGTTTTCAAAACCCTGGCCTGCAGATCCCTATAATACTAGAGAAATGTTTCTTTAAATTCAGCTGAAACAATGAAGTAGAAGAATGGCAGTTTTTCAGTCGTATATAGCATACATGGGATAGGATAATAGTGCCTACATGTAATAGGATATTACATTTTATAGGGTAATAGGGCATAAATGTGATAGGATAATAGGGCCTACATTTTATAGGATAATAGGGCCTACATTTTATATGATAATAGGGCCTACATGTAATAGGATAATAGGACCTACCTGTACATGTGATAGGATAATTCAACAGGGCAGATGGACAATATGTGTGCAGAATGTTCTGAACTTTGTTTTGTCATTGGAACCGCTATATTTGGTGCAGCCCACAGATGGGATACAAAATTTCACTGTGGCTGATATGATCGATTTCATACTTACCCCTGTTCTAAACAAACAACTTGATTCCTTTATCCTGACAGTCTTTCAACGACTATTTCAACAATGAACACAACCGTCTTCTGTCCCTCTGGAGGAGCGTGGTGGACTTCCGTCGGTCTTATGGTGAAATGAAGACTGCCACTGAAAGGTAAAAATATTACACACTAATTACTACTTTATTCCTAAATCTGATCCGTGTCTCAATCATTCTGAGAAGTTCTTCTTACTTCTGTTAATTTCAAAAAACTATGGTCTTTTTTGTTGATTGCTTTTTATGACTTATCAGACTTATTATGACTGTGTTTTTTCTTTGACTGTTTTTCGTCTTTTTTCCCTTGATTATCATCAGGGAATTGGCTCAGATCCGTGCAGACATGACAAAAACGGGTCGCGACGTCCATTCTGCTTGCGCTACCGTCGACACCAACCTGCGGGCCTCCGACCCGTCCTATCAGCTAGAGCAAGAGAAACTGGAGAGGATGCAACTGCAGACCCAGCTGAGGGAGAAAGTGAAAGACCTGATAGAGGCAGAGGGGAGATTTAATGCAGAGAGGGAACAACTACAGGCTAAGTAGGTTCACCACAGAGCTCTGAATCAGATGGGTAGTTTTGATGCTGTTAAGGGTCCAAGTGGATCCAATAATTCAAGAAATAAATTAGGAGTTAAGAAAGGAGCGCACAATTTTTCATTGACTTTAGTAATAAACATCCTGTGATGAATGTTAGCACCTAACAGGGTAAACAGAATGTTACCTCATTTGGGATGTATGATTGTAGTTGATATGAAAAGAGAAAAGCCAAGTGAAACTGATGTCGCAAGGACATTACGGGAACAAAACGAAAATGACTTTCAAAGCCACAATGAGTCGCAAAAGGACTTGTTAACTCTTTTCGTGGATGTATAATTTCTTTGTCACAAGTATTTCTGTCACACCTTGTAGGGTAAAGATGATTCTTGGGTTAGCTTCTTATTTCACACTCTTTCATCAAGATATATTTGATTCATTCCCAGAATTAACGATTTAACATCAGAAAACGAACAACTTGAGATCGAAGTGGCCGAGAAGGAGACCCATCTGAAGAATGCTGTGTCAAGCCAAACCTCCAGAGGGGATCTCAGTAGGTCTGAGGCTTCTCATGAAGACGCCGAGCCCGAGGCCATCCAAGGTATGCGGGAGCAATGTGAATCATTGCACGCTGCCCTCAGGGACATCGCTCAGGCAGTGATACAGGATGCGGAGGGCTCCATCACGGAGAGCAACATGCCCTTGGAAGACACGTTTACTACAGACGGTGGCTTTGCATCTCCTTTTGCCAAATCCACACCTTTGAGGTAAGTAGTGAATGAAAATGGAATTCTGATATTCTACCACGCGTATTTACGTTATTTTAGAAGGCCATTGCAAGAGAAAATTTTTGGAAAAGTTTATCCAATGAAATGGGGATTCCTGCAAGCTATTTCTGATTTATAAGCTGAAAAGGGTGGGATAACAGTTAGCAGTATGGACTCAAATATTTTAATTTTTTGGGTATAAAGTGAGGAGAAAAGTGAAATCCCTCTTGTTAGTTTTGTCATTTTCTGCAATAACAGTGAGCAAATGTGGTTGAAACTTTCACCCTCTGTGCTATATCTATGTTGAAGTTGGTAACTTGGGAAGAGTTCTTTAATCCCTACCCCTTGTGTTTTACTCAGTGTTTACCTTTACGCACCTTGAAATGAGATGAAATGCTAAAAGAAATGGGCGACATACCTAATAGGTGTCAAACTTGACATTTCTGAACTTCCTTAGAACTTGAAAAGTTAACTCTGGAACTGCTATGGCTTTCTACAACTGAAACCAGCTTTTAGCAGATGTTAGCCTATTAATCATTACTTTTAAATTCAACCTGAAAATCAACGTCTTTAGAGAAACAGTAGCATTGGCTTCCCAGTACTTCTCCAAGATTGTTCACCTCTTCAGTAATGTCACATTTACATGTAGCAGTACAGCATCCATCTTGTCTTTCTCTCTACTGTGATCTTTGTCACCTGTTATTTGTGCCATCATCATTGGTTGGTCGTTAATGTTCTGCTCTTCTTCAACCCTTCCTACTTAACCTGCCTTGTCCATCCTTGTCCCTCACTAAAACCCAGATCCAAATCACCTTCCTATTCCCGTTTCTCAACCCCTCATTCCCCTTCCCCTCGCAGGGCTGGCTCACCGATGAGATCTCCAAGCAGAATGAGGTCCCCCGCCTTCGCGGACTCCACTTTCTCTGCCGTCCAAGCGGCTCTGCAGAAGAGACAACTACAGGTCCAAGTGAGTAAAACCATTTTGATTAATTCTTGCTCGTGATTCTTACGGTGGAGGTCATCGTGTTAAAAAAATAGCATTGATGATGCCTGTAGAGGCAGGGATAGAATCAGGAACTCACTGGAGGTATCTGGAAGGTAAGAAATGTTTGAGGTTATCAGACCAACTGTTTCGTTGATTTGGTATTGTGATACCTGAGTCATACATTTCAAGTAAAGTATTTCAAGTAAAATATCTCAAAGATTGATTGAAAGCTCATGGTTATGACATGTTCTAAAACCATTTTTAATTTTTTTTTTAACCTAGGAACTTAAAGTAAAACTTGGCTCATCTAAAGATGAAATAAGTTCCTTGAAGAAGAAGCTGGAGGACAGCGAGGATGACAAGAGGCAGATTGAAAGAGAGATGCAGAGTCTGAAAGAGAATCTGAACGCAGCTCAGAGGCAGGCAGATGATGCCTGTAGAGACAGGGATAGAATCAGGAATTCTCTGGAGGCATCTGGAAGGTAAGAGATGATGTTGTTTTAAGATTATCTCTGTTTTCAAGCCTCAGAAGTTTTGGCATGCCCGAAATTGTTAATTGTCGTCATTTGGCCATTGGAAACTGAGAATGAAACACAGAAACCTGCTGTTGGTATAGAAAGTTACCTCATCTGGCAGGAAAATGTAATAGGGGTGCATGTTAGGTATTTCATAGGGTTACTATATATGGTATCTGAGGAAAGGATAAGTCGAGACGACCTCGGGTGGAATGGTGCGGGCGTGGTGGGTATTGGAAGTCTAAGTGGAGGAGTTTATCTCCCCTTTTGTGGGAAAAATTTAATTTTGAAGGGAACCTACATGAAAATATATCAAACTAAAGCGATGCTCTTCAAGATCAATACTTTTGAAGAACTGTTACGATCTACTTGTCTGTCCTCACATGGAAGTATCACCATTGAGAAAGATTTATTTTGAGACGTGGCACATTCCAAACATTGCTATGGTGAATATATTACTTACCGTTTTGGAACAATTTTCAGTGAGAAGTCTGCCCTGGAGAATGTGAGAAGATCACTGAACGAGCAGATCGAGGCACTGAACAACGAGAATGAACGTCTCCAAGCTGCGAATGCAGACCTGCAACGTGAGAGGGATAACTTGGAGGATGGACAGCTGGACCAGGAGAAAGATATGGAGAGACAGAAGAATGAGATAACAAGAAGGTAAGAGATCTCACCACAGTTTGGAAAATTATCCATTCAGGAAGATCACGTGACTTTGTCTCCAATTAGCCCACGTACTACCCCCTCCTCCTCACCCCTCCTAGACTCCCTCCCCCTCCTCACCCTCCTAGACTCCCTCCACCTCCTTGACCCTCCTAGACTCCCTCCCCCTCCTCACCCCTTCTAGACTTCCTCACCCCTCCTAGACTCCCTCTCCCCTCCTCACCCCTCCTAGGCTCCCTCCCCTCCTCACCCCTCCTAGACTCCCTCACCCCTTCTAGACTCCCTCCCCCTCCTCACCCCTCCTAGACTCCCTCTTCCCTCCTCACCCCTCCTAGACTCCCTCCCCCTCCTCACCTCTACTAGACTCCCTCCCCCTCCTCACCCCTCCTAGGCTCCCTCTCCCACCACTCCCAGTCTTCTAGACTCCCTCCCCCACCACTCCCAGTCTTCCTCCACAGGCAAACTTCTTGATCATTTTACTTGTCAAGTTTCTGTTCAGGATATACTAATGACACTGTATACATGTTATCTTGCAGGTTTGAGTCCTGGCCAGATCATAACACTGTGTCCTTGGGCAAGTCACTTTATCTCCATTGCCATTAAGTGTTGTAAAGTTGTGTGAGAGGGCCTTGGACTTGAACAAGACTGTAAACCCTTGAACTTGAAGCTCAGTAAATTTTAGGTGTGCATGATTGGGAAAATTTAGATTTCAATGTCAAGTTGACTATTAGTCCACTTGGTTACTTCGTCCCTTATGCAAATCGTTCTTGAAGTTCCACATACAACTGTAACCTGCTAAGTACTGTGAAATTACAAAGATTACGATATTGTTACCGTGGATTGTAAGCTCAGCCGTTAACGCAGGTGCCTTTCAATCATAAGGTCCCGAGTTCGAGTGACTCCAATATTAATGTATGTCGTCCATCCACAGTTACAGAGTTGTTGACAATTCATAATCATGGACGTTAAATATGAATCTAAGAGACCGACTTCGGTCAGCTTGCGGCTTTGATAAGCCAATGATGGCTTCTTTGCGAGTTCCTACTTGCAGGAGGAACTAAAATACATACATACATTAATACCTGGGTGTTCAACCTGGCCATTGTGTCCTGAGAAAGTAATTAGAAGTGTATTTTTATCTGATAAAAGAAACTCTTGCTTACCATTTGATTCAAGCATTGTTACTCTTCCGTTGTTTTTGAATTACAGTCACAAACTTCTTGAACAGATGGAAGGCAAGAATTCTACTCTGAAGGAGGAATTGGTTACCATTAAGGAAGCCCTAAATAAGGCTAACTTAGAGAGAGACGTCCTGGAACAGGAGAAAGCTGAGATAGGTGGGGCATAAATTGATTAATTGAATTCATTCTATTGTCTTTAAGTTTAAAGAATCTCTATCCATTGAATTGTTGATCAAGTTTTGATGGGTTTTTGATACCGACACCCAATGGCGATGGAGTTTGTTAGCATGGGTGGTCAAAGTTTCACTCAACAATATTGACAAAAACAAGGAGCACAAAATTGCAGCTTTCTGTTTTCTTGATGCTCGATGGTAATACTAGTATGAAAATGCACTTTGGGAAAATGTTTTTCAATTATGAAGTGAATTGAATTATTAGTTATTAGTATTAACATCCGTTTAGAAGAAAACGATCATTTGCAATCCTTGCATGAATTACGTAACCCCCCCAAGTTACTTAAACAGCAGCATGTACATGTTTTGCTTTTAATGTCTAATGCTACACCTATGTACGCAAGCAACACACACCGTTTTCCTACTCACGGCAGTTTCACAACAGTTTTCGAAACAAACATCAACACTGTTTCCATCTTCCCTTTCTCTTAAAAGATGAAACCCTGACCAGAACAGAGGCTCAAAAGGCTCAGCTGGAAGCAGAGCTTACTAAGATCTCGGCTGAGGAGTCATCCCTTAGAGATGCTATCCATAAGATGCAGGCCTTGAACGAAGGACTCGCACAGGATAAAATTGACCTGAACAAGGTCATTGCTCAGGTAAAGTCACCCAAAATTAATTTCAAAGGTTAGAATTGAAATTAATAGGAGACTCTAGGGACATTGAGTGTGTCTCTTGCAAAACAATGATGTAGGTATTTTATTCCTGTGGTTGTATCCATGTTGTAAAGTTTCAGCATTTATGTTGGAGTGTTTCGGTTAGAGGGGATTGACTAGGGGTAGGCAGAGGCAAAACAATGTTCTTGATTGATTTGGTGGAGAAACTTAAAAAATTTCTTTAGTTTTGCCACAATATTTTGTTGTGATATGAAAATTTGATAAATGTTCTCAAAAGTACTTTTCTTGAGATTCTCACCCTCCAAATCAGTCTCAGGTTTTGAGGAATGTTAAGATTGGAGAAGTAAACCTTCATTGTTGCCAAATGCTTTTGCGGTTGAACATTCAATTCTAATGATTAAGGACCATTGTTGGACTGTCTAGTATCTATTTAGGGCAACAATGGAGACCCTGTTAGGTAAGTTGAGTCATTCTTAGCACCACTTCCAAAATCACATTTTTTGGGAAAAATGATCTGATTTCAAGTCATGAAAATGAGCTGCTTTCTTTTCAATCGGCTCTTGATCAAGTCGATATATGAAGGCTGACTAGATTCTCAGAATTTCCCACCAGACATTCCAATTTTTGCAGTTTTTTTTTCTTCTGTGGTCTGCAGATGGAGGACGAGAAGACTGCTCTCCTGAGAGACAAGAATGAGGTGGAGTTGGAAAAGGGTAACCTGCAGGAGGAACTGATGCGGGTCGAATCCGAGAAGATGGACGTCGATGCCGAGAAGATGGGACTGAATCACAGTCTCTCCGACATGGAGGATAACCGAAACAGACTCGAGGATATGTTGAACTCGTTCAGCAAGGAGAAGTCAGATCTGCAAGAATCTGTGTCACAGGTGTGCAAAAAAAAGATGGTGTGGAGTGTCACGTTTTAAGAAAGACAGAAAAGACAGAATATCATACAATACTATTTCCATTCCATATCATACAATACAATACTATACCACACTATACAATACTGTGCAATATAATACATTATGATACAATGCTATACCAAATGATACAGTACAATACCCTATGATACAATACAATACCCTATGATACAATACAACACATTACAATACAATGCATTACTATACAATAATGTATACCAAATGATATACTATCAAACAGTACTGTTTCCATACCATACCATACAATATACTATACCATACTATACACTATTGTACAATATAACACATTACTATACAATGCCATACCAAATGATAAAATACCATACATTGTAATACATTACCATATGATATAAAACTATATAAAATACCATACCAACATGCAGAGTGGACAGTGGGTGAGATTGCTTTCACAATACAAGTTCCCTCAATGTTGTTAATTACAGCTCAACCGACAGAAGTCCTCACTGGCTGAAGAACTGTTACACACTAGGAAGGACATGGAGAAAGTGACCGACGTGGCCGGAAGGATAGCCAAAGAGAAAGAGGATCTGACGAAAGAAAAGGCCGAACTGGTGGTACAGCTGACCGCAGCAGAACGGGAGAACAGAGCCCAGTCAGAGGTATTTAGAGGCATCTCATCATTCTGTTTGAACAAGAGTAACTTAACTGGCAGGATGTTCTTATGATGATGTAGATGATAAAACACAGATGACCCACTTCTGCTCTGGGATAAGATTGGCTCTCCAGCAATGCTTCGCTCATAGAGCAGGACTATGATGAGGAGAGGGGGTCAGTGGGGGGTAGCACCACAGGTTGACTAAGTTACTCCTGGTGAATGATTGTCAGGTAATGCTTCCTGTAAGGAGCAATATTTCAGATTTCTTGTCACTTAAAAAGCAGTTCCATGATGGGGGTGGGGGGGGGTAGCTCCAAGGGGTTGAGTTTGAAGTTACTCCAAGGGAATGTTTGTCAGGTACTGCTCCCTGTAAGGAGCAATATTTCAGATTTATTGTCACTTAGAAGCAGTTCCATGATGGGGGGAAGTAGTTATAAGGGGTTGAGTTTGAAGTTACTCCAAGGGAATGTTTGTCAGGTACTGCTACCTGCAAGGAGCAATATTTCAGTCTTAAAATTGATACTTTAAGAGGGTTGTGGCCCATTTGTTCTCACATTATAGATGATTGTTTTGCCGTCATCATTTCTGAAGTCTGTAAATGTTAAATATTATTCTTTTTAATCCCTTCAAAAAGCAGTTGCAAAAAGCTTACAGCTTCTTAGTTGTAAATTTTTAATAAATAAACCTTTTTTTTTTAGGACACAATTATTTTCTTTCATGTACGATATGTAAAATCTCCTGTAAAGTTTATAAGTATAAAACCAAAATTGATATATATATATTTTTTCCCTGCTCGACAGATTATTGCTTCTCTCAATTCTGACAAAGAAAGTCTAGAATCTGGTGTTTACGAGCTTCAGCAGGCCGCAGCTAAACTGGAAAACAGGAAGGAACAACTGGAGGGAGAATTCCAAGAGATGCAACTGGCTAAAGAAGCATTGGGAGGTACATAACTTTAATAACTTCCATTTTTTTGGGCACATGTGTATAGCATGAACTGTAATACCGTGGACTGGAAATTGTGCACACTCATTGTAGACTTCCTTTTGAGAGAATGAAGAAAGGAGTTAAAACAGATTGCTGGTTTAGCTGTGGACATGTAACTCTCTGAGACCTTTGGCTGTGAGCTGGATTCCCCCTACCCTTCACTTCCCTCCCCCTTCCCCTTCCCTACTCCACCCCCTCCCACTTTGGAAGAAATGGCTTCCAAGAAATGGCAAATCATTGTTGAGGAATACTCATTAAACAGCAGAAACCAGGACTTGAAAAACAAAAATTTTACTGATAGTGTTTTTTCTTTAGTTTATCTTATGATTGCTACTCACTCTCTGCTTTAACCACACACATTTTGAGTTGTTAGGTATCTTATAATAACATGATAAAAGCAAAATTGAAAATCAAAAGAACAGTTTGCAGCTTTTTCCTAATAAGTCATTTTCCTTAGTGGCCATATCTCTACATACAGTATGAGTAGTTAAGGTTTAGTTTAAAAGGTAAAAACATTCGTCATTTTTGTGCGTTCTCTCACCTCTAGTGGAACTTAACCGCGTCCAGAAAGAATTAGAAGTTGAGCTTGCTCGCCACGCGCAGGATGTGGAGAACTTGAAACAGACGATGTCACAGATGGAGAGGGATTCTCAGCTTGCCCTGAAGAAGGAAGAACAGGTTCATGAGGAAGATGTAGAAAGACTTATAAGAGAAAAGGTAACAAAAATAACAATAAACAGAAACTTGATTGTTTTCTATGAATCTCAATCAAACTACAACCACAAAGCAATCACTTTAACAAAGACAAGGAATGGACTCGTCTATCATTTTATCACCCTTTGTTCATCAAATGACAAAAATTAATAGTAAGGTGACGATGATTCCATGCAATTCTGAATAATTCAATTTGCCCAGGTGCCATTTTGTTAAGAAAAGTGAAAAACAAATTGATGAAAATTAAAATTGAAAAAACTTCCATAAAGAGAATTGGCACTTTGTATGTCTCATCTGTCACTTGCTGATCTGTCACTTGCAGCTCTCTGTGCTGCTTCTGTTACTGTTCTGGTTCTGCTTATTTAGTTTTATTCTCATAGTTGTTCACTAATAGTTTGTTTATTGTATGGTTCTGTTTGTATTCACTACTGTTCTATTGTTTACTGTCGATGGGAAATCATTTTCCATTTTTGTTTTCTGAAATGGACAATAAAGTTTTCTATCTATTTATCTATACATCATTTTTGTTTTTTTATCCCGTCAGGAGAGTATGCAGATTGAGCTAGAGGCAGAGAAGGAGGTGCTGCTGCAGAAGGGAGGAGAAGACAAGGACGAGATGGTGGCGCAGTATGAGGAAGAGCTGGAGGGCCTGCGAGAGGAGATGGCAAACTTACAGAGGGACAGAGACGAGAGTTTGCTGATAGCAGAGAATGACAGACAACAGGTATGTCAAGGAATCAAAATGGTTAATTTCAATTGAAATTTAATTGAGTCTTCAATCGTTTTTATTCAATCTTAAAGTTCCATTTTGCATTCTTGAATTGAAGTATTTGTGAGAGTTTAATGGTGTTCTATAAACACCGAATGCCAGAATAAGCTGATAGGTAGCCTCCATGGACAATATACCTACAGCAGCCTAGTTTCTGTTTTGCAAAGAAGATTGGGCTAGGTTTATCTATCAAGAGTTTACATGAGTAGGCAAAGTGTTGATGTGTTTTGTTATGTAATGGATCAATTCTGCAATATATTTAAACATTTGTTACTGTTATTTATTATTATGACTATTTCATCATTATTATATTTGTTATTATTAAATGTCAGTATATCTACCCAAACTGTTTCTGATTGCTGAGAAGTTTTCAACTTAAACCTCAATAAGCTATTGTTAGGCATGAGAGACGTACATTAACTGAAACAAGATTCATCTCAAGCACAAACTGGTAAAGGTTACAGTGCTAATAGAATTAACTTGTGTTAAAGTGACGTCTCTTTGAATATTATTCGATCGACAGTCTCTCTCGATGGCGGAGACGGAGAAGAACCAGCTGCTGGAGAAATTGAACAATACTCAGCGAGAAATGGCCAACGCTTCGATGGAAATGGACCGAGTCAAGCGTGAAACTTTCAGCAAAGCAGAACAAGACAAGGTACGATACAAAGCATTGGTCAGATGTATTGGTTCCTTACTTGATCAGGCATCGATGCAGTGTTTTACATTCTGCATAGCAATTTCTGTTATTACCAAGTTTTGTTTTCATATAAATTTTCAATAATTTGTGATATCTTGCTGCTATTCTGTGACAGATGGAGTACTCTGTTTTACTGGCATAATTTGACAGGATTTTGTGTCACTTATCTCTAGTTCGTTAAGAGGAAGTGCCGTTAATTAATAAAGTAAGCTTCTAAGGAGATGTTCTTTACCAGAAGATGTATCACATGTTTTCTGCTTTTCTGTCTTTCTTATCTCCAGGAAGCTCTGAATGCAGCACAAGATGACATCAAAGATCTCAGGTCAAAATTCGAAGAAGCAAAGTAAGGCAGTATCATCAGTTTTTGGTTCCTTGCTGGAAGCAAATTAACCTATGTAGTCATGGCGTGTTTGGGTGTGTGTGCGTGTGTGTAT
Source organism: Apostichopus japonicus (assembly GCF_037975245.1). Lineage (NCBI taxonomy): Eukaryota > Metazoa > Echinodermata > Holothuroidea > Aspidochirotida > Stichopodidae > Apostichopus > Apostichopus japonicus. The sequence goes on from NC_092571.1 coordinate 24,839,025, forward strand.
GTCTGTGACAATTGCTTTGGTCCGATGTATTATAGTGAGAATGTGTGCCCTATCGTGTTTGGCGTAGAACTTATGAATATTAATTAGGTTGTGGGGCAAAACTCTTTCAATTGCAATAAATCCACAACCTTAATTCAGATTGTGTCCAAACTTGGAATACAGTTGTTGGTTACTAGCTGGAACATGTGGCATAAATATTATGATATTGGGTTATGACATACAACACTTGAATATTCCACTAAGCAAGGAACAATACTGTCCATTGGGCTCTTGTTAATTCCATCTTTATCTTTTTATTTTTGTTTATTGGTTTTTTATTTTACATATTTTCCTTTAAGATATTCTGTTTAAGTCACCATCACTATTTGTCCGTGTTAGATTTTAAGCAACAAATGCTGACAGCTGATTTTAGTTTGTTCGAAAAGTTTTTTAAATGTCTGGCAAAGATGGGACGGTTAGCTGCTATACAGAAGTAATCAGTTTAGTTATAAGTAAGAATGCCACAAAGTAAAAATGTACTACCACTGGTGAAAACTTGCATAATTTTCTGACCAAATAATCTTTGTGAAAATTAAAAATGTATTTGTTACTTAAAACAGTCTCAAAAATAATATAGGGTAGCTCAAAATTTTCCACTTAAACCCATCGTCTTTTTTATCTTTGAATAACTTTGTAGTGATGCACACGAGGCTCAAGTCAAGGAACTGAATGCACAGCTGAAGGACCTTCAAAAGGCCAAGGAGTCCGTGCAACGGGAGGTCAACGAACTTAAAACTCAACTCAAGATGGTGGAAGAAGCCAGGGATAATGTCAGGAGGGACTTGATAGACGCTCACAGGAAAATCAGAGAAGGTACAGTGGTACATTTTTTGCTTTTTCTGTTAAAAAATGATGGACAATAATTAACTCAAGAATTTATGTATTAAAGTCCCTGTGAGGATTTGGTACCAAAAAATATTTCAAAGAAAGAAAATTTGTTTAAAATGTGAACAGTGTCTTTAACAAGCTTTGTTTTTAGTTATGTGCTTTTTGCAGCAGTTTCACAAAATTGATCAAAAATGATAACAAATAAGAGTAGTGTCCTGTTTGGTAGAGTGTTTGGCAGAATAAGTTTCTGTTGATAAATTCACCAAACATCATTTCATGTAACTGCTCCATTACTACAGGTATAAAACTGTCACAGTATCATTGCATAAATGGTACTCTGTGTTCCCTGAGGGAGGAGAGGAGGGAGGGAAGAAGGGAGGGAGAGAGAGGGGAGGATATTACAAAGTATGGTTTTAAGCACTTAAATCTTTGTTACTTCTATTGAAATACAGGCGACGAAGCCAAAGAGAAGGTACGAAAGGAGAACCTCGACACCAAACGTAATCTCAATGACGTGGCCAGGGAGAAGGACGCCATTGGTCAGGCCAACGAGGAGCTGAGAGACAAGATCAAAAAGAACGAAGCTGAGCGTATCCAGCTGAAGAGAAATGTGGACGATCAGGGCAAGAAGATAGCTGGTAGGTGTGATGGAGGGAAGGAACATCAGATAGTGTATCCCTTTATTTCCCCTGAGTTGTTGTTTGTGTTATCCCCTGAGTTGCTCTTTTATATCCCCTGAGTTCTTTCATATCCCTTGAAACATCCCTCTATATTTTTGAGGCATCCTCCAATATTCCTCAAATCAACTTTGTTCTCCTGTGAGAGATGGTTTTATTCCCATTTAAGCATCCCTGTATACCCCTGGAAATGTCTGTGTATATCCCTTGAAGCGTCCTCCTATCCCTTGTGGCATCCTTGTATATACGTTAAATAACCTTCCTACATATCTCTTAAGCCGTGTTTCAATAGATGGAAATTGTGATTTTTAGTCACCATGGATATACTAAGTGACCAAGGATAGTTAATAGTGATGAGTTGATTCAAAGTGTTTACCATGATCATAGGGAAGCATAAAGGGTGGATGAGGTGCTCAACTTCCACCCCTCCTGACCCACTCTCCCACTTTATGATCAAACTCTTTCATGCAACTCCTCAAAGTTTCCAACCGAAAGCTTAAGAGAAAATTTAAATATATAAAATGTAGTAGGCATTTGGAAAATTGAAATCTACAGCATAATGAAAACTGCTATGAACAGACTTTTAATCATAGATATATATAACTTAAAATGTAATAAATTTTAAAAAAAATTCACAAAGTTTTCACAGTTATTGAAGGAAATATCATGACTGACACAAGAAGCTGAAATTAATCGCAGAAACATTGACAAATGTAATATTTTCCCCGGCTTGTAGTAACCGCGTAGTGCACCGACATACTACAGATTAACTTTCCCTCAACCTTTGGAGGCACTCATCTCTTTTAAATTTCCTTTCTCTAGGGTTGGAAGATGCTAAGGCAGGGATTCAGAAGGAAGCTGGAGAACTAAGGAATAGCCTACGTGAGGTTGAGAAATCAAGGCTGGAGGCAAGGAGAGATCTCCAAGAGCTGAGAAGACAGGTTTGTCCCAATCTATTAAAACTTGACAGCAGAGATACAGATTACAAGACTCTGAACACATAGTTGTATTCATAAATTTAAGGGGTCTGCATGATGCTTGAAACATTGGATAGGTGTACTCTTTAGCCCCTCCCCCCCACCCCCTGATAAATTGGAGAATGAATATTATTGATACACTCATCGCTTTGACATTCAAATGAAAACTGCAGGACTTTTTTTCCACTTTTTTCCTGCTGCTTTTGTCTCTTGTCAAGGGATTTGTGTTTCCCCTATGTCATTATTGTTTCCATGGTGAACCCTTCAATAACATCAGACTCTCACCAGGTGATAATGTTGTGTATCATTGGAAAGATACCATGACACTATTTTTAAAACTTCTTGTATAAGAATGCATGTTCTTTTCCAAGATACTGCTTTTTACAATTATGAGTTGATTTTATTTCCTTGATATCATTTTCAAAAACTGTTCCTTTTTGCAATTATTATTTATGGTTCAATTTAAATATCAATTGTACTGTATCCTTGATTGTGTGTATATATATCATGTCAAATATTTGAAATATGTGAAACATTTCTGCGATCTCTTTGTTAAATGCCGGCTTACAGCTGAAGGTACTGGAAGGAGACCAAACCAAGAAGATGCAGGAAGTTATGGAGCTTCAAGAGAAACTTGCTCGAGAGGCAGAGAAGGAAGAGGAGATTAGAAAGGAAAATCAGGCTCTGAAGCAAAAAGTTAGTTTTGATATTTCCTGATTATCAACCAAGCATTTTACTTATCACTGTTTTGGGTTTCATCAAGTGATAGACCTGGAATAAGGAATCAGAGTACATGATAATGAGATGCAAACTAATTATGCAAATTAATGCATAAATGCATCACAATCTTTGTAAACTCAGAATTCTTGAGTTTCTCAATATCTTATTCTAAGAATGCTCCGTAAACGTGAAAGTTTCATCGCAACAGACACAAGGAATTTTGGATGACTTTAAGTGACGTAAGAAGTCAAGTCAAGTTTCAAAGCATTATACGAATCAACCAATCAGCTATAGGCAGACCGTTTGGAAGTCACAGCTGATTATTATGTTGTTAAGTAATGTAACATACGTCGCCGATGATGTAATCAGCGGTTTCGCTTTCAGAAAGCTTTCCTAACCTAAACATTCAGTAATGTGTATAATCTTGAAAACTAAATGTCCAGCATACATGTGACATTACTGCACATATATCTCTCTTTTTGTAACTTAGTCAAATATACCTTATGAGCAACTTTCAACTTGTCCTGTTGAGGTTACCATCATGGATAATTTATGAATTTTTTTATTTTGTTCTAAAAATCTATAGGTCCTAGAGACAGAGGCAGAACGAGAAGATGCTCGCAAGGAAGTCAGAAACCTAAAGCGAGACAACTCTGAGATGGAGGAAGAGTTTAGGATTAAGGAGAAGGACTTCACCATGTCACTCGACGAGGGTAAGAACATGGAGAGGAAGATCATGGATCGATTGAGGAACACAGACAACGCCCTGGAGAACACCAAGGGAGAGCTGGCCGAACTGAAACTGAAGCTGAGCGCTGCCGAGGGGCGTGTGAATGGTCTTGAGGCGCAGCTAGCCCAGATTGAAGGTAAACATCTTTAGAGTGAGATGAGGGGAAGCTTTTGTGCAGGAGGAAGGAAACTGTTGAGATAGAGGTCCCAGAAAAGCTTACTGCTTTTCACTTGTAGGTAGTTTATGCAGAATCCCAATGAAATCAAACTGCTTTGACCAAATTAATTTGTAGTTTTCTTTGAACAAACACTACAACATGTACTTTCAAAATCAGTTCTTATAGAGTCTTGTGAGTACCTTGCATCCAGAAATGTACTAAAAGAAGATAATTAGCATAATCACTTAGCTGGCAATAACAAAGTGTGCCTAGAGGCCTTTATGCAGATTGGCAATTGTCTAGCAACTTCTGCTGTTAAGTTGTTGAAGGCTGCTTTGCCTGTGTTAAGATGTCTTAACCGAACAGGATGAATTGAAGTTTTTCGAAGTTTTTAGTTAATGTCATACCTGCCCTAATGCAGTAAAGTAATTACCATATGTACTAAAGTCTAACTTTGGAGAGAAACCTGACCAACATAAAACTTCCTTCTCATGGGATGGTATGTGTCTGAGTTTTTGTAGAGGTATTGTGTGAATGTGTTGTTATCATGAACGTAACGTCTCTTCTTTGCTGCTGCGTATCGTTCCAGGAGCAAAGCAAGAGGTAGAGTTTAAACTTAACAGTATTAACTCATCTTTGAGAAGGACGCTGGGAATCGGAGCCGCAGACCTGTCGTCAGACAGCCCGGCTTTCGGTAAACGGTCTCGAAGCCCGACGAGGAGAAGAGCTAGGTCTCCCCACAAGGGTAAGAAACAGACGATTGGTTGGGGTGAAGTTATTAACTAATGCTGATATTTAAGTGGAAAGGGATATCTCGTAGAATTTAACACAATTTCAAATTAATAACGCATGATAAGTTTCAGGTTCTTTTCTTATCTTGAATAACACTTGTTATGATTGGTAAAATTATAGACAAAATGCAAAATTTCCCTTTAGGGAAATTTCTAGATTCAAATTTGACTTGATTATGAATCATTTCTAATGATGTCAATTTTCAAAAAGTGATCAAATTTTTCCACCGTATCAAGTCATGTGACTACATGTTTGAAGGAATATTAATTTGTCCCTATTATTGTAAATTGCTGTCTTAGTCACAAGCTTCTCAAGGTTATTGTGGGTAATACAGCTTTCCTTCATGTAAGTATTAATATTGTGAACTTTGACTTGAATTTTTTCTTTCAATTGTGGGACTGCTTTGAGATATTGCAATATTTTGTTTTTTTTTGCTCACCCCAGGATTTGATAACACCTACGCTACCACCACTGATGGGCGTGGCAGTCCCATCCCTCGCACCGGTTCGCCAGATCTTGCAGAGCGCCCTCTCAGTCCAGACAGGAGTACGTCACCATCCAAGATGGACCAGACTGTCTTGGAGATCGACCCAGAGACGATCCGTATAGCTCTCCGAGATTTTGCGCAAAGGCTGAAAGGGATAGAGAAGGAAAGGGTGAGTTAGCAGATCTTGCAAGATCTAAATTTCACAAAGAAGTTGATGACTCTGGGATATATACCGATGATGAAATTGCCTCAGAGGATATATTGACATGGTGCTAAATAAAATTCCAGATAAGCAAAGACCTTGATTGCTTCACAAAGATATAGCAAGTACATACCACTAAAATGTAATGAGAGAGGGCTGAATAAAGAGAAATTTTCTTTGATTTGGATTATAGTCTTGCAACAAGGAGTCAAATTTCAAATTCACAGAGGGAGTGAATTGCAGTGAAGTGAGCTAAATTATGAAAAGAAGATTTGCTGTAGGATTGCAGGATTTAAACTATCACCATGACAACTTTACTAGCATAACACTGCGTTGGAAGTAAATTCTGTACTGTCTATAAGGTCAAAATATGATATTATTCCAAGGAAATGGTTGTAATATGAAAGTCTTTTCTGGTCACAAAAGTACATGAGATTGAATAGTGTACATTAAACTTCACTGAGTTTGTTAGCAGTCTCACAGTTGATGCTCGATACTTCAACAATTGGCTAGTTTTTTAAAATAAATGATACAACACTGAGCTTAGGCCTACACACTTACATTACAGATTTACCTTAGCCTAACATGATACTCATCCAAAAGTAAAGTCTGCAGCAGTTATTGTTGTTACTAAGTCATTTTGGCTAACTGCTAGCTTTGGGAACATTTCTGGGCTAGAAGAATTGCTGCATAGCATTCTCGGGCAACAACGGTTGTTTGAGTTAAATGTTAGCGAAAATGGTTGGAAGTGCACAGTAATTGCTTAGGTTTGCAAGAAGAAGTCGTAGATCCTCCCCAAGGACCATAGAGATTGTGACAATGAAGACGTTGAAATGCCAGAGAAGCCTGTACAAGTTCTTGTCTGTTTTAATCTCTATTATTGCTTCTTCTTCCTCTCCTAGGATGTAGTTATTGCCTCTTTTAATCTCAATAACGGCGTCTTCTTCTTCTCCTCTCTCTTTTAGGACGAAGCTCAAGCTAGACTATCGCATTCGCAGCAAGAGATGGCTGAAATGGAAGTGAGCCGAGCCCAGATAGAAGACAGACTTCAGCAAGTCCAGAGGTCATTAGGGGAGGCTGAGGAAGGGAAGAGAGGAGCGGACGGCCGCCTCAGCAGCGCCCAGACGGCCCTCATGCTTCAGGAGGAGACACTGCGCCGAAACGAACGAGAGCGCAAGGGACTGCTAGAGAAGATCCACACGATGGAACGGTCGGTGCAAGGCTCCGAGAGTGACAAGAGGGGGCTGCAGGATAAGGTTGCCAAGATGCAGCAGAGGGAGCAGAAGTTAGAGGCGGAGAAGAAGCAGCTGAAGGAGATGGTGGAGGCCGGGGACAACCGGGGAACTCAACTGGAACTGAAGAAACGGGCTGTAGAGGGAGATTATCAGAGGCTACAGCTGAATATGAATGACAAGATTACAGAGTGTCAGGTGAGTGAGACAGGAATGACGGGAGGAGGCAGTCTGGAGGGGATGGAGATGCATGAAAAGGGTTTTATGACTGGTGTGAGCTCATGGCAGTCTGTGGAAACAGGTGGTCATTGAAACATTGGGTGGGGGAGGGGATTGAGTAAACTTTTGGCAAATTAAGCATGCTGAAAAAGAACGGGAGGGACTGTTAATGTGATACAAAACAATGACAAAATTAAACAAAAGCCGAATTTGGCATTGATTTTATAACAAAATTGATACTAAATTTTCTTAGCAATGCAAAATACATTAGTATGACCTACAAATTGTTCTTGCAAATTTCAGTTTGCCGTTTTGTTTTTGATAAATAGTATTAAGAAAATATGGAATGGGTGACAAAATTTTAACAATGATTACGTACAACTAATTAGTGCTTTTGTTTACAAGAGAGATGACCGTAATTTGACCAATCAGGGTCTGATTGTGAGTAAATACTTGTTTGGTTTACCGAAAGTTCTAGAACTGATGACCAAATATGGAGAAATGATTATTATAATAATCTTTCACATTTCACTTTGCAATGAAGGTTCAACAAGAACGTATCGAGGGCTTGATGCGGCAGATTCACGACCTGGAGAGTAAGAACACCTCCCTGCAGCTGACTATTGATAGACTGTCTGGCGCCCTCGCAAAGAGCGAAAACGACGAAAGCCAACTGAAGGACAAATTGCAGAATCTGTCCCTGACGCTGAATGACAGCACCATGGAGTCCCACCAGATGGAAGAGAGACTCAGGCAGACACAACAGAGTCTAGCCAGCAGCGAACAGGACAGACGGGTACTCCAGGAGAGGCTAGATGCAGCCAGGTAAGAAAAATGACTATGACTATGACCCACACCCCCCCCTCCCCCATCCCACACTCGCAACTCAACCACTCTAGTCTCTGTGTGCTTTTCATTTAATCTACTGTTACATTGTTAAATACAAAACATTGTCATTGGTTACAGACAGAGGGTAACTAGAACCAGCTAAGGTCTGGAGGACAATTGTGTCCTTGCCCCCCCATTCCCATCCCTTCACCTACCCCACCCCCTCCCCCACCCTCTCCTCCCCATGCTTCATGCTTCCGTAAAGTGTTACATGAAAATACACTATTTTGCATCCCAACTTTACTGGGACCCTGCACATTTCCCTTTGCCCCCCCCCCCCCAATGGACCATGGGCAGTAGCTTCCCATGACTCCTCATCTCATCAAGACTGTCACAGATGATCTTGATAACGCATCTCGAAAATATTTTCTATTGACAATAGATTGAAAAAGAGCCAGTCAATAGTCAATTTATAATAAACACATTTGTAGAAACATCTTACTCACTTCTTTATCAGGCAATCAGCATCCGATGCCAAGAGACAAAATCATCAATTAATGGAGAAAGTTCAGCAGATTCAGAACGAGGCATCGGAAACCGAGCTGAGGGGTAGCGAACTAGATCAACAACTCAGGACCTCACATGAGGTATGGTTTCCTCTCTCTTGACAAGTTTAGGATCAAGAAGGGTATTAAAAGCTGTATGGAAAGGTGACCTTGCCTTATTCCTCCCTTAGGGGTGTAAGAGTGATTAGTCAACCTAGGATGTTATATATCCAATGTCTCTCTCTGCTGATCTTGTATAACCAAACTGTCTCCTGGTGCTCTGCAAACAAGTATCATAAGCAATGTGCTTGCAAAGCCTAATACATTTTAGAACCCCTGGATCATTATGCTATCATATGGTCATCAGACATTTTTCAAAGTATTTTTTTTTCTGTCGAAGTTTGCCAGTTATTCTTTAGGTTGAGTTATCTATATTTTCTTCAATTAACAGCTTTTGAAACAAAGACAATCAGCGGAGGACAAGGCCCTGGAGCAGGTCCACCGTCTCCAGTCTGAGAAACGTACCCTCCAGGAACAGGTAGGGACCCTACAGAGGGCCTATGCCAACTTAGAGGCGGACAAACGGGAACTAGAGAGGAGCTCTGGAAGGCTTGAGAAGGACAAAACAGCTCTCAAGAAGACGTTAGATAAAGTAAGCTTAAAGCATTCAAACAAACCATTGATGATAAACCTGTGGCTTAGATCACAGTGATTTGAAAATATTAAACTACAGCAAGAGAACTTTCAAAAGGTGTTCACCTGTAAGATTCTACCTGGGATGGCTAACAGGGGTGGGGTGGGGGAGGGGGGCAGTTGCTGTGTACGTATTTTAATCCCACTTAACAGACACCAAGGTGATTGAAAGTGAAGTATTATTATGAAGGTTTTTGCTGTATGAAGTAATATATCCTATTCTTCGGTAGTCTTTGTGTACTTTATATATATATCTTATGTGTATTTTATGTATCTTATTATATTCTATGTGTATTTATATATATCTTATGTGTATGTTATTTATATTTTATGTGCATTCTATGCAAACTTCAGAGGCATAAAGGCAGAGGTATATTCCTGCTTGAGTGCTTACTATTTTAAACTAGTGCTGTCTCCCATCAGCATTTTCAGACATACAGTTATAGTTAATCCACAAACAAGAGTTGCTCCCATCCCTCGATATAATTGTAACAGCTAATTCACCATCTCTATCATTTTGATAGGTCGAAAGGGAGAAAATCAAGACAGAAGAAATGGCAATAAGGACTGCAACTGACAAAGGACTCTCAGACCAATCGGTATCTTCCCTGGAACAGGAAACTGCTGAGCTCCAGCAACAGGTGCAGACCCTCCAGTCTGCACTAGCTGAAACAGAACAGCAGCACGCACAGAGGTAAGAGAGGGGGCGGATAGAGTCCTTCTAAAAGGTTTTATAATACATTGAGTTTGGTATCTGTTTGTGCAAACATATTCTCCTTGAGTAATGATTGATAAGAATGTCTTTTGTTTCTGGACAGCAATGCTTTCATCAGTGCAGTGGACAAATACTTTCTCAGTTTGGTTTCTTTAAATCACATTTTCCAATGTTCATCAATTGTACATAAAACTTGAAATCCCATACAATGTAGAACATTAGCTAGAGTTGGTCATTGTTTTTATTATATCAAATAATAAATTAAAAATTGTTGACCTTTTTTATATATTCCACTTTGCTATTTACACTTGACAAATACTAATGAAAAAGTGATGGAATGTCGATAGTCAAGTGAGTGTCGACAATTGTATTCACCTACTTACCTCTATTTGGTTGTCTTAATTTTGATCAAGGACGATCGTATTATGACTAATTTCTTGGTACATTTGGCAGAATTGCCAAGCAAACCACACAAGGCTGCTTTAAGTTGAACACTTGTTGAGACTAGGTCTATGTTAAATTTGTGTTTTTTGTATAATATTTTGCAGACTTATAGAGCTGACAACTAGACACAGACAGGAGACAGATGTCGAGATGGAGAGATTACGAACTGCTCAGGCTCAGTCTGAGAAGACCCTGGAAGCCAGAGAAAGGGCTCATAGACAGACGGTGAAAGGACTCAAAGAGCAGGTAAGAGTAAGAGTAAGAATAACTTTATTACCTTTAGTGAGGTAGGATGAATGCATAGAATTGTACCTAGTGCATGGGAATGTAATTTCACGTTTGTTCTCCTTTGAAATAATTTCTTCTCCCGGTGTTTTGTTTTTACCAGAACAACATCTTACGTGACCAGTTGGAGAAGGAGATGAAGAAGAGGCAATCCTACATCAACCTCAGCTCTAAGACCACAGATGAAATCCAAGATTTAAGACAAATGTTAAGTAAGTCATCTTGAGTAAAGTCCCCATTTTCTTAGCATGTCAAAATTTCTAAAAAGAAGTTCTTCCAGCAATTGCATTCCAGCATTACACCTTATCCAGCAGTGATGAAGTGATAGAACAAAAAGTTGTGTCGACTGTGAGATATCTTTTATTTAAAAACTTGGCCTGAGAAGGGGAATCCCCCTTTTATCTGAAATGGTCTCTTTGATATTTATTGTTCTTATTTAACTTGTGTAATTCAAAGAATCCCAAATTTCAACGTTTTTCCGTAACTTTTTTCGTAAAATTTCTGCAGCTTTTTCATGACTTGCATTTCTTTCCTAGTTATTTCCATTTTTCCTTTTTCCACATTTTATTTTGATGATTTCTTCTTTCTTTACGGTGAATGAGGTATTTCTCATTCATTATTGCTTCTTAGCAAGTATCCTCATCTCTTATTTGTTCAAGAGAACTGCTCTGATGTAGAACATTAATGCAAGAAAAACTTTCAAAATACTTTAAAGAAGCATCCAGTGATTCATTCAACTTCAAGAATCACACAAGGCTGAATTACACAACACTGAATCAAGCAAGATTACATTCAAAGCTTCTTTAATTAGCTTTAGTGTTTCATTCAACTTAAAGAATCACACTCAAAGGCTTAAACAACATTGACAGAATCAAGCAAGATTACATTCTTAACTTCTTTAATGAGCTATTGGGTTTAATTCACACTTCAAGAACCACACAAGGCTTCCTTTACACAGCATTGACAGAATCAAGCAAGATTATATTCTAAACTTCTTGAATTAGCTTTAGTGTTTCATTTAACTTAAAGAACCACACTCAAAGGCAATAAACAACATTGACAGTGTATGAAAGAAATCTTTTGTAATGCAATACTGGCAATTAGATGATATAAGTTTCAAGAAATATCACTGCTTGATATTACAGTACTGCATGCCACATTGCTAATATATGTAATGCCCTAAAGTTTCAAATTCTTTAATATTTCTCACAAAGAGGACTTTTTGAAGAAAAACTTAGTAAAAACATAAATATTAATAACTATGTGTAGATTATGGCAGTAATATAACCATTGTCATCTGACATAAACAAGAAACCTTGAATGCTTGTTTAGTTATTTTTAGGCGATCTTTTTTCTTTGATTTGACCCTCTACTCCTATCTTCTTTTCCTCTCAGGTGATTCTCTACATAATGTCTCCAGGGACCCTACTCTTGATCCCCTGTTACTCGAACATGAAACCAAAAAGTTAGACGACTCATTCAATTCCTCTATGCGAGCTCATTCTCCTCCTACGAGCCTTTCCCCGAGAAGACTTAATTCCAGCCGACATCGGAGCTCATCTCCAGTGAGGCTAGGAACGCCTTCAAAAACATCAACTCCCACTGCTCGTAAGTGTTTCCCGCTCTGCATCAAACTTGCTTACTTTTTTTTATTTTTTATATCATCCAATTTCTTTGCTTTGTTTACCCTTATATGTTTCTTCCTTAGATTTACAAGGTCTTCATGTTTGGGGAGGTGGTGTTTGTGATCGTATATAGGTGAAAATTCAGTGCAGAATAACTCAATTTTTGTGTTAAAGATTTTTTGAGTTTAAGCAAGAAACAAGCAGTATCATAGAAAACAGTCCATTTTGATGTTATGCTATTCCTTGGTGCCTTTCATTACTTTATACATACATACACTGTTTAGAATGATAGAATATCCTTGCTACACTGGTAATATTGTTCAGCAGTGTAAACGTTCCAGCATAAGTTCATTACCATTTACCCATAGCGCTAGTTCCATTTACAATGAACATCTCTTTCATATTTTCATGCAGATTCCTCTTCAAACCGTAGCAACCGAAGGCCAAATTCTTCACTGCGATCCAGTTTACGGAAGTGACCCCTCCCAGCGGAGGAATCAACGAGACAGTGATGATAGTCAAACTATATTTCATTATCAATACATTCCAATTAATTAAAATAACAAATGATCATGAAAACGTAAACAAAAGTCATATCAGTCCCAAGTTTTCTTGTACCTGGGAGAAGAATAAAGATTGAAGAGATAGTAGATTAATCTTCATTCCAAATTAATTAGGAACCCCAAACAGAATGAAGAAGAAACAAGACTACTATAACATTAAAGTGAACTATTCTGATAGGAATGAGTATTGGAAATACTATCAAGCTAAGTTCTTAAACTCTACAAAGAGTTTTCCTATTTTCCAATAATTTTTATTCTACCTTCATAGGCCTTCTTGAAAGTGACTAAAAGTACTTTGATTGGTGAATTCCATGAGCAGGCCATTGCTTGACCTTGGATTGAAGCATTTACAAAGTTACAACATTTTACAATAGATGTCAGTATTGCTATACTACCTCCACCAATCAATGTGAAGTAAATATTACAAATTGGATTAGATTCCACTGTTTGTAAGAATATACTCAATTCAGGAAATCTACAGGGATTTAATCATTTACTTTGTCTTATTTCATCAACTGGTAATGTAACCAGAAATGTAACTAATTGAAGACTGGAAAACCTTTATCTGGTTTTTCCCAAATATCTAGAAATTCTTTTCAAGTATTTCGCAATTTAAATTGTCTGTTATAGTAATCCATGCATCATTTCATCACAAATTACATTTTTTCCAGACTGAAGGCAACTGTTCACTCCTTTAAGAAGTAAGTGAGATAGCCTACCACTGTAAAATAATGGTTTAATTCAGCCTAATGTTATATAATAAAACTTGTGCAGTAGCTTTGACTATTCCGCTACTTATAAGAGGAGTTTGGCTAAATTTGCAGGACGATGTAGACAACTAAATGGTTTGTTTGTAAATCTTGTGAAACCTGTTAAATTTACCTTAAATGTATTATCAAAATCTTGCTTGTTTGTATAATTGTGAAAATTGAGAAATTAATATTGCATTGATTGTAACAGAATTTTGTAAATAATTTGTGGCAGTGACAAGTTTTAGAATGATACTTTTGTTTTAATTTTACCTTTGTAGCATATCACCTATTTATAAATATAATTTTTTTTTAAATTTTTAGAATTGATTATAAATGTTACTTTGGTAATATGCATGTTTAATTATGCAATGGACTTAACGTGTGCTTTATCATATGGTTTAAGTACAGGACTTAAAAAGTCTTCACTTACCTTGTAATGAAAATTGAAACATTTTCATTGTTTGAATTAAGTCTCTTTTCCTTGGTAGTTATAGAAAAAAAGCATGTTATTTTCAATTATTTCCCACTTTGTGGGTTTTCTATCTGATGCTGTTTGATTTTATGAGATAAAAATGTCACCATGTTGGTTGATTACTTTACAGTGAGAGATGAGAGCATTCCCGTAAGAAGAAAGAATGCTTCCTTCACAAAGAGATAAAAGTACATTTCAGTTATTAATTGTAATTGGCTTGTGAAATTTTCATGGCCAGTGTACATCCTCAGACTTCTATGATGTTATTTTACATTAGCATGGGAAAGTGAAACAAGGGTAAATCAATGATTCCTTTATTATTATTCTTTTATACTTATAGTTTAGCATTCCTTAATTGTAAAACTGTGTTTGGTTGGTCGATACGGCAGATAAGACATGGGGCGGGCAGGGGAAGGGGGGGGGGGGGAGGGTTAGGTAGAGTAACTTTAGGAAAGGGTTTAAACTATCACCTTGATGTCAAAGTGGCTTATGTAGTGCCTTAATTGGTGCCAAAACTTGAAGGCATTCTTAAAAAAAAAGATTTTCTTTGGCTGATGGATTTTTATTTTATTTATTCTTTGTGTGTGTGTGGTGGTTCAATTTCTAGTAGTAGCCATAGAGTTTACAGGATGACCATGCTCAATGTCTTTTGTTACGTTATATTTACCTTGTTATTTCTGTGAATGCACTTTAATAGCTTGAAATCAACACTGTACATTGTTTAGTTTTGGTGGAAGGTCGATAACTGCAGATTCTTGTTAGTTTGATGCAAAAGTCAAAGATGCAACCAAGGTATCTGACGGATGATAAGACATGGTAAGACAAATGTCCTGAAAGACAAACGTCCTGAAAGACGTCTCTCTCTAAACGTTTAAAGTAGCTGAGGGATGATAAGACGTGGGAAGACAATAGTCCTGAAAGACACTTCTGTGTGAATGTTTGAAGTTTTTTTAAAGTCCCAGTTACCTTCATCAATCTTCAACCTCAACAAAAAAAACATTGTCAGAATTTAATGCTGTTATTGTTTACATTTTAATGTTTTAAGTGTGTTTGTGTGATGAAGGGGATTTTGAAATTAATATAATGTGATGGCAACAGACTACAGTAAGGTATGAATTGGTAGTTGTCATTTATGTTAACATAGTCTATGTTGTGGAAAGATGTGATGTTTAATAAAATGTTTGTATATTAAATGTCTCAGCAGAAGAAGAATCCAACCCCCAATAGCTTGCGCATTTACGCACAAAATATTTGTAAAGCTGTTGTCGTAACTGTTTTGTGTCCTATGCCAATGGTTAGCATGAACTGAAGACGTTTAGACCATTTGTCCTGTGAAATGGCAATTTGTTTGTTTTTTATTGCAAATCCTCTGATATTAGATTCTATGGTTTTATTACTCTGGACTTTTTTCTGTAATTGTAACAATTTTGTTTAATATGTTCACACACCTTGAGCCATCAATCTTAATGCCATTTTCTGAAAGAGTTTAAACGGTCTGAACTTTCTTTCTGTTTATTCCTTTTAGTTTATCATTTTCGAACACAAGCACATTCCTGCTCATCCCATCTATTTTTGACAACTTTACGTGTTTTTAGTATTTCTCTGTTCTTGTATCTTACAATATTCGGGTCTCTTCTCCCCATACTTTGGATTGTCTTGATGTATTGCAGATGGTAATTGTTTGTATAACACTGTACTGACTTGGTTCTAAAACCTGTCAACTTCATCCTTAGGATGACTTTCTGCCAAGATAATCGTGAACTACAAGTTTGATTTTTTCCGTGAATAAGTGGTTTTTATTAAAAAAGGTGATGTCATATTTTATAATTATTATTTTAATTAATTATTTGGAAGCGTATTTACAACTAAGTATGATTTACTGTGTGATTTTCAATTGCCAAAAGAAGGTTAGTAATTTTTTAGTTTTAATTTCATAGTTGACATTTCCATAGTTCACTTGTAATTAGTTATTTCCCTTGAACTTTGCATTTTCCGGGAATTTTTTTTATGGTAAACCACACAAGTATATCTTTCATGTAAGGAATCTTATTGTAGATAAAGTGCCTTACTGTTATTGAGTATTGCCAATAGTAGAATCCCCTACAATTAACGGTAGAAACTATAAATGAAAAAATCAACTTGTAGGTGTATTTTATGGTATATTTGTCAAGCGATCAATTGATCACTTTAGTGAATTTTAATTTATTGGTATAGACTAATTTCTCTCAAGTTTTTATTAATTGATTCTGTGCTTAGTTAAGTAATTCCCTTATTGATTAATCTATTGATTGAATGATCGATCTTTAACCTGATAGATTAATTGGACAAATGCACTTTTATTTTAGTGATAATTAGATTAATAAATTGATTGATTTAGATCTTGATCGGATTCGATGGTAATGCACCCAATTGACTACTGGTGACCATGTTCCATATTAGTGAAACTAGATAATGAGTGGACTTATTATTATTTTTATTCAACTATTAGGTATTTTAATATGATTTTAAGACTGCTTGCTGTGTCAAAGGGAAGCTTATGTTGATTGATGAAATAAAAGAATGAATCTCACAGAAAGCTTTGTCATTTTGTCTGTTGTCAACCCTGAGTAGAATATTGTACCAAAGATTGATATTCATAAACTTTGAAGAAAAAACAAGTCAATCAACTTAACAATGGTAAAAGTAAGTTGGCCTGACGTTTCGATCCTAGCAGGATCTTCTTCAAAGGCTAAATGACAAGTAACAGACGGGACAAAAACACACAGAATACAGACAGGTTAATGAGCACGGTGAACACAATGAGATAGATGAAAGGGGATTATAAGTAGACAAGGGATGGAGAGAAGAAAGAAAGAAACCAACAGGGGAAGAGGAGAGGTAGGAGATAAACTGTGGAGAGACAAAGAGAGGATTAAGGGAAGGGGTAGGGAATAAACTGGAGAAGGACAAAGACAGAAAGGTGTGGAGAAAAAAAGGGTGGAAGAGAGCTATGAGAAGAGGAGTGATTGAGGGGGGGGGGGGGGGTATTTAGAGAAATTCGTTGGCGTCCATAATCCATAGTCGCACATAGAAGATTGAGATTGTTCGGTCATGTAGCAAGACTCCAGGAGGACGCTCCAGCAATGGTTACTTTAAGAGAAGCATTGAGACATATTGCTAAACCAGTAGGAAGGCCCGTGACTACCTTGCTTGGAAAAATAAAGTCGCAATTGTAAGGACGTTAACATTAACAATTTCGAGGAAGCAATAAACCTTGCGCAAGATCATGATACGTGGCGGAGGTTAATCACTGAGCATTTCGGATAGACTCAACTCACTACTACTACTACTACTACATTACTTCGCGTCTCATACTGACATACTGAGGAATATTAATGTATCCCTTTTGGAATGTTTATTGATGGTTTGCTAGTTTCGCCCTCTGGTCTCTCTTTTGGGGCTTCATAAAACTATATTGCAACATCCCGATTGACAAAATGAACTCTAATGACGCGGAAAGGCATGACAACTTTCGGCCAGAGCCGCATACAATACATGTGTAGGTTGGGCCATATATTAAAGTACCGGTATGGCTTGTCCTTGGGGCAACATAAAATACAGGCCTAACTCAAACATATCCAGAGCGGGAGAAACCTAGTCATAGAAAAACAAGACTTGAAAATTCACACCGTGTATTGTTGCAACAATATATTGTACCCGCTTAATGTTATGTAGAAGTATAGATGTCATTTCTCATTTCTTATGTAATGTTAAAATTTAACAAACAGTTCTCCTTTAAAATTGTTATTTCGCAATCACTGAGACGTGAACATGTGTATACGCACATTCCACGGAAGTTGCTTCCACAGTTAGGTTAGTAGGTTCTACATTTAGGCCGTCTTCCATGGCTTGCTTTTCGCTTCCTTTGCTCAACTTTTTAGGGGAATGGTGTTACTGTAGCTTAAAATGCGGAGAATAATCACGAGATTCATAATTTGCTATGCCAACAACAGGATTGTTGCACATTACTCTAAAAATGCAGTAAAACTGTAGTATTTTAATTGATTATGGGACATGCCTGATTTTAGGCAACTGACCAATCATAGGGCTGCTTCTCGCGACCTTTTGACCCGGCCCGAACTTATTTTGTTTACATCTACTGTGGCGAGCCTAAATCACGCACTGTCTGCATATAGAGCCTGTAGCCCATCCATTGCTCCAATCTATCGGAGATGGCAGTCCAAATGATCAGAAAACGTTTTGACAAAGGTAAGAATAGAATAACTGTAGACGCCAAAAAAAAATCGTGAAATATATGTGTACACTTGTATGATATTGTAGGCAAATGAGGTCGAAATTTCTGTTGATTAAGTACGTAGGCCGACGCTGCAAAGTTGTAACGCATAACGCCGGTTGGGATTGCGATATTGCATTAGCCTACATTATATATCTGCCTGACCAAAGTCTTCGTTGACGTTAGACTTAGCAAACAATATAGGCTATGCATATGCTTGGCCTAGTTTATGATATCCTTATAGTACGGACGATTGAACGTTGGTACATCCAATGTTGTTTATTCCTAGATTTCTAATCGAGGAATTGCTGCAATGAACAGGGTTGACTTTCGTATCAATTTGTATTGGCGTAGGCCTACGCCTAATGTTAGTTGTTGCTCCTATTAAGTTTTAGCATAAAAAATAATCAGAACCATCCTTGGCATGGGCCTACTTAACTGATGGTGACGTTAGATCGTAGATGGTATACTTGCTCAGACTAACCCTAATGATTAGCCTACTGGCATAGATGCTAGACTTATCCTTTTGCCAAATTTGCTTGATTTATAATTGTAATTACTGTAACTGTACATTAGATGCAATAGGGCTAGGCGCTGCACAAGTCAATAAGAGACAAAGAAGTTTTGATAAAACAACCAAGGCTTTGCAAAGTACCATAACAGTAGGATCTGTTCAAGTGGATTGCACTTGGCCTACCCTCTATCCCATGGACCAGGAAAGCAGCCACTGTGCCTCACACTCCACATCGACTAGCTATGGTTATGAATGCTTGAACTAGTAACGTTCCAGCTTTTTGTTTTATTTTGCTATTTTCTCTAACAGTTCCATGATGACTTCTCACAAATGTGCATTCCATTGTGCTGGGAAGATTGGGCCATTAATGAGGTTCACCCCAATCAGTTGGTCTAAAGTTATTGCCAGTGCTGAGGAATGGTGCAAATTATCTGACCCACAGTGTGATGTTGCTCACAAAGTTCTATCCACCTGCAAAGAACAGCCTGACAGCTTTGAGGACATCTTCTAACATCATGATTGCTATGCGGCTTTTACCAACAAAACAGATATTATCAGAGCCAAGAAATGACAGATGAAATAACCTCAACATAAAGCAGTTGAAGGTAAGAAGTTTGTCAAAATGCATTTTGTTATGAGTTAAAGGTATACTGTATTGATCCCAAATATGCCTCATTTTCAAATATGGTAACTTTTGGTCAAAATTCTTTAACTTTTTTTATTACCACCCTGGAGGAAATTTACCTCACCAGGACATTCAGTCATCTTGTATGCTCATGTAGTATGTCTAAGAACAAATTGGAAAGTAAAGACCCACAGGGAACGATTTTTTGAAAACTTGTTGTTCTAAATTATAGCATGCTATAATTTGGGGCTAATACAGACTACCTTTAAACAGTAATGAAATACAGAAACATGTCAATGAACACAAACAAATTGATTTAATGATGTGATGTAACACTTCTTGGATCAATTCACTTGTTGGAACTTTAAAAGCTCATTTCCCTTGCATACAATGTAATTGAACTGCTTGAATTTACATTGGTATGTGAATATGTGGTCAATAAGTACTGCAGATTTCTAGAAGATTTAATGTGAGCAAAAAGGGCCTTTTATTGTTTGATTCCCAAATGTTCTTTTTATGCCTGATCCTGGTATTTAGATATCCTGTCTTGAAGGTAGTTGCCTCTAAGTCATGATTTTGTTAAATGAGTTTATCTGATTACACATGAAATTGGGAATTGAAGAATTGTTAGAAAACCTGCAGTGCAATATGAATTTTGAAAACATTAGGTGAAATGAAGGAAGAAAAGACCATTAGACATCTTGTTATCATTTATGAATTTTAAAATGAGGCTAGTTTGTTATGACTATCAACAAAAAAGGATGTTCAATCATCATTTTAGCTTTAATCTGTTAGCAGAAAGGAATAATTTGAAATTGATAAAGATCAGTTGTATGTTTTCTAAATTGAGTGAGGCTTCACTGTGCTATGTGTCATGCTGCCATTTCTAAGACAAAAATAATTTTCTGTGCAACGAATAGTCAGTGTCTGTTGGGCCCACATAAAATGTGAGAAAAGCTGTCACTCACAGACATCTCTGAAAAGGAATTGTTCCAACTCAACATAGGAATGTCATACACAAAAAACATATCAACCCAACAAAGCAACTGTAAGTCACTTTCAGATATAGGAGGTATCCTGAGGGATTTTAATTGCTTTACATTTTCTTAATTTGATTTCAGATCTAGATACC
This sequence comes from Apostichopus japonicus, assembly GCF_037975245.1. Lineage (NCBI taxonomy): Eukaryota > Metazoa > Echinodermata > Holothuroidea > Aspidochirotida > Stichopodidae > Apostichopus > Apostichopus japonicus. The sequence continues at coordinate 24,859,551 of NC_092571.1, forward strand.
TCTATGGAAGAAGATCAACAAACAGAAACTGATGAACCTCTGGAAAAACAACTCCTATCATCAACGTTGGCTTCTTCCTCATCAAGGTCACAGAATGTGCTATCAGAGGAGTGTATAATCTATAATATGAAGGAAGGCCTTTAGCAAATCTAACTAACCAGCAATTATAATTTATTTCCAGAGTCATCATCAAATTGCTTAAAAAAGTATCATCTATTTGCAAGTACCCTATGTTTTTGTTGCTTTCAAATGTGAAATATAACTACATAAGTGAAACAAGTGTGAAAAATTAGTGGGGATATACATTGGTGTACATACAGAAATGCACATTGATGAAAAATATTAATTCTAATAAAAAACCAACTTCCCACTTCGTTTGACCTAAAGTCTGTCGCCCTCTATTTATCTAGGCTACATGTCACTGTTTTCAGCCACATGTGGATTCGATGCAAACAGTGACATAAGTATTACAGGTCATGTGACGTTTGTTCATCCACTCAGCTGGATCAGATTGTGACACTTGTGAATCAGTCTTCCCTCCCGTTCTGAATCGTTTGGTTCGGTAGTAGCCCTGGCTCCGATCATTGTGGTCGTACTTGTATCTGTTTTGTATTCGTCTTTTGTACACTATTGTATGTATAGTTATAGGACACTACTTCCGTATTGAGACCTCGTTTGTGACCATTTTTGTTTAAGTGCATGTTTTCTACCTATTATTGAGGCTTCGTCCCGATGTATTGTTTGTACCGTGGCTGATTATAGTAATAGATTGCAAAATCTCAGCGCTCCTTTTTTACTCTTTAATCTATGTGTTATATTCTTTGCATGCAATAGCGAGGTTCAAGACTCGTCCTTATTAACACACTGCCATCGAAGCCACATTTGTTTCCATACCACCACCAGTCCTCAGTAGGGAATATTCAGGCACCAACCCCACCCCCCCCCCAAATACCCAGAATCTTAGAGTGAGTTAACGTTACAATATGCCCTATAATTTATACAGAAAGCTGAAGCAAGTGTATCATGAATTTCTGACCACCAGAAATCTATTTATACCACAGAAACCAAAGAAAAGTTGTTATGAAACTGGTCTCAATCAAGAATAATACATTCCTATCAAGATTCGAGGTTAAAGCTCAAGTAGATATAGAGATATCACAGCTAAAGTTCCTTCTGGTCAATCCTAAAAAACGACAAAATGTTTGGTAACCTTGGCAACAGCAATACTTTCTGAAGTCATCATAATAGCATTGAATATTCTATGATACAAGATTTCACATGTGTATGTAACTTTCAGTCATAAATTATTACATACAACCTCTGCATTGTTTCTTAAACAGGTCGGTAGATTTTCTTAAAAAGTCTAATCAACGAGTAAAGGGCGCCCTCTATTTGGTTTTCTGTTAATAGTTCCCCCAGTCAGTATCGGACAAATTTCAAATTTGGTGGGCTTTTTGTTCTCCAGAAGACCCTTCATAGAGATTGTTTTATATTACTCTACTCTTCCACCCTGGCTATTAAAAAAACTTCCAAATTCATCATAGCCATATATGGGCAGCTAGCCGCCATTTTGGTTCTTGGCACAGCCGTGTGCACATTTGGTGGCTGCCAACAAACAGAAAACCAAACCTTATATCAAATTGTACTCATTTTCACTCAAATCAAGTATTCCCTAAAAAATTGAGCAAAATCCAAAAACTAAGCACTTTTTTGGCACATGGAAGACGGCCTAATTGTTACGTTACGAAAAAAGTGGTTCCCTGCTTAAACATGTTGTCTGCTATGCAAAGGATTCCAACTATTTCAACGCTGAAACCATGTTTTCTACTTCAGCAGACAATTTCAAGGAGCTGTAGTAATCTTCCAGTGTGTTCGATGGTAATTTATAACTAACACAATATATTTTGTTTTATTGTGGCTTGTGTTTTGAAGACTGTCAGAAAGTAGCCTGCGTTACGTTTGTTTTGTACCAGTTTCGCGAAATACATAGGCCTACGTTTATTTCTATTCTTTCATTCATTCATGAATTGTCTTCCACAAAACAGCAGGGCAAACGGAAAACACACAACTTAATGATCACTGAAAAAAATGTTGTAAAGTGGAAGTATGATCAATGTCCAAATTTTAAAAGGTAGTCTGTATAGGCTAGGCCCCAAATTGTAGCATGCTATAATTGCTAGAAGTTTTCAGAAAGTACTATCCTAGAGGTTTTAACTATACAAATTTGTTCTCAGACATTCTAATGAACATATGTTTGAATGTCCCAGGGAGGTAACCTCCAGGGTGATAACAAAAATTGTTTAAGGATTTTGACCAAAGGTGACCATATATGAAAATCTGGCGTACTTGGGGCCAATACAGCATACCTTTGAGGTACCTTTGCAGTGCAATCATATAAAGCAGATAGCCTTTCCCTGGCCTAGCTTACTTATTATAAAATGCTGAAGTCGAAGCTAACTGACATTCCAATCGGCTATGATATTTTTTGTAGTGTTGGCTAGGGAGTTATGTCAGAACACCACAGAACAATAATGCCAATGTTACTTATTTTGTACTTATGTTGTCTGAACTTGACTTGACTTAAATCTTGCTTTTACTAAATTACTAGTCCGATTAAACGGAAGAACAGGAAATACTGAAAGGCTAGTACAGTTGTTTATAATGAACATTAGTGATGAGTTGACAATGATTGAAGCAGACCCCATGTTATCAATATATCAAGATAGGACGACACTACTTTGGTACAAATCTCTTATTTCCTGGGTTTGATTGTTCCATTTATTTATTAGGGGTATTTTACAGCAACAGGCTTGTTTGTCATTTCCAAATTATTTTGAGAATGACAATACTCAACCCTTACTAAGTTTAATTAATTAAAATTAATCTGAGACGAAATAGAGTTTTCACAATTACACTAGTCAGGTGTATTTTCAAAAGAAAAACTACTTGGTTGCTATAAAATACCACTAATAAATTAATGGAATATTCCAATGGAAAAAGGTTGGGGGGAGGGGGGGAGGGAGAGCGTAGGAATAAGAGACTTGATCCCTAATCTGAATAAGAAAGTATGCTAAATGTACCAAATAGTATGTATGGTTGTTTTATATGAGTGACAGTGACATCAGTATTCTTTCAGTAATTTTATGTGGAGGTTTACTCCAGTTGTTATTAGAAATATAATTGCTTATCTTTTCCTTCGTCTTTTATTATACTGAAGTGTTGGAGTGGTATTCAAGTTGTCAACTACCAAAAAACAGCTAGGAATAAAGCGATATGGTCATACAGACCTGTGCATCTCCAGAGACAAGACTGGCACATCATCAAGAGAACTTTAGCAAGTAAAAGGAAAGATCCAAAGACTGGACGAAAAGGGGTAAGTCTGTTATGAAAATTTGTAGTTATTGCAAATTGTATTGGAAAGCTGAGAAGTTATACTGTACGCTCCATTCCTCCTTTGCAACTACTGCAATTTGATTCATACAGAAGTCTCATTCATAGGCTCCATAGTTATTTGGACAATAGACTATAGTGTGTACTCGTACTTGCATTCTAGCAGAGCTTCCTGTACGTGAACGTGTACTCACTTATCATTGTAAATAGATATACAGGAACTAGTGCAAGATTACTTGCTTGTATTATTGCTTAGAGCCTTTTGCTCGTACTTATAACAAGTGGAATTTCACTTGCACACATACTCATGACGGGGTATTCTTACTACAAGAACTGCTGGACACTGTATATGTTGTATCTATATAGGATATGTTGAAAGCTAAATAAAAGTATGAAATACAGATCTTGTAAAATGAAGTATGTTGAAGAACAAAATATCGACAGTCAGTTTTTTAGCTTTATTTTGATGTGTGCATTGTGCAATAATCTGTGATGTCATGCATGGAGTACACTAATGACTGCTTTTGCTTCCCTTTATAATACTCTGTTACCATGGAAATAAATAGGCATTTACAAAGGGATGTTATTTTAATTTTGGTAAGGTATTATTTGGTGACTTCATCAAAATTAAACAGTAACTCCCTTTGACTGTAACATATTCCTTCAATGCAAACTAGAGACAATTTAGTGCATGAAGAAAAAACTTCAGATGACAAGTTTTCTGGTTTTTCACTTTTTTTGTTTAATACAGATTGCATGCCTCAAACTTAACATTACCTTTAGTTTATTTTATAATAACATAGTGTTAGCTACTGCTATTTTTTAGTGCATGAATTCCTATCTATATTACAACTCACAGACTGTATTATTTTATCCAACAGATATGGTTTTCAATGCCTGTAGTATGATGTGCATCACTTTGAGCATGTAACTGGGATATAAAAGTTTGACATGATATTAAATTGTAATTAATGTAATTTATCAATGTTATTTGAAGATGTGTTCTGTGCCTTCTTTCTGCAGCCCATTACATGGAAATCCCTAATCATCACCTTTGGACTCGGTGGTATTCTGTTAGCTGGATTCAAATATGCACAGAAACAAAAGGAACTCGGTAAATATTATAGTTTAACAGACTCTCTGACATGTACTTTAAATTATTATCTTTGCCTCTAATTGTTAGCATGCTAAATTAACTGCATCTAAACCTGTGTGTAAAACTGTGTGTCTTTTGTGAATAGGCCACAGTCTGTTGGTATATACCAAGGTTACCCTTTCAAGGAACAAAAAGTGCCCACAAGACTTACTTGGTAGCTCCCAAAAATCACACCACAAAGTACTGGAATTAGGCAACAACCTTGTTTTATATGAAAAATATAATTATATGAAATTTTGTGGGACATAATTTTTTTCCTGTGAGTGCAATAAACTAAATCCATTATAAGTAGTCAAATGATTGTAATGGCATAGACCTCTTAGTTTAAAATTTCAAAACTGAAATCCAGAGAAAAGGTTAATTTGATGGGTATGTCATAGCTCATAAGGGAATGTGGTAACAGTGACCTAGTTGAACTGTTGTAGGAATGGACTATTATTAGTTTTCTCTCTCAGAATAGGAAACCTGTTGTAAACTAGATTAGTGTATTGGTGCAACACATGATATTAAAATGTTTGAATATTGACAAATTTGTACCAACTGTTCTGGAAGTTGGGGATACATGGAAAAGTTGTATTTCAAAACTTACCAGCAACATTTACTGAGTATTCCATTCCTCCATTTATGCTATTGTGCAATAAGATCAGTTTTCATAGAACTCTTTCTCAAATTTATAATTTTGTTTGCACAATTTTGCCATTGTACTGCTTCATAAATATTCATGATTTGAATAATGAATATTTCATTTCACTCAGAGATGGAGAAAGAAAGGAACAAGGCCCTGGGTAAAGCAGCGATAGGAGGACCGTTCTCGTTGGTGGATCAAGACGGAAATCCAAAGACAAACAAAGATTTTCTGGGCAAATGGGTTCTCCTCTATTTTGGATTTACTCACTGCCCGGATATATGTCCGGACGAACTGGAAAAGATGATTTCTGCCGTCAAGAAGATCAGTGAGTTCTGTCTATTGTTTGATCTCTCTCAAATTGAAATACTCTTCACTAGAAACAGTGACCATCATCATCATCTCACTGTAAGAGCTCACAGACCTCCCAGCAAAACCTTTAAAAAACCTTTATTTCAAAACCAGCTCTTTATTCTTCCAAAATACTCTTTAAAAACTTTGAAAACCTTTATTATTATTTTAAGTTAAATTTTTTTTGTCTAAAGATTTAGTTTAGAGTAGAAATATTGTATTCAGTCAAGCTAACCGTTGGTTATTAAGTTTTTGTGGACAGCCAGGCATGAGTCATGCAGTGATATAAACCAGACTAATAAACAACAGTTAATGTCAGTCAGGTATTTGAATTTAAGGGCCACAGATGATATAAAAATGGGCGTAGATGATGAGTATGTTACAAATTAACTTCGTTTTGGACCTTTAAAATCCTTTTTTTCTTGTTTGAAGCCTTTAAAAACCTTTATTTCTTCATTTACAACCTTTAAAAAAACCAGTAAGAATCTGATGGTCATTCCAACAGCAGTATGAGCTTTAATAATGTTTAATATTTAGTGGTCTGTCGTACAGTTATATCTCTCTGCCTCTCATCGTAGATTCCAGTAAGAATCTCATGGAGGTCGTTCCACTCTTCATCAGCATTGACCCAGAGAGGGACACACCTGAAGTCATTAAGGACTACGTTCACGGTAGGTGGTTTGTCAAATAATTTTACAGAAGAGGTTATCAGATATCCGTTTCAACCTGTTTTCTGCTGTAATAGAGACAGTTTTGTGACAATCTAACGCCTTACTTATTCGGACATTCGTATCTAAGATTTTGATTTGTTTTGTGCAGTAATATCGTAGAAAGTTAAGTTGGCATGTGAGGAAGAGGTTGAAAACAGATTTATGGTGTTAAAGGAGAGCATCCTGTCGTCGCTTCTGTTGAATCAGGATCAGATATCGGAGCATCCATACCCTGTAAGTCCCATCATCCCATTGCCTCTTATCCCTGACAGAGAGCATGAAAAAGGGACAGGAAAAAAATAGATTTTAGTGAAAGGCAGTAACCCCAGATGGGATGCATACTGCAGACTAACCACAATTTGGTTATGTTTTACTGCTACAATAACAAGTATATTCCTTCTAACAGGTTAATTCAAGGTACTATTGCAGATTCTCTCACTCTATAATAATGTGAAATAGTTGTAATTAGACTTCTGAGTTGGTACAGAAGGGGAGATGTCTGCAATGTCTGTGGTCCCTGATGCAACACACCAACAGTGGATATGTGCTAGCCTGCTAGGAGGTGTTTCATTGAAAATATAAAGTAATTGCCTCATTTTCCAAAATGTTGGCCATTTGCCAATGGTAATTGTTTGCTCTTTCATCAGATATTACCCTTTCACCTAATCACCACACTTACATCCTCACCCCATCACCAATCTCACCTCCTTACCCCATCCCATAGTCATGAAATCCAAATTTATATTTCTAAACAAAGTTGGGCTATTTTACTGTACTGTACGATTCACAATTGCTCATAACTTCCTTCTCAATCAGGACTAAGAGTAGCTCACCAGAATTAGACAACTTCAAATGTAGAAATAGTTTCCTCATCATCGTCATACATAAGTTAGGTAATTCTAAACATGTTTTATGTATTCTTTTACATTTTCATTTTCATCTTTGACTGCAGAATTTTTTGATGGATTGATAGGATTGACAGGTAATCAACAACAAGTGAACGAAGTAGCCAGGAACTTTAGGGTCTATTACAGTCAAGGACCTCGAGATGAAGATAATGATTATATTGTAAGTATTATTAGAGTAAACCTACATAACATTATACAATACATTAAACACTACATTACATTATACACTACACAACATTATACATTACATTATACACTTCACAACATTATACATTACATTATACACTTCACAACATTATACATTACATTATACACTTCACAACATTATACATTACATTATACACTTCACAACATTATACATTACATTATACACTTCACAACATTATACATTACATTATACACTTCACAACATTATACATTACATTATACACTTCACAACATTATACATTACATTATACACTTCACAACATTATACATTACATTATACACTTCACAACATTATACATTACATTATACACTTCACAACATTATACATGACATTATACACTTCACAATATTATACATTACATTATACACTTCACAACATTATACATTACATTATACACTTCACAACATTATACATGACATTATACACTTCACAATATTATACATTACATTATACACTTCACAACATTATACATTACATTATACACTTCACAACATTATACATTACACTACCCTACATTACATTATACATTACATTATACACTTCACAACATTATACATTACATTATACACTTCACAACATTATACATTACATTATACACTTCACAACATTATACATTACATTATACACTTCACAACATTATACATTACACTACCCTACATTACATTATACATTACATTATACACTACAGCTGCACGTGAATTGTAATAGTAGTATAAGAGCAAAGATTACATAATCATTCTCATGCTTGGAGCATTGTAGTACTTGCACTTAGAGCCTTGTACTCGCACTGGTATGACATATCAAGTGAACTCTACTTGTACTCCTACTCCATATATTCCAAAGTAGTATAAGAACTAATGCAAAGATTACATAATCATACTCATGCTTTGAGCATCAAAACACTCATGCTTAGAGCCTTGTACTGGTACTCATACCAAGGGAAGTTCAACTTGTTCTTGTACTCTTGCTTGTGGTACTCATTCTAAAAGTCTTCTGTATTGTACAACCTTAAAACGTAATCAAACATTATTTTGTAACTTTCACTGTAATTAACATTATAATTAATATAAATTACAGGATAATGTAGATGCATATCGCAATGTTGATTTGGTTATATTCAGTTATTTAGAATATTATATTAATTCTGCCGGTATACTTTTCCGGAGTACCAATACCAATATCCCGAGTAAGAGTATGAGTACAAAGCCATAAGAATGAGTAAGAGTACATGAGTTTTAATTTTGCTTAGTATGATAGGTTCATCGCTTTATTAATTTTGTGTAAACAGAATCACTTTGCTGTCATGATGCAGTTTTTCACCCTACGATTACATAAAAATTACACATATAATCTTTGACGATTAATATTGTCACCAGATACTTTCTGTAATGTTGTTTCCTTTTGCTTTGTCTGTTTACACCATTCCCTTAATCTGGATCATGTCACTTTGCACCCCTATGCTCCCCCTCCCCCCTACACTGGTTTCAGGATGTTTTTTTATCCCAAATGATGTAACTATAACGTTTGATCATCTTCACAAATAAGTTCTTCAACAGTTGGATGATAACAAAGAATCCATTAAACAATTCTCTTTCTTCCCATTTTCTCTCTCCATTTCTCCATAGGTTGATCACACCATCATCATGTACCTACTGAGCCCAGAAGGAGACTTTGTAGACTATTACGGACAGAACAAAACAGACGAAGAAGTAGCAGGAGGGATCGCTTCTCATATGAGGAAATACAAAAAAATTAAAGGGATATGATGCCCTCATTCATTCACGAAGAGCTTTCAAAAGAATTACGTTTTCAAAATGCAGTGTTACAAAGATATGTGGAAGGGAAATAGTGGCTGTTTGCATGTTAGTGTTGTACTCTAGTCGTTATCTCTCGTGTGAGGTACAAAATACTTTTCTCTTATAGAGAAGGAAACAAAGAGAAGAATGTCTTTTGGTCAAGATTCTCCAAGTTTTTCCGGATTAGTAGTAGCCAGATCAGGATTTTAATAACTTGCTAGGTGGGAAAGATGAAAAGATATGGATTGAATATTTCCAACTTACTGAGGGAAATTTGACAGAAAATGTTGCAGTAGAAAAACAAAAATTTGATAGACCTGTCAATAGATGGAAATGTTCACCTAGGTGTCAAAGTTCTCTCTCGTACACATCTGAACTTGACATAGTTCTCCTTTTGTAGAGAGAGTGGTGGGGCATCTTTTCAATAGAAAGATTCTGCTTTCTTACAAATGTAGTAGAGTGGCTAAGAATCCTATGCTAACCACATGAGAAAACTGCCAAAAAGTCATAGGACACGAATAATTGGTATTACTCGTACAGTTGCAAACGTTTAAATTAGGACATCTGCCTAACAAAAGTACGCTTTTATTAAGATGGGCCCTTAAAGGCAATATGAAGAGATTCAAATTATAGTGTGAACAATTCCAAAATACCCTTTCATGGCCTCTCATGGTGATATGCTCCAGTGGTACGCAAACTGTGGTGCTCAACCCAAAAGTTTGTCATGGAAATTTTTCAATGGGTCTCAGGATTTTCCCGGATTTCGGATAATGAGACCTGAAACAGTTCACAGAATTGCTGAAAGGAGTTTGATTCAGTTATTTTTTTCTAGTAACATCAATTCCATAGTTCAAGCTAGCTTTAATGGATTCTGAGCACCAATTGTAACAGGTGGGGATCTGGTGGGTTGTGGCTGTGTCCTCATGGATGATCCTGGGTTATGTTACCCCCTAAAAGTTTGCGGACTAATCTATGGTATTTTCTCAGTGTATTAAATTACCCTCCTCTAGAGAATGAGCAGAAGAATTGATGAAGCCTTGTATGAAATGTTTTATCTTCATATTTGGCTTTTTTCTGAACTTAATGATAACAATGCTTATGATGAACCACAGATCTGAGGTTTTTTCTTTGTATCAGAAAATTTAGCAATTTAAATGGCTTTATTCGACTTAGACGTTCTCACAGAGTGTGTGGATCTTCTTTTGCGTGCAAAAGCAAATACATGGATAAATACTAATTAAACAGCTGTGGACTATTTGTTACTCTTTCTGTCAGTCAAGTGACAGGTAGAATTGTACAGGTAAAACAAAGGGTTTTAGGTGAGACAAAAACTCTTTTGTATCCAGAGTACAGAAAGTAGGCTGCATTGCAAAAAATATATTGACATTCCCCTCAACCTTTCATTAAATATGCTCATCCTCAAAGCATATCTAATCCCAAAGCTGGAAATATATGTACGGCAGCCCTTAATTGCTTTAAGACCTTGGATGTAAAACAACTGCTGAGGGGGGGGATCTTATTTACTACGTATTGTGAATTTTAGGGGTGAATACAGGATTTAAACATAATAGGGTGTGCCCCTGGGTGGTAAAGTACATAGGGGGGGGGTGGGAGGTTCATTCCCTCTGGATCCACTCTGGTGATGTTTGTATTTTTCTAATTTGTATATGAGAATCCTTCATCTTATCTGTGACATCCCCGCTTGTGGGAGAATGTTCTGTAGAGATTGTACTCTGCTTGCTTCAGTCCGTTTGGCTGTCAGAGACCTGGAACAAACTGACATACCAATAGAATCATGCGCAGTATGATCTCATTCCAAGATTCATTTGACATAACATCGGCATGATCATACGGTCTCGATGCAAAGGGACTGTTGGCGTTGGGAGTGGATATGTAGGTCACGAACGCACGGCCACAGTCTCGATTCAATGGGACTGCTGGGTTTGGTAGTGGATCAGTAGGTCATGAACGCACGGCCACAGTCCCGATGTAAGGGACTTCTGGGGTTGGGAGTGGATCAGTTAAGTCATGAACGCACGGTCACAGTCTCGATGCAAGGGGGACGGTTGGGGTTGGGAGTGGATCAGTTAAGTCATGAACGCACGGTCACAGTCTCGATGCAAGGGGGACGGTTGGGGTTGGGAGTGGATCAGTTAAGTCATGAACGCACGGCTACAGTCTCGGTGCAAGGGGTCTGCTGGGGTTGAGAGTGGATCAGTTCAGCGATGATCACACGGTCACAGTCTCGGTGCAAGGGACTGGGGTTCAGAGTGGATCAGGTACATCGTTTGTGTTTCGTGCCTTAAATACATCTTGATGTACCAATAGACACGTGATATGTGACCAAGCAGGGTATTCGGCATATTTCGAGTTCAAAGAAGAGGTTTATTGTGATGGTACTTCCGTGGAGTTATCTCCCATTTACCAAATAAATTTCTTTGTTTCTTGAGATCGCCTTAAATCCTTCCGATTTTTCTCCCGGCGAGAGTTGCTTAATGAAACGCACAAGAAAATTTGACTTAGTGTCTCAATAACCACCTTTTAGAAATATTTTACCTCCACCCTCAAAACACTCAATTTTAGAATAATTTCACTATTAGGTACATCCATAGATTCGAATACTAAGTATGCAAATGATATCAGCCAACATTCGAAGATCGAAATCTCTAAAAACTTTGCGATTGACCGTGACGAAATCCCGAGTTCGTTGAAACACGGGCTTAGAACGGAATCATGTGAATAGAATCTATATAACAGACGTGTCAATCGCCTTCTTCAACAATGTTGCATGGCGCCCTCTTTTCTCCAAGTTATGACCTTGCTGAAGTGATAGAAAATATGGGATCGAGACTGGGATGAGGAGGGAGATCAAGAACCTATGGAATAATCTTTTACGTAGCATAGTTTGCAATGGATTCGAGGTTGGAACTTCAGATTACCTGTCCATTGCTCTAACCACTGAGCCATCTGACTCATTGTAAGCATTGTGGCATAAATGACTTGTCCTGTATCTCTCTTCCTAGCCTAAAGTCCGCGCGCCCGTCTTTGTTAAAGACTAATTGTTGAGGGGATGAATCGACGTAGCAAATGACCAGCATCGGCCTATAAGTTCTGTCGAACACGTCATAAAGCCATGGCGTGAGTTGTTATATGGAGGGTTCGTGCACTATTTACTCTGCTAAATTTCACTCCAAGAGTCAAAATTTGCATCAATTGTTGCCAACAATATATCAATTTACATGCGTGGACTGCGACGCCCGTTTTTACTCCAAAAATTAAACATATGCTGGCTAGCCGACTCACATGACACCAGCCGAGAATCCAATTTAAACGTTTTTTTTTTCTGGACTGATTTATGCTTGATATTTTGGTGTTTAATTTTTCATTATATGCCACTGAGAATAAAACTATTGAAAGATTCCTGTGGAAAAGCCCATTTCCTGTTAATTCAGTTGCCTTAGCTATGGTGTAGCTCATTTTGAAATTATGCAAGTAACTGTCAGTATTACCGGAAACCATAGCCTGACTGATAAGGCTGATAAGAGTGACAGCAGTGCCTCTAACAGATCACTATTTTCGCTGTCTCCTTTCCAACGTAGCCTACCTCAAAATTTCATAGTAAATTTAACAGAATACTACCTCAAATTATGTCACAATTTCCTAGATACATGCCTTCAATAAAAGGTTTAGTACCGTACTGTTATTGTAGGTAAACAGAACTGAGAAGGTTACTGCACGAATCATCAGTTGTTGTAACCGTTATTTCCGGAATTTGCAGCAATGACTATTCATATATGAATATTCATTTTTAATCTACAATAGACTTCCGGGTTGATGTGCATACGATAGTTCATGCCAACACAGCTGTGCAGTGTAATCACACACGTAGCCGGCTGTACACAATAAGTGTATTGATACTGTTTGTCAGTGACACTGCTGTCAGTGTTGAATCTGTTGTGCGAAGTCAGAATTTCACACCATTTTATATTTGACTTATCGTACAACAACAAACAAACGTCAAAGGTTAAATTTGTGTATCATAATCTGTAGAAAACGTGGGTGAAGACAGCTAGATTTGGCGTTATTCTACCTGTTTCTTTCACTCACAATGAAAGATGCCGCACGCTCAGAAACAGTTGCCTTCTCCTTCTGAAAAGGATGACCAAGTACTTGCTGAAAAGAAAGAGAAACACATCAAAAGGAGGAGTAAGATATTAAGTGACGATGAAGTACCGATAGCAACCGAGGCTCCTGTACCGGCAGCGCCGGCGACTGATTCCAGTCCATCACCTTCACCAGGAGCGAAGCCAAATCCAAGAAAAAACCAGAACAGGAATTCTTATGTGGGAACAGATGATGATGAATTTTCAGACAAGTCTGTCAAGAAAACTTGTTCCGTAAGTTATCCAACAGAAAGTAGGTCTAAGTCAGGCCTTAGGGCGTATAGTTTTGATTTACTGTAGTTTCTTGATACTCCTGGTCTAAAGTTACGTTTTAATAATTAACCTAGAGTTAGTCCTACATCATTCATACATATGTGAAATTATGTTGACATGACGGAGCCCTATTTTTAAACAACAATCACTAACGCCATAATTAGACGTAGCATACCGTGTGCTAACGTTGTAGCCTATGTTTGAAGAAATGCCAAACTTGTGGAACCTGGCCTAGGCCTAGCTTACATTAGGTTAGGGTTCTACTTCTAGGCTATCCTAGGCCTACTTCTCACTCTCATTTCATTAACACTGTTATTTCCTCTGTAGGCCTTTAGTTATCAATGGGGTTTCTATGCTATCTTCTGTTTAGCCTAGACTAAGAAACATATATGGTACAAAATTTGTACAAACAAACAGTTTGTGGCTTTCAGCATGTGGGAGTTAAGTGGGAGGATATTGGTCACTCTTTGCAGTGACATCCTTGAGAGAGAAATCTCCCACTTTCTTTGCAATGTGACTAATTGTATTTCAAGGCTAGCCTACTTCAAGGTCCAATCTTTGATAAAATATTTAAAACAATAACAGTTGAACGTTGCAAGGCCTGATTTTTTGATCCTATAGCAGGATCTGCTTCAACGGTAACCACGTTTGTAAGACGTGAAATATTGCCATTAATCTGGTCAAAACCGTCAATATCATTGAATTCAAATTTGGTGTGAACATTGAGGACCCAAACATGGCTGCAGACAAGATCCCTGACTCAATGCATCTTGTGGTATCATGCTCATTTCTCATTAATCATATCTTTATGGCGGAAAATTCTCCCATTTTCAACTTTTGTAAAACCTGAAAGTTAGACACGTAGTTTGCCTACAGGTACTTACAGTAGGTCTAACAAGTAACTTTGCTGCTGTGTACAGTACTTGACTGTCGGTTTGTATTAAAGCAAAAATTGATTACAAATTCCCACTAGTCAGCTGTTTTATTAGGAGGGTGAGAATGTGGTATTTTGAGGGAGGGGTGGGAGAGGGGGGGGGTTAGAGGGATGATTGTACTGTTTCCATTTAATGATAACACTCTTAATTGTCTCTAATAACCAGTATAACTCTGGTGATTGTGAAAAGATGCAAACATTCTCACTGAAGACATTGTCATACAGTATATGCATATGGTATGTAGCACTGCCTGACCTTCTATATGAGAATTACACATCCTAAGTTTTTCTTTACTGTATCAACACAGTAAAACTCAAATTTTTATTGTGACAACATTTTTGTCCTACTGTAAAAAGTACTAATATTTTTTATACCCATTCTGTTTTATAGTTATATAACACATACAGTACTGTAGAATATATACTATATATGTTCAAAAATGCAAATTATACAACAATTATACAAAAATAAAATACAGTCCTTAAATAGCATGTGCATTATAATTTATGATGGAGCCTTGAAGGTCAACTTCAATATTTACAGTAAGAATTAAACTGTATGCACTCTACAGACCTATAACGTACTAAGTTCTGCACTGTGTGTATAGCAATCTCCTGGTGTCATGGTTTTGGTTTCATACATATACTGTACTGCAAAGGATGAAGTTTATCCAATCACCTTAATAACCAGCCTCACAGTAATTACCAAATTTCCTTTGCAGTCTCAAAACATCAGCGATATTTACCAACTGTTTAGTGTTCAAATAAAGGTCATACAGTATTGTAATGGTGCATAGTAACAATAGTAACAAAAGGAAACTTGATGGCTCATTACAACTTCTGTTATTGTTGCATTATAAGTCTGCCCTGAAATTTAGTTTCCCTTTGCTGTATAATTTTCAGAGTATATTCTCTCTATCTTTTTCACTCCTTCTATCTGGCCCATTCATTCAAAAAGGTGCCCACCCCTGCCTTAGATGATACTGGACACTACTAGGCTAGCTATGAAGTTCATCTCATGCCAGTCCTTCTGTTTTGTTTTCCATAACATCATGAAAATGTCAGCCTTGATTATTGTTTGGTGTTTGTTAACTGATAAGATTTGGTGGAACATACCCTGCCATAGACTCGCTCTCTCCTGTTATTAAATAACTTTCTATTATTATATAGCCAGTACAGACACTAACAAAATATGTTTGGAATGCCTCCTCAGCAAAATAACTGTGCTAAAAATATAAGGCCTCTAATGGCATTCACAATTTATAATAAACCAAAATCGTTGTTTGAATGTGGTTTGAATGTTTAATACCTCCAAGGATATATTTTAATTGACCAAGTGATTTGAAGTTCAAAATTGCATCAAGTTTTATTGCTACTGTATCGATATGAATTCTTGGCTCAAGTGTAATGCACACTTTACAATATATATATGTACCATTGTGCATGTACATTAATGTATTAAATATAGGCAGGATAGCCTGTAAAGCATGTTTGAGAAAGTTTGATTACATCTTAAAAATTCCAAAATGTCAGAAAGGACTAGAATATAGTTCAGTTGAATACAGATCTAGGGAAAGGGGAATTCCAAACAGGATGTGTTAAACACACTTTAAATTACATGTAGGCTTTGCCATGTGTGTTTGTTATTTCTACAGCAAGTGTCTTTTCGGTACTTGTAAAGTTTCCATCAAACACAAGCTTAGCAGGTCAGGTAAGGGAAATTTCCCTCCATCTCCCAGTTTGGTATTGAGAATAGTAAGGATACGCTTGGGCTGCAGCATTGTGAAAATCTAGCCAGATGTTCTGCAAGTTTGGTGCGAGAATAAAGTGTTCATTAACTACATGTTTGAGAAGATAACCATTGTTGACCGATGGGCCTGTGCAGCTACTATGACTGCAGGTTTAGCCAATCTTGATCTTGAAATACAGTTTATTTTATTCTGAAAGTCTAGCCAAGATGTTCTGCTAGTTTGGTGCATGAATAAAGTGCTCATTAACTACATGTTTGAGAAGATAACCATTGTTGACCGACGGGCCTGTGCAGCTACTATGACTGCAGGTTTAGCCAATCTTGATCTTGAAATACAGTTTATTTTATTCTGAAAGTCTAGCCAAGATGTTCTGCTAGTTTGGTGCATGAATAAAGTGCTCATTAACTACATGTTTGAGAAGATAACCATTGTTGACCGATGGGCCTGTGCAGCTACTATGACTGCAGGTTTAGCCAATCTTGATCTTGAAATACAGTTTATTTTATTCTGAAAGTCTAGCCAAGATGTTCTGCTAGTTTGGTGCACGAATAAAGTGCTCATTAACTACATGTTTGAGAAGATAACCATTGTTGACCGACGGGCCTGTGCAGCTACTATGACTGCAGGTTTAGCCAATCTTGATCTTGAAACACAGTTTATTTTATTGTGAAAGTCTAGCCAAGATGTTCTGCTAGTTTGGTGCACGAATAAAGTGTTCATTAACTACATGTTTGAGAAGATAACCATTGTTGACCGACGGGCCTGTGCAGCTACTATGACTGCAGGTTTAGCCAATCTTGATCTTGAAATACAGTTTATTTTATTGTGAAAGTCTAGCCAAGATGCTCTGCAAAATGGGGCAATTTGTTATACAAAATTTGTCAAGATGTATACATGTACACTGTACAGTAGTGCTCAGCGTTAATACACCACAGAACCATAGTAAAGTTCATAGCCTCGAAACATCTATGCACAATTTTGCACAGAATTATTGCCCGCTAATGATATGTGATTGACAATGCCTACTGTTACTTATCAAGCATTCTGACAATTTTCAATTGTTTGCCAGTGTGTTTTGACAGTTTCATAAAGACTACAGTACTTATTACTCTATTAGCCTATATGGTCGATTAAACTGAGTGTTTACAATAACAGTTAACTGAACATGATTTCAAACACTTGTATAGGAAAAATAAAAAGTACAACTTCTGTGTAGAATACCAAGTGAAATATCCCAAAGGTATGTACAGTATATGAATATTAAATATGAACGAACCATTCTTCAACTTTGTAACTGTTTAGTTACAAGTCTGAAATTCTTACCCATGAATAATTCAAATTATGTAGAGTTGCTGATTGTGTTACATAGGATTTATTTTATGTAATTTGATAACACAATAAACACTTACACACTATTTTCTATTTTGTATGTCTCTATTCAATCTGCCCCAGGGAAGAATTTATCTGGTATTTCATCTCAAAATATTATGCATAATTGTCAAATTTGCTATAAAATTCCAAATATGTATAGTTTTTTTATATAATGTATACCATAATATTTTTAGAGGCAAAATTCAGGGCTTGCAAACTGGTACACAAAATATGAGCTCAAAATTATTCCCTTGTCCCCTACCTCTACCCCCGTCCCCACCTTCCCTTCAGAGAAAATATTGGATAAATAATTTGATTTTTAGGCCTATTCACAGCTTTCCTTGCTTGTATGATATGCATTATTTACATCTGCGACCATCTGTTTGAAGATGGTGTTGATGAAAGACACCTGCTAATTTATGGAACTAAATTTAAAAGCAATTAAAAGTAAACGTCAGTGTGTGGTAGTTATGCTGATGATATTTTAATTGGCTTCAGGGTCACAAAGGAATATCTCTGTCCAGCAAGGTCCTTATTAATCTCTATTAAAGTCTATACTTAAGTCTAGAAATGAAACTAAATTAGGAATCCAAAATCAACATGATATTTTGTGACTCACCCCGAAGTTATCTGTTTAGGTTCTATTAAAATCCAGTCATGGAAAGCAAAATATGAAAGATTAAAATCAAAGGGCTTTTCAAAGAGTTAAATATCTGTCAACAGGTGAGTAAAAACAAGGAATTTTAACGATGAAGAATGGTCCAGGGATGCCGTTGGATGAAAAAGATAATAATTTAGAAACTGATGAGCACATTTTGTTATGTTTCACGGAGGTAAAACAAGACCAGTGAGTCAGCCAGGAAAATTGAGATCTCAGATGAAGGTATCTGGTAGTTCATTATATTTGAGTCAGTATTTAAATATGATTTATGGCAAAAAAAAGAAGAAAAAAAAGAAGATAAAAAAGAAGTAAATTTGGTATCTTGTATGTATGTATGTATGTATGTATATGTGATCTTCCCGCAAGCAGGAACTCGCGAAAGAAGCCATGGAGGCTTATAGACTCGCAAGCTGACCGAAGCCAATCTCTCGGCACACATCCATTTACAGGTAACGTCCATGTCGGGAAGTTGTTATTGAACAACACCCTTGCCAGACGACACACATTGCTGTCGGCGGGGAATCGAACCGGGGATCTCATGACTGGGAGACGCCGGCGTAACCACTAGACTATACACTCCGCCATCTTGTAGACCATTAAAGCACGTTGCTATCTATAAGGATGGATATCAATGACATTTTGTCAGATTTGACAAATGATCCTTTAGTTGAGTGAGGGCTATCAATTAAAGTGACTGAACTATTTAGTCTAAAGACCCTTTCACACTAGGATGCAACGCAACCAAAAAGTCGCCGGCGATATTTCTGCTTTGCATTATAGGCGATTTTTTATTCATCGCTCGGCGATTTTTTGTCATGGAAGGAAATTTCCTGTATCCTGGATCAGATGATGATAAGTATATTTAAAAATAATATGTGCGATATTTGTACAACGACACTCGACATCATGTCATGAACCGTGCAAGAGGTTTTACAAACTTGTGATGATACAGATTTAGTTTACATAGGTTTGTTGTATGGAAGAGTAACATAGAAGAGATATAGATCATTGTGGGTACACCCTATGTTGAAAAAGGTCTCGGGTGAATACCACCAACTGGTATAATAACTTCGTTTGGATCAAGCGCGGAATGATATGACCCTTCAAAATTGACCTGTGAAAATGCAAGCCTTCAACAAGTGTACTAGAGGTGTACAGTATGCTCATGTATTGATATGGCCTTGAAGTTTCCGATGTAAGAAGTTACTCAGCGATTATTTTCAGGCTGCTTGCTGTTTCCTTCCAGGCATGTTTGTTTCTTCTCAGAGTCCTTGTATGATCTGCTGCCTACATCCCATATCTTTGTGGTGTTCCTGAACAAACAGTCAATATTAGATTTTCTTCGAAGCAAGACATATAGCCAACACGTGATTAGAAAGGTATTCACTTTTATCCTGCTAATCATGTGATGTTACAGAGGGCAATGATTGGTCACACAAAGAAAGGCACTCGGCGACAAGTGACAAAAGTTGACTTTTTTTTTTATCGCAATGCATGGTTTCTAGTGTGAAAGGGTCTAAGTAATAACATTATTTCAACTTTTTTACCGCGTCTAATGTGTGCACAGGACCAATTAGGTCAGTTCCTTAGTTCTGACAGAAAACTCAATGGTAAAACATAAGATATTTTGTGGCCTTAAATTACATGTTTATGATGCATTACAAATTTGTCAAAGACAAATGGCTGTGACTGTCATCCAAGGTTACTCTTTTGTATGAAGTTAAAAAGAACATGGTTTGGTCGAATTATTATCATTTATTTAAACAATGAATGGGTTTGCATTAACATTTAGACCTAGGTACACTGAGGAACTGATTAAAGTTTTAAAGGAGCATTCCAGAGTTTGAGCATTTTTCAACTAAATAATAATGTATAATAATAAATGAGACTTATATAGTGCCAAATCAGTAGACAAATAAAATACAAATCTTGAATATTTTAGTAACTATGGAAACATACCCAGCACACAAATTTTACTTTTTTACATTTGAACCATCACATATCAAGACTGATGTTAGTTTTTAATGTTTTAAAGGAGCATTCCATTTCCAGAGTTCGAGCATTTTTTCAACAAAATAATAATAATAATAATAAATGAGACATATATAGCGCCTAAAAAGTAGACAAAAGTAAAATACAAATCTTGAATAATTTAGTAACTATGGAAACATAGCCAGCACCCAAATTTTTACATTTTCATGAACTATAACATATGAAGACTAAACTTTGCTTAAAGTCATCCTTTTTAAAATTTCTTCCAAATATGGCTGGCTGAATGGTTCAAAACTCTGTATGATCACTATGAGATACAAAAGGGAACAACAGAGATAATTCAAATGATGCAACTTATTTCATTAGTAAGGCTTTCTCTTGCTTATAATACATGTAAGTGCAGAAGATGCATTCATGAAGCAACCATTAATTACACATGTGTTTGTTTCTGACTAACTGGAACCTTGCCACTAGCTGCTCTGTAATTGCACGCATCCATTTCATGCTTGGGAACTCGAAAGTATGTATACTTTCAACAAGGACTAATTCACAATGTTAATAGTGTTACACGTAAGTTACATACATTAGCACACTTACAGTGTGCTACATGACTATGCCTTACACATACCTATATCCCTGTAAGATCTACAACAGATCAATTTCAACCTTTGTTTTGACAAGTTCTGTAGTAATTAAAACACTTTGAACCACTTCCATGTCCAGGGTATGTTTGGAAAATTGCTATCCCAGGAATTCACCAGCGGGAGATTATAAAGTAACTTTGAAGTCATTGATGACAACTTGTACTTAGTTAGCACATATGTACTGAGTGTGCAGTTATTAAGATTGTAATGTGTATTGACTACATACGTAGGTAATAGTTTCCAAAACCAGGGAGCTGCTACTCCCTGCCAAAACCATGTAGTGAGTGACCATGCAGTACAAATAGAAAAAAAACATACACTGACTGAGTTTAAAGTGAGCGTTTCTTAATTATTTAAAAACCGCCAGGAATTAGGTATGGGGATGTGCATAAACAATCATTGAACCATGTAGTGTTTGATATGTGTTCCAAAATTTTGTGCAAATTATCAACAACAGTATCACTGAATTAGTTTAAAAAGTTATGGCATAAAGTTTGTCAAGTTTTATACATAGATGAATTTACTTCGCTCCTCGCTTACCTGTCTCCCCACAACTTTAGCACTCCTACCATGCCTATAATGAACTGGTAACCTTTTAACACTGTGTGCCCTTTATAGCCCACTGTCATTGCACAAACTGTACGTTATAGATGTGAGCACATCGTCAGTAACTTATACTGTAAAGATGGGACATGTATCATTATAGCAGAGTTGTCAGTCAACATTACCTTAATGGCTGGCCAGTGACAGAAGCAAAATAAGACTTTTTCTTCACAAAATAAAATTACTCAATCATTACTGTCTGTAATTCAAGGTTAATGAAGAGAGAAGTAACTTACAAGACATGCTGTTACGCTGTGGAATATCTTGCTCAGTAGTACGTGCAAGGGTGGGGTGGGTGGGGGGGGGTTTGAACTGAATTTTTAAATTTGGCTCTCCTACATCCCCCTCACCTTTGCAGTAGTGTGTTCAAGGGAGGAGGGAAGCGGGGTGGACTGGAATATTATAATTGGCTCTCATACATCTCCCTTCTCCACCTTTGAAGTAGTATATGCAAGGGAGGAGTCAAGGAGGGTGGACCGAAATGTTATAATTTGGCTCCCCTACCTCTCCCTCACCACCTTTATAAATCCTATGGATGTTACAAGTCTTGCTTGCACCTTCCTGCCAGACTCTTCACATCACAAATAATAGAATTCTAGATTATGTGAATGAAGTAGAAATATATCCCCATATTTCAATTTTTCTTTACGATTAACATTTTGGAACCTTTCGTGCTCAAGTATCTCTAATAGTCTTATCTGAGTTGTGTCCTAAAGATAAATTACGTTTTCAATTGTCGAAAAAGTTGTTAGTATCCTGAGGTCAGCTGTAAAAATATGAAAAATAGAAGTTACTTTAAAAGTAGACACAATTCCCGAATGACCATCGTGTCTAGCTTACATGACAGATCTCTGTGAAGAACAATTAACTTCGTAAGAAATATCTCCCTTCAATTTGGGAGATATCCTAGTGTATACAGTGAGTCTTATCTGGGAGCTGTCATGGTTTTAAAAATTAATCTGTGATGTCATAAAAGTAGCATGTTCATAACATATTCATAATATTTATTAATTTGCTTTCTTTGTAAAGCACCTTACCTTAAGCAGTGACTTTTGTAGACTGATTTGGCGCTATATAAGTCTCATTTATTATTATTATTATTATTATTATTAATATTATTATTATTATTATTATGATTATTATTATTTTTCTTATTTTTATTTTTATGATTATTATAATTATTATTATTATTATTATTAATAATTTACTCTCATCTTTCAGTATGTCGGCTCCTTCACGGTCGCCCACCTTTCTCCTCCGAGTCGTGCTGAGTTTGTCAGACTGCAGCTTCAGACGTTACAGGTATGGACACAAAATCTTACTAACATTATTGAAACCACACATCTATAGTGTAAATAGATATCTTATTTTGACATTTGACATGTGCATTAAACCACAAACATGCAGTGGTAAGGGTTTATCTGGAGAATTTTCAGACACATCATTGAAAGTGCAATAAATTACAGTGTACAATTAGATAACATATTGTCTTCAATCATTGATAAGTTTTGTTCTTTCTTTTTCCATGAGGTACAACACTGAGTTCACACTGCGCCATATACAGCAGTGCATAAGACCAATGACCACAACCTGTAACCGCATATGTATGTCAGTATATACACACAACCATGCATGAATTCATGAATTGACACGTGTGATAGCATATATCCTGTACTGTGGCTGTACGTACAACATGCATTACCCTGCCCAGCCATCTAACACAAGTTCCAATTCTAGATTGGATCTACAGATTTAGAAACCATGACCTGCAATATAAATCCCTTCTTTCCTGTTGCCTCTGTAATAGTACTCCTCAGTAGTAAGTGTATAGTAAAGATTTGAAAATATCACCTGGGTTTTTTTTTTGTTTTAGAGATTTCGATGATGACGGGTAGTCTGGTACTAAATTTCTTGTCTTTTGTTTTCTTTTCCTATTTTGATTATGTATGCATGATTTTAAATATGATGCAAAGATGTCACACATTGCGATTTGACCAATGTCTGCGAGAGAAGAAAATTGTACATTTGTAACATTTAACATACACGTATATAGACGGACTGACTACAAGGGAGTGGGTGAACAATAAACAGGTTGGTAATGTATAGGGTGAGTGCATGTAGCAACACTATGAAAGTATAACAGTAACTTCAATCCATGGTTACATAGGAATTTACCTTTGCTTACTTGTCTCATGTATACTTATATACACTCTGGTCCTCCTATATTTACAAAAATTGGTGAGAGCTGAGCTAGGAACTCGCACTTTAGCTCATGAATTGTTGTCATGAATTGTTTGAATAAAAGTTCTGTTTTCAAGTTCTCATTTCATAAATTATGCAATATTTATGTCATTTTCCATTTTTTTGTTCCAAACAATTTTAAAGCAATAGGTGTAGCTTTAATACACAAACACAATAAAATGGAACCCCTACCCCACCCTCCTCCCAAAAAAAAAGCATAGCAAAATGTGGACATATATTGCTCAATAGTAATATGCAGGATTTCTGAATATAGGAGATATGTCATTTCCCACAGTGATGTTAATGGTCGCTACAATGGAAGTATAGTTTATAGTGTATGTATGGTAGGTAGATCGAGTACTAGCTGTTGGCTGAGTCATACAGCTCTGTTTACTTCCCAACGGTAGTCCCCAGAAAATTTAAAACATGCAGGTATTTACTGTTGCTAAGGAAAAATTTCACGGCACTGTGTTTCGTGTGAAAAGTGCTCCTACTGTACAGATGCCCTGACCTTGGGAACTGGGATATTTCGAAAACACCAGAACAGTACCAGTGAAATTTGCTGTGCCTGAAGTACCCTCTCTCCAAAGTCATCAGTTAGGGTTGTATGCTATCCAAGTGTCATGTGACTCATGGCTTTCTCGCTGGAAAGAATAAGACCACTCAGACATCAATGGAAGTTTATTCTCTGATCATGGAGGTGTACAAGGGAATTATGTCAGATTACATTTAAAGGATCAGCATTACTTAATGGTCCTAAATTTAAAAGATGTAGTTTATCTTCCAATAGGTTCTGATTATCTCCAAGATATTACCAGAGAATGTGTGGGGGGGCAGGGGTGTGTTGGATGTGGGGAGGGGTCTTTAGTTTCAATTTCACAGTGAGGAAAGAATGAAGGGGACACCAATGAATGTGTTGTGATTTGTAATGCGATGCATACCATCTTTGAAGGAGAAGATATATAGACGCATAGTTTGAAGAAATCTAAAAATAGTTTTATGTGCATCTGTAACATCACACCTGTTCATTCCAAGTTACATTGCCTGAAGACAACCAAAGTCCTGTTTGGATGCAGGCCTGGCTGGTGACAAATAAAGGGTGGAAAAAAACCCTACTGTATGTCAAAGTGTATTTACAGTATTTTATAACTTGGTAACACCTGCTTGCAACAGGAGTCCAGCAGATGGAAATGAACACTGCATGGTATTGTACTGTAGTTGTTAGCGAAGGAGACACAAACCCAACCATCATTGTTAGTCTACTACGTCTTTATGATAATAATAATAAATTAATAACAAATTACATTTATAGAGCGCTTAATACAGCGTTTCAAAGGGCTTTACAAAGTAGGAAAGAGACAAAGGAAACCAAGGCAAAAAAGAAACTAGGAATCAAACAGAAATGTTTTAAGTTGTCTCTTGAAAATACAAAGGGAGGGAGAGTCACGAACGTGAAATGGGAGTTGGTTCCAAAGAGAAGGGGCAGCGACAGAAAAGGCACGATCGCCATAACGAGTGCGGGTGTGATAGAGATAACCGACATGAAAACCTTTCCCAAACAGATAAGAAAAAGAAGCCTGCTATTAGCTTACAGTAGTTTTGGAGATATCGCATATTTAATGTTTCTTCACACACTAGGCTGAAGACTTGCCTCAAGCCGCATGTGCTTCATTGTTTTATGTTCTTCGTTAGCAACATGTTGATTGACTTTGTAATTTGTACAGTAGGTAGATTTTGCTATGATGCTGAATCTAAAAAAAGGTTGAAGCTCTTAACATGACCTCCTACTTATGGCTTTTGGTTTCGCAAACCTATAACACCTATGGACACACCTATAACAGTTTACCTTGAATATACTGTACACTATACAGTATATGACAAGAAAAACCAAAAGGGAACTAAAAGCTTACAGATTGCAGTACTTAGCACTATAGACAACACAGAATAATCAAATGACAGCCTTCTGACATGACATCTACACTAGGATATCTCCCAAATAGAGCAAAATGTTTCTTTATATGTGAGACGTTCTGCACAAAGATCTCTGTCGTATATAAAGTATTAGCTCTGTGGACAGGCAGTATGTTCTAAACTGTTACCCATTTGTTTAGTAAGGACTTTGTTAATAAGAGTGCATATTTTGAGTGTAGACAGGTAAGAGGTCCGCTTCTATTCTTTTTTCTTTTTTTGTGGTATTTGACAAAGTTTTAGTGACTCATATCTCAATAGTATCCAATTCTCTTTATGTTTATTAAATTACAAATTATCTCACGGATAATTTACAATTAAATTGTAAAACGGTTGTGGTCAAGTGGTTAAGGCACTGGCAGTGGACTTGTGATCTAAGGATAACAGGTTCGAGCCCTGGCCAGATCATTGCGTTGTGTCCTTGGGCAAGGCACTTTATCTCCATTGCCTCTCTTTACCCAGGTGTATAAATGGGGACCTGTGAGATAAAATGCCAGATGGGCGCTGTTTAGCTGCTGCCATGTGGAGGGATTGTCTCTATGTTTGACAGGTTATCATTGACCAGGGTAATATTGTGATGTGCCTTGAGCACCGTAAATTGGTGGAGATGTCTGCACCTTATAAATCTGCAATATAATGATATTATTATAAAATTATAATTAATTAGTTGAAGTTTTTAATACTTCAAAATTTGGCTCCTTTCCAGACACCAAAGAGGTCAAGGGAAGTGTCGCTCTTCATCTCAATGTCCGGGATCAAGGTCTGCAGCCCAGAGGATGATGGGGTGAGTATTAATATATTTAATTTGCTCAATTTCAGATGCTAAAATCCCATATTCACTTCGCTCCTCGCTTACCTGTCTCCTCAAAAGTTTTGTAACATCATCAAAGTTTCATCTCCAACTTTTTTCCAACCTTTTAAGTTTCAAACTTTGACCGAAGATCTTGAGTGTTCTTAATATCTGGTTAATCCTGAGCTTCACACAGTCTGTTATGATATCCTTGGCCAGTAGGCTTACTGTTCAGACAAATGTCTTGTGAATGTGGCTTTATTTTGGAAAACGCAATCTTCACCAATTTCTTTAACATCAACCCTGTATCAATAAATAGAGTTGATAGTACTACTGTACTGTAGATCTGCTGTGTAAACTGTTGTGACCTTCAGACATGTCAATATCAAAGGCATAGATGTACATATATAAAATTAACATAAGTCCCTTACATATATACTGCCCTCTGTATTCTACTTAACAAAATGGAATTGTTTGTGAATTAGTAGACATCAGCCTTAAATCATGCTATGCTTACAGTATCTGCTTACTGACAAAGTTCTACTAAACTCTCATTTGTGTGCATCACATGCCCCATTTTATAAGCATGGTATCTTTTGAGCCCTCCTTATTATCTGAATAAAGTGTAAAATGTGGACTATAAAAAGGTGAAATCAACGAGAGGTTCGAATCGATGATAATACAGTTGCAAATGGAATTGAAAATCTTCAGAATATTACATTTTGAAGGTAGATAAAAGTGGGTGGCAACCTCAAAGCTATAGTAGTTGGTGACACTAAAGTGGGTAACACTAAAGTGGGTCAAAGGGGGAATCTGCCTCTAAAAATCCTAAAAATACTTGAAAGCTAATTGGACTAAAGTACATAAGTTGAGAGGAGACATGTAAGCCTTATCATTGATAAATACACTGTCAAAGAGACAAGCTTTCTGGTTTTCTTTCGTAGTGTGCACATTTCAGATCTCCACCATAGGGTTGACCTCGCTGTTATACATTTAATAGCACCTGTCGGATGTCAAAGGCGCGCATGCCAACAATTAGGAAGTTGTTGCATATTGTCGTCGACACGGGTGGATGTTCGTCTAATTACATTTGAACAGCCAGGTTGTAAAAACGAGACTCGACATTTCGCCTTTTGACAGTAGAATAGGAGGACAGGAAGGTCCATTAGAGTGTAGACATACAGGTTTACATGCACCAACAGGAAGTCATATTTTGCAAAACAGGATGGAAAATCAGAAATGGGTAGAGATCCTAGTGAAATGCATGTTTACACAGGAGACAAAGTATAAAGAGGTTACAATAGATATTAAACAACAGGATGAACCAGGCCTGTTGTAAATTTAATTATAGGCGCATGGATGGATATTTTGACCAACAAAGTAAAGCAGAGTACAGTATATATTGATAACAACAGGATATAGGTCTAGATATGTTGACAAAGAAATTAGGCGAACAAAGAAATTGATCTCTCCCGTATCTTGGCAAAGAAAATACAAAGGAAATGTCTTCGTTAAAACCAGAAGCAGGGTTCATCATTTGTGATGACTTATGTTTTGATTATCCACAGTAGCATTTTACTTTAGTTCAGAAATTTTTCCAAGCCTGAATTTTTCCGGAAATTTCATGATTCCATTTATTTCTCAGCTGATCATCGCCCAGACACTAATTGTAAATTGTTCATCCATTAATTAATAAATTAATCATAATTGCTTATAATAAATATTTTAGTGTAATTACTTATACAGTGATCGTTCTTGCAATTGGTATTGTACTCTACAAGTCAAATTAATGCATGATATAATTTATCAGTTTTGAAAGATAGCATCAAAAATGTTTTTTTTTGTGTTCAATATTGATTCAAAGAGCTGGTTAAAGAGAATTTCCAAAAAATAGATTTGTAAATTGGGAATGTAAACCCGACTTTCCCTCAAAAGAAAGCAAAACAACAGCTGGCTTAATATGTTATGCTGTATTTAAATTGTGTTGTTTTAAGCAGAGCTCTGTTAAAGTTGAGTTTGATCAATTCGAAAATTTCCATGTAACAGGGTCTTTAATAGCTTGACAACTCAAAGTTCCATTCAAATGGTGAAGTTAAATGTGGAATTAAATTGAAAATTTGCAACTAAGGTCCTTTGAACATATGATTTAAAATTCTGTATGCAAAGTGTGCGAGTAACAAAATGTCGAGGATGTAACGGTATTCATCATATTCTAGCTGGAGTAAACTCATTCGGTGTAAAAAGGTTGATCAAAAAAGATTGATCAATGAATCGTACTTTGTGAAATAACTAGCAAGTTTTGTAAAACTACTAACCATAATGCATTTAATCAAAATTCAAGCAAATGTAGAAGATGTTTAATTGCTGGCTGTTATTATAAACCATCAGGTGTAACCTCTCTGCCATAATATTTTGTCTACACCAACAAAGTGTTGCCCATGATGCAAGTACAGTAGGTGATAATGTCAATACCACTAAACATTGGTCTGACCCCCCCCCCTATCCTAGACCCCACCTCATCTCCCCCTCCACCCTATACCCAATCTTGTATGATGATCTGTTTCGAGGCCCCTTGCACAGCGAATTCAATCGTGATACTGTAAGTCAGTTTATACTCAAAGATTGAAATGCACTTTTCTGAAAGGGTTACATTGTCAGTTATTCATAGCTGCATAAATAGAACAAGTTCTGTATCTCATGGGAGGAAGCTGTCTCAGTTTTTCCAGAGCATGCAGACAGCCCTCAGCCCCTCAAGAGTCAAAGACCTTTTTGTTGTATCAGCAGATTGATACCGTGTTTACAGTTTGTATAACACGGCTTGAAATACTTTTTCCTATCTCATACATAATGTAAAATAGTTACCAGCATTAATTACATTTCTACTTTGCCCTCAAGGTAAAAATAACTTTGGACACAAGCTTTGGACTGTAAAAGAAAATAGTATATAGCTGGGTGTTATAAGCTAAAGTAGATCACTATGCATAGATGTGGTGGTAGGGGTTTATAATCCAAGATGGAGTGGGAGTGAAATAGAAACCAGGGGGGTTAAAAGATCATTGGAAGGAGCCACTACAAAAGGAATTGTGTTTCAGATTCTTGGAACTGAAATCCCTAACAGCTACACAAACACAGACAAACACACATACAGTATATAATACTTTGTATTATATATCCAGACAGGGTGACAATGCACTAACTATATAGTACAGTTAACCTGCCTTTGGACTCTCTCAAATATCGAGACACAATTATTTAGAGGGAACTGAAGTATGCACAGACTTATTCCAATTTTCCCTTTCCACACTCTACAACCACCTTTGCTACAGGTCCCTGTTTTCTTTCTATTTGTTGAAGAATTATAAAACACATTAATTAATTACATTTTAGCTTATAATAAAGGGGAAAAAATGCATTGGAAACTAAAGAAATTTATTTTCAAAGTATTTTTCATTCGAGACGTCGGCTCTCATTTGAGACACGTCGGCTCTCATTCGAGACATCGGCTCGCATTCGAGACATCGGCTCTCATTTGAGACATCGCATTGTCTGAGACCACTTAAATCATGTTAATCTGAGACTGAAAAATGTATTGAGACCGCTCAAGACCGAGTCCGGTCAGAAGACCGGACAGAACTGTAGGTCTCAAGTCCTGTCTCAAGTTCTGCGATCCTAGAGACATGTCCGCTTGTTTGGGTCACAGCTATGGTCTGCAGGGTCAAGAGGGCATCCTGTTTGAAGAAGTGTTTCTGCACAAGGGGATATATATTGCAATGCCTTTTTTTGACCTAATCAAAATGCTGCAGTAACTTGTAAATTGATTTTACTTTATCCCTTCAAGAACTCCTGGTGGGTTTCTGCTATGAAGAGGGTTGCCTCAGAGGCAGATTAATTTACACCCGCTGTGCGGAATTTTGTAAATTTCACCAGTTTTTGCATAATTTCTGCAAATTTCTGTTAAAAATATAAATTCTGTGCAGAAATATTATGGATTCATATGTACCACATGGAGTTTTGTAAAAGTTATGGTGGTGTAAAAGTTTTATATAAAACGATCCCACTTGAGCAGTTGTCCGTTTGCATATCAGGGTCAAATTATTGGTACAGTACAGTACAGTATGGGTTCTTGGGCTGATAACCAAAAATATATTGTGGACTGCCATGGTTTCTGAACGGACTGGAAAGTTGCATATAATCAAAGTTGTAATGTGAATGAACAATGACCAAATTCACTCAAAAAGGTCACATATTCATGGGCGCCTCAGCAAGCCATCGAAGGAATTAGGAATGAGATATATACATATCTGTGAATATCTCTGTGGGTAAACCCTTTGTGACCGTGTGATATTAGTACAGTAATGAATCTTTGTGGTTCTAACCTTTATATAGTGTGATATGAATATTCATGAATATATGTAAATATCCTTATGGTTTCAACCACGGAACTGGATTTCACATCATCCCTGCCATGAAAATGGAGACACCCTGCAAAGACCATCATATTACAGTATGATCAAGGTCATGGACACTATTAAATAATAACTATGAGTATTGGCAAGCTAATTAATAAAACTGAATTATGACTTATTATAGCCCAAGTCTGGTCTAGAAAGCAATATAAAAACCTTCGCTGTGAAGCTGCCAGGCATTTAAAACATATCAACTCTGCAGGTCGTTGTAACCTCAGTAAAAGCTTGCCTGCAATAGACATTAAAGTTTCTTAGCTCAGGAAATGGAGAAATATGAGTTCAACAGAGGATGTTGTCTTTGTCACCATGTACATTGATTGCTCTCGTGGGAATTTCATTGGAATAGGAAAATATTAGAAATCAAGTTCATACATAACTATGTAAATTTAACTTCAAAATAAAATAAAACTGTGCAAACTGCTTATCCACTAGAGAGCCTGTATAGGAGAAAGTGTAAAAGTAAGTTGGCCTGACTTTTCGATCCTAGCAGGATCTTCTTCAAAGGCGAAATGACAAGTAACAGTAACAGAAGGGACAAAAACACGCACAGAATACAGACAGGTTAATGAGCATGGTGAACACAAAGAGACAGATGTAAGGGGATTAGTAAATTTAACTTGTAGAAAATTTGTAAAAAATTTCAGAGAATTTGAGTGTAACACAATATTATATCAATTGTTCATTACCATGTGTTGTCTTTTTGTGTTTTTTCCCCTAAATACCAACAAGGATGTAAATAAATTTATGCATATGCATATGAGAATGATTGAATCGATCAAATCATGTGGAATTCATTTGAATATTTAAGTGAACAGCAAGCCACGAATCAAAGAGGGAATATATATAAATTTTCTAATTAAAATTTTAGAGGCTACCAGAGTATTAATTCAAAGTTGATTTTACAAGTCACTGTAGCCTGTCTACTGTACTTGTTCGATTTCAAACTGCTCATTGTAAAATTGAAAGAATTAGAATTTATGGAGAAAAATCTTTAAATTATACCAATATCAATATCAGGATACTGCATGTTGTTGATCTACATACTGTCTGCAGTGACCTATAAACTAGAGCTAATAAAAAATATTAAAGTTAAGTGACAGTTTTGGAAACTAAGCAGTTTATCGTATAAAGGGAAAAAAAATATTGTTGACACCTGACAAAGAAAAGGACCAATTGATTGTCCCTATTCCGAGCATGCTTGCCATACAAAGTTCAGGTACAGCTTGCTTTGCAGCACCTTTTGTGTCCCAAACCTTGAAAAGCATGTTTACACTGCGATCTAGCTGTGTTTTTTGGTGATATTAGTTAACGTCAGTTGCACAGTACTCACAGCGTATATACAAAGTTACCAAAGAGGAAGTATCGGACGTAAGGACTTAAAAAACTTTGCAAAAGGAATTTACTAAGTCGTCTACATATTTCACATGCACAATTTGAAGGCTCCATAAGTCAATCAGCCAGTGCTTGGTCGTGTGGACGTAATCTCAAGTCGAATATATAGTTTGAACTGGAAACTGAACAAATTTTTAATATCCTGCGCAACGTATATATATTCAAAGAACTCCGTGCATGTAGTTCATGATGTTATGCTTTGGTAAGTTTTTCCTTCAAATCACGCGTCTTTTATTGTGAAGGCCATGCTTACATGCCTACAAGTAGTACATGGTGTATTCATTGCATTATGACAGCTTTCAAAACTAGAAGGCTTGGTTGATGAAAGGGGGGTTCATGGTCGATCTCTCGTTTAATTGTGTTTTTATGTAAAAAAATGTAGGGACTTAACCATTGTACAGTGATACTCTCACACATATTGCATGAGTATGCATCATGTACTGTAGATGATTGAATTGTTAAAAATAAGAACGCATGGAATTGTTAAAATAGTAAAATGTCACCTGTTAATAGCTCTAGCTTAATCACAGAATGAAAATAAGTCTGCCTTGAATCTTGTATGCAATGTACTATAAAGCAATAAAGTGCTACTGTATAAGCCTGTTTATCTTCTTTCTGTAGGCCTACATAACATATCCTCTAGGAACTACAATGTACGTAGGCTTATTAAAAAAAATATATAAAAAAATTAATAAAAAAAAATATTTATTTTGTTTTTATCAAAACTGAACAGATAATCTTTGACAGGTTTTAAATCTCTATTCTGCTATATGACTTCTCTCCTACGGTGCCACTAATGTGAAAGTTACACTAATAGCAGTGTTCTCAAATACATTTGTATGGTGTAAACATGGTGCAATAATGGTGCAAATAAAAGTGACTGCTTTAAATTTGAAATATCAAACATTTCAGAAAAGGTATCTAACAAAACTCTGATGTATATCAATTATCAAAAGGCCCATATACTGAAATGTTTCAAGTCAGAGATGCATTGACCTTTTGGTCTTCACTGGCGAACTGAGTTCAGTCCATAATACGAGTAAGATTTTTTATTTGTAAAAGAAACATTATGTAAAATGCATGAGGAAGCCATGTATGATATATTACCTTTAGTAATAATTACTGTATTAGAATCATTGTCATGAAATTAACTGTCAGAATTAGGCTTAGAAGTACAGATCTGGTCACCAGATAGTCGTACCACTCAGTGCAGTGTTGTCTACATACATGTATCTGAAAGTGTATGGCATAAGAATTGTTTTGAATGAGTAAAGCAAAAAAAAGTCTGAAAGTCTGGTATAAATATACTACATAGCATAAAAACATGAAAAGTCTCTGTTTATTAGTGTAAAGAATAATTTTTATTTGATTAAATTTTAAATTTTATTGTACAATGAAAAAAATTCAACAAAGACATTTTCCAGCAGGGAGTCTCATTCTGAATTTATGCAGATAGGTTATCAGTACATGGCTCAAGATATGCTAGAAAGAACCAAATAAAGGTCACCCAAAGCTGAGACATCACACTTTTTTCATTTGGCACCCTCTAAACATCTTCCCACACTTTCCCATACCAAGGCAATTAAATACCTGTCGTACAAAAGTCTTTGCACATGTGTTGTGTTCTTTTGAAAACTTTGAGAAATTTAAAACTTTCTTAAATTTGAGGACAATGATGTCAATTAACGTTTAATTAACTTTCAATTGAAGGGATTTTCATGCATGCAGTTCTCGTTAACATGTACTGTTGAACTGAGCAGCCAGATTTAATATCTATAAACAGCCATGATTTGGTATGACCTTGCCAGGTAATTGATTTATTTACAGAGACTAAAGTCACACTTGAAAGCTTTGACTCAAAACTTCAGACAATATGGTGGGTGGACGTGAAGTACGTGTCTGTGAAGTGTTGTTAGAATACACACACATGGAGGGTAGAGACCCAGTGTATGCAGGGCCTGTGCAATCTGAGGGGTTCTGTTTAATAGGGCATTGATTTCCAATGACTTTGCAATTTACTGTTTTTTCCCCATGGAATCCAACTAGGGAGCTGCGTAGCTTTTTCAGATCCAAGTAAACTAACAATATAGTTAATAGTTCTCTTTTTTTACCTGGAAGGGGAAATATTTGTGACGGTATACCGAGAAATTGTACAGAGAGTTCTGTGTTGAATTCCTTCCCTTCTGTTCGTAAAGTGTAATTCTTTACATATTATTTGAAGGATAGTAGAGTAAGGTTCATTTAAATTCTCCTCAGGTGGTTGTAGGTATTTTCCCAGACCGTGCGGGATAAATTTATGTACATGCAGATGGGTATTGATTAAGTAAATTATTTAACGTCAGGTCCATAGTTGATGCAAGAAATTCTGAGAGGTGGAGGGGGTCTGGTGGGGGTTGTGACACTTCTTGGAAGACCATGTGTCCTGGGAAGTCACTAGTCCCTAGATATCACTGCCCACCGATCTTCCTTCCAAATCTACCAATCTACCAAAGGATTAAATCAGCCATAGATCATCTTTACTATATCTGTATTTGCAAATAGCCCCCAATCCTCCTTCCTCCCCCCCCCCCCCCCAAGAAAACAAAAAATTGCTTAATTGTCCATATTTATGTCAATAACATCAGGCTGCAGTGATTACCTCCAGAGATATGTTATAATGTTGAATTTACTTCGCTCCTCGCTTACCTGTCTCCCCACAACCTTAGCACTATCATTCTACCTAGAGCGAACTGGTAACCTAACATCATTGTGCGCCCTCTATGACCGGCCCCTCTGGTCAAAGCCCTTCCTTCTCATTCTACTAGCCAAAGTGCCTTGACGTCCATTTTGTATGTGGAATTTTTTTTCCTATCTTCAATTCGTATCGGGATCAGCATGTTTTCTGAGAACATAACAACCATGATGCATTTCTTCTAGCCCTGAAATGCAGTCCCTTCTTTGTAACTTTATCGACACTAAGGCCTGTAATGGCTTTTACTAGAAACGTATCAGATATTTTTTTTTATCATAATCAGTTTTTTTCTTCAAGTTGTTTTCATATTTTTTTCTCCTTTGACAGGTCGTGTTGATGGCCCATGCCCTCAAGCGGATCTCCTACGCCACTTGTGATCCCGATTTCAAACAGTTTGCATTTCTTGCCAGGAACCCAAAGGGACCAGTCGGCATTCAGTATTGCCACGTTTTCATCACGTCAGAGAAGTATGAGGTAAACATTTGTAAAATTATGGGTCAAAAGCACAAAAGTTGACATAATTTTCTGACTCTAGAGCTGAAAGAACTAACAGGGACTAATTTATCCGGTATCTCATCTCAAAACGCTATGCTAAATATTCAATTTGCTGCTATACAAGTGTTAAGATGTATAGCAGTTTTCTACACAGGAACTATATAGTATTCAATGAGAGAACAAATATCAGAGCCTTTGAAAATGATACCTGAAATTTGAAAGCTTTATTATTTCCTGACTACTGCACTCCTCATCTTTACAGTATGGTGACTACAGTATTGACAGGATATATGCAGGGCAAATGTTTAATGGTAGTCCGGTCGATCGAGACTACCAAATTTCATGTTTGGACAACCAACAGTTGGTGTTCTACTCACCAACCTACACATCTCTCCTACAGTGTACATACTGGTGTTATATTCACCAAACCTACACATCTCTCCTACAGTGTACATATTGGTGTTCTGTTCACCAAACATA
Source organism: Apostichopus japonicus (assembly GCF_037975245.1). Lineage (NCBI taxonomy): Eukaryota > Metazoa > Echinodermata > Holothuroidea > Aspidochirotida > Stichopodidae > Apostichopus > Apostichopus japonicus. The sequence continues at coordinate 24,895,650 of NC_092571.1, forward strand.
CTGTACACATCTCTCCTACAGTGTACATTTAGTGTTCTATTCACCAAACCTACACATCTCTCCTACAGTGTACATATTGGTGTTCTATTCACCAAACCTACACATCTCTCCTACAGTATACATTTTGAATTGGTCATTGTTATTTTGCCCTGATATAGTACTCAGAACATTAAAATATGCTGGCACACTGCATCCCGGGCCACTTCATATGATTGAGGTAGTTGTAAGTAATTTTACACATCTTTATAAATCCATCTTGGATAAAAGTTCAAGTGTATCAAAATGGCTTTATTCACATTGCAATAGGATAAAGTATTTTGTGGCTATAGTAAGATATTAGTGAAGAAGAAGTCACTCCAGTTCATCCATTCTGCATTTAATATTTTCCACTAAATTTTGGGTTATCAATCAATCTTTCGTACAATTAAAATACATCCTGGCAATCTGCATGCTAATGAGCCTGCCTGTAATTATGTCAGCCCGAGCTAGCTAGTTGATGCACGCACACTACAGTACCTCTTGTCTTGTGTAAGCTGCCGGGATCTAGCAGACTGGATGGTCAGGTTATTGCCGACATGTCATGTGTGACCATCTAGTAGTTTTTTTTTTCATGATGGCTGTCTGTATTTACTTCACACCTCTCTTACCTGTCTCCATACTACATATGTACTCAAATCAACCTATGCCTTCCAAAATTTAGTATTACTGTACATTTTAGCATTTTTTGAAGGCTGCCCGTACTCTGTTTCAAGTTCTAATCAAAAGATCCATGACCTTCCCTGACATTTCTATTTCTGATGTCATAGATTGTCTACATAATATATTTATTTATCCCCACCCCCCAAGTACTATACTGGAAGATTTCAGCACTGGTGTGACCGTTTGGGGATAGGTAATAATACTTGACAGAACTTTGTTTAACATTTCGGCTAGGTCATTCTATAAATAAATATGTAAAAATACCGGACTGCTGTATTACGTAGAACAGTGGTAAGAGAAACACACTGCATTTCATCCACTAACTGAAGAATATCTTAAAACTGTCATTAATTGCTGGTGTCTCCATTGGTTACCGAAGTTTACCCATAAAGGGAGCTCCCGTTGTCCTTTGGGAATATTGGCATTTTGTACATGTGTCATTTTTAATATGCATTTCAAGTCAACGGCTTTATCTTTTCATAGTTGATATGTACCACGTTTCTTCTGTTAAGTATTTATTCTCACACACACGAACACACACATTCGCAAACCCAAACACACAGAGAGATACATACCTGAGACGGAGCTGACAGTGTATTTATATAGTTCATATCCTACTGATGATGATGATGATGTACAGTATATATGTATAGCAATGGTACATGTCACACTGACTGTAAACTGCCATCAACCCTGAAATATTCCATCTGTACATTGCCTGTATAATTAACTTAATTGTTGCCTTATCAACAGTAAAATATGATCAGATTTCTTTAATATTCACTGCGGGGGGGGGGGGGGGGGTCGGCTGATAGTGAGTGCGGGTGATGTAATGTCAGAGACCAACAGCTGACTGTCGATATATATCAAAAATAAATCATGCATGACATTTACTCAACCGTGTAAAACAGAGTGTATTCATTCTCTGCTTTATGTTCCATATATTCATTGGATCGTTCTAACATTACAATGAGATTCCAAAACAATTTTCTTTGTGCAAAGTTGCAGTTGATAGTTTACCAAATTGTGCAGTTAATTATATCGCCGAATTATGTCAGATTTTCATTGTCTGTTTCCTGATGGTTAATAATTCATTGCACATTGTAAATGACCTTTGAAGGTCATCAACTTTGTTCCCTAAGATATGCTAGACTGTCAGATAATGGTCACCCATGTCGGTAAACTTGTTATTGCGACATTGAAAATCATCTTAATTCAGAAAGACGAGACCATAGTTCTTTAACCGGGTTTCTATTTCGTGTAATAAATGTTTTGGGGATACAAACAATCTCTATTGATTTGTTATTTTTGGGGCTATACACCAGCGAGTGACCCTCAGCAGTTGTTAAGTCATACTTCCCTACACGTTGATCATTGTTGCACAATGTCGACATACCTCTGAGGATGTATTTTTCGGGACACAAGGATATCTCTTTATTTCGGCATTCAGAAAGCACGGTAGGAATCGACCGTGAATAACAACAACTTGCAGGGGTTTTATATGTGTGCCATTGGCGAGCCATGGGACGCAGAAGTTAATTTATCTTCTGAATCACAGCTTGGCATTGAAACTAGAGATGATATCCCTGTCATGCATTGAGACCACATACGGCTGGGATGAACTATGCAGGGCTGCTGTCTTGTTGAACTTTCCCATGAGAGCACAAAACAATTCACCAGGGGGTGGAGGCTCAGTTGATACATACAAATATTGACTCGTTTTCCAAGCGACCTTTGACCTAGGATGAGAATTCGTTTTGAGGAGACAAAAGCACACTTTGTTTCTCTATGCTAGGGCAATAACGCATATATACAAAAGGGATGGATGTAGGGATTGGTAGAGGGAGTGGCAGGGGAGGGGAGGGGATAGGAGAGGGCTTAGTAGGGGAGAGGAAGGGGTGATATGATACACACGTACACTATGATATCTTCAAGGTTGTAAATTGACATTGTGAAGCATGACATGTGGTGAAGAGGGGAGAGGGGAAGGAAGGGAAGTGTATATCTGAGGAAAGCTATGTATTTGCACTATAGGATCTGTATGGCTGTGAATGTGTTATCCTGTAGTAAAGTCATATTATGGTGAGGATGTGGGGGGGGGAGGGGAGGTGGACTACCATATAGCCAGTAGCACTTTAAATGCATGGACATGCCAGCAGTTTTGTTTGTTTACAAAGAATTGTGAAAATGATGCTGGTTGTTTTGGTTAACTATGATTAAATTGTCATTCACAAAAGTTTCAAATATTCTGTTGTAACAAGGTCAGAAACAAAAAGGGAATTTTTTTCCTCAAAGTTTTGTTTGTTTGTACTGGTCATGTATACCACAGTGAGTACAGCTGCAACTATTTGGTTATTTGGGGAAGACATTTCATCAAGCCTCCATAACCAATTGACATCTGGCACTAGTATGCAAATTCTTGTTCTTAGTTTTAAGTAAAACTGGCAGAAAGGTGATCAATTTTGTCAGACTTTACAATTTAAGCTTAAATAATTTTGATTTTAACCAAGAACAAAGACAAAAACAGTTACGTCACGCTATCATGTAGAACATAGGTGAATGTAGGTGCAATCACTTTGCATATTTCAAGAAGCTCCTGTGCTAGATAGGGAATATCAGGCCCTCTGACTTTTGTATATATATTTATGTACACAGGCTTTTCACAGCAGATATGCACTCTGTTTTGACAATTTCTTCCCCTCATATTTTTTAATGATATTCTTTTTTTTAAATTTCTGATGTGGTGTCCGTCGTTCCTCTCCACAGGTAGAAGAAATCAATGCCATTGTCAGCAAAGCCTTCAAAGTTGCTTACGCCAGCATCCGCAGTAAGAGACAGTTTGTTCGATTGGTCAACGAGCTGAACAAGGAACAGGAAGAATACCAAACACAAGTCCAGAAATACATCGAAGCGAAGGAAGACCAGAGGGTGAACCCAGAAGAATTATCCGAGAAACTACCGTTAATCTCTCCCGATAGAGTTCGAGGCGTCGGCGTCGGCCAGAGCCGAGTCTGGGTAAGAAAGTCGGTCCATCTACGGACATTAATTACTTACTCTCTACAGACTAAGCTTGCTAGCCGTACGCTCTCTCTTCAAGGTGATGATGTACGTAAAACTTGTGTGCTGCGTTCTGTGTCTAGATCTGGTTTCTAGGGCCATCTCGGTAACTTCTAGGCAGCTACTTTAATCTTTGTTAACACATTGATGCACCTTGAACAAGGAAGTCTTAGCTAGCATTAATTCAGACAGTTGGAGCCGATGATGAAGACACGTTGCATCTCATTTGCCACCTCGGTGGTTGAGTAAAATAACACAGATTAAAAAAATTGTTCATCCCTAACGTCAGTGTCACTATTTAAGCAGATGTTCGTCTCGTCGTACGATGTCATTATCTCTGTTTTGTTTCATTTTTGCAGAAAACTGACAGATTAGTAAGTACAGTTATAAATTAAGGGAGGCTTCATCCCTTGAAATGAACATCTGCCAACTTTTGTCTCCTTTCATGTGCACATTCTGAAAAGCATTAAGAGCAGCATTTCTTGTTTTTATTCCACTTCAAGTATCGCTTACACAACATTGACAGTGTCAAACAATCTCATTTCAGATTTATTTCGCTCCTCGCTTACCTGTCTCCCCACAACCTTAGCACTCTCATTCTACCATGTCTAGAATAAGGAACTGGTAACCTTTTGACGCTGCACCCTCTATGACAATGCCCTTTCCTTCTCATTCTACCACCCAAAGTGTCTACATTGTTCATTTTTAGTGGATGTATTATCTACTTAATTCGATCGGAATGGTGTCCTAGAATCCGTGTTTGGTATTTACTGGAAGAAGAAATACTTTGACTCTTTGTGTCCAGCCCAATAAGTAGTATCGAATGATAGTGTTCATAGTATCAGCAAAAATAGTACCAGAAAAAAGTGCAAGTTTTTTTTCTTAAAGCAGCATTCATGATTATTTTCCTTTGTTAAACGCTTAAAATAAAACTGTTAGCAAACTGCATATCCACAAAAGAGCCTGTGTAAGAAACTTTTTGTATTAGGCTCGTGATTCCACCACACTTGAAATTTTCAGATGACAAGCTTAAATCAGTTCTTTTTTCTTCTCGGTGTTTGTTTGCTTTGTTTCCATTTTCCTTTGCGCTTACAAATTTTTGTATCAGGTGCTAGATAAATATTATTTATAACATTATTATGATTATGGTTGAATTCAGCTTAAAAATTTGCACTAGGGAAGCTCACATGTTCTATCACAGTATCAAGTATTAGATCATATGCTAAGCTCCTTTAAGCAACTTTTGGGGTTTCATTCAACTTCAAGAATCATACTTAATGGCTTACACAATATTTACAGTATCAAGCAAGATCATTTTTCTAATCTTATTTTAATGCAGCATTTTTGTATTCATTCAATTTCTAATAAAATATTTGTTTAGAAAGCAAGGCTTCAATATCATCGAATTTTGGTTACCCCCATTGATGAAATATCTGGCAATAATCTGGGAAAAAAGCTCGGTCATTAAACGATTTCCTCAATTTTTTCACAAGCAAAAACTTTTAATTTCTTAGTTGCAGAAGTGATGTCATCATTCTGTGCGGCTTCCTTACAAACGCTTGAAGAATGACCATCATATCAAAGTAATATTGGGATATAAATACTCCCTAATATTAAAATTAAAAGATATAGCTAAAACCTTTCCCATAACTGAAACATTTCTACAGTAGCAGTAGGAAAGGTCAGAAAAATACTTTTCTTTTTTAAATTTAATTTTTTTTTTATGCTAAACAGTATTTAAATCATTTACCACAGAATTACAAATCAGATGCCAACTAACTCTGGTTTGTTCTCCTGAGGTAACTGGTTTGAATCCTGTTTAATCCCAAACTTTCGTTATCACATAATTTTGTTATAAATTTCCAAGTCATCTTTCCATTGGTTATTTAACTTTTCTTCTTTTTTTCTTGGCAACATTGACAATTTCTTTAAAGATATCTTAAGAAAGGAAAAAAAAAAATCAAGAAAATGTATAAATTTTACACTGCTGATAATAACAAACTTTGAATGAAAAGGATTCAATCTGATGTCTTGGAAAGCAGAAATCTTATCCTAAATAATGTGTCAATAAGTTCTGTCATCAAAGAGAGGCTTTTTTAATGCAATAGGTTCTATTATGTGAGTCATAAGCTTTCCATATGGCAAAATAGTTTGTGTTCTCGATAATAATAATAATAATAAACCTCTAAGTAGGCTCATGAAATTATTTTGGCTCTGCTAATCGGATTGGGAGAGTGGAAAACCTATCAATCAACTATTTTGTCCTGGGAATTAAAACCAGGTCTTGTAAAGAATTAGTACATTTTGTTGTCAACCACAGATCTGGGTTGAGCTGCATGGAAGGTTCAGGATCTAAGCTCTTGCAGGTCGTCTCTGACGTAAAGTTGTAATCTCCGTTAACAATCCAGGATATTGGCTGTGAGAACATTTTATCTAGCATGTATTGCTGTCGAGAGAGGATGCATCGTAGGTCAACGACCAAATTTGTTTATGAACACGTTCTCTTCTCTTAGTGCTTGTAATGACTGGCTGTAATTGAAACATAATCTAATTATACTTTGAGCAAATAATTTGTTAGAGTATCTAGATAACTTTAGGCATATACACTAGAGCAGAGCAATATAGTGTTATGGGAAACACACCCTAGTGGTGTTAAGATGAAATGGCTTAAGTAGTGTGTTAATTGAGTGTCATGAATTGTTAGTTTCCTGTACAGTATCACATTATTTTTGTAGGTAGATTGATGGGCTTTCAGCTTTGTGTTTGTGTGTGTGTGTGCATAGTATGACCTAGCTCAATATAGCTTATAACCCACTGTAAATTACAGCACGTATATACCGTAATCCTTGAGAGGTCAAGGTTGAAAATATCAATGACAGTCATTGTCATTTCTGTCATTGTCAAATGTAAATTGCTGTGTGCACAGAGTGTTAAACCTTTTGTGATGCTTTACCAAACTTTAGAGAGAAAAAAAGGTCTCAAATGTTTCAACTGTGGAGCTAACAAAAGCACAATTGAAGAGATAGTGACACAAAACATGTACCAGCTGGTACCTGTGCCCTCTGATTGAATTTTTTACTTGTTGGTAGACGCTAGTGGTATATCAATAATTACAGCGTCACATTATGGTGCCTTCAAACAGGACTTTAGTCTGGTGTTTTGAGGAAGGGGGCAGTGTGAATAGCCTATTACATTGCAGGGATGGAAGAAGGAGAGATAGAGAGGGAGAGGAAGGTGTGGGGGAGGGGGGGTTGTAGCAGATATAAGTTCTAATTTTTAAAGGGTGGTCATAAGCAGCATCTTTATCAGCTATTGTGGCACAGAATTATCTCCGAGGGTTTATTCTCACCTAGGGAAGGTTGGCGTAAGAGTCAACCTAGCGGTCAGCATTATTTTGGTAACTACAGTATGGAGCACAGTGGAGATAGTAACATGTAGCATGCCAGAACTGTTACCATGGCATTGTCTGTGATGTAAATGCAATTTGTGGTTTTGAAACCAAATTCAAGGACAAAGATCAGATTATAATTTGACAGATTTGTGATGTTGGAGTGGGGGTTGACATGGGGGGTGGTGGGGGGGGAAAGACACCAAGATTAATATTGAAACTGAGTCGAAAGGATCATTGTGCTTTGATAGGAAAGACAGCATTATTTACATAAATTATACCCAAACTGGTGAAGATGACGAAAGTTATTGACAAAATGAAAGAAAAATGCAAGCTCAAAAGATTTGATTGATAAAGCTAAGTAAATATTATGAACAAGACACATGTTAATAGTAATACTTCAGGCTTGCATTGTTACATTGTGGACTGCACATTAAACAGCTTGGTATTAGAGTACTAGGTCTTGCTAACAAATCTTAAAGTCACTGAGTCACCAAAAAATAACAGCAGACTGGAGGGAGACAGTTTATTGAAAGAGTAAAATACAACTGAAATCACACACTGATCAAACAGATTGTCCATGAACACTTAACTTGATTAAATTTTGAGATAACAAGTTCACCCAACCAGGTCTGTGATATTTTCATAACTACTATCAAACAAATTAAAGAGTAAAAGGTCCTTGTGGCCTACTTGTTTAAAACCTCTCGTCATCTTATAAATAAAAATTTGGATAACACTCCAACAAGTGAGTGGGCATTATATCGATAGCCTGCCCCTTGTACCACATCACTGTTGTCATGGCAACTGAATTATGTGAAAGGGCGGCAATGACGATACAGATAATAAGCATCAAAAACTCTTTTCAGTGGAAACGAAAACGTTTGGAACTTCTTTGATTGGATACATAAGAAGTATAACAGACTGTGACTTCTGTGGTGTTCCGTCTGGATCTGTCTGGTTACGTCTGAGCGTCTGGTTAAAAAAAACACCTCAAACCCAGTATCCAAAGCTCAAAGTGTCCGAAAACGTCTGAGGTAAAGTTTACTAGCCTAAAAGGAACAAAAGAGTGGAGTGTTTACCTAGAGCATTTGTGGTCACACGGCCGCGACTATTCCTCAGCGTGATAACAATAGTCTGTAAGGATTACAAGTTCACTGACAAAACCCAGTGCAGAAATGTTCACTTACTATCATCTTTGATTGACGTTGGTAAATATTCAATACCAGTTCGTTTTCTCCAACTTTGCTAAGATGTGAAAATATAAAATTATGAAATTTTAAGCCTATTACGTAATCAATGGCGGCTTACTGTGTACTATGGTGAGGCCTTGGGAGCCAATTTTCAAAGACAGCGTATTCAGTCCAACAGGAAGCGGTTAACTTAAAAATTGATTAATATTAGATAGTTTTGAAGGTACTGAATAATATAAATTGTTTTTGTTATTCCTTTAATGTTTTCCTTTTTTTTATGTCATTTGCAAACTTGTAGTGATTTTAGCCTGTTAAATTGGATGTCATTGATGCAGTGGCAATCTTCAAGGCTTTTATTGATGATCGGTCAGTCGTACTTGAAATACTTGGTCAACAAAGCTCCACAGAAATGCTGAAAATATTGCATATTAAAATTTAAAACTTTTTTCAAGTTGTGTCACATATCCAAAGACAAAGTTCAGACCATTTGCCTTCTTAGACGTTAAAGAATGAATTTTCCGCAAATGATACAATTTTTAGCTCAAGGTTACAACATGTACAGTACATGTATTCAGATTGATAATTGTAACAGTTATGTACTATAAGCTAGTGGCACAAATTTAAATATAAAAATTGTCAACAGTGCCATGTCAATTTGAACTTTCACGCTGTTTATTAAGAGAAAGCGAAACTCTGCAAACTTGAATATTATTATTATTATTATCTCACGTCAATGTGTATACGCTTTGAATGTATTTTCAAGCAGGAAGGAAACATTAAATGAGTCGGGGGTGTATTACAGAGCAAAATAAGGAGAAACTTTTCCTTCCGTTAAAACAGATACACAAGCTATTATTTTCTTTTGAGGGTCATTATTATGGTCAGAAACTCTTTTAAAAAATAAACACAGATATGTTTTTTTTCAAAACAAGGGTAAAGGTTGTCACCAGTCATGGAATATAATGTGCAAACTGTTATTTATTAAGGGGCTTAGAAAATGGATGTAAGTATATCCAAACCCCTGTCCCCCCCCTCCCTTCCTGGGTGAACATTCTTGGAATTATCCATTTCGTATGAGTCCGGTCGTATCTGTCCTTTGCCCTGGCCAAAATAATGAAAATGATGAAAGGAACTTGGATGAAAAGGTCTTTCTGGATTTGGAGCTTTGGTGATCAAAGTTGTATTTCTTCTTTGATGGGGATTTAAGAATTGCGGAAATGTGAAGATATTTATCTGCTTCACTAAACGAGTCTTCCAGTAAACGCTTTTTCAAACGTTAATATCTACATACACTACTGTAGAACGAAATGAAAACGTGTTCTAGATGATCAATTTTAATATTCACATTTTTCAGTGTTTCTTGATCAAGTTTGCATCTGATGTAACATACATTTCTTAACCTTCTTTAGTTTAAAATCAGAGAAATCTCATGAAGTATCATGAAAGAAAACATTTTTTTGCTGAATGACCAATTTTAATATTTCACATTTTTCAGTGTTTCTTGATCAAGTTTGCACCTGATGTAGCATACATCTCTTGATTCTTTTCACCTTCCTTAGCTTTATCGCAGAGAAATGTCACGAAACATGGTTGATTAATGGTGCAAGGCCCAATAATGGTGCAAGGCCCAATAATGTATTTGCTATTTAGAAAAAGAAGTTAACAGCTCTAGTGTTTTTTTTTACAACTGTGCGCAATTTGCTTCACATATTTTTCAAATCAGCTTATTAAATTTCATGTTTTAAATCTACAAAGTCCTGGAAAACTTTTTCGACCATTTTGAAATGATCTCTATCGGGTGACCATACCTTTTGTTATCACTTCAAAGGCTTCATGCCAGTTATTTACACTGTTACACACTCACACTACTATTGATGTATAACATGGGTGTGCTACCTCATATGAGGCTAGATCGATGTAAAACTTTGATAAGCTCTGAAGAACATCTAACTTGGAAAATGAGGAAGTTAACCGACAGTAAAGATTGACGGGAAGGAAGTTCGCAAAGTAACTGTCGTAAAAAAGATAGGATATATTTCCCCCTCCTGTTTTAAATGGTGAAAATGTGGAGTATATTTAAAACATGATAATTGCTTAATTCTTTCTGTTCTGTTTCAACCTTTTTGTAGGCGAAGCAGATCGCTGGTAGAGTAAGCCATAAACAGCCCTACATCCACCAAACAGAGGAAGGAGAAAATAATCACTTTACTTACAGGTAATTGATGTCACGCTGCGGTCACTTAAAACTTAAGTGGCATAATTGAGAATTCCCCTTCTGACAAGTGTCGATAGGATACTATTATACGGTACTACTGTACCTCGCCAAGATTGTTTTAACTATCTCTGCCAGATGCGTTCTGTCACAGGTTTCATACATTTGTGTGCTGAATGTCATTGGTAAAAGTGTATACGGAATCCACTCCATGCCACGTCCCGCTAGCCGGAGTATTGTTTTTATATTTTCTGAGTTGTCGGGCTCTTTGGTTGGTTGCATTAACAAAGGGAAAAGAACTGTAGTAGTTTTTAATGTCCTCTGCAGTTAATAGCCCTCTCTTGTGGACATAACTATAATCTTTTGAGCAAAACCCCACAGTTGGCATTGACTCGACGTTGAAAGTGGCATAAAACTGGAAGTTCTAAATGGTACTGTTGCACCATCACTGTCAGTTTGGAAGTACATACAAGCTTTAAGAGTGTGCAGTGTGTTCGCTGTCCTGTTTGATCCCGCTAGTCCAACAGTTATTGGTTTGCGGTTTTTGCTTTGCTGTAGTCAACTCAGTTTCAATGGTCGGATGTGGTACATGATCGGACTAGATTCATGTTTTATCTGAGTGGATTCATGTTTTATCTGACTTGATTCATGTTTATCTGACTGGATCCATGTTCACCTGACTGGATTCATGTTTATCATGGAGTAAGGATACCTGTCTTTTTTTTTATACTTTAAATCAAACTTATTTGTTAGCTGTTGAACAGATGCAAAGGGAATATGAAAATGAGGGGAGGGGGCGAGAGAGGGGGGCGGGGAAGATATTAAATATTCAGGAGAGAAATTTTTACCACAGTTAGTGGTAACCGTAAAGCTACCTGTTGGAATTGTCGCAGCAAAACTGTCTTAAGTTATTTTCCACTGACCTAACAAATGTAGATTTATGGATGTTACTTTGAAAACATTTGAAAATATTTTTATTGAGTTGGAGTTTCTTTATCCGTTTGCAACTACTTGTGTAGTCAAGTGTGTAGTCCTTCTTTTGGATCAAGTCACTTTCGATAGCTAGATGTGAGAAGTGAATTTAACCAGATTTCCAAAAGGATGGGAGATCGTGGAAGAGGTTGTAAAGGAAAATGTTATGTTTAGATTCACTAGAGACTTTGTGTTTCAATCACAACAAGACAGTGGGTGGGAAGGGAAGGTGGGGGTGGTGGTGAGTGAGGATGACCAGTTCACTCTTACTGTTTAAGAAAATTTTTGCCTCCTGGTGACTTTCACCAAGATGTTAGACAACGTAATTGTCAGTTCAAACAGATTTCATAACAAGAGTTGAAAGCAAAGACATTTTTAAGTTTAATTATGGAGCTTGTAATATATATATACTGTAAGAATAAGATTTAGTTAATGATTTGTGATAGAGTAGATATGGCCATTAAATTGGACAAAATCTCACGAATTGTTTATCAGGGACGTAGGTTTTGTTTGGTTCCACTCAAGAAGGGGAGAAAGTGTATAAACAGTATTGCAAATATTTCCATTACAGGGATGTGTTGCTAGCATGACTGGGTAACCTAATCGTTTTTTTATCTGCCGATCCATGGAAAACAGCATTTTTAATATTTGTCTATGATGTGTTCCCTCCTAGTTTCCTTTTTATCGGTCTGATTCATCCTTTTTCTGTCTCTTATATATTTTTTTAGCTCCAATGAGGTTTTCTCAGACGAAGAGGGTACAAGTCAAGAATCTGGTTCCAAACCCTCGGCGCCTCCATTATCGATAGGGGAATCCCAAGGACAACAGGAGGTGGTATGTATCTAAAATAGCAAATATCATTATTTTAATTCGCCAGCCATTCTGTAATCCTAAAGTCTTTTTTGCTTATTAGTAGCATTAAATATGTCTGTCTGTCGATTTGTCTGTCTGTCTGGATTATCATGTTTCGGTAATATTAGATGCACTGCAGCAAACAGGAAATGACTGAAACACTACTCTGATTCCACATCAAGAAGCCAAATTATTACCAAGTAAAAATTCTCTCTCAATTTTAGTTGTCTTGAGGAAGAAAGGTAAGATTCTGTATATCACAGAATGTCAAAACCAAGGAGCAGACTCTGGAGAGGATCACAGTGTTTTGACAGTTTCACTTTGAAATTTCATTTCTACACTTGCTAGATTCTTAGTGGTAGACATCATTGGTATTGTACAACAGTTCATAAAGTCTAACAGAAATGTTAACCAATTGAAAGCATTACCTTATAGTCTCTCAAATGTTTTTATATATTTTTATTTTTGTTTTTATATTTATTTTTAATTTTAATTTTAATTTTAATTTTAATTTTAATTTTAATTTTAATTTTAATTTTAATTTTAATTTTAATTTTAATTTTAATTTTAATTTTAATTTTAATTTTAATTTTAATTTTAATTTTAATTTTAATTTTAATTTTAATTTTAATTTTAATTTTAATTTTAATTTTAATTTTAATTTTAATTTTAATTTTATTTTAATTTTTATTTTTATTTTAATAATTTTATTTTAATTTTAATTTTAATTTTAATTTTTTTAATTTTAATTTTAATTTAATTTTTTTTTTGTATTTCCTGATAAAGCTCACGAAACAAACACAGAAATCCAAGCAGCTTCCACCGGCACCATACTATGAGGCCCAATTGAGCAATAATTGGGAAACAATGGGTGTCATACCACCATCGGGTATCTCCGTGGTACCAGAGGCAGAAGGTGATCAGGCCTGTCACATTCTGCTACAGAATGAGCTGCTTCCTCCCGCTTTGGCCGCCCAGTCGGGTCCCACAACTCAGGTCAACGGCAGAGCCACGGGGCAGATACTCCTGCAGGACTCCAGCGTGCCACCTCCCTTCAATTACAACCCGCGAGAGGATGGGAGGGACGAGGGCCGCAGCCGGAGGAGCTCTCGCGAGGAACTGGATGGCGACGGGTACCCGTTAGAGGACGACATGGAAGACACGGTTTGTCTGCTGACCCAGGGAGAGGAAGACGACGAGGATTTCAGATATCAGATGAAATGTGCAGAACAATTTATCAATGCCATCGGTGACATTGAATCCACAGATGATGAGCTGGAGTACCCCTATAGGCGTGAAATGTGGTCTGAAGATGAAGATAATGAAGAAGAGGAACAGAGATTGACCACTCCAACAGAACCGTTAACGGAATCAGAGAAGAGAGAAAAACTTATCAAAGCTAACTATGCAATCCCCGGACCTCCCACGAGGGCAATCTTCGCTTGCGATCCTTACCCATCGGGAGGCGCCCAGCGGGCGGACGGACATCCCGAACGTCCGAGCGAGTCGAAGGCCATACCCGAGTTAGAGGACGGTGCACCGTACCAGAGGCTCGGCTACTCGCCCCCGAAGCCAACGTCCAGACTGAAGAATACCAGAAACTCGGTCATAAAAGACTCTGAACCGCAGGAGAAAGAAAGATCGAAAAGGCACAAAAATTCCACAGAAACTGAGCAAAATGACTCGAACGAAGCAACTCCGATCAGACCAAAGCAACTTCAGGTTGATTGTCATCGGAGGGAACTGAGCAAGAGTGCGGAGGAACTGAGCACAAGGTCAAAGGTCAACGGGGACGCAGGCAAATGCCAATCAGAGGGCACCGCGTCCAGGCTGCTGTCCCCGATGTCTGATAACAAAGAAAACTACCCTCATTCGTATCACAGCAATAACGAAAGAAGGAAGAGGGCGCCGGGTCACGTCAATCACAAGGTGGAGATTGAGATAGGTCAATTCAAGGTCAAGAAGACTGCGACATCACAGCGAGGCTCTGTCCCTCCTCTACCTCCAAGGTTTGTTATATTGTCTTATCATTTCGTCTTAGCAAGCATTGCTGAATTGTTCCTTTTACCATTTATTGGCTATTTGGAAATGTTAAAAAATGGAATATTTCACACTGTCTGCTTGTTATAACCGTAGATGTATTTGTTCGAATCTCGCTAGCTCTACGTAGCTTTTAGCCGAAAGAGGGATTATGTATTGACATTTATCTATGTTGTCATGATCCCATCATGAAACTAACCAAGGAAGGCAAACCTCTTATTTTAACCCATAAATGGAAATCTTCACTTTGGGCCAACCGTCAGTGTATGTTTCTATGGTGAAGAAGTTCATTTTATGTTGCACTGCTCCCCAAAGCTGCTGTACTTAATCTCTCTTCAGCTGATAGGGTCTTCATGTTCGGTGTTTTTATAGCCTCTTGATTATGCTCTTGCTCCAGTGTGGTTTAACACTGTTGAGTTTTAAAAGCAGTACCCTTGAGGCTGAGCTTACATTGTACATATAATTGCATTAATGCTACAAAACTAATATGTGCATCAGTTTCACAGCCTAGCCTACTTTGCATATAAGTATCAGGGTGGAAGATCTTTACAGCTAGTATTTGGATGGGCTAATAACCAGCTAGTTTGTTACCCATTTTAAATAAGATTAGTTTTAAAAATCTGAAATCTCGAAGTACCTCGTTGGCATTAATTGGTCAGCAATTTTACTAACTCTCCCCAAAAACACACTCCAAAGAACACTGAAATTCATCTAATGACTAAGTCTCCTTCCTAGATTCTTTCACCAAATGGTAGATTAAAATGAGTGAGTTCATTTCCTGATTCCATTTGCCCCTCAATTGTTTGTCACTCAGACACTTTCTCTTGTTGGGAAAATTTCAAAACGGGCTACTTTTACTTTCATTATTTGAAACCGTGGACTAATCAAGCTATTGAATAATATTGCTGTGGGATTTTAGTTTTGGCTAGCAGGAAGACAAAAGCTGATAAAAAAGGAACTTGTTGTACCTTGAATGACGTGCGGGTAAATGTTTCATTGTCCCACACACACTTTGTTTGTTTACTTAACGTCTGTTGCCTCTCGGACTGCGTAGTTCTCTTTAAGGTTAAAAATGAATAAAACAAGAGCAAGAGTTTAATTGTTAGGAGTGACAGTGTATGTCAATATTAATTTTGCCTGCATTTGCATTTTTTTGTTTATTAAAATGTATATAAAATGAAATTCAGAGGTTGGGGGCTGCTAATTAAACTCAACAGTCATATATGCCCCGTTAACTTAGGGGCTTGAATTACTAATACTCTTTTTGATATCATGGTGTGCCAAAGGGGACTTGGACTTCTAATTGAGACAATGATATGCCCTGGCTAACTAGAGGGCTGTGACTATTGAAACAAGTTACCACTGACCTGGTAACAAAGAGGTGCGACATTTTTTTATGCAAAGGACCATAGTGTCCTGGTAACCATGGGAACTTAGACTTCTAGTACAAACATCCATAGTTCCCGGCAACCCAGAGGACTGACTTAATTGTACAAGTAACCAGCAACCCGGTAAACCAGAGGACCGTTGACTTTATAGTATAAGTAACCAGAATCACAGTAACCCAGAGGTCTGGTACTTGCAAAGGAACTTAATGCAAAGGAAAATAATATCCTGGTAACCCTGGGGACTTTGACTGCTAATGCCAGTAGCCAGTGCCCTGGCATCCCAGAGGGTTGGTACTTCTAATGCAAAGGACCATAATGTATCGGTTACTAAGGTCTTTGACTATGAGGTGTGCTAATACAAGTTACCAGTGCCCAAGTAAGCTCAGAGGACAGTCTGGCACTAATGTAAAGGGACTATAACGCCCTGGTAACCCAGGGATCTTCGATTGTTAATAGAAGTTAAATCAAGAGTGCCCTGGGAACCCTTTGACTTCTATTGTGAGTAACCAGTGTCCCGGTAACCCAGTGAACCAATACTTGTAATGGAGAGGGCTATAATGCTTTTTATAACTCAAAGATTTTAACTACTAATACAAGCTACAAGGTCCTGGTATAAACTGTATGAATGATACTTCTAATGCAAAGAACCACATTACCATAGTAAGTCAATTACTTTGACTGCTAAATGCACTAACACAAGTTACCAGTGCCCTGGTATAAACTGTATGACTGGTACTCCTAATGCAAAGAACCACATTACCGTGGTAACCCAATTACTCGACTGCTAAATGTACTAATACAAGCTACCAGTGCCCTAGTATAAACTGTATGACTTGTTCTTCTAAAGCAAAGAACCACATTACCTTGGAAACCCAATTACTTTGACTGCTAAATGTACTAATACAAGCTACCAGTGCACTGTTATATCAGTTGCTTCAACTACTAATAACAAACACCATGATGACATGGCAACCGAGACTATTAATAAAAGTGGTGATTGGACCCTGATAACCCATACGGATATGACTCTTCATAAAATAAATCTCATTCTGTATCACTAATGAGGTAGTTGGCACAATTAATGACACAACTCTTGGGTCCATATTTTGATGTTACATAGCTATTAATCTTTTAGCTAGATTTGTGCAAAAGCATTATTAAAAGAAAACATGAAAGAATAGAAAATATTATAAGAAAGACTTGCTACTACAATTTAAATGCAGGCTCTGCATGGAAATAAACACTAAATTTTTGTTAGTGGCTCCAAAAAAAATGTTGTTGTGTGTTTACCAAACTTGTGTTCCAAGTTTAGTTGTTTTGCAAAAAAAAAAAAAATACTGCCTCAATCATTCACCAGCAATTTTGAGAGTCTTTATTTCATTGCAGTAGTTCTCACAAATGAAAAAAAAAACAATTCAAATAATGTTTTATTAAAAAGTATTAAAAATATAGTCTTTAATATCTAATAGAATAATTGTTATTACTGGAAATTTTTATCTTTGTGGTTAATTTAAGTATATTACAAAATTGATGCCAATGAAATCCTCAAAAATTGCCCAACAGACTGACAGATATACCGACAGACAGCGAGAAACAGACCGTGACTGGTCATGACACTGATGCTGACGATTCGGCAAAGTAAGGATAAAACATTTAAATATTACAAAATGTTGTCAGCAAATGATAAAAAAAATGTTATCTGCGGGAGGCAGTTAAGAGAATGAGGTTGTTGCCATTGAGCACATATGAAAAATGAAGACTATTCATAAGGCTGACTTTGAAGAGTATGTTGTTCCCCCCCCCACTTCCTACTCCACCCCTTCTCCTCACCCTCACTGTTTTGAGCTACGGCATGGTAGTGTCATAATGTAAACATTCTGTGAACAGAAAAAAAAAATTAGTAAACAATTTGTCCAAAGTTACCAATTATACCTCAAATGAAATGCCAGTTGGTCAAGCTAAGATATATATATAGATTATTTAACCAACTGAATTCTGTTATCCGCATTTCAGCATTCAGACACTTTACATATTGTATTAATCCTCTTTGTAGTATGGAAAGTTAAATTAAAAGAATGAGGCCGTTCCCATTGAGCACATATGAAGACTACTCATAAGGCTGACTTTGAAAGAGTATGTTGTTCCCCCCTTCCCACCCCATCCCTACTCCTCACCCCCAATGTTTTGAGCTATGGCATGGTAGTGTCATAATGTAAATATTCGGTGAACAGAATTTTTTTTTAGAAACAAATTTGTCCAAAGTTACCAATTATTCCTCGGAATAAAATGCCAGTTGGTCAAGCTAAGATATCCTGCTAGGTTTTTAATCAACTGAATTCTGTTAGAGACATTTCAGCATTGAGACACTTTGTCATATTGTATTAATCCTCATTTTAGTATGGAGAGTTTTATCAATTTATCCCTCTTTTTTCAATTTTTGACAGATCATCCTCCCTCCATCAGAAAGAACCAAGAAAACCGGAGCAGAATTCCAGAAGATCAGCCGAGTCGTTCACTCGTGCACCGTGGTTCAAAGCTGGCATTCCAAAGTAAGTCAGCGAAACTCAATGCACATTATTGTGAAAGAAACCTTTTCTTCCTTAAAACACTAAACTGTTAGTTGCACAAAAGTATCATACATGAAGGCCTATTATAATTTCTTCACATAAGTATCAAAATGTTAAACAATTTTCTCCATTAAAGGCAGTGATGACTCGCCCCAAACCGCGTACTGCCCTCTAAAAAAAGTTAACTTTCCGTTGCTTGCAAGTAAAGTTTTCTTCTTGTAGCTACAAAATGCAGACAGTAATGAAACGTCATACCTTGTTATCTTTTATCTAGACCTGAGATGTCCATCACTGCTATGTACACTGTGTTGTGGGTATTGACCGTAGCAGCATGTATCGACTGTATACTAGTATCTAATTATGGACGGTAGCAAGCTGTGTATGTATTTTCTGTGATCGATGGTGGTGTCTAACACTTCTGTTACACCTCATTCGAAACTAGGTCAGATTACCGGCATCAGACTTTTCTTTGTGCACGTCATCATCATTTCCTTTAATCAACTAAATCTGTATCTGTTCTCATTCACATCTCCAAATGCTGCAGTAACAATTTTTTACTGGCCTTTCTAATCCCGTGTAATCTTGGGAAAAAAAGAGACATTTCTATGAAAACTGATAAACTTGAATGAGCTGCTGTCTTTCCTGTCCTTTTTTATGTACAGAGACAAAAACTATAAGTCTATTATAAAATTCCAGCTTTATTTTATTTATTTATTTATTTATTTATTTTCTTTTTTTTTCATTTTATTTTTCTGTTCGAGATATCAGCTTGATTTTTTTTGAAAGAATTTGGTCAAATTAGTTTGGTAAATGGGAGCTAAGATGAAGATTACATGGATTAAATTAACAGCTGAATTATCTTTTGATTTGCGATAGCCTAAGAATGTTAATGTTCAAAACAAACTTTTTTAAATGGTAAACAAAATTTTGAAACCAACAACTATATGATTTCATGCCCTGTGCAACCAACTGAGGCATCAAGCTCTTACATGGTGGCAATCCTCATATAACCATTTCTGTGTTGGTGGGAGGGAGGAGAGGTGGGTTTTTGGCGGGTACCAGAAGCCATCGTACCCTGCATAGGAATCACCTCTAACTATTGCGTGATTTCTCAGTTGGAACATCCACCTGTCACCTGAAAGATTTAGCCTGTAACAAGAACACCTACATGGTTAATGTGCCTTGGTTTACCTCAATTTGCATGATAATGACAAAAAGTCATTACTAACAATTGACTTATGTTTTAAACACTGGCTGATTGCATCATATTGAGTGAAAAGAGAGATAACTTCGGAATCCATGTATTAGAATAATAAAACTACTATCTTGATCGACAAATTACGTCGGGTCTTACAGGGCCCTATAACTAAGTCGTTGTGATTTTAATGATCGACCACAACCAGTTGATTAACACATCTTCTTGTAAATTCTTCAAGAACAAGAACTATATTTTAACTATATTTTAAACAGACCTATCGATGGTTACTCAATATATAGATAGCGAAAGGTCAAACTGAGACACCCTTTTAGCTCAGTATATTTGAAGCCAACAATTCCATTACAGAGTAGCCTATGAACTTGATTCTGTTATCAACACTTTGTCATGTTAGTATTAATCACATGTAAAAAAGAAATTAAATTTTAACTTTTATTTGATACGATCCTTGGCTTGTCAAGCTATATTGAACAACATATTTGTTAAGAGATTTGTATCAACAGCAATTCAGGCAACTTCTTCAAAGCGCAATCCACCAAAATATTAAAATTTATGGAAATAAAATTGTGAAGTTTACAATTCTTTGTTTTATGTCATCATCATTCTCGTCTGATATTTTACAGTTTAGCGGAGAAAAATGTCTCCAAATTAATAATCCTTTTCTCAAACTCATTCTTCTGTTACCTGGTGGATGCTTTACAATTTTGCCGTAGCAGCATGTGGATCTAACTATTGCAAAAATATATTGATAAGTTTTCTTAATATATGAGTTTGTATAAAAGTGAATAAAGTTTTTCAGTATATAGCTTTCCCAAGTTACTGCCGATCAGTAGTGAAAATTAATAAAAATTCTTCCATATTATTATCTTTTGAGTTTTACTTATAACGGTCTCTCTTTTCTGATGGAATTCCTTGCAGAGATATCGCATTTGAAATTTTAAGACAACAGGAGAAAGGTGCATTCATCGTCAGAGAGAGTAAGAGCCACACCGGTTGCTATGCAATATCTATCAAAGTGGACACCAACTTCAACGATTCCAGGATCGCTAATTATCTGGTCGTTAGAACGAAAAATGGCGGCTACACGATAAAGGTACGAAAGAATCAGACTGCTGTAGTTTATTAATTAAATTGTCGCCATTTTTGTGGTGTTTATAGACTTTGGACCGTATATACTTGGATCCTTTTCAGTAGCTTGACGAACGACTGAGTATTCAAATGGTGCTAAGAAATACTGTTTTCAGTCTACTGCCCTCTATTAAAAATACTTCTTGAGAAGTTGATTTTGATCAATTATTCAATCCTATAACTAAAGTAGTGTATTAGCTTTAGTCACTATGTAAAAGGTAGGGTGCTGAGGGGGCTTTTGTACTCTTCAGTTTCACACAATTAAGCACTGCTGGTCTAACTAGATACATCTCTGATGTTTGATATTTTCAGTCAGCCTTGCTGCAGGGGATTTTGCAGCTGGTGCAGCTTATCTTTCTGATACAGTGCCAATGAGTCAAGCTTTGTTGCAATAATTGATATTAAAATTGAAAATTTGATAATTTTTCTTGCAATTTGTGTTTTGAATGTGATTAATACTGAAAGGATGTTGAAAGAATTCTGGTTGAAAAAATGTTAAGAATCGAATAAAATCAATATTTTCCTTGCTCACTAATCAGCATTTGGTTAAAAAAGGTAATGCTCAGATTGATAAAAACCTACAACTCAACACAAAATGCAGGTCGTAAGTTATATCTGCATGTAAAGCATGGCAATGACAAATAAGTGAGCTGCCCTCTATTTCAAGAAAACTCTTAACTACCAAACCTCAAAACTTTTGCTGCTATTTACCATTTGCCAGTAGATAAAGAGAAAAGCATTAACATCACTGAGCCAGTAAACATTTAAAACTTAAACACTTGGAGAAAAAAACAGCTCACAATCATCGGTTGAAGGATCCGCATGATTTCCGTACCTAACATTAAGTCCCTTATTTACCGTTTTTATTACCAGAAAATATTATCCGGCTGCTGAAAAAGCCTTTATATTAAAACTTGTTTCATTTATGAGAGAAGTGAGAGCCAATTAGAATTTTAAAAAAACACTTGTTATTCTTAACAAGTGGCTAAAATCTTGCGAATTCTAGGCCTCTGTACTACCTGACTGCAGTATTTTATGATCTGTTTTAATATATGGATGGTTATGTTTAACTTGCATGTAAAACAGGTGTTTTATGCTTTTTCTCTAATGATTAATATATGTAGTGCCCTCTATGTCGATAAGAATCCTGCTACCCCCCACTTTAATAATTCATCCATTATATTTCACGAGTGAGAGAAATGTCAAGGTTGATTCCATGAAGGTAAAAGAAAGAAAGAAACAGATGCAGTGTTGTGTGAGTTTGATGAAAAGTGAGAATTGATCATCTTTCATAATGGGAATCATATTCTTGCACACTGATTTAAGAGATGAAGGCATCATTCCAGTACAGACCAATCTATTGGTTTTTACTGAATCATTCTGCTGTTTGTAATTAAAATCATTTAGGTGAAAGGACAGATAGAAAACTAAATTCATACAATCTCATTTTAGCCAAGCTATGGGTCTGCCTTCCAAAAGTTTATTCAACTTCCATATTTAGACAAAGACTCAGGTCCCTGTGGCCTACTGTATTCACAGTAAGGACACATTTCACTTCTTCACATGGGTGTCAAACACCTGTTGTCTAAACTCTAGATCCGTTATCAGAGACCTTTGTTGGCAGAAGATAAGGGGTTTTTCCTTTTTGTTTGTCAGTTTGCCTAAGATGACAAACTCTTAGCTGGTTGGATGATAAGGAAGCCAAACATATGACAATGCCGATGTAAATACAAGTTTACAATTGCCTCGGTAATGGCCAGGCTGTAATTTGATACTAGCACTGAGATACTATTTGATACAATATCTGTTTCTAGTTTGATGTAATTTTTAGCTCTAAGAGTGTTTATCTTTTCGTATAATTTAATATCTTCCCCATAGTTATCCGGTTTTGGAAATCATAGTAAATTATAGTTTATATTGAGCTCATATTCATAACCAATCATTTTACATATTTTTTCTCTCGTTCCAGGGATTTGGCAGAGACTTTCCAGACCTGCCCAGACTCGTCCATTATTACTCATTGCACAAGGAACAGCTCCCTTGTAAACTGGTCTTCTCCGGGACCAACCCGCTTTACAAGCAAGGGAGCAAACAGGGGGAAGAATCGGACGGAGAAGAAGATCCCGATTATAAAAAACTCACCGATTTTAGTTCCATGCTCTTGTGAGATGACCTTGTATAAAAGTCTAGCGGCTATCTACGACTTAAAAAAGAAGTATTTGGAACGAACGATTTAATAATCTGCAGGGTAAAGATTACGACATCTTGCCCGACATTGACAGCAGCCCAACCCAGCCCACATGTACCGAGCTCCTTCGACGAAGCATGCTGGA
Source organism: Apostichopus japonicus (assembly GCF_037975245.1). Lineage (NCBI taxonomy): Eukaryota > Metazoa > Echinodermata > Holothuroidea > Aspidochirotida > Stichopodidae > Apostichopus > Apostichopus japonicus. The sequence goes on from NC_092571.1 coordinate 24,918,695, forward strand.
GGTTTATTCAGCCCTGACGCTAGGATCGGTGCACAATCTTTGACATTACGAAAGAAGAGCCTACTGTATATATTTGATAAAATAGAAATTTCACAAAAAATAGATGCCAAATCCGAAAAAAAGAAAAAAAAAATTGATACTTTGTAATAAAAAGCTGTACTTGTGAGTTTGATTTACATGCATATCTTCTTCATAGATATAGAAGACAACTTTTGGGGAGATAGAGGATAAGAGGGAAGGGGGAGGGGGAGGGTAGATTGTGTAAGAGGTGCGTTAGTAGTATATAGATTTACTCCAGAAGTACTGGTAAACCACAGTGGAACATTCCTGAGCAGCTGGCTACCTATGGGTAGATTCACATGCCTTTAAGGTTAGGGTGAATTTTTATAAAAATTCAACAGTGAGTTCTCAACCCACTCATTTGTACCAAATACTTCTTTTCTGTTTGAAAGTGGATTAAAACTCTTGTAATTTCTTCCTACATTTGACACCTGAATGTTCTCCGTGCCTTTCAATATTAACAAGCAGGTGTGTCTAGGTTTGGTACCATATGATAGCCTTAAAAACGCCTTATACACAGAACGAAATAAACAAATGTTTTTGATGCCCTATTGTCACTGAGAAGTTTCTAAACTTATTAAATATGAATAATGATTGTAATCTGTAATAAAAGTATCAAAATTTAAATTGAAATAATATTTGTTGTCAGTTTTCCAAAAAGGACTTTCACAGTGGTTAAAAAAAACTTTGAACCCTTTTCATTTACTCACAGAGATGTTTGAATTTAATTATTAAACTCCTTCTTGACCACCAGCCCCACCCCCCCCCCGTCAAGCCACCTCCCCCTGTGGGCCTTTAAAGTGTCTATAATTCCAATCAATGAGAGTTTCGTTTAAGTTTAAGTTTCCTTCGATGTCAATGGTTTCGGGTGGCAGAACTTTAAATCATCATTTTTCACATTTTGGTGATTATTTTTCTGGTTATAAGCAATTACAACTACATCTCATTGTCTTTAGAGTTGGTCTAGTTTCGTTTATTTAAATGAGTTTGGCAACTCGTTAGAAAGAAATAATAAAACTACGGCAGCTGCAAAATTCTGCCTGCAGCAAAGGCTGAGTCGATATCAAAGAATAGAGATTTGAACTCAACAGACCAGCAGTACTAGCTATTGTGTGAAACGGCAGAGTGTAAAAGATTATGTCCCTGGTGGCCTTGGCTGCGTGGTGCTGCTTGTAGTGGCGGAGTGTCCATACAGTCAGGGGGCGGATGCCCCCCATGACGGACTCAAATGGAATGCTGGCGCCCTTTTCAGCTATTTACCACTTTTTCCTATTCGCGATTATTGACTTCTATATTGCTCTCTCATCTACCTATTGACATTTGTCACATTTTGTTGGTGTAATTTTCTGACACCTATTTATTCTTCGTTGATCTACAATTTAGCAAGGCCTGGAAAGGTTCATTTTCGTCGATCTAGGGAGTATCTTTACTCAAAAAATTCTGTCACTCCACGCCAACCTGTGGTGGCGCTTCGCTTAGATAGTGTCGAAAGCGCCCCTACAGACCATTTTCGACCCCCTTGACCAATATCCAACCTGCCACTGGCTGCTTGTAGTGCCAAATTATTGGCTTGTGTTTCTGATTAATCCCTATGTGATTGGCTTGCAAATAGCTCCTATTTTCGTTGTTCTTTGAGCAAAGAAAGTTGTGAGAGGTTGGGGGGTGGGGGTGGGCAGGGGTTGTTTAAACAATTGCAATCCTAATTTTAAAGAATACTTGGTAAATTGTGGTCATGTCAAAGTGCTACTGCAATATCATCAAATACAAATTTATGTTTTACGTGGAGTTTGTGATGACGGGAGAGTTTTATTTTAAAGTTACCAATACATTTACATAGATTAAAAAATTGTGCTTTATCTGTTGTAAATAAAATTTTAAGAAGAAGATTGTCTAGTGAAGGTGCTTGGTGCTTGTTGAAAGAATTTAAAAGGAGTAGCAGGTGTATAAGAAATATTTACAATCGAAATGTATATTTTACGAATGGAAGTCTAGTCAACTTGTCTGCCGACACTCTTTGCGAAAAAATTAAATCTGTAAATAAAAATAGACAATGATAAATAATTTAAGGTATTTTGTAGTTTTGTGGGTGAAAGGCTTTGAGTTCCTTTTGATTTTCTGCAATTTGATATTTTGTAAAATAGGAATTTTCCTTATTTTTGTCCTTCTGTCTATAACTTTATATTTCTGTTGCAATTTTTGTGAAAAAGAAAAAAAGTTGGCAGAGTGTAGAATAAATTTCTGGAAGGTAAAAAGTGTTATTGTGAGTGAAGAATATAGTAACCGGTATTTGAAGGAAAGAAGAGTAATGGTTAAAGTCTTAGAAATTATGGACGGTGTTGTTGGTAGTTGAGTAATAAAGAAAGAAGCTTTCCATAAGGCATATGACCTTTATGAATATTCATATTGCAATGCAGTAAGTAGTTTTCATATTAATTTCTATATATTTGTGTGATTGGATAAAGTGAGGATCATAAAAAGCCGATGGGAAGAGAGGAAGAAAGGAATTACGGTTGTGGAAGAATTTTTGGTTAAAAACCTTTGGTCTGTAAATTAAAATCTGTTTCCTGAAGTGAACACTCAAAGGTACCTCTTCAGTGCAGAATATGTATGTTATCATCACTCTCTGTGTTTTTCTTTGATACAACCTAATTTGGGGCAAATATTATTTTGTAGAATTAAGTAGAAAATAAGAAGAAGACAGAATACTTTTTGAATACTTCTATCACTAGGATACAAAGTCAATTTTGATAGATGAGGTTGCCAAAGTTTTGATTATTAAAATCGATTACGTTTAATGAGATGATTCAATTTCACCTAGCAACCAAATGTTTGTGCCGTATGTAACCATGCAAGGTCGGTCTCGTGAATTACCTGGTGTTAATGGAATTAATCAAGGCATAAGAAACTGCAAGGGGATGTTTAGTAAGTAACATGTGCCTGTAAAGTACACATCTTTTTATCGGTATCAGTTAAATAATTATAATGAGCATATTGAATAAAATATGACAAGTCGTGTATTTAGTACTGTGTCTTATCAAGCACACTTCTACTGATATTTCTTTGACAGAAATATGAAATATTCGGGCATCAGAAAACTCATATATGATACCAAAGCGTATGCAACAACAGCTGCTTCTCTGTCAAGAATCTTTGATTCTATTCTTGACTATAAATTTAAATCCTTTACAGAGATTTACTTTTGGGGAATCATTCAACCAATATCACATCTTAAAGGCACTGAAGACTCACCCCAAACCTTGTGCCGCCCTGTGAAAAAGTTAACTTTCCGTTGCTTGCAAGTGACGTTTGTTTGTGTCTCTACAAAATGCAGACAGTAATGAAACATGATACCTTGTTATCTTTAGCTGGACCTGAGATGTCCATCGCTGTATCGTTTATATACTGTGTTGTGGGTATTGACCGCAGCTGTATACTGACTGTACACTAGTGTCTAATTACCGACGGTAGCAAGCTGTGTGCGTATTTTCTGGGATCGATGGTGGTGTCTAACACTTCTGCTACACCTCATTCTAAACTAGGTCAGATTACCGGCATTAGACATTTCTTTTTGTGCGAGTCTTCACACCCTTTAAAATGCTTTGCGAAGCAGTCAAAGTGCTATGCAAGATGCAAGAGATATGGCAGTGTTGTTTATCAATCCATGGGAACCGTAGTATTTTATAAGAGTTAAGAGCCTTCGAAACTGATAAACAAAACTTGAACACTACATTACTCCCTTTTACTTGGTCAAAATCTTTACTAATAAGTGCCTATGTGTGATTTTGCAAAATACATACTTTCTTTTGTGTAGATTATTGCTATGATAAAGTTTCCCTTTAAGGTTATTAAGCTTGTACACCTCCAAATAAGATAAAGATTGTATTTGTTTAAGGCATTATCTATGATGTCTCCTTATGGATAACTTGTGGAAGTTTAAAGGGTGACTCCTGAAAACAAAAGTGGGTATTAAAATGCAACCTGCATTGATACAAGTTGTTTGTATGGTATGTCACATATTAAAAGTTGTAGTGCCTGTCACTAGTCTTCCTTCTAAACACCGTCAGTCTGTTTATAATAATTCCACGAAACTTATCTACTTAAAACTTTGTAAACAAAACTTCTGTTTTTGTGACAGTATCTGGAAAGAGAGATTATTAAATATAGGGTTTTGTGAAATGTTAAGAATTGCAGTAATGTACAACAAACCTTGATATATATGCATAGGTTGTTGTTATGAAGGATTTTGTAGGTGCTTGAACTTATATTTAAAAATTTCAGCCTTGAAAATTTCATCATAATGTTTAGCCATGTTGCAAAATAATTTTGCTTTGATTGTTTCATTACAACTATCTATAATTAATGCAAATTTACCACAAAGTACAACAGACTATTATGTTTATAGAAGGAAAGCAGTTTCAGATCTTTTGAAGAAAGATCTAATGTCAAACATTTGATGTCTTTAGTATTTTGATACAATGATGAAAGACCATATTCTGATGAAGACCATATTCTTACACCCCCGGCCCCTCCCTCTTCCATGCAATATTTTCTCATGGGAGCAGCATGAGTTAAGGACAAACTCCTGTACATAAATCTCAGAAATGCTGTTGTAGATATGACAAATGTTTTAACAAACTTTTTCCAAAACATTTTATTGGTAGGCCTTACTTACTTAGTCTTCCAATAAGCTGCATTTAAAAAAAAAAAATTAAGATAAGTTTAAGTCTAGATAAGATTATTTTGTATGAATAATTCCCCTCTCCATATTCTGTTCCCCTTCCTCTCCCCCTCTTGCCCTCCCCCGTCCTTTTGACTTATCAGGTTTTATGAAAGCCATGTTGCCAAATGTTTGCACTATTGTAAAGAAAATACAGTCACTTATTATGTTTACTCTTCTCTCAGATTTTGTATCAATTTTGTGATTCTCGCTAAAATTTGGAGAACAAATATGAACATTGCTTATCTTATATGGTAAAATGGGGCTTGTCAAATTGTCATTAACACTTTTCATAGCCCTGTAGATTGTTGGTATGCTTATATCAGTTCAATGCAATAGCCAAAATTACCCCACCAATTCCGATTCTTGTTAACTATACTCTTCATTGCAACGTGTAGAAGTGAGAAATTTACGTACTCAGTTAATAAGATTTTAAGTGCTATGAAAGGTTTGGTAGAAGAGTGAAATGCAATGACTTAATGCTGTAATAAACGGAAAGAGAAGAAACTATTTCTTGGCCTTCTCCACTCTTTGTTTCTGCGGTTTCTAAATGTATACAAATCTTTATATACCTTTTATATGGAATGGCACTCGAAACTTTTACCTGCAGAAAGAATCAAAACTGAAAAGTTATGGCAGTCCTTATGGTGGCATACTCCTATTAGAGTCTATATCCATCTGCTCGATTGTTCTCCTTCGGGAAAAGTGCGAAAAAGCAGCAGGAAAACATCTTTTTTGACCTGTTATCAATCATGATCTAGTTTGTTATGGCTTGCATGTTGAAGAGCATGAATGGAAGTACAAGTGGTGAGAAAATTGGGTCAATTGAGGCAATTTTTGACTCCTTTAGGCCTCCCAGGAGCAGCGTAGGAAAATTGTTTACTACTGAGTAGAGAGGTTTGTTTACAAGTGACGAAAACTTCCGGCTCGGTTAGCAAAGAATCTGCGCGGTCATGGTACAGAAAATTGATGGTGCCATGAAAGGCCAACTTGTCAGCTATCCGGTGATGGGTAGCGTTTAACTAGTGAAAACTTCTATCTAGACTTAGACACCACATTACTTTTGTGATTTAGTGTGTAAGTCAATGGGGCTTTTAATGGGCGTATGCTACCTTATACCATGGTAAACTTTATTGCACTCACAGTCGTCCATGATTGTATGCAGTTCTCCCAGTTGACCTTGAGATGTTGCCAGAGCACCACTCGCTGGTGGACCGGTCATTCAGCCAGAATGGGCCGGTATTTTCACACGCGAATTACGACATTTCCTTCAACTGCATAGAAATGATCGAAATTTTGTTGGAATCCGTATAAATCGCACCACGTTACTAACATAAAGTACAACTTTATGCACTTCGGCATTCGTCGAAGGTATATGAACCATAACTTGATATGTGGATATATCTGTTGAAACTGCCCATTAACCCCCCCCCCCCCCACCCCACCCTATTTTTCTTTTGCACTTTTCTTGATGTATGTGCACAATCAGATGGTTCAATTTCATGTCATTATTTGTCGCCATGGTTACTACAGAAGACAAACGAAACTTCGGTTATGAAACTTTCTTAAACAATATTGTCAAAATTAAGACAGAAATAGAATAAAAAAACATCTTGCTGTCTTTTTTTCTTTCTGTATTCTGACAGGAAAACAATCTTCTAACAATTTTCTTCACGCTACGATGGTAAAAAACTTTAACCACGTGGCTAAATAGGAGATTACTCCCGTCCCCCTGTTCCGCGCCCCCCCCCCCTCACCCAAACTTTCTTTGGTTTGGTGAAGTGCATGTATTTGGGTAATTTCAGCTCGCCAATCTTCTCCTCCTGTCACCGCAACAGTCCATGACTGACCTATATATGTTCCAAAATCATTAACCATGACACAACATTATCGATAAGGTGTGAATATATTTTAATCATTCTTTGGTAACTAAGCATTTTTGTCCTCTTTATGAGTCAGCACAAAAATATACCCTTGCTTTTATCATTCTCGGGAAGTTGGATCTTTTATTCAATTTAAGCATCTCTGTTGACGCATTAACCGCAAAGAAAGAGTTATTAATTGTTTTGACAGTCACTTAAAGACATGGTGTTGACTCGTGTGACATTATATAGTCGAGTCTAACTAGGCGCTTAACTCCAAGAGGCACTGAAATGCCACGACAGGGTGCTGTAGTAAGAGGCTCAACTTGAGACGCAGAAATGGGGATGAAGAGGAGAAGTCGGTTGGTTTGGAAGGGGTCAGAGGTCATGACACTTACTTTTAGTGAGGGTCACATCTCCCCCAACCTCCACCCTATTCCCCGAAGAAATGTCCATGTATGCAAACTAGTAGATAGTATCCATTGTGTTTGGTTATCGTTACAAAGATTTTATATATATGTAGTTGGTTATACGGAGCTTCCGGGATCTTCGAGAACACGAAAATAGCTGACAAATCTGAAGCTTCCGCATCATGGAACACCACGGGTCGAATCACCTGCAGCTCTCTTTTCCCAGCCAATAATAGTTAATAATCCCCCCCCCCCCCCTCAAAAGCCAATATCCTATCCTCCTACGACTAACGGTACAGTCTGTACTATTACAAACAACAATCAGAACAAAACACAAAGTATAGCATATTTCACGGTAACTGTTGCAAGTTGTCGGTTTACTATGCTCTCCCTACTCCAAGGATTACCCCCCCCCACCCCCCAAATGGCTTCCGTTTAATTAAGAAAGGTTTGTCACCCATGGCGTAGGCAACAGACTGTAAATATCGTAATTACAAAAGGGTTCTCTTGGCGGTAGTGCCGTATTATGCTCTTTGATCAATTTCACCGAGCCATAATATAAGGTGATTGTTTATCGTTTTCCAACGAGTCAGAAATTTGATAAATTGAGGGACAAAATGTGAATGTTAAAGATATTTATTGACAGAAATAAAATACAAAACTGGAGCCAACTTAATCTGGATAAGACTCGGAGATGATTAAGAGTAAATATTCAATGGTAACATGGCGCGTGATCAATCTTTCGTTGCCAGACAACGGCAGACGACAACCTATTACACGAGACCCAAAAATAAGAACAAGAATCGCCGCGCCGTTAAATTAAAGAGAAAGTGTTCATTTCGCTTTCGTCTTTGCAACAATAACATGACACTGACTTTGATTAGCATACAAGTATGACATGATACATCAGCTTTGAAAAGACAATATTGCCTTTATTTTTGTATTTCAACGACCCGATTAATGTAAAGACAATATGTTTCAATAAGACGACTTTCTTTCGCTGAAAATGGTAATCAATGAAGACAATTTAACCATTCAAGACATTCTAATGAGAGGGGAAGGCGAAGACTTGGATGAGCCTCAGTCCACCCCACCTCACACGCATAGTTGTGACACTATGTGGAGTGTTAATGGAGTGTTAGCTCAGTGGTTAACGCCGGTGACTTCCAATCACAAGGTCCCCAGTCACTCCAAGATTAATGTATGTCGTCCATTTACAGAGTTGTTGACAATTGACAATTTATAATCATGGACGTTAAATATGAATCTAAGAGACTGACTTAGGTCAGCTTGCGGCTTTCATAAGCCATGAGGCTTCTTCGCGAGTTCCTGCTTGCAGGAGGATCTAAAATACATACTATTAAAGACCTCTGTATTATGTTATGTTATTAACGTATTTGTAACATGGTGCATGGCTGAAGTTACCCTGGCAACACAGACAGTCGCACTTTAAAGAATGCATGTCCGCGTGATTCCCGCTCGTTTGTTTGCTCAATGGTTATAGGTTAATTAGGCCTTCGCCATTAGCTGATAATATTTTTATGCAAGCTTCTGTTTTAGTTGATCTGTTTTATGTTTTGTTACAAAACGGTCGCAGATTATATCAGGCATGCGTCACTACCGAGCATTCCCTTCGCGAGTGCCAGTCCGTGGCAACCTGACCGAAGCAACTTCAATTTTCCCATTAGTCTACAGACCAGACAACCAATCATATGACAATCCTCCTTATCTGAAGGTTTTAATTTTCTATAAAAATAAAAATTAGAAAAGAGAGAAATAAACTTCTTAATTGCCTTTGTAAACACCTCGTACCTAGGACGATAACAACAGATGTGGTGATTTGCTTTTAGGATAGAAGTTCGCAACTAACATGTCCGTATTCTGTAACACAATGACAAAAAGTTTGCAAATGTTAATAACAAAAATTATGTGCGAGTTTTGTCACTTCTGTTACTGTGACGTGTCATTTAGCTTCTGATCTGAAGAAGATCCTGTTAGGATCGAAACGTCAGGCCCTCTTAATTTTACACATTCTCTTACACAGGCTCTTGAGAGTATGAGCAGCTTGCTAACAATTTTGTTTTATTTAAACATATAAATATATCAAACAACATTCAGTTGACATATTAGAGTATACAACTGTAGACTATACATCTACAAAAATGGATTTATTTCTTCATTTTTCACATATGAAAGATATATGTGTATGATTTCCTGGTTTTCCGTTGTTTATGCATTTATATGAGGACGATACCTGAAGCAACTGCCCCCTCCCACGCCACCCCCCCCCCCCCCGTTAAAAACACGCTGATGTTGTTCGATTCGGTGATGTTGTTTCGTGTACTATCACATTGGATCGTTAAACTAATGCAGGAATACTGGCTCATCATTAGAAATTGGTAATCAACTACGTTGAATGATCCTGATCAAGGGCGGCGGAAGCACTTTTAATCTGGGGGGCACCAAAGTCGAAGGGCACTTTGCAGAAATTCGATTGGATTGATGCAGCCTGATATTTAGTACCCTTTATAACTCTTATTGTATTATCTTATTTGCAAATACACATCACTCCATCAACGCCACCCCCCCACCCCCTCTCAAGGAAACAATGCATACTAGCACTGCAATATCTAATGTGCAAATTGGGAAACAAGGAAAAGGACAAAATGAGGTGAAATCATTATAAAGTCCAATTCCCTGCACACGCGATCGATACATGCATGAAAGCAAATGAAATATGTCAAAATACTGAAAGAAAAAAAAAATCCATGTGTTTTTCAATGGTTAAACTGATATTATTATGATATTATTATTGTAACGACTTTTTGAATAGTTATAACCAATTTGGAAGGGTTATAACACGGCAAATGATTGTATGTTATTGGCATGCGATGTAATAACCAACGCATGCCTATATGATATGCACATTAAGGTGTTGAACGCGCGCGTAGCGCGCGAAAAATTTTGATGATATTTTTCGGGCAAGTCGTTACAGCCCCTCCCCCCCCCCCAATCAAATTGGGCTCCTACGCCTGTGGTAGTAAACATTTAAAACTTCCCGAAATATTTCATTCGACGTGGGTTTCGCTTTGTAAACTCTTTTTTTATTTAGAAATTTTTATGTAGAAAAAGGGCACATTTTTAACCTGAGGAAAAGTGGGGGGGGCACGTGCCCCCTGTGCCCCCCCCCCCCCCGGTTTCGCCGCCCTTGATCCTGATGTAGGGTTTTTCAATTCCGGAGTGCGATTTGCTTCTTTTTTCTTCTTCTATACCGTCTAAGATTGAAACAGATGAAAGTGACTTTCAAACAATTCATGACTTAGAGAGAAATTCAGTCAAGCCTTGTAGTAAATGGAGTTATAACGCACGGGCAAGATTTTTTTTTGTATGTGTGTGTGAGCCTCATCTGTGAATGTTCAGTTCGAGTCATGAAACACAATTCCATTAGGAATCAACAACAATAATAACAACAACAATGAAGAGCGGGAAAACAAACGATCCGGCTATAGTAGCACCTCAAAAAAAAAATAATGTTAATAATGAAAATAAACTGAATAACTCATGATTTTGACCTCACTTAATTCCGAGAAAGGTTGATATGAAGATGGGCAAATGCGTGGATCAATGTACTTATTTGTTTACACGCCGAACTCTAATTTTGAAGTTAATCTTAATCTGAGTATTGCTTTTATTGGCCAATACTATTGGTATTTCAGGTAGAACAATAGGTAAGTGTTATTGTGCAAGTTATGATAACTTGCACAATAAAACTTACCTATAGTTCTACCTGAAATACCAGATTTAATTTGGGGGCAAACGCTGTCATTGACAGTACAGTGATTTACTTGCGTGTATCCTTTAACTATTACGCCGAACATATCCCTTCATGCTCCACGCGAACCTGTCGATAATACTTTGGTATGTTTGAAACTTACGTGAAAGTTCATTTTAAAAGTTTCTGGAGACAGCAAAAAAAAAAAAAAAAAAAAGTAGCTAATGAAACGCACAAATTTGTTTCTTAATCTCCTGGTTTAAGTAGACAAATGATTGTTTTCGACCTCAAAATTTTGTCCTTCACCTCTAGAGATAAAAAGTCAAACTGGTTTGTTTTCGAAAGTGACTTTGACAACGCAATAGCAACATTATCATCTTCGCAAGTATTACAATCGCTTCGCTTATTGGTCGAACAGCTTCGAACATGATTCTGATTGGCTACTATACGGAAATATTAAGCTCAAGACCAAAGCAGAGAGGTTTACGTACACCAGTTGCATGAAGACTTGTAGCTAACCTGACAAGAATTTCTTTTAGTAAGATATTGACAGCCTAATCGGTAAGATGGACTTTCGTCGTTTGTCCGACTCGGAGATTGTGGCCGATTCAATGGGAGACGACAGCTGCCAATGTGTGTATATCGTACGGATAATCAACAGATGAAATTGTAACGATAACACCAAGAGCGTTATACTACGAACTGTAAAAGCATTTTTATTGGAGACAGAGAAGTATCGATAGAGCAAACACATACTTCAAAGTGCATACTCAGAACGTTTCAGTTTCTAAACGAGAAATATTTAATACTGCATTGCATTGCATTGTTATTGACGCAAAGCATAACGTTGGCACTATACAGGAACAAAAACATCGTATAAACTAGTGTACTGATTGTGTTGGACAGTTAGTTTACACTAAGGAATACTTGAGTTATAATGATGGAGTCAACATCACTATTTTATTGTTTGTTATGCCTATTTCTACCGTTCTTCATAGTGGTTCCAGCTCACGAGGTGTCGGCACTTCCTGCCTTTATTTCAGAAGAAGACCGCATTGAGAATCACACAGAAACCACTAACAGCTCTGGTACAGAACAACTGATCTTCTTAGCAACAGCACCATTCTCTAAAGATGTGTCCGTCTGCTCATCTGCGTATTCATGTTACGAAGCATGCGCAGAAGATGATTACTCCTCGGTTCATGTCGTGTCGAACGTAAGTAGGCGCGTGATTCTTAATACAATGGAAAACATCTGTTTTTGTGATTCTCGATGTCAAATTTTCGCCGATTGTTGTTACGATTATGACCTTTACTGTGCTCATAATAATACCGATGAAGATCAACATATTCATTTGTCGACGAAAAAAATGCACTATTCGGCCACTAATTACCCGGAAGTGGATGGAACGTCCTTTATCGAGGAGCAGGAAAGTTTTGAGTGTATTAATGTGGACCAGTACCCATCCTCTTCCTTCTGGGCCAAAACGATGTGTCGGTCTGATTGGAAAGACGCGTATGTAAGTGATTTATGTCTAAATCCTGATCCAGACGATATGTTGACGCAGTTGCCGGTAATCGATACCGACAAAACCGTATACCGAAATGCATTTTGCGCCGAGTGCAACGGTATTTGGACTTACAAGTTCATGTTATTAGATTCGGTATGTCAGTTATTTATCCCTTCCAACATCATCAACAAACGCCAGTTATTCTCTGCATTTTTAAAGAAAAACTGTGTTACTTACATCAGAAGTGGTTTCTCCGAACCACCCAGGTCATGCTTGAAAACTTTGAATACTTGCCCAAAGTCGTCTTACAATATCGACGTCATGCAAAAGATTAACGAAGGTTGTGATGGACCTACACAGTTTCCTGTGCTAAGTTATGAAAACCCGAATAAACCGGTTATCTACAAGAACCCTGAATGTGCTGTCTGTAACGGTTCGCCTGCGAGGAAACAGAGATGTTTCAAATTTTATCCAGAGAACGATGCTGCTGCTGCACTGAATGGAATTGTTGGCTTAAATCGCGGCTCGATTATCGAACACACCGATATTTACGGTAAGCTATATATGGACAGTAAAGAGGTGCAAGAAAATAAGAAAGACGAATTGCATCACGTGATAATCAACTATAACTCTGACATGACACGGACTGTAATCGTGAACGAAGATGATCGGTATATCGTACCGATAGTTCACGAGTGTCCGTACGGCGCCGTATTTGATCCGTTTCAAGGACAATGTAGACAAATTCACTGTGAGAGTGGCTACGTACTCGAAGGAAACGAATGTGTCTTGGACATCAATATTCAAGGAATCGTCAACAGTTTAACTGAGCTAGCATCAGGAGTGGCCGATGGCCGTAACGGCACGCCCATGGGACACAGATTCAAGCTCATCATTACAGTTAACGTCAGTATGGACGGTCGACCCGTTCTCGAATTCTTGAAGAATAATTCCGTCTTGCAGAGGTTCGTCAGCTTTCTCAATACGACGGAACTGATCAGTGAAGAAAGCAAGGAAAACGCGACGTCTGCGTTTTCTCCGATGCGACCCCGTTGGTTGAACAGTACGGAGATCGACGCTACCTACAACGCATCGGGCGATGGACAGGTACTTATTGTCTTAACCTTTACACCCAGTTTGCCATCTTTCGATCTTTCGTTTGATGTCGCTGTTAAAGAATTCCTGCAAAACTTGGACAACGATCATTCTCTCGTAGTCGCTGCCGACTACGAGGTCTACGTGGACGATAAAGAAGTTGATACAAATGGTTTGAACTTAAAGACATTCATCGATGTAGTAACGACACACCTGAACAAACTTTGGTATGTTATTACTAGTTGCGAAGAGTCGCTTCGGATTCACCACTCGTCAGAGCTGACGTTTTCGAAAGAGTCCGAACGGTTTTGTCTGAACGTTTCCGTAAGCGGTCAAAACGATTGGCATGGTTGTAACGAAACCATCTTTTTTGCTTATAACACGGAACAAGGATTGGACGGGCAGGAATTTTACGTTTTACTCTGCGACAGTTCCTCGGTGTTACCAGCGGACTGTCCGCGCATTTGGTACAACGTGTCGGAGTACACGGTGCTCCCGAATCATACAGCAGTGGTCGAAAACGGTCAGACTTATCACCGTGATGAATATGAAATAAACGACGGTTACTTGGTGGTTTGTTCTAACTTTACCAGTCAAATTAATGAAATATATGTATTTTTCTTTGGCTTTACCATCGGACAAATCTATATGACATTCATCCTAGGGGGTGTCTCGGACATATGCTTAATTTTGACGATAATCACCTACATCATTTTCAAAGAATTGCGCACGTTACCTGGTCTGAATTTGTTAGGCCTTATGGTCGCAAACATATGTTGCAACTGTAGTTTACTCTTAGGTGTGACAAACAGCATTGGGTCGAACGTCTGTGTAGTTGGCGCTGTTTTCATTCACTATTACACACTCGCAAACCTTTGCTGGATGACGAGTATCGCCTTTGATGCATATTTAACTTTCGGCGGGAATCGTAGACAGACGTTTACTCACTTTAGATCGAATTATCCGAAAAGTAAACGTTACATGTTATATTCATTTTTCTCATGGGGGGTTCCCGGATCGTTGGTTGGTATGGGGGTTATTTTTAACTATTGTGAATGCGGTCCCTTCCCTGTGTGGTACGGTCGTTACATCTCCTGTTGGATAAACGACCCTTACGGGTTCCTTTATCTCTTCACCATCCCTGCTTCTCTGATCTTACTCTCTAACTACATTCTATTTGTTCTTGCTATAAGCGGCATCAAATCTTCACAGTTCCAAGGATCCAATCAGCTTAACAAATTAAACTTCGCGAATGCTAAGAAAGACATCGCGGTGTACATTAAGCTACTGACCACTACCGGTTTTGGGTGGGTATTCGGTTATATCGCTGCCATATCTGAAATCACTGCACTGTGGTCCCTATTCCTTATTTTGGTGAGTTTACAGGGCGTTTTCATCTTTCTTGCCTTCTTCTGTAATAGGCGCGTGCTCTTGTTATACGTTAACCTAATCAAAGGCAATCGGAAAAATAGGCTAGCCCGCGGATCGTCCTCTACAGCGATGGACTCGTCCAGAGCGATAAGAAATAAAAGTGCGCCATCTATTTCTGAAAATATAACCTTTGACACACATGGGAAGAATAAACTAGGGTTTGATGCATCTGAGTTTCAGAAGAATAACAAGTCTGTAAATGAGGAAAGGGTTAGCAAGTCTACGACTGATGATGATGATGATGAGGTACCAGAGGATGACGTAATCATTGCAAAATTTGGGGAAAATAATAAAGGGTTTGATCTGTCTGAGTTGCAGGAGAATGAGAATTCCACAAAGGTAGGAATGGTTGCTAAGGAAGTTGATGAGATGGCAGACGATGACGTAGGCATGACAAATATTCACAAAGAAAATACACTTGATGAAGTTTTCTTGTAATAGTTTATTTAATACATAAGGCCTTTGTAGATGTATATTCAACTGATTCAAAACAGTAATTTTTATATTATTTGAAAACATCTTTTTATTGCAGTTTGGTTCATGTATATACGTAAAGTAACATTAGAATAGACCTATACCATAGCAATTAATTTTACAATATAGCAGAGATAACAGTAAGCTCAAAAGTTTGCACCAATTAATGAAACTTTGAATATTTCCGTCCTATTCTCATTGTCTAAGAATAAATTGACGAAGATGACCGTCGAAGATTGCATCTCTCATGCGCTCAAGTCACTCGATTGACTAAAAGATCATTCAATGAAGATATAAGTAGCTAAAATTACTATATAAATATTCTTATAATTCTATAATATATTCTTACCCGGGCGGATTTGAAGACTTATGTCCGTGGTATCTCTCCTTGCTGAGTTTGGTGTCGTCAATTCTCGTAAGCGCAGTTTTTTGGCTCCATTTCAATCCATTGATCCTCTTAATAAATGCAATACTTACCCCGAATTTTGGTTCAAATGCACAGCGTTGTAGAGGCCAGAGAGCATGCGCATGTGCATGCGCATTATGTGGTCTATTCATCAATGAACGTGATCTCTACTTTACACTCGAACATTAAGTGCTGGTCACTTCAAATCGATTTTTTTTCTTTGGTACTTTTTAGCTTATTTATTTATTTGATTGCAATTTAGTTTGAGATTATTGTTCACTCTGTGTATGGTTCATTTGACACTCAGAAAAAAAGTAGAAGAAATGCCAAAACAAAAACAAAAACCGGTTATTTCATTATGAGTGGGAATTGGTGTAATCCGCGAATTCTTAACATATGTTACTGGAAATTTTGAGCATAAGACTTTCAAACAGATTTCGAAGTTGTGGTTCGTTTATATACAGGGATGGGGAAATATAATACACAGGTACGTTTCCTGGAATCAGTGGTGTTGAGGTCACTCTCATTCAGAAGATTTTTTTCTTTCCTTGATGTAACCATGGAGATAAATCTGTTTTACCTCCATGATGTAACTAGAAAGTAGAAAGTATTACGAAGGACTTCTGTCTCTTTGCTTGTTTTGTTTTGGACAGGTAACACTGTGGACGATATGCTCCTTTAATATATTTGCTATGCTACAGAAACTAAGAGGACATTATACTATTCATATAGGGTAGATTTCAATCTAATATTCTGAAGACCACCATTATAATATCTTGTTCCAAACGGTATAGATAAAGCCTATACCTTTTACCGTGCATATATATTGCTGTGTATAATTTATAATCTTATTCTAGTTTTCTCCTCGAAATGATATACATTTATTCACAAGTATGGTTTGCTTGTCAATACAATCTGAATTCAATTTGTAAAAAGAAGATCAAAATTGAAGAAAAAAAGAGATAGCAAAGAATGGAAGAATATTGTCTTCATTAACACCCGTGGAATGATGATTAATTTTGTACATAATTAACACAAAAGAACAATGAGAGTTTCGACTCATGATGAATAAACATGATATGACGTCATTCAGTATGTTGCCGTCACGTGACGTACATGCATAATCTGCGATCAACGTTAATAATCTGATACTGAAAAAAAATCATGCACAAAGTCCCTTTAATTGTACAGCGCTTTAATGGCATGCCTCATCCCTCGTCGATTTCTTTAGACACTTGCTTTCAGGTACCGTTGTTTTTTGTTCCCTTCAAGTTTTAAAATTTCTGCAAACGTGGCATTATGTTATTACAATAAAGATAGATATAAATAAACTTCTCTTTTGGTTATAATTCATTTTATTAATGTATTGAATGTAGACCTATAAGATTTTTGTGACTTTATTGGAACATTTCATTAGTAACGAAGTTATATACGACTGGAAATGGTATCCGTGTTGCAGGAAACGTGCACGGCTTTTACCTATACTACATTCGCTCCATCAGATCATCCATTCGCACCATAAGATCATTCATTCTCCTCATATATGATCATTCATTATAGCACCATAAGATCATTCATTCGCACCATAAGATCATTCATTCTCACCATAAGATCATTCATTCTCACCATAAGATCATTCATTCTCACCATAAGATCATTCATTCTCACCATAAGATCATTCATTCTCCTCATATATGATCATTTATTATAGCACCATAAGATCATCCATTCGCACCATCATATCATCCATTCGCACCATAAGATCATTCATTCTCCTCATATATGATCATTTATTATAGCACCATAAGATCATTCATTCGCACCATAAGATCATTCATTCTCACCATAAGATCATTCATTCGCACCATAAGATCATTCATTCTCACCATAAGATCATTCATTCTCACCATAAGATCATTCATTCTCACCATAAGATCATTCATTCTCCTCATATATGATCATTTATTATAGCACCATAAGATCATTCATTCGCACCATAAGATCATTCATTCGCACCATAAGATCATTCATTCTCACCATAAGATCATTCATTCTCCTCATATATGATCATTTATTATAGCACCATAAGATCATCCATTCGCACCATCATATCATCCATTCGCACCATAAGATCATTCATTCTCCTCATATATGATCATTTATTATAGCACCATAAGATCATTCATTCGCAAAATGAGACCATAAGATCATTCATTCTCGACCATAAAAACAAGTAGAATATGAAGGAGAAAAATAACTTGAGCATTATCATAGATAATATCAAATAATTGACTGAAATCATATTTAATTTAACGATACAATTCAAATTTAAAATAATTATCTCCAATTTTATTTTATCTAATGGGAGTAAAAAGACCCATTTTAACCAAATTTTAGCATATCTGCAGTTACACGACTTTCGTCATTTTTTTCTTCAAATAAACCACCAGGCAAAATCTCTTTACCCAGGGCCGACGGGAAGGGGGTACGGGGTCCGATGGGGCTACGGCCCTGTGTAAATAAGTGGGTACGGACAAATATAGAATAAAGAATAATTTATTCCTTGCACATGCCTAAGAATGTACCATGAATTTATGAAGACTTCAAAGGGAGTGGGATGCCGGGATACTCTTGCGTATACCGTTACAGCAAGTTTGAAAGCGTATTCGGGAAGAGAGGTATAGGAAATGACACTAATATAATACAAAAACCGAACTTTTTATAAGTAGAACTGATAATCTTAAATGACCGCGGAAAAGAGCATTTTGCGTAGATTTCTGTTTTCTGCCAAATCAGCATTTATTTATAAGGCTAAGTAAATGAACAATGGAAAAAATCAGTGGAAAATTTTTAGACAATGGAAAAGAGCAAAGATATTGATTCGAAATAGCGACCTCTAAATTACAAGCCCAACGCTCAACCAACTGAGCTATTCATCCCTTAGTTGGTGGGATCCCTTTCAGGGGCGTCGTGCGAAAATAAATTTTGGGGGGCCCGTGAGCAGGTGATGACTATCTAAGCGGAGCGCCACCACAGGTTGGCGCACAGCGTACAAGAAAATTTTTCGTCTGGCAGACCCCTCAGATTGCAGGAAACGGCACTTCCCGTGCCTTATGGCAGTAAGCAACACCCCTTAACATTGATAAAAATTTCCGGCAATTTTTTATTTTGGGAAAAATTCTCGAAGGAAGTGATCGCCATTTATTCCTCAGTTTACCAATTCCTCGTCTCCCAGAAGCGCCCAAAATTTAAGAAATCGAAACATTTTTGTGTTGGCTGATCCATGATCGCCGCCCATGACCGTGAGAAGTCGTGACTGGGTGAAGAAAAAGCATATATGCCGTTTGAAAACATGGGCAGAAAAAGCGAAAGTAGCGAAACCTAAGGTCAAACGTGCGATAACGAAGTGATTATATTCCAGGTTAATTGTGACTCTATTTGAAATGGTTATTATTATTCATTTTTTTCGAAACTATACCTATCAGATCATGAGGAAAATTTATTCTGGTGGACCTTTTAGCGAACTGATTGCATTACTTAAGAAGAAGTTCACATGGAGTCCCATAATCTCTGTTCACTACATTTATCTTAAATTTCCGAACTTTGTTACAGGCTTAGAAAACAATTAAAAAATTTGCCATTTTTTCATGGAAAATTGACTGACTTTGGCAAAGGTAACGGGTTGCACTTACTCTGGGACTACGTATATATAATATTGTTCAACAATGGCAGCGTTGATGGCACATTTGGTTTATTAGTTATCAACCAGTTATTATTTAACTGTTTCGATTGACTGAATATCAACAATTAATAACCATTGACCAAGCAGTCAACAGAAGCCCCATTTCTCGTAGGCCCTACAAGAAATGCAGTTGCTGACATTGTTCGAAAACCCTTTTTTTAAATTATGACAAAATTTTATGACACCTTTGACAAACTTTGGGGGCCTGTGCCCCCCGGGCCCCAATAGGCACGACGCCACTGATCCCTTTATAGCCATTTCTTTCCCAAGGGCGCCCTCCATTCAGAAGACACAGTACCTTGTATTCTGTGTAACCAGGGATCACGCCACAGTTTTCATTCGATACAACCGAGAAAGCGGCGGTGAAGGGATTTCATGCGAAATTATGTACTCTTTTAAAGAATAATGGAACAATGTTAATTAAAACATAGTTAGTCCAGCGTTTATCGGATATGCGGTACAAAGCCCAAATATTATCATATAGCGAGACAATATACACAGTTGACATTTTCAAGATAGAAATACCAAATGAAATATTTGCTTCTTAATCTCTTCAAAGAAGACTATAAGTGGATTCAGAGTGAAATTCGATGCCACCGTTCGCTGTCTGTTAAAAGTACAGGTACAACAGCACAGCCCGTCATCTCTCTTCAATTGTAAGTTCTATAAAGGTATCGCACCACAATTAGAGTAGTGCACGTCCGCCTGAGAGGTTAACCATTGTCGGAAAATAGCCCTAAAGTGCCCGACTGTATTGGGATTTTTGGCATTTTCTGAGTCATCACCATTCTTTTTTATGCTTGGTTGTTTAAGAAGATGATAATAAACTACTGATGGTCTAAACATCTGGAGGATTGAAGGTGATTTAAGGTATTTTAGAAATAATCTTGGGTGAAACAAGTAGATTCCGCAGCGACAGCTGGCAGATGGGAAGGGGAGCACTATGATAAACTTTGAGCTCTTCTAGCTCAAAATCTAAATGGTCATGTCAGTTGAAAACTTCTATCTGTGCTCTATCGGCCTTGGAAAGTGACTAGTTTAACGTGTAAGTCAATGGGAGCAATTAATTGTGGTGCGGTACCTATATGAATTTAACTTTGTCGCAAACAGGACACTCGCGATTGTGATTCCGTCTTCAGTCTCAGCCGGTCAACTCAGGTTATCCTAACCATGCAGGACCCAATATTTTCGCCAACATGATCATTATATTGTGATTGCAATAAACCAAGGGTTGGATATAGCTTAGTTAGTATAGAGCATAGGATATAGCTTAGTTAGTAAAGAGCACAGGATATCGCTTAGTTAGTATAGAGAGCATAGGTTATCTTATTTAGTATAGAGCATAGAATATAGCTTAGTTAGCTTATAGTTAGTATATAGCATAGGATAGCTTAGTTAGTATAGAGCATAGAATATAGCCTATAGTTAGTATAGAGCATAAGATATATAGCTTAGTTAGTATAGAGCTTGATGCTTAGTTAGTATAGAGCAGTATAGCTTAGTTAGTAAAGAGCATATGATATAGCTTGGTTAGTATAGAGCATAGGATATAGCTTAGTTAGTATAGAGCATATGATATAGCTTATAGAGCATAGGAATCTTTGGTCTTTTCTAATTGCCAATTAATGTTCCTTTGCTGTCTTGTACGACATTCGGGGACGCTACGGATCCACATACTATAACAGACTTTACAATGTATATGGGGATTAAACGACCCTTCTTTGTACATGCAGCATTGTTCATTGACCTGCGTTTCCACCAAATGCGTCGTCGTCGTCTTTTGTTGGGAAACGAACCGAAATATCGAAGGGTATCTATAACCAAATCCTTGAAGGTTCGGTGCTCCCGAAAAATAGATTTGCTAACAACAAACGCACAAAACTGAAACCAGGCGTGTATCATATCAACGCGTATAGAGGGTAACACTGTAGACAGTTCATAATGTAGGCCTATATGAAACACGGTCGTACGTGTTATCTCAACTAGTAACATACGTACATGGTACGCGGTAACTACGCTATGGGGTTTTGTTATACACTTTATATCAACTTTCAAAGCCAGGGAAAATCGATATTGGAGGAATAACCTGATAAAAGGTAAAATACATAGCCTATGTGATACGTTTTAGTTAACTTTAGAGTTAACTTCAGATTAACTTTAGTCGAGGATTTATTTGTAACGGAAATTTGCTCATCCTATTGGACGCTTTGACAACAACTGTAAATGGATTACCCAAGAATCGTACATATACTGTAACTTACACCACGACGATCCGCGTGAAAACGTGTCTGACGGCAGCTAATTATGATATTGTTATTTATGCAGGACGTGTTTGGCAGGCTGTCCTAAGCTTCGCCTGAAAGGTTTGATTTTATCCTTGTTGAAGTAAGTATGCTGCAGTATGAGCCAAGGGCGTAGGAACCGGAGGGGGGGGGGGGGCTGGGGGGGCGCCAGCCCCCCCAGTGAAAAATGTGGAGGGGCGGAAGTATCATTCCGCCCCCCCGCTTCGCAAGTCAGAAAACCCCTTTTTCATTTCCAAATGAGAAAAAAAAATCTCATTTGGAGCACCAAATTGCATCTAAGGCCTGGTGAAAATACAAAACTAAGTTTACAAAATGGAGTGGGTGTTGAAGTGTGCTGTATTGCACCAAATTGCATCTGAGGCTACCTGGAAATGCAAAAAAATCCAAAGGGGAGGGGGACACCCCCTCCCCTTAGACCCCTCCCCCAGGCCGGCCATCAGTCTTCAGCCCCCCCCCCACTCAAAAGTACCTTCCTACGCCACTGGTATGAGCATTATAACATTACTGAAGTCATTGAAGACTCGCCCCAAACCGCGTGCCGCGCTCTGAAAAAGTTAACTATCCGTTGCTTGCAAATGACGTTTTCTTCTTGTCGCTACAAAATGCATTCAGTAATGAAACGTGATACCTTGTTATCTTTTATCTAGACCTGAGATGTCCACGCTGCTGTGTACACTGTGTTGTGGGTATTGACCGTAGCTGTATGTATTGACTGTACACTAGTGTCTAATTACCGACGGTAGCAAGCTGTGTGTGTATTTTCTGGGATCGATGGTGGTGTCTAACACTTCTGTTACACCTCATTCTAAACTAGGTCAGATTACCGGCATGAGAAATTTGTTTGTTCGCGAGTCTGCACACCCTTTAAGGGATCACTTTAGGCACAAAATTACATTTAATGTGTATAGAGACCGTTAGAAATAAAATGTTAACTATCCTTGTTGTTTTTTCTATATACTATTTTCAATCTTTGAGAAGTGACCCTTTAAACACGTGAGGCATATTAATGAAAGTGGCTGGACTTCTTGGTCTATGACATATTTAAATTCTGCCTAAACTAACCTTCTGGTGGATCTGAACCCTAGGCAACAACTCATCAACGACTTAAGCAATATATGGTGTATTAAAATGCAACTAATTCGTTGAAATATGTAGATCGAACAACCAAACCTATGAACACATTTATATTCATAGATTTACGCCCATTTTGCGTACGCAGTTCAATGTTTGTACAATTGTTTTGTAAAAAAAATACATGTAAATGATGAATGACTGACTGACTGAATGAATGAATGACTGACTGAATGAATGAATATATATGAATGCATATATATATACTTTTCTTATTTGCTTACTTACAGGTTCAGCGAAATATATATTAAAAGTATGGATGGCGTGCTCGAGAAAGTCTCTCGTCTCGGTCGTAGAAAGCCTTTCGACTCTTGGGACGTCGATTATAACTTACAAACTCCGCTCAAGCGAAAACTCTCTACTTTCAGCCTTGTCTTCCTCTGTCTTGGAGAGACACTAGGCTTTGGTATTTTTCTAGTCAATGGTTACGTTTCCAAAGAAGTAGCAGGCCCTGGCACTGTCTTGTCCTTCGTTTTGGCTGGATTAATCGCGCTCATTCCTGCAGCGTGTTACGCAGAGTTCGCCGCTAAATTACCTCGTATGGGATCGTCCTACGATTATATTTATGTGACAATGGGAGAGTTTATCGCATTTCTAGTTGGATGGAATCTTATCTTGGAGTTTGTTCTGAGAGCCATCTCTATGGCACAGATGTGTAGTTATACCTTAGATCAACTGACCGACAACGAGATACAAAACTTAACAATCTCTACGTTCCAACAAGGGACGCCGTGGACGTATGATTACATCGTTGACTATCCAAACATATTAGGATCAATATGTATCATTGCAGCCATAGCGGTCGTCTATTTTGGCGCCAATTTTACTGCCAAGGTTATTTCGACTTTATTAGTTTTTAAATTCGCTGTCGTCTGCTTCACGATATATATTGGTATTGTGACCGCAGGTGACACAACCTTTTCTACTCATAAGAGAGGCTTTCTACCCTATGGAACCGTTGGGGTAATACGCGGAATTCTTCCGTGTTATTTTGCATTTACGGCGTTCAATACTATCGGTGCGCTTGGAGCGGAAGTTAAAGTTCCTCAAAGACACATTCCGCGTTCCATCACCATTTACATGATTATTAGTGTCATAACGTACGTTTTAAATGCCATTTCGCTTAATTTGGCAGTAAATAGTGAACATATTAAATCCGGTCAAGCTTACTTTGAAACATTCAGCATCACAGGGCACAAAAGTCTTGTGTGGGGCAGATATTTTATTGGCTTAGGTTCCGTTTGTACTGTTTTCTCTTCGGTAATCATCAACATATTTTGTGTTCCAAGGATACTTCTTTCAATGTGTACTGACGGTCTTTTATTCCCGTGCTTAGATGAAGATACATTTGTTGGGAAACGTCTTAGCTTGAAAGAAACGTTGATATTTGGTTTCATTCTGGTCGTGGTGACCATGTTTATCAAAGTACATGCTTTCGAGCAGTTTCAATCAGCAGGTATACTTTGTTCTCTGATCCTGGTGAGTGTGGCACTTATAATCCTCCGTTACACTCCTTACCGAGTTGAAGTTATTAAAGTAACTGAAGATGTACCTACCAATGAAGACGACATTGAAGATATTTTTGAAGAACCAATCGACAAGGCTGTAGTGACCAAGCAGAGCGATGGTAAAATATCAAATTCACGAGACGCTCTTTCCAAGCAAGAAACTGATGAGGAAACAAGCACAGCTGAAGAAAATATAGAATTATTTTCTACCGCAGAACCAGACGACCAGCAATTAGGTCTCTTAGAAACAGAACTATCGCGTCTATTGCCAAGTAGCGACGACGAAATTGAGGGCAGCAATCCCCTTCAAATGGTGGGAAGGAATTCAAAACTTAACAATAGTAATATCGCTTTGAATATTCCAGGGTCGTTAAAGGCAGATTTACATCATGCTTTCGATCCAATTGGACGATTTTCACCGGGAGCTGTTGTTGTGACCTGCTTACTGTCCACAATCGCGTTCCAAGTTGGATTTGCGGCGGTGGTAACTAGCACAGGGTTTCTCGTCTTATCAAAATCGAAAGTCTGGTCTGTGCTACAGGTGATCCTATTAGCCCTGTCGCTGGTCTCTGTATTGCCGATATACTTACATTACCAAAGGGAACGACAAAAGGGTATTAGTGAGGTAATCTACAATTTGTATTAAAGGAATGTTCCAGTGGCTGACAGACATGATTGGTT
Organism: Apostichopus japonicus; assembly: GCF_037975245.1. NCBI lineage: Eukaryota > Metazoa > Echinodermata > Holothuroidea > Aspidochirotida > Stichopodidae > Apostichopus > Apostichopus japonicus. Next base: position 24,943,797 of record NC_092571.1, read on the forward strand.
TACAAAATGGAGGGAAATTTCCCGCATATTTACGTCCGCGAAATCATACTCTAACAACAGAGTGTTAAAATAATGTGTCTACAAAAAACGAAAAAAAAAACTTTGCATAGAATATTGACAGCTATGCAAACATTCATAATATGTCAAATTCCAAGGATAAATCAATAAAAAATTTATTGCTATTTTTGTTGTTGTTAACAATTACTATGAACACTCCCGGATACTGGAGTAAGAGGGGTTTATAGCCCTGTCAAAATATGTTACACTGCAATTAAATATAGTTTGAGTTAGGGAAAAGAATTTGAGAATCGGTTTCGAGTAGCAGTGTGGAATATATTTTTCTTCAAGATGTTAAACTGACTGTCACCACTCACTGGAATATCCCTTTAAATATCACAAGATGTAATTAAATAGATCTGCTAACTAATATTAACATTTTGATAAGGAATCGAAAATGACTAGTAAGCCTAAAAAATATTTCCGTTACTATTTTGGTACTAATATTTGGCAGTAACGTATACGTTTTTGTGATACGGAGAAAGGTAGACGAAAGCTCAAATAAATAAAAAGAATGAGGGGCGTATATAGATAAATGAGTGAAGGGGAGGCGGGGAGGAGGCTAAGTGTTGGAGCAGGAGGAGGAGGAGGGGACTTCCAGACGCAGACTCGTGGAAATCAGAAGTAAGTCTACGATCAATACCAACGGGAAAGAAATCAGCCGAAATAGCAATTTTTCCCTTAGAATATTACTTCACAGTAATACCTACTTCTGATATGTCATATTGTGTTGAAAATCGCTACGAGAATAAGCCTGTGTGAGAATCATACGAATGCCTTGTGATTTGTACATTAGATCCGACTAGGACTGTGTGTTAAATCATTTGAAAATCCCTGCTGGAGAACAAGAAGAATCGTAAACGGTTGCAGTTTCTCCCCCGCGCAGAGTATACCTCTCCCAACACTTGCTTGTTTTCCCTGTTTGTGAGAAACATACATCGGCTATAATATCTGCTACAGTTGGGTCTCGACTACACCCGCCCCCCCCCCTCCTCCCGAACATTGTGGTATGTGGTATATTCTTAATAGCTTGATGATAAGTAATATGACTGAAAATGTAATGTTGGTCTCGCATTTTGACATTTTTCGAAAGCGACGTGTGTGTCTGTAAGATAACGAGGTTATTAGCAAGTCCACGTACGATGCCACACATGTATCTTGATACTATGGAAAGGAGAAAACCATTGAAATACAATCAATATAATATGTTCATCACACTGTTGCTAATTCAAAACCTTTCAGGAAGTATAACCATGGTGGTGTATTTCTGCCTTATCCTACTGTAAAACTGCAGACCTGTCTTTTTCTTCTATCCCGTACCGCACCCCCCCCCCGCCCCAGCATGTCCTCCTAAGTATAGCTGCCCTCCTCCATTTCTGCCATCATATCCACCTGCACCCGGTCTCTTGTCAGCGCCATTTTGAAAACTGTTCATCTACCATTTAGCTTTCTCTATATATACCTGCCCATCAGATTACTGTCCTCACACAACCACCTCCCTTTGCAGTACCCTTCATTGAAGACTGCCTTCCTGATCCTGTCCTTCGCCCATACCCGCTGCCCTACCTCTGCTCCTACCCTCTGACCCTACCCTCTGCTTTTCTGTATCACTCCTCTATGGCCCTCCTCCTCGCCTAGCCTCATTGTCAGTATATGCTTATAATAAACACTTTTAACCTAATACTTCACGTGACATCATTTCACCTATGACAGGTTCCGTTTGTGCCAACGCTACCCCTAATAAGCATATTCATCGACATATTGTTCCTCTTTCAAATACCGCCAACCACCTGGGTAAGATCTCTACTGTGGCTGGTAGTCGGTAAGTTCATGAATATTTAGTGCCCGTTTACTCATAATTCCTAACTTGATAACTATATATAGACAATTATTCAAAAATGTGAGAAATTGAAGATGCAAGTGAAATTTAATTAATAGATCTTGGCTCGACACATCTCAAATCGATCAAATAATCAAATATAGTCTAATGTTAAAGACAAAACAAAGACTGAAAAACAACCACGTAATATTAGACCAAATCGAGTAAAGGTATGCTATGGTGTCCAAGAACAATTCGCAAAGCTATCACACTATCGATGGTACGGTAGTTTTAAGGAAACGTCTTTGAATCTTGCTAGGTTGGTTCTATATATGCACATCCTGTCATCTGTTATCAATGTATAAATGTATACTTGAATTTGATAACAGGCCGATCAATTCTACCTACTCAAAACACCCACCTGACCCCCTTCTAATTTAGAAGGGAATTAGTAACGAGAGTACAGACACCCAAAACGAGCAGAATCAAAATCACATGGTTATTGCACTTACCTATCACAATACAAATCTCCCAAATTTTGATTTCTTCTTAACGTTTTCAACAGTTTTTTTTCTGGATTTTCTGACAATCTCAATTATTACCAGATTTTGAGGTTTGTCCAATAAAATTAGACAATCCAATGTCTCATTGCCCAGGTCAATATTCTTACATACATATTTTGTATAGCAAAATGTATTCATGAAGACATGAATATTCATAGCACATGAGTAAAGAACACCCAATAATGATCACAGTTAGGCTGACTATACAGCAAGTGTTATGAAGAAAAGAACAACACTTATTCAAAACGCATATATCCTTAACAAACAAGAAAATTTACTTATGGCTATTTCCATAGCCAGGATGTCTTATCTTCTTAGATAAATTGATGTCCTGTTTTATCTCCTTCTATACACAGGAATGTTGATCTACTTGACCTTTGGATTCTCTCACAGCAGGCAAAATTATAACAGAAATGAGAAGAAAGACACAAAATATAATATCTCCTATCATCGAAATGTGCCACCGAAAGAACAATTTGAGACTGTCGAGATATTTCAACAACTTTATAGGAATAATTAATTTATTCGAAAACCGCTAAATAAATGAACATGTACAGGCGCGTAGTCAGGAATTTGCAAGGGGGGCGGGGGGCGAACCTGTAGGCAAACTATCTGAGCAGTAGATTCTGCATTGAAAACTATCTAAGCGTATTGCCACCATGAGTTGGCGCGAATCGTACAAGAACATTTTGGCTGAAAATGCCTCCCAGATCGCTGGAAATGGCACTTCCCAGGCCTTGTTAGTTGCATCTAAGCTTGAAATTACTAGCGATATCATAAAAACATCCAAAAAATATGCTCAGTGGGGTGGGGGCGGTGCCCCCTTCGCCCCCCCTGGCTACGCGCCTGAACATGTAGTATGGGAATTGAGCTGAAAAGAACAAATAATTTCCTTTTCTCGTTTATGGTTTCACTGTAACTGATATTAACTATACTACCAATGAATTCTGTCTATCGCGAATCAACCTAGCTAATGGCATGTTGTGTAACTTGGATCAAAAGAGGACGCGATGAGTTCAACCAAACTCTATACTATGACTGCAAATATTCAAATCGTTCACTGGTTTTACCACAAATGATTACATAAATGTACAACAATTTACTGAAATTGACTGATGTTAGTGATTTTAATTAACTAAACTTAGTGAGATGTGTTTTCTCTAATATTTACGGTTTTATCACCAACTTCTTTTATATTTTTATTTTATGAATACAAAGAACCCTTAATCAAAGTAAGCGCGTCGTGAAAAGAAGATACACTTAAGATAAAGATCATTAAGATATTAGCATATATAAAGCATTTTACAAACTCATAATTGAATATTGGAAAAATCAATAGTTAGGTTCTACTTGATTTTATACTCAACAGCTCAAATAGTATTTGACATATACATCAATGTTTTCATTTCGTTAAATTTCAATTCGTTTCGTTTCGTTTCATTTCAATGTATTCATCGCCCAAACCGCGTGCCGCGCTCTGAAAAAGTTAAACTTTCCGTTGCTTGCAAGTGAAGTTTTCTGCTTGTCGCTACAAAATGCAGACAGTAATGACACGTGATACCTTGTTATCTTTAGCTGGACCTGAGATGTCCAGAGATATCGTTTGCACACTGTACTGTGGGTATTGACCGCAGCTGTATGTACTGACTGTACACAAGTGTCTAATTACCGAAGGTAGTAAGTTGTGTGCGTATTATCTGGGATCGATGGTGGTGTCTAACACCTCTGTTACACCTCATTCGAAACTAGGTCAGATTACCGGCATTAGACGTTTCTTTTTGCGCGAGTCTTCACACCTTTCAAGCATGACAAGCTACCGTAATACAAAATATAATTAACAACTTAGTTGTGAAAGGACGTGTTATGTATTGCCTCTCTGGACTCAAGAAAACTTGAAGAAGAATAAGAAGAATAAAGAAGAAAAGGATACCGTTTGCCTTGAAAAGCCACGCTTCAAAGGATACCTACTAGGGTGACGGAATCTTCAGCAACACTAATCGACCTTAATCTAACTAATTAACAGGCCAATTACTACTGGAATTCTTATTGATGATATGACAGATCGTTTTCCTGTTTATACTCTCATCGACAGTGATATTCCTATTAATAAACCATATTCTCCAAATAGATTTTCCGTAAAATCTCAGCTGATAGGCCAGCTGGTTTTAATTATGTCATCCAACATGAATCATGGTCATCCATCCATCCGTCCGTCCTTCCGTCCGTCCGTCCGTCCGTCCATCCATCTACGTACTGTGCCTTTCACATTCTCTCATGCAAAAACTGAATGCCTCAACCAGAAATGTAATATTTGATGTAAAGTAATACTTATAATGCTGCAAAGCACTCCCGAAAGCGGAGCGATTAGGGACGAGGGAGCGAGTACCATGGTTACCGAGTACCTTGGTTACCGAGTACCTTGGTAACCAAGTACCCTGGTTACAGAGTACCGTCCCCGTCTACGTCCAGGAATTAAAAAAAAAATTGGAATTATTCTGTGCCTCTTGATTTTGTGATAATTGCTAATTCTCTCTTCTCCAACCCAGCTTCCTATCAAAATTGAAAATTTCAATCTTATATTCGACTGGAAGTTTGATTGTTCATTGCTTTCAGCGTCATGACTGAATTTGAGAGATTAACTGCTTGTATACTTTTAAATGATGTGTGCCACATTCTTTTATAAAGCGGTTATTATATGTTTGTTAGACTTAAACGGAACACTGTTAAAAAAATCCTGAAAAAAATACTACGGGTTCATGCTTTAATCTCTGACACTCAAAAGGAAAACTATCTACGAAATCCTAAAGATATATTACCTTTTCATTACACTATTATACCAAACCACTGAAGAACCAGCAAGCAATAATCCCTGGAAACCCAAGCAACTATTCCATACTAGAACATATAGTTAAGAAAATATCTTCTCGTACATATCTATTGCCACATATCTTATATTTGAAACCAATCCCTTGATAAACACCCTCATAATCCCTCCAGTACCCCTCTCCTCCCCTTTTAAAAATATTTTTCATTAATACACCCATGTCATTATAATGTGCAGCAAATTCTTTACGAATTGTAGCCTGAATGGCGTTCAATGGCTCAATAGCCATTACAACACAGTTTGAAGCTTTCGGTCACAGTAACGCAACACAGTGCTATTGTGCAATAAAGGGGATTCCCCTTCTATATGTAGCATCCATTTCGACAGTGTTTTTTTTTTTTTTTCGTCAAAGTATATACCCACAATATGATGTCAAAAATACAACGTAGCATTCCGGCACTTGTAGTATTTCTACCACAGTGAACTAGTTCTTGTTAATCCAGAGATCAGGTACTATATGCCATTGTTTTCATTAACAAGTGAACTTCAAAGTTCAGGTAAGTCAAAATTTAGATTCTTCCATTTGCGGCAGCTCAAACTTATACTGCCTGCCTTTGATCCCAGACATGTTTACTGACCTAGGCCTAAGCGTATAGGCCTACCTAGGTATCTTGGTGGGGTAAATTATGTCGCCGTTACCGACTTTGAACCGCTAACTATTACTCATTATCTATAGATGTTACATGCCTAGCTTTTGCATTACTAGCTAGATTCACATTCATTTTGATAAAAGTAGAAACAATAGATAAAATACTGGCCAATTTTGGAGGGAGTAACTTCGTCACATGGTGCAGTCTACTGAATAGATTGTATGCATCAATACTTTATAATTATATCAAATTACTAACTTGTTATCAACACAATGAGTTTTTACAATACATTAAATTATATGTTCCTATAGACACTTTTTTTAGACCTTTTTTTAGCTGACACTTTTTTTAGCTGCTAGACCTCAAGTCTTCAAGGTCAACTTTGCTGCAAAATAAGTCCCACAGAGATATTCCCTTGACATTATCACAACTTGACGGCATTGAGGTGTTTACGTTTATTCAGTGAAATCCTTGTTTTTATTCATTTGGTTTAACCACTATCTATAAAAGTTTGTCTCATACAGAAAATTAAGTTCTCAAGAAACACTAAGTTTTTACAAGTAATGGTCCAAATTTTCAAGGACTTTACAAAAATGATGTTTATTGATTAGCCTGATGGGTATATCATCCACAGTTCCAAGTGAAATTCAAGAAACTCTAAGATATTTAGTATTGATCATTGTCTGCCATAGGTGTTGTAGATGGATTCCTTTGAGGAATTTCTCAGAGAGGTCACTCCTCACAACATCCAGCATCAAGTCTCAATACTCAAGATACAGTCCTTGCTCTGGTCAGAGGATACACTGGCTCAGATTGTCAACTGCATTTTTGAAAAGGTAACATCAAAATATATATATACCATCTTCTTCCTATATATATGGTGGAGGTGACCTTTTAATTTGTTCAAGGACCTAGAGTGTACCTGCAATCTGTAGGTTGTTATGATCAATGTGAACTCAGAGACTTTTGGGAAGTACATGCATCACAAGTAGTTATAAAGGTCCTCAGGTCAGACCTGCTAACCTGTCTCTCAATCTTGTCCTGCAAAGGCATTTTGCTCCATGTTGCTACTGCTGGTATGAACATACCCAGAAATCAGAATTTACTGGAAGAATTAGCACATCAACATCAAAGAGCATCTATAGGAAATGACCTTGTAGTAAAGGAATAAATTCAGATGTTGTGCTGCCTCACTTCGTTAAAGAAACGTACTGAAACCTCATCTTATGCGTCAAGCATTCTTCAATGTTAAACAATAATTATTTTGTTCATTTGTTTTTTATTTCTTTTTTTCCTTTCTCTCCCGCACCTTGAGCACCCTTCCGGGTGGATATGCACCCCTAATAAATCACCATTATTATTATTATCATTTATTAAAAATTCAAGTAAGTGTGACTAGATGATATCCTATTTTCGACTTGCTCAAGTCTTTCCACACAGGTACAGTACATATTCCATAACCAATAAAGGTGATTGGATTTGCTTCTCCCGTAAACCCTAAGTTATAGTGTTAGATTCAAGTTTTCTGGCCGGACCCGCCAACAAGCACTCTATCACAGAAACTAAACTTCATCACAGGGCAATGTCTAGGGTGATACAAAGACCAAAAAAAAAAAAAAAATGATATGACCGGAAGGACCGAATCCCATTTTTCACTAAAAAATCCTTTTAAAGCCATATACAGAGGGTTACATACCTTTCTTTTTTTGGATTCACAGGTCTCGGCTGAACCATCGGACCTAATCTATTTGTATGTTTATACATGCAAGATGATGCTTGAAGTAAGTCTAGGGCCTATTTATATATATATATATATATATATATATATATATATATATATATATATATTATATTTCCAAATATACTAGCTGGACCAAATAGTTCTCACTCACAGTGGAATATTCAATACCTCATTCATTTAAATAATTTTGATGTAAAATTTTCCAGCAAGCTATTAGCTATACATTATACTGTTTACTTTTAGGTGCTATGTGCTGGTGATTTTTTTCATTCCCTTCGTGTTTGCTGTTTATACCTTTTAGCTTATTGCACAGAATCACACAACAAATAATCCGGAATAAACAACTAGGGTTTGTCCTTTCTGATTTAACCTCTAAAAAATTGTTTTTCCCCCATTCTCTTCATGTTTCCTGTTTTGACAGTTTGAAGTTAAAAACATTGGTTCCAGCACAGAGGAGACAACTGTGACCTTTGAAGATGTGATGCAATCAAGAGCTGGATTTCATTTAACAGAGATACTTTAGAAGCAGAAAAAAGGAGAGCAAATGGTAAAAGCACTGCTTGTTGAGTTTACTATTACGTGCACTTATAAGTAGCTAAATTGATAGCAGCAGCAGGGGTGTTGTGGGGGGGGGGGAGCCAGAAGAGGATTGAATCAACATGAGGAGGGGGAAGACTTTGAGGGGCTGTTTATTATGAAGCTTTATGGGAGCAAGACAGAAAATCACTTTGAATCTTCCCAACAAAGAGAATTGTGTGGATTCAGCTTCTCAATTAAATTAAGTGTTTAATTATTTTTCAATGAAAGGCCAACCTATTAAAATAACAAGAGCAATTTTCATAGAATATACTCACATACACACAACAATTGGGCAATTTGCAATGTTAAAAGTCGCATAAGAGTACTTTTCGGTAGTTTCAAAAGATTGAATCAAAGGGAGAGAAAGGGTGGGGGGAGGGTGAGAGATGAGGACAAACTCTGCAGGAAAGTGTGTAATAAAATATATTGTCGCACCAGGAAACTAAGTAATCACTATTTTCAAAACTGTTTTTGTGGTACTGATAAATATTTCTGTTTTTGGGATATGTAAAGTAAAATAGTTAGACAACACTTTTATGTGCATCATCACTACATGTGACTGTTTCGGAAACATGAGTGATGGCCACATGTTAACCCCTACCAGCTAAATGGGGAAAGCTGTGTAATGTGGACTACATACTAGAAAGTACCAACAGTTAATGTCAATGTACCAATTTCACGATATGGAAAGGGGAGCCGTCTCTCAATTAGACCCCTCCCCTAGGATGAACTGTCCATCTCTTCAATCAAAGCAAATGTGGTAATCCTATGCTAGGAACCCTTTATACGGTAATAGAAATTCGAACACCAACCTGAGACCTCAGTTCTACTCGTTCAGCAAAGAGATTAATTAAATCTAATCTTTTTTTCTTTAAACATTTCTCACAGAAGTCGATGGCTGGCAAGGAAGCTGGGAATGGACTGGGTGCTGTTTGTTCTTTTCTCTCCCAGCTTTTTGTTCAAGATGTCCTGTCCTCGGATACTCTCCTGTTTTGTATCCATGCACTGATGGCGCATAACACAGAGATTACTTGGCAATGCTTGTCCAAAATACTGAAGAACTCATTCGTACACCTTGAAAGTCTTGGAACGGTATGTAAGACAGAGTGGGTCTAAGATACCCATTAATAAACGCTATATAAGACAGAAGAGGAAAAAATGTATTAATTGAAAGATAATGTTGACATTCATTTGACATGCAACTATGTATGTTATAGTCCTTAAGCTGATACACCAGAGTATGTGGCATTGAGTTGATTCATTGAAAGGAACAATTTGGAAAAAGTAATTATCTGTTTGCAAGTTATATTGTAGCCTAAAAATACATATATTTATATAAATGTATGCATATATTCCTTGCTCACATGTCCCTTTTCCCTGTCCAATTTCCTCTCACTCCTCCATTGCCCTATCATGCCACGCCCCCTCCTTTTATATTTACTCCTCCATCTCCCATATCACACCCCCCTTATGCTACATTTCTTCCTCCCTTCTCCACTGCCTCACCCCCCTGCTCTAGTTCCTCCTCCCTTCTTTCTAGCCTCACCACCCCTCTGCTAAAATTCCCTTCTATCTACTCCCCTGCCTCTTCTCCCTTCTGCTGTTTTTCCTCCTCTCTCCTCTCCCTTCCTCGTCCCTCTTCTGTTCTATTTCCTCAACCTTTTCATATGCCTTCTCTCTGTCCTCATTCTATTTCCGCCGCCTTTTCTCATTCGTTCTCCCCTGCCTTCACCTCCCCTACTGCTCTTTATCCTCATTGTGCATGACCATCTACAGTATATGCTCTTTTATTTAAGAATTTCCTACAGGTGTGTTTTGTCGAACAATAAAATATTCTTTTGACACATCCTTACATTATTTTCCAGTCGCATCTATTTAAACGTGTCTTCCAGAGGATTTATGACAAGATTCAGGGAAAGCATTTCTCTGTTCAAACCAGATTCATGCTCTGTGATTTGAATGACCTTGAAGAGGTAAGGATTAATATTTCATACATTAACATGTGGTCATACTGTGTACACTCTGAACAGTTAAAATTGACCATACCATCCTACGCCCCTCAGTATTAGATTTATAGCAAGTGCGGAGTGTAAATGGATTTTTCATTCCCCTATCACCCTAGTAACTATTTTTGCACCTTTATCCATAGCCAATTCTTCTTTTCTTAGCTGTATCATCTCCATTGTTCAGTCTATTTTTACTCTGTTCAATGTTCACCAGTCCAATTTAGTTGTCTGTCTGTCTGTCTCATTTTAAATATGTCCATAATCTGTTTTACGTTCAGTTTGCCCTTGACGAAGATCCTGCTAGGATTGAAACGTCAGGCCTATGCCCTTTCATTATTTCATATTGCAAGGAGGAGGTTACACAACTGTTCAAGCCAATAATTCCTTTGCCCATTCAAATTTTATTTGACCTTTAACTGTGTACAATAGTACGACATTAACAAGGAAATAATAATGAAGTAAGTTACATTATAACTCATGATTAATTTAACTTATCATTCATTAACTGTTGTTACATCATGTACGTGTAGGGCAGTGTAAAATTAGACGATGTTATCATATAAAAACATTTTCAATCTGTTCTACTCATTTAAATATTATGCTGATTGACTCTGATGATGTTTCTTTTTGTTTTTATCTTTTTTTTTGGGGGGGGGGGGAGGGAGGGGGAGAGTGGAGACTATCTAAAGAAATGTAGACGCTGGCCGGATTTAAATTGAAGTTAATATCAGGGACCTGCCAGTCACACTTGGAAAAACTATAAAGTAAACGAAATAATTTAATAAAGACGACACAGTCCGTGCGTTACTTTAACAAAATATATATCCGTATGCTCTCGTGGTCTTCACGGAAGTCCTTGCCTCAGTTTACAGAGGCAAGACTTTTACATAGTTCATTGCACATTGTGAATTGGGTATAATTAGTTGGCAAGCTTTTAAAATAGTTAGTCAAATTAGCTAGTTGCCTTTAACCCAGTCGTTTATAATTGAATGCAGTTTTCAGTCGTTATTTTACTTTCTACAGAAATATACAGGTTTGCCCCTTTGGCATTGTTAAATATTGTCACTGAGTATGTAAATTATTGATTTTCTGATATTATTGTATTCATGTAATCAGGTATGTATCTATTAAAATAAATACAGTTGATAAGTTTTTTTCACTTGTATATTTTTATTTCATGATGCTGAAATGAAACATTTTAAACATTGAAATCATTTGTGAAAGAAACAGTCTTGGATTTTGCTGTGCCTGATGTGCTAGTTTATAGAAGGACTATCATTTTTAATTTCATCACATTTAATTTATCATTTTCATTTCTAAAATTGCAGAAAAATCAAGAAACCGTGGAGGCTCAGTTTCACACTTTTGACAAGATCAGAAGACAACAACCAATGAGTGTAAATCACCAGCAAGCACTGTTGTACAGAATGCAACCTCAAGCAGGACAAATGAATTCAATGGTGAGTAAAAGAAACTGGTCTAGGATATCATGTATGCCAGTAATTACCAGTTATTAATAGATAGAAACAGTAATGCTACTTAAGGATTTTAAAATTTGCGACCCTGGGACGCAACACCTCAACAATGTTTGTGTCAGCTCAGAAAACATGCGTCCCTATACAGTCTGCCGTAAAAACAATAATTGGTTGTAAAGACCCCTGACGGTACATGGGCTTGTGCGCAATGGAAGCGTAAATACCGTGTTAGGTTTCTAATGTGCACAAAAAAAGTCAAATGATGTAACGTAAGTAATAAACAAAAAACAAAATGATAGTCAGGTTGTGAATTGGAAATATTACTGTAGACCATTTACCATATATGTAGGCCTGGATGGCATGTGAAGGGTCCTCTAGTATCCCACCAAAGGTTTGTACTTGTTATTTCAAGCTCAACAGACTATTAATCCACCCTCTCCCCTCTCCATATAGTCAGTAATCAGGTGGCAAGTGAAGGGTCCACCCTCTAGTATACCACCAAAGGTTTGTATTCAAGCTCAACAGACTGTTAATAGTCCACCCTCTCCCTCCTCATATAGTCAGTTATCAGGTGGCAAGTGTAGGGTCCACCTTCTAGTATCCCACCAAAGGTTTGTACTTGTTATTTCAAGCTCAACAGACCATTAATCCACCCTCTCCCTTCTCATATTATGGAAAAGTCTGCATTATTTGAAAAGCGAAAGAACAACCACATCAATCAGCTCCAACTTTTGCAGTAGAGACAAAGTCTGCATATTAAACGCATGTTTTCTTTCTTCAAATTCATAACCAGCAAGATCCCTCCTATCCACAGGGCAATAACAGACCGTCTAAAGAGAGAAAGATCATACCGGGGCCTTCTGCCTCTCAGGAGGAGACGCTTAGGCGTTCAGAGAACGCCTGGAAACCATACTCTAAGAAGAAGAAGGCACCAGAAGGAAAACATGATGATGAAGTGAGTCTCTTTCTTCATGCCAAAGCTGGTGGTTCAATTTGCAGCCATACTTTTCTCATGCTATCCAATAAGCCTGAACAGAGAATGCCACAATAGCCTTGAGAAAATATTCTGCTCTGTGAAACAAACATCATCCTACTAGCTTAAACTTTCCACATGTTGTTATCATAGATAATAAACCTATTGTTATTTTTGTATTAGTTATGTACTTGGCCTAATTGTATAAGTTATATAATAACATGTAGGATAAGGCTGAAGATGCTAGTCATTTAATTATTAGGCGTGCTACAAGCTAATTGCACCCTTTGGCGAAATAATGTGTTGACAAATGGAATAAATTTAGTTAGAATGTATTTACGAAAGGTAATTATAAGCAATTTTAGGAAGTTCACAAAACTGCCTTTTTTGAATTGATTTTGAAGAAAAAAGCTGTAGTTAATTTTTTCTTCGTTTTTCCTCCCCAACAGGAATTATTGAGAAGATTCAAAAGTATCCTCAACAAACTCACTCCTCAAAATTTCCAGAAGTTGATGGACCAAACCATGCAGTTACCCATCAACTCAGAGGAAAGATTGACAGGGGTCACTGACCTTGTATTTAAGAAGGTTGGTCATTTATTTTTCTCTATGTATATAAAATATTGCAAGGAATATCAGACCTTGTAGCCTAAGTTTTGCAATAGAACCTATTTAAGTACAAGAAGTTTCTTTTGGCAGAGTTATGATGATTTTAATGAGCATATTTAAAGGTAAGATAGTCATCTGAAAGGCAATGTGTTACTTCTGATACTTCTCAAAAATTGTACCAGGAACAATAATCCATTAGATGGTTCACTTCCACTATCTGTTGGCCACAACATTGTTTGGATTGTATTATAAGGGTTAAAGTCTTCCTTATTTGGAGCAGTTGTAACTTAATAGATTTCTAAGTTTTGCTGAGGGCTGCCGCCCATGTCTGTGCAAACATTACGTGGCTCGGTCGGTCGGAATGGTCATCAGTTTAATTAGTCACCAATTAGGTTCTTGGTCATTAGAATGCTCATATCTGTAGAGTTTCTATTGTCACAAAGGCTCTCGTCAATTTAACAAAGCAAAAATGGTGCATTTGCTTCAACTGAAATTTGGCCTTTAAAGGGGACACAAGCCCAACCATCATTTTTATCTTATATGACAGAAGATCTTTGTGAAGATCAACTCCCCCAAACCAGCTTAGCAAAATGCTGCTATGTTTGATAGATGTCGTAGTTTACAAGTCACATATCCTGGGGCGGACATTTTGTTAATCTGTCATTTCATAGTGCTACTACTAGGATCTCAAACCTTTCACTTTCTTTATGTTTGTCTTTTTAATTTTTTCCAGGTAAAATGTTATAATTGTAGACACTGAAACCATTGCCATCATTTAGGTCATGTTAAGAGCTTCCACTTTTTAGATTTGACATTATTAGAAAACCCATCTTGTTTACATAAAAATATTACTTTTTTAATAAATAAAGAAGTATATAAGAAGACAAAAAACATGAAGCACACATGGCTCAATGATGCCATATTTTAGACTGTTCTGAAGAAACGTGAACAATTTGTGATTATCTCCCGAATGGAATAACATTTTGTTTTCCTTTAGCTGTTTGGGGAAGTTGTTCGTGAAAGTTATCTCTATCACATATACTAAGAATGATGGTTGGGTTGTGTCTCTTGGCTGTCAAGGGTGGGATGATAAGGGTGCGTGTGGTGGTGGGGGAGTGGGAGAGGTTTATTCATGACTGTTATTTCTGTCACTAATAGTGATAGCTGGAAGTGTGTTTCCATTAAAAGTTGTAACTATCAATCTTTGAAATATTTCAAAATATGGAAAGAACTGATTTTTTTTTGTTCGCTTAACCATAACTTTTCCTCAGGATTGATTGAAATCACCGATCCATGTTTGTTTTCAGGCAATAATGGAACCTGATTTCAGCCAGGCATATGCAAACATGTGCAGAGTCATGCAAAATGTAAGTTAATTTTGTGAACCATTGAACCTAGTCATAATTCAATAACATCACCATGACAGAAAGGTAGCATGATGAATATACTGCACGACCTCTCTAACCTTTCTGGGCTCTACTGTTGCACTTTCCCATCTACCTAGCCAATTAAGTGGTAACAGTTTAGCACTGCCCCTCCCCTCCCATTCACCCACCTCCAGGTCTATGCCCCATCACCACTCCTTACGACTCTACCTTTTTGTGAGGTGTAGCAGCCTATTCTGGTAGCAATTGCCATTGCAAGGAATCACTCTAGTACAATCATTGCTGTACAATCCTTACAGTACATCTTTCCTTGTATGATCATTGCTTGTACAATCGTTTTTACGATCTAGATCTTTTCTTGTGCGAACTCACTGTTTGCTTCAAGGTATAGTACCATGTTTGAAAGCCAAATAGACAGAAAGAAGATAAAAAACTTTCATAAAGTCATTTTTACGTTATTCATCAAAACTTACAAAACAAAGACAAAAGTCTAGTTTTTAATGAAATGAAAGACACCAGTGTTGTGTGTAGTATATCTAGGGAATAAAACTGTCGTCTTGGTGTCAAACTGTTGCTGGAATCAATAACTTGCCATCTGCTTCACCGTGAGTTTGTCAGAAACTCTACAAGTTTTCACTCTCCAGCAGCTCATTAAAGATTTTATTGTTTCCCCTTTGTTTTCTCTAGATTGAGGTGACTAAGGCGGATGGTGGCACAGTGCAATTCAGAAAACTGATTATAATTAAATGTCAGAAACAGTTTGAGCGACAGAGAAGTAATGAACAAATGGAGATGGAGAAGAAGAGGATCGCAGCTCTGTCTGTAAGACATCTCCTACCCACCTGATTTCTTCTGTATGATTTAAAGAAAGGAATTAAGTTACAACCATCGTTACAAACTTGTCATTTCATTCACGATTCGGAGTCTTTGATGGAGAAATAGGTCTATGTCATTTCTACGTCTGTGATGGACTAGGTCAAACTGGCCCCCAAAAATGTAACTCCGTTTTGAAGATACCATTCGAAAGTTTTCTTCTGTACATTTCTTTGCATCTCTCCTTGAAAAAAGTCAAATAATGGATTTTCATCTGAACCAGATTTACTTCAAATCTGTTTCTCCCAGACAAAAAGATGTGAAACATTTCCCGACCATTTTGATTATCTCACTCATTCAATGGTTTGTTGGACCGCTGTCACTAGACTTGTTGCATTGTTTGAGATGCCAAGAATATCTGTAATTCATCTCTTTTATCCTTCACATTTTTCGCCTTTTCAATTACGTGTTAAAGGAAAAAGAACAAGAAGAAGCCCTAGCAGAATTTGAGCACCAACAGATGATTGCTAAGAAACAGATTATTGGCAATATCCGATTCATCGGAGAACTCTTCAAACTATCTCTGCTGACAAAGAAGATTATGCAAGGCTGCATCTTCCTGTTACTAAAGGCTAACGATGAAGAGTCCTTAGAGTGCGTGTCCGTGCTGGTATCGACTGTCGGACACTGTCTTGACCATCAAAAGGGCAAGGCAGGTTTTCTGAAAATCTATTATGGGAAAGTGTGGGGAGGACGAGGGGAAGAGGGAGGGGAAGGGGATGATGTGGCAAGCAGTGTTCAATGAAGGAAGAGAGCAAACTGTTTTGAGAAACTTGAATGATGGTGGGAAGGTGTATTGTGTAGGTTGCTTCAGTTTGGGGTTATTAGATCAAATGAGGAGGTTGGTTTAGGGTAGAGATGATAACAGTTTGATTAAACTAAGGCGTTAATTTTTTTGGTGTCCAAGTGTGTGCAGCTTGTTTAAGCAGAAAAGTTTGAGCTGATTTTGTAAACTTTTTCAATGCTATTTCATAGAAGAATGTTGTAGTTAATTTGTTTCGTAGGCTCATCTAGTGAAAGCTCACTTCAAAAAGTAAGTAGCACAGAAAAACCCCGATGTTTTCCATTTTTCAGTTGGCAAGTGTGAAATTCTGATCTGAATGAAGCTATATAATTATCAGGGTGGGGGAAGTCAGACCAATATGTTTATCCGTATGCAATTTTAATTACACTTGGAAATTATGGACTTGATAATCCACTTATTTACTGTTGGAAGGGCTAATCAAAGCAATGGTATCGAAATTCCTGTTCTTACCTTCGTGTTGCAGGCATTAATGGATCAGATCCTCAACCAAGTAGACAAAATTATCAAAGAAAAGAAAGTTTCCTCTGGGATACGATTTATGCTGCAAGATCTTAAGGATCTACGAGAGGTAAGGTGGATATTACTACATTTCATCAACAGGGTTTTGTCTTGTTTTGATTTGGCAAGCACAAGTTCTGGAATTTAAAATTCTACAGGAAATAACTTATCTGACATGTGTAGTGGGACCAACAAATGACATGAACAGAAAAGTCCTCTGAACACTTTTATTTGCAACGGTTCGGCAACAGCACACTGGGTATGATTAGCCAGTGAAATGTACAAATCTTACAGTAACACAATAACTTAAACAAGAGGCGGTGGAGGAATGCGATGCAACAGAACTTTAGCTGTGAGTCTCACATAGCTGTGGTCTTGAAATCACAAAGGAATAAAGTAAAATTTGCAGGTAAGTTACAACGGAAATCTTGAGACATAGAGTGTGTTATATGTTCAATGTGCAAATGGAAAGAGAGCGAGACAATGTGCTTTTGGAGATAAAACCTGAAACTGCTTGTTATCCTTCCCGAGTGACCCGATAACGCAAAAAGTAAACAAATCGTGGAGCCTGACATCCTGCTTAGTTGCCTAGCAACAAGTTAAAATAGATCCTATTTCCCCACACATGGCTAGCTATGCAAGCTGAATTTGTAATGATTTATCACAGTGTTTGTATACAGATTCTTAGCATTGGAAACATGGTCCAAACAAACATGAACTTATTGCTTGCAAATTGTAAAGCAAAAGGTTGTTCCCATTCTGACCTGTATGTTTTGGTTAACGTTATTTAAACGCAAAAGTTATTTTTAAAGTTTAACATTTTCTTCATATAAACCGAAGAAAGTACTCAGGACTAAAGCTCCAACCCTCGTGGTATGATTCCCCTTTGTAAGAATCCTATCTAGTAATGGAGGGCAGAGAAACTCTTAATGTGCAAACTTTGGTTTCCATTTGATAAAAGATTGAGACCTTATGCATGATAAGAGACAAACTCAACTATATACAATCTGCTTGTACTATTGTTGGATTGTACTGTTTGTTTGTATTTGTTGTACTATTTGTTTATTTGTATTTGTTTGTAGTATTATCTGTTAGGGGCTTGTGCTTGAAGGACATTGTGTCATGGGAAAATTCTGCATTTGTTTGAAAGCGAAGAAAACGCATCATTTAGCTCCAACTTTTGCAGTAGAGACCCGCCAGAGCTTCAGAGGTTGCTTGTATTGGTTTATTAACGATGCCTTTAATTTGTAGATCTCTTAGTCTGCATTGTCTCATAGTTCTCCCATGATTACGGCAGTTCCAGGCAAGGCTTTAGCCACTGAAATATGCAGTACCAAGTGGTCCTATTCATAGCCTAGATGACAAACTTGTGGCCTTGTGGATCGTGTCTATGGCCATGCTCTGGCTGTTTGTCGCTGGCACAAAGCCTTGGTTACACAGCAGTTGTGCTTTACTTTGAAATTGGGACAATGTAGAAAGAATCCATGAAACTGATCTAAGCAGACACTCAAATATGTACATGTAAATTGTACAGATTTATTTGTAAATAAGAAACAATGGTATTGTCGCGGTATGTAAACCAGAAATAAGGACATGAACAAGTAGTAGAATTAAACGGTATTTTAGATCTTCAACTGGCTAGATATATCTACTGAGTACAGTGAGTGTGTCAGGGAAAAGTTAGCTTGAGAGAACTGTGCTAAGCACGGCTCCTACAGGTTGAATCACACTGACTAATATGGGTGAAAGTTACATCTTATATACTCTTGACAATGGATTACAGAGGATGGGACAGTAAGTTCCTCTACCCACATATTTAACTTTCACCTGAAACAGAAGTTAAGCTACTAAGAAATGACCCCACTATGACATCAATGGGAATGACATCATACTGAAAGTTATTTTATTGGAAGACATCAGATATTCGGTGCACAGAAAGGTGTAGGGTTTCTGTTGTAGAGAGTTACTCTGGAGGTTAAAGTGTAAGTGATTTACTGGGACTTAAGAGGTTTGAAAGTATGTTATTATGTTTATGGTTTGTAAATAGAAACTGTTAGTCATCTTTCTGGGAAGTGTGACATAGGAGGACTTCCTTTCCTGTCTGTGCTACTAGCTAAGAGTTTGTAAAGGTAAACCTAGGGTAAGAGAATGGGAAGTTAATTGTAAAATGCTCTCTGTTATAGTATTGAACTTGTCACACATGGGTAATAAAAACAACTTTTATGAGAATAATAAGTGGGCCTTTGACTAACTGATGAAGGTTGAATATAGTTGAATGAACTAAACACTTCATCATTAGTGAAAGCTCACTTTGACTCAGCTGGTTTCTGACATTAGTGAAACCATACAGCCTTAGGTCTACCGGGTCGAGGCAGTGATTATGCATAATCCCATTTATGCTTCTACCGATGTGTGTTGGCGACGACATTGTAGAACACACTTGCTTGATGGTACCATTTTGATATATTACAGAACAACTGGAAGCCAAGGCGAAATGAAGCCAAGCCAGTTATGATCGACCAGATTAGAAAGGAAGCCGAGATGGAAAAGCAAAGGAGAGAACAGAAGCAACTTACAGCTCGTTTAGCTCCCCAACATTGGTCAAATAGAAGGCTGGGGTGCATGGAGAAATACCAGGACGATGGATGGAATACTGTCGCAGGAAACAGGAGTACCAAACAAAACGTTATTGACAACCCAGCCAAGCTTAATATTACAAGGGTGAGTGTTGATTAAACTTGTTATAATTATGTGGCAAGGTATGCACTTCAGTTATATTTCATAGGCATGAGTGTATTTTGACCCTGCTAAACCTACCCACATATACACAATACACCATATCCTCAAACTGCCATATTCCCTGAGCCCATAAAAAACCATGTGCCATGTACCATTTTGTAAATGAAATGGGATCTCCCCCCCCCCCAATCCCACTAGGTGACCCTCTTGTGTTCCACCAGTTGGAAGTTTCTTTATTTCACTGTTGTTTTCACATTTAGTATGTTTGGTGCATAATCCTTCTTTGTTACTCTTCAGCAAACCATTGATGATAATGTACAGTTGGGTCCAGGTGGCAGACCGGGCTCCTTAGGGGGCTGGGGCAAAGGCAGAAGTGGAGGAGGAGGGAAGTCGTCCTCGGGTTCCTCGGAGGCTAAAATTTCTCAGGGTAACAGGTTCATGATGCTCGGAGAGGATAAACAACAATCAAGGTAATGTATTAAAGAGTGCAGAGTAGAGTAGGAATTTAAAATGTGGATGCCAAAATGCAATATTGAATTACAAAATAAAGAACAAGGGCAAACAGAATAGGTAATTGTACTGGGTATGTCAACTGGATTTATTGAAACTGAGCTCAAACTGGATATATTGTACCATGGTTTCAATTTTTGCTGCAAGTTAACCCCCCCCCCACCCCCAAATGATGCATAGTGGAAAATAGTTAACACTTCATCAATTTAAAGGTATAAAAAAAATGTTAAATATTGAAACAATGCATTTCAGTTAAAGAATAATACAGTAGGAATGATCTAAATGAGAATTTTTTTTTTGAAGAATCATTTGTAAAATAAACAAGCAGATCTTAGCAAGGTTCTGTAGATGGACGCTGGATACCTACAGCATTCTACAGACAAAGTAGAACTTCCTAAGTTTGTGGGATTGCTCATAAAAGGGCAGCAATCTACATCTTGAGGAAGGACCCAATGGGGTATTAGGCAGCAAAAAGTTATGGTTCTACAAGACCATATACACACAGCTTTTTCTCAACTCATGTTAACCCTGCTTTTGGCTTCATTATCCAGTGTTCAGATATTGATGAGAATCGATGAATAATTGGAGACCCTGTATAATGTTCCTTTACTCTTCCCTATCCCAGTATACCCTCTGTCCTGACCCACCCTAATTTTGCACCAGTTTAAATGCAGCAATTGAAATATTTTCTTCCTGGTATGCTTGTAGGTCCATGTTACCACCATCAGCGAGGGATAACAAGGGCAGGTCATCTTCCGGCTCCAAGCGGTCCAGAGAGAGGGAGATTGATCGTTCGAGAGAGAGACAGTCGGCGATAGCGGACACGCAGCGATTCACAGGGTCACTGAAGTCAAGGTCTAACGAACTTGACAGAAACCAGGAAAAGAGTAAGTAGATAAAAGGAAAGTAGTAGGAGGGATGAGGGGTGGTTGTCTAGCTAATCCGTGTAAGGGGCGTTTGTCTAGCTAATCCGTGTGTGATACAGAATATCAAGTTAGCAATTGTCAAGACCATGTTCGAAAGGATCTCAACTGTTAGTGTACAGGAGGTAAAATGACAGTAAGCATATGCCATATGATAAACTAGGCTTGTTGTTATGACTGCAAAGTGATACTTTCATATTTAAACACAAATATGGTCGACTCTCGCATGGATCCAAGAATTGAGCAAAGGTGAGTACATCTCACTGCTCTTTGTTGGTTATGTGATGAGTGATTCCGTCTGGCGAACATCTTAGATTGTGGTCTGGAAATGTTTTGCACAAGGTGTAGAGTCGTAAAAAAAAGTTTCCATTCAAATAGACAAGCCTGCAGGAATGATCTTATGAACAGCATGGTTTTGGGAGAAGGAACATCATACATCAATGGGACTAGAATACCGATGACAAAATTTAAACAGTCCTCCTGTAGTACACAACAAGTAGATATTCTGTTTCATAACACATTTGAATGTGTTTTGGATCTTAGTTTTTGCATTCGATTATTTTGTCTATTTCTGTTTTCTTTTTCAGGAGTAGAGCCACCTGCTGCTGTAGCCTTATCAGAAGAGGAGTATGAGAAGAGGTCCAGGTCCACTATAAAGGAATTTGTCAGCATCAAAGATTTCAAGGTGAGAAGAGATCATAAATGTAGGCATTCAATGTCTACTTCCGACCCCACCGCTCTCCTCAACTCGACAAAAATATTCAGCATAACTTTTTTTCTAATAGGGTTGTGAATGAGTGGAACGGTTTGCCTGAGAAAGTTGTACTTGCAAGTAGTGTCAATGGGTTTAAGAATGCTTTAGACAAGCACTTTAAGCATTGTAATCGGGTCTGAGTGTTGGGTCTTCAGTTTTTTTCTCTCCTATAGGGTCCTTGATGGGGACTTATGTGTCCCTCCTGATCCATTTTTTCTACTAGACTAAACTAAAAACAATATTCCGAGCCCACAGTAAAGAAAATCAATGAAGGCTATTTATACTTGTATGCCAATTGGATTTAAGGATGGCCTGCCATCCCTTTGAATGGTCTTTACTAGATGTGCCTATTCCAAGCTGTTATCACAAACACTTAGTTAGCATCAGACCCCTTGGCTGGGCTGTAAGTAAATCCCAGGTTGGGTTCAAATGATGCATCAGAGGTGACCATGTGCTTCTGTTTTGTACATGAAAGAAAATGTAACAGTCTGCTACCAGAGCCCTCCATTTTTGCAGGTCCTGCCCAAAGTTGTGTGAGAGTGTGATTAGAGAGTTATTCCATTGTATGCATAGTAATGTAGTCTTTATTATGGATATATATTATGTATGTATGTATATTAGATCCTCCTGCAAGCAGGAACTCGCGAAGAAGCCTCATTGGCTTATCAAGGCCGCAAGCTGACCGAAGTCAGTCTTTTACATTCATATTTAACGTCCATGATTATGAATTGTTAATTGTCAACAACTCTGTAACTGGACGACATACATTAATCTGTGAGTGACTCGAACCGGGGACCTTATGATTGAAAGCCTTTATTATAGGCCTTTAAATTTCCATAAGACAGGACATCATCAGAGAAGCAATTTAAAGTCTGCTATTATCGTGACAAGGTTTTATTGGTAAATGTATGTAATTGGTATCAAGATCCAATGAGCTGCCCAGCAAAATCCACAATGGTAAAAGTTACAGGGGATTCTATCCTGGAACATTTTCTATCTTATGTCTGGAAGGTTTCTTTCTTTAGGACATGCTGGATTGAGGTCTTTTGGATACAAGGGGTGGTACAAAACTGTGGCAAGAGCTTTTGTTGGTGCTGCATATTTCACTGGAGTATAATGTTATCAGGCGTCACACAGCAGAAATGCAAGGGCAATGAAATAAGTTCAAGCATATATAGCATATTTTGCCCACTGAAACATAAAATATTTTCAGTCTATTATGGGAAATAAAATTCATAGATCTTACAACTGCAACACATTATATCATGTTTCCTTCCTTCATGCTTTCGCAAATTGTATCCTTGAATCCCGATTGCCCGTATGTGAACACATGCCTTTAGAAAATCATTACTCGAGATAGGAATACACTAGAGAGCTTCCCATAGCTTTATTTTGCACATAAGACAGCCTGCATCAATAAACAACCTTTTTCCGAGGGGATCACATGGACCTTTTTTTTTTTTTTTGTCTTCAAAGATTTGTTTACATTCAAAAAACTGGTCGTTTTGACCTTTTTTTCCAAAAAATCGTGAGAACAGTGAAAACTTTCAAGTCAACTGACCTTATCTCATACAACTAGCTAAGACATACAAGGAATCAAATCAGGAGCCTCACAGGCATATGTAGAGAGATGGCTCTATATTTGGGGAAAATATTTCAAAAAATAACGTTTTTCGGTCTATGTTACGGCCAAAAAACGGTAAACTTTCCGAAAATATTTCTCCCGAATGCCTCACCCTACAGAAAAATTTTTTAGCTCTCCAGAAGCGCCACACTGAACTTCTAGTCTACATAGAAACAATTTAGCAATAGCGCCTCCACTTTTTGAGTAATCCCTAGCAATTCAACTCAAGCATTTCTACGGTATAGAATTTCGGTCAACCACAACCACAGTTGATATGCTCGCGTAGTATCTGGCTGAAGTTGGCGAACAATAAGAGCGACCAATAGTAGCGAACAATAAGAGCGACCAATAAGGGCGACCAAAAAATGCTAGAAAGTGCAAATGATACTACGGAGTTGTGTAGTGGCCTTCGTAATGGGCCATGTGGCAAAAATGATGTGTTTAAAGCAAATTGAATGATCGAATGCTTTCAATCGATTGCAATTAGGAGGGAAAGACAGGCTTTTGGACGTTCCATGCATTAAATAATTTATTATAAGAGATTCAAACCCGACAAACTCGTAATTATGGAACGGGGTATGAAATATCCCCAAAGTCAGGGTATGGCCTAACTCATTATCGTGGTAAAGCAAAATTATAGCTCTTAAAATATCAGACCTGCCCCGAATATCAGCGAAAAGCGTAAGTTTGGGGTAAAAGATAACATATTTGGAAACAAAGCTTAATGGGAAACATGCAGAAGGGTGGGGTGAACGTTAAAGCTGACATTACACTCTACCAAAGTATGCCAACAACCGTGAGGGACGATGTCGGGCAGGGGGTTATTAACAATTAACTCGGCAACTGAAAGTAAAACGTAGCATATATATACTGTTGGCTAACAAATCAAATCTGTAACTCAGTATCATTGGGGAGCAAAAACGTAGCTGACGTCACCAGCTATCACCCCATACCAACAAACCTCGGGGGACAGTATCATTTAAGGTGTTATTAACACCCAAACTCGACGCAAAGTATCATCTACAGTTTAAATACGCTTTTTCAACACGATTTTTGGCTAACAAATCAAATCTGTAACTCAGTATCATTGGGGGCCCCAAAGTAGCTGACATCACAAGCTATCACCCCATACCAACAAACCTCGGGGGACGGTATCATTTAGGGTGTTATTAACACCCAAACTCGACGCAAAGTCTCATTCACAGTTTATATACGGTTTTTCAACACGATTTTTGGCTAACAAATCAAATCTGTAACTCAGTATCATTGGGGTCCCCATGGTAGCTGACGTCACCCTCTATCACACCATACCAACAAACCTCGGGGGACGGTATCATTTAGGGTGTTATTAACACCCAAACTCGACGCAAAGTCGCATTTACAGTTTATATACGGTTTTTCAACACGATTTTGGCTAACAAATCATATCTGTAACTCAGTATCATTGGGGTCCCCAAGGTAGCTGACGTCACCAGCTATCACCCCATACCAACAATCCTCGGGGGACGGTATCATTTAGGGTGTTATTAACACCCAAACTCGACGAAAAGTATCATTTACAGTTTATATACGGTTTTCAACACGATTTTTAGCTAACAAATCAAATCTGTAACTCAGTATCATTGGGGTCCCCAAAGTAGCTGACGTCACCCTCTATCACCCCATGCCAACAAACATCGGGGACGGTATCATTTAAGGTGTTATTAACACCCAAACTCAACGCAAAGTCCCATTTACAGTTTATATACGGTTTTTCAACACGATTTTTGGCTAACAAATCAAATCTGTAACTCAGTATCATTGGGGTCCCCAAGGTAGCTGACGTCACCAGCTATCACCCCATACCAACAAACCTCGGGGGACGGTATCATTTAGGGTGTTATTAACACCAAAACTCGACGCAAAGTCTCATTCACAATTTATATACGTTTTTTCAACACGATTTTTGGCTAACAAATCAAATCTGTAACTCAGTATCATTGGGGTCCCCATGGTAGCTGACGTCACCCTCTATCACCCCATACCAACAAACCTCGGGGACGGTATCATTTAGGGTGTTATTAACACCCAAACTCAACGAAAAGTCCCATTTACAGTTTATATACGGTTTTTCAACACGAATTTTGGCTAACAAATCAAATCTGTAACTCAGTATCATTGGGGTCCCCAAAGTAGCTGACGTCACCCTCTATCACCCCATACCAACAAACCTCGGGGGACGGTATCATTTAAGGTGTTATTAACACCCAAACTCGGCGAAAAGTATCATTTACAGTTTAAATACGGTTTTTCAACACGAATTTTGGCTAACAAATCAAATCTGTAACTCAGTATCATTGGGGTCCCCAAGGTAACTGACGTCACCAGCTATCACCCCATACCAACAAACCTCGGGGGACGGTATCATTAAGGGTGTTATTAACACCCAAACTCGACGAAAAGTATCATTTACAGTTTATATACGGTTTTCAACACGATTTTTGGCTAACAAATCAAATCTGTAACTCAGTATCATTGGGGTCCCCAAAGTAGCTGACGTCACCCTCTATCACCCCATACCAACAAACCTCGGGGGACAGTATCATTTAGGGTGTTATTAACACCCAAACTCGACGAAAAGTATCATCTACAGTTTAAATGAGGTTTTTCAACACGATTTTTGGCTAACAAATCAAATCTGTAACTCAGTATCATTGGGGTCCCCAAGGTAGCTGACGTCACCAGCTATCACCCCATACCAACAAACCTCGGGGGACGGTATCATTTAGGGTGTTATTAACACCAAAACTCGACGCAAAGTCTCATTCACAATTTATATACGTTTTTTCAACACGATTTTTGGCTAACAAATCAAATCTGTAACTCAGTATCATTGGGGTCCCCATGGTAGCTGACGTCACCCTCTATCACCCCATACCAACAAACCTCGGGGACGGTATCATTTAGGGTGTTATTAACACCCAAACTCAACGAAAAGTCCCATTTACAGTTTATATACGGTTTTTCAACACGAATTTTGGCTAACAAATCAAATCTGTAACTCAGTATCATTGGGGTCCCCAAAGTAGCTGACGTCACCCTCTATCACCCCATACCAACAAACCTCGGGGGACGGTATCATTTAAGGTGTTATTAACACCCAAACTCGGCGAAAAGTATCATTTACAGTTTATATACGGTTTTTCAACACGAATTTTGGCTAACAAATCAAATCTGTAACTCAGTATCATTGGGGTCCCCAAAGTAGCTGACGTCACCCTCTATCACCCCATACCAACAAACCTCGGGGGACGGTATCATTTAAGGTGTTATTAACACCCAAACTCGGCGAAAAGTATCATTTACAGTTTAAATACGGTTTTTCAACACGAATTTTGGCTAACAAATCAAATCTGTAACTCAGTATCATTGGGGTCCCCAAGGTAACTGACGTCACCAGCTATCACCCCATACCAACAAACCTCGGGGGACGGTATCATTAAGGGTGTTATTAACACCCAAACTCGACGAAAAGTATCATTTACAGTTTAAATGAGGTTTTTCAACACGATTTTTGGCTAACAAATCAAGTCTGTAACTCAGTATCATTGGGGTCCCCATGGTAGCTGACGTCACCCTCTATCACCCCATACCAACAAACCTCGGGGGACGGTATCATTTAGGGTGTTATTAACACCCAAACTCGACGAAAAGTATCATCTACAGTTTAAATGAGGTTTTTCAACACGATTTTTGGCTAACAAATCAAGTCTGTAACTCAGTATCATTGGGGTCCCCATGGTAGCTGACGTCACCCTCTTTCACCCCATACCAACACACCTCGGGGGACGGTATCATTTAGGGTGTTATTAACACCCAAACTCGACGAAAAGTATCATCTACAGTTTAAATGAGGTTTTACAACACGATTTTTGGCTAACAAATCAAGTCTGTAACTCAGTATCATTGAGGTCCCCATGGTAGCTGACGTCACCCTCTTTCACCCCATACCAACACACCTCGGGGGACGGTATCATTTAGGGTGTTATTAACACCCAAACTCGACGAAAAGTATCATCTACAGTTTAAATGAGGTTTTTCAACACGATTTTTGGCTAACAAATCAAATCTGTAACTCAGTATCATTAGGGTCCCAAAAGTAGCTGACGTCACC
This sequence comes from Apostichopus japonicus, assembly GCF_037975245.1. Taxonomy (NCBI): domain Eukaryota; kingdom Metazoa; phylum Echinodermata; class Holothuroidea; order Aspidochirotida; family Stichopodidae; genus Apostichopus; species Apostichopus japonicus. Next base: position 24,971,356 of record NC_092571.1, read on the forward strand.
AGCTATCACCCCATGCCAACAAACCTCGGGGACGGTATCATTTAGGGTGTTATTAACACCCAAACTCGACACAAAGTCGCATTTACAGTTTATATACGGTTTTTCAACACGATTTTGGCTAACAAATCAAATCTGTAACTCAGTATCATTGGGGTCCCCAAAGTAGCTGACGTCACCAGCTATCACCCCATACCAACAAACCTCGGGGGACGGTAACATTTAGGGTGTTATTAACACCAAAACTCGACGCAAAGTCTCATTCACAATTTACATACGTTTTTTCAACACGATTTTTGGCTAACAAATCAAATCTGTAACTCAGTATCATTGGGGTCCCCATGGTAGCTGACGTCACCCTCTATCACCCCATACCAACAAACCACGGGTTACGGTATCATTTAGGGTGTTATTAACACCCAAACTCGACGCAAAGTATCATCTACAGTTTAAATACGGTTTTCAACACGAATTTTGGCTAACAAATCAAATCTGTAACTCAGTATCATTGGGGTCCCCAAGGTAGCTGACGTCACCAGCTATCACCCCATACCAACAAACATCGGGGGACGGTATCATTTAAGGTGTTATTAACACCCAAACTCGACACAAAGTCGCATTTACAGTTTATATACGTTTTTTCAACACGATTTTTGGCTAACAAATCAAATCTGTAACTCAGTATCATCAGGGAGCAAAAACGTAGCTGACGTCACCAGCTATCACCCCATACCAACAAACCTCGGGGACGGTATCATTTAGGGTGTTATTAACACCCAAACTCGGCGAAAAGTCCCATTTACAGTTTATATACGGTTTTTCAACACGAATTTTGGCTAACAAATCAAATCTGTAACTCAGTATCATTGGGGTCCCCAAAGTAGCTGACGTCACCCTCTATCACCCCATACCAACAAACATCGGGGGACAGTATCATTTAAGGTGTTATTAACACCCAAACTCAACGCAAAGTCCCATTTACAGTTTATATACGGTTTTTCAACACGATATTTGGCTAACAAATCAAATCTGTAACTCAGTATCATTGGGGAGCAAAAACGTAGCTGACGTCACCCTCTACCACCCCTTACCAACAAACCTCGGGGTCGGTATCATTTAGGGTGTTATTAAAACCTAAACTCGACGCAAGCTATCCGATTTATATTCAGTGTAGATAGAATGTGTCTCACATTATAGAAAGAAGAGAAGTTAATTGAGAAAGCCATAAATTAAAATGAAGCTATTAGGAAAGCTATGATTTTTTTACGGAATACCGTTTATTATATACAAAGATACATAAGTAAACTTAAAATGACCCTACTCATATAGTATCGTTGAAATGAAATAACAAGAAACTTCCCCGATCAGTATATCCGGACCAATTCGGAATAGATTGTAGTGTCAGTGTACAGTCACTATTCACCGTATTACAAGAGTTAGACAAAATATAGTTAATATGTCTCCAAACTTCATTCAGAATGTATGTGTAGAAGTTTATCGATATGCAACCGCAATGGAGAATAGAAGGCTTAGCGATGTTGTATTCCTTTTAAATACCAAAGGAATTAATCGCCGTGAACTAAAGATGGATTTATTTGACAGACAACAAAATTATGTCGACAGTATAAGTAAATTGTGAAAGTTCAGGCCCGATTTTCCTAAAATGGGATCCATAGAACCAATTTGAGATAACATGTGATGGGTAGTCGAATGACAATGATCCAACTGTAAATTTGGTTTAGACAAAACATATCATATAAATTGGTTAGCGATAAATGTTATCATGGCATTTTTCTCAAATTGTCTTCAATCAACCTAATTGCATATAAGCATGTGAATTGTTTTAAGACGTTGGACCACCGAGTTGCAAACACGATGATCAAATCCATGGTTTTTGGTTATTTCTCTCAAATACGTTTGCGTTAAAGCATCAATTCCGTCACAGGATATAACGTATCTGACCTCCTTGTTCAAATTGTGCCGAAAAAAACTTATTTTATAAATGACTGGTTAAAGTGAATAAAAAAGAATTAAACGGCTCATGATTCGAAATACATAAATTAACCTAATATATTGACTCGATATCTGGCATTTAACATTGACAGCACATATACAATATGTTTCTTGTATATAATAAGGGGAATGTATATATCAAGTATGGCTTTCAATCAAGGTTTACTTACTGTATAAGTAGTTGAGATATTTTCATATTTTCAACAATGTTAAGATGATGATTTGATTGTGTACCAGTTTTTGCAATCAAACGCATAACGGCCAAAACTACGTGAAAAGCAGCTGGGCTGATATCTTTTCAAGTTATACGTACATTTCATGAAGTTTTAAGTTGCATTGACTTTTTTAGTTACACATACACACAACAAACAAACAACAAACAACAAACAAACAAAGACAAACTCCACATGAATCTTCATAGATCTTCCGGCATTCAGCAGTAAGCTGATAAGAACCTAATTCTTCAATAGACATGCAACAAACGACAAGTAATGAAATTAATATCTAAGTAGAAGAGAAGAGAAAAGACCATGACTTTTTAAGCAAATTACAGGGTATACTAATTATGGATTACCTTCTTGAATTATAAAAAATTGAAAGTTTATTGAAAAATTTAGTCATATTTCTTTTGAAAAAACTTTTATTGCTGAAGAAAATCACAGTGTTGTACACAAAATCGCAAATTTGGGCCCCGATGACCGTTGGCCCCAAATTCTTACCACTACTGTTCAAGTAACACTATGACCAACATTCTTCATTATCCAATGCAAACTGCACGAAAAGAACTTTCGGTAGTTACATACAACTTACTGCAAAAGATAAGTAGATGATCTTTGACATCCATATTTTGAACTCACCATAATTATGCCTCCATATTAAGTGAACACTATGACCCAGCATGGTGATCACCAGGGTTGTCACCACGCCGGGCGGCGCCGGGCGGTGCTACCCAGCTCTCAAAATTTCCGCCCGGTACTCAAGGTCAATTTCAGCCTTACCGCCCGGCACAAATTAGCCTACAGTACCGCCAATAAGTAACTTGGTAAAGATTAGCGCCATTCACTGCAAAACGCAGCTTATCTGTAATTAACCCCGCTCCAAATAAAGGAACGCTACTTTCCCCGCACTCCAAATAAAGGAACGCAAATTCCCCTTGCTCGCTATTCACCACCGACACAATGGGAGTGAACCGATCGATACAACGCTATTCATAGCGTGGAGGTAGCGTAAACCGATCGCTTGTAACCAACACACGTTATATGCAATTGTTTATTGTAAACATCCAGAGAAGGCCTACGAGTACGAAGTTTACGAACTTTGACTGAAAGAAAGTTTTAAACGAGAATAGTTTCATGTTGAAGGGCAAAACCTTTTTATACATGTTTATTTTATTCCCCGATATTTCCTGGTTACCAGAAGTAATAAAAAGCAAGAAGGAAATTTCGTGCCTTATCCTTTCGGGGTTACATATCATTTTTAGTAGTAACATTGGGCCTCGCGTTTTGTGTGGACTTTAGGCACATTAGGCTAGGAAACGTTGCACTGAGTACTGTTCGAAAAACATGTCGAGACAAGACTCGGTGCATTGGATACTGTTCGCTGCTTTAGCTATGCATGTAGAGACGTTCCACTGCCAATCGTTTCTTGGCGATTTGCCAAGTTTAACTAAGAACAAGTGTTTCACGCACATTGTAAGAATGTTGTACAGTACTGTAGCATGCAAATCATCAGACGACAGCCTGCTGTACCAATGATTTCCCGCGTACACTGCCGTACAGGTAAAATGTGAATTCCTTTTTGGGGGGATTTAATGGTTATGCATACTAAATGAGAACAATGTGCATTTGGAACAATAACACTGGGGTGAGTGATGAGGGGCTCTAAATACAAAAAAATACAAAAAAAGATCCCAGGAAAATTCAGTGATCCACATGAAAAAACAAAGGTATCTCAGAAGAATTTTGAGGATCAAAACCCTTTCTAAATGCCACCATTTTGCATGTAGGCACCATAGGGATTTGAAAATTTTTCAAAAGGGGAGGGGACACCCCCTCCCTTTATACCCCTCCCCCAGGGCGCGGATCACTGTCACAAATTACCCGGCTCTAAAAATGGTCTGGTGACAACCCTGGTGATCACCCATATAGGAGAAGCATTTTGAGTGTGTTCACACAATTAACCCAGATGACCTCTGTATAACCTTTGGCATAAACTTACTAAACACCCATATGACCCACTACTCAAGGACACTATGATCAAGTTTGGTCATCTTTCATTGATGTGTACACATGCTCTAACTTCACTGGAATGAAAATTTTAAAAATAGCTCTTTCGACTTTTAACTATTGGTGTATCATTTAGAGAGACCTGAATCCAGGTCAACAAAACGTACCTACACAAGTCTGTGTAATCAACAACCGATGAAACCTCAAGTTTTTTGTTTCAGTCACTATCGGTTTAATCCGTACTATACCGTTAACCAACTCCTTTAAAGGGCATAATCAACAGGCATGCAGTTACCTAAATCTTGTTTTCTATCGTCGGCTAAATTCTTCAATCTCCTTTTATGTTCCAACAAAGGTACCCTCGTGATGTTTCAGAAGACATATATTGGATATGAAGGGATCAACTTGTATTTTATAAGTTACAAACGTCATATAATGAACAAAGGGTGTATGCGTGTTCCCTTTAAAGTGCACTCAACCAATGATAATGTTTCTCTACCACAGATCTAACAACTGCTGAATACAGATCTGATAAGATACACTCACCATCAAAAATACAAAAGCAGGAGCACTAATTCAATTAGTACATTCGTATCGATGCATGATAAGGTTATTTATCCAAGGTTGTGATGATCACTCTTGTTCCATGTTCTGAAGTTGCCCTTCATGAATTTTGAATATGTATTAACCAGGTAATAACGCCAGGGTTCTCGCCAGTCCGATTTAACCGGGCGGGGCTCCAGGTTTGAATTTGATTTTGGCTCTCGCCGATCGGTTCGAAAGTTGTGCGCCCTAGCTGTTTGAAAGTTGGGTGCCTGGTTTTATAGCTGTTATAAATAATCAGCGTTAGCAAGTACTACTGAAACATTTTGACATTTTTAATGTGAATAAAACCATCGACTAAATATTCACACTTTTCAGTACTCTTCCTATTCCCAACTGCAACCACGGCAAACACAATCCAGGTATCACGTAAGCGCTTCAGTATAGTGATATCGCCACACAAACGATCCCTGCTTTTACACAGCAAAAGGTTGCGAACGAAGTTTGTGTTTTCTGGGTACTGAGAGATGCCAGAATGTTTGTATTTAAACATCGTACATAACCTAAACCAGGGCAGGAAAAAAATGAAGTCACAACTGAATCGCCGTGACACACACACAAAAATAAATAGTCATTCAGTTTATGTAGCAGTTTATGTAATGTTGACTCTAGTCAATGGTCAGCTGACTATTTTTCTTTATACTGTAGAATATAACTAACAGCAATGTCCAGGTTATTGCCATACATTTGAAAATTTAAGAAATCATAGCTTTGTAAAGTAGCGCGAATTTCAAGTGGCTTGGCTGCTGGAAAAATCACCAGGACCAGTTTATTTTGTCTTTATTATTCGGCAGTCATGTATAACTTTAAGTTATTGAAAAATATTTGAGCATTTATAAATCATAGCTCGAAAAAGTCAATTTCCAGCAGTTTGCCTACTTAGAAAAGACGAAAATCGCGGAGCTTCCGGGGACCCACACAACGAACTTTGCCCCTTGACCACACGCCGAGAGTGCGATCGCTATGGTACGCGATCGCGCGGATACCTTTGGCATCCGAATTGATCATCGGCACTTGAGACCACCCGGTTTGACAAAAAAGCGGGCGAGAACCCTGCAGGTTTTAATTTTAATGACAAATTCAAAAGTAAGATTGATTTGTAAGCCAAAAATCGTGTTGAAAAACTCATTTAAACTGTAGATGATACTTTTCGTCGAGTTTGGGTGTTAATAACACCCTAAATGATACCGTCCCCCGAGGTTTGTTGGTATGGGGTGATAGCTGGTGACGTCAGCTACTTTGGGGACCCCAATGATACTGAGTTACAGATTTGATTTGTTAGCCAAAAATCGTGTTGAAAAACCTCATTTAAACTGTAGATGATACTTTTCGTCGAGTTTGGGTGTTAATAACACCCTAAATGATACCGTCCCCCGAGGTTTGTTGGTATGGGGTGATAGCTGGTGACGTCAGCTATTTTTGGGACCCTAATGATACTGAGTTACAGAATTGATTTGCTAGCCAAAAATCGTGTTGAAAAACCGTATATAAACTGTAAATGAGACTTTGCGTCGAGTTTGGGTGTTAATAACACCTTAAATGATACCGTCCCCCGAGGTTTGTTGGTATGCAGGTGATAGCTGGTGACGTCAGCTACTTTGGGGACCCCAATGATACTGAGTTACAGATTTGATTTGTTAGCCAAATATCGTGTTGAAAAACCGTATATAAACTGTAAATGGGACTTTGCGTCGAGTTTGGGTGTTAAGAACACTTTAAATGATACCGTCCCTCGAGGTTTGTTGGTATGGGGTGATAGCTGGTGACGTCAGCTACCATGGGGACCCCAATAATACTGAGTTACAGATTTGATTTGTTAGCCAAAAATCGTGTTGAAAAACCTCATTTAAACTGTAGATGATACTTTTCGTCGAGTTTGGGTGTTAATAACACCCTAAATGATACCGTCCCCCGAGGTTTGTTGGTATGGGGTGATAGCTGGTGACGTCAGCTACTTTGGGGACCCCAATGATACTGAGTTACAGATTTGATTTGTTAGCCAAAAATCGTGTTGAAAAACCTCATTTAAACTGTAGATGATACTTTTCGTCGAGTTTGGGTGTTAATAACACCCTAAATGATACCGTCCCCCGAGGTTTGTTGGTATGGGGTGATAGCTGGTGACGTCAGCTACTTTTGGGACCCTAATGATACTGAGTTACAGAATTGATTTGTTAGCCAAAAATCGTGTTGAAAAACCGTATATAAACTGTAAATGAGACTTTGCGTCGAGTTTGGGTGTTAATAACACCTTAAAAGATACCGTCCCCCGAGGTTTGTTGGTATGCAGGTGATAGCTGGTGACGTCAGCTACTTTGGGGACCCCAATGATACTGAGTTACAGATTTGATTTGTTAGCCAAAAATCGTGTTGAAAACCTCATTTAAACTGTAAATGCGACTTTGCGTCGAGTTTGGGTGTTAATAACACCTTAAATGATACCGTCCCCCGAGGTTTGTTGGTATGGGGTGATATACCATGGGGACCCCAATGATACTGAGTTACAGATTTGATTTGTTAGCCAAAAATCGTGTTGAAAAACCTCATTTAAACTGTAGATGATACTTTTCGTCGAGTTTGGGTGTTAATAACTCCCTAAATGATACCGTCCCCCGAGGTTTGTTGGTATGGGGTGATAGAGGGTGACGTCAGCTACTTTGGGGACCCCAATGATACTGAGTTACAGATTTGATTTGTTAGCCAAAAATCGTGTTGAAAAACCTCATTTAAACTGTAGATGATACTTTTCGTCGAGTTTGGGTGTTAAAAACACCCTAAATGATACCGTCCCCCGAGGTTTGTTGGTATGGGGTGATAGTGGGTAACGTCAGCTACGTTTTTGCTCCGCAATGATACTGAGTTACAGATTTGATTTGTTAGCCAAAAATCGTGTTGAAAAACCTCATTTAAACTGTAGATGATACTTTGCGTCGAGTTTGGGTGTTAATAACACCTTAAATGATACCGTCCCCCGAGGTTTGTTGGTATGGGGTGATAGTGGGTAACGTCAGCTACGTTTTTGCTCCGCAATGATACTGAGTTACAGATTTGATTTGTTAGCCAAAAATCGTGTTGAAAAATCTCATTTAAACTGTAAATGCGACTTAGCGTCGAGTTTGGGTGTTAATAACACCTAAATGATACCGTCCCCCGAGGTTTGTTGGTATGGGGTGATAGCTGGTGACGTCAGCTACTTTGGGGACCCTAATGATACTGAGTTACAGATTTGATTTGTTAGCCAAAAATCGTGTTGAAAAACCTCATTTAAACTGTAGATGATACTTTTCGTCGAGTTTGGGTGTTAATAACACCCTAAATGATACCGTCCCCCGAGGTTTGTTGGTATGGGGTGATAGCTGGGTAACGTCAGCTGCGTTTTTGCTCCGCAATGATACTGAGTTACAGATTTGATTTGTTAGCCAAAAATCGTGTTGAAAAACCTCATTTAAACTGTAGATGATACTTTGCGTCGAGTTTGGGTGTTAATAACACCTTAAATGATACCGTCCCCCGAGGTTTGTTGGTATGGGGTGATAGCTGGTGACGTCAGCTACTTTTGGGACCCTAATGATACTGAGTTACAGATTTGATTTGTTAGCCAAAAATCGTGTTGAAAAACCGTATATAAACTGTAAATGGGACTTTGCGTCGAGTTTGGTTGTTAATAACACCTTAAATGATACCGTCCCCGAGGTTTGTTGGTATGGGGTGATAGCTGGTGACGTCAGCTACTTTGGGGACCTCAATGATACTGAGTTACAGATTTGATTTGTTAGCCAAAAATCGTGTTGAAAAACCTCATTTAAACTGTAGATGATACTTTTCGTCGAGTTTGGGTGTTAATAACACCCTAAATGATACCGTCCCCCGAGGTTTGTTGGTATGCAGGTGATAGCTGGTGACGTCAGCTACGTTTTTGCTCCCCGATGATACTGAGTTACAGATTTGATTTGTTAGCCAAAAATCGTGTTGAAAACCTGTATATAAACTGTAAATGAGACTTTGCGTCGAGTTTGGGTGTTATTAACACCCTAAATGATACCGTCCCCCGAGGTTTGTTGGCAATGGGTGATAGTGGGTAACGTCAGCTACTTTGGGGACCCCAATGATACTGAGTTACAGATTTGATTTGTTAGCCAAAAATCGTGTTGAAAACCCGTATATAAACGGTAGATGAGACTTCGCGTCGAGTTTTGGCGTTATTAATGCCCTCTCTGATGAAATCTTTTCTCAAGGTGGTTTTGATGGGGTGATAGAGAGGGTTGCCAGCTATTACTTGCACAATTTGAAAACTTTTATTGTCTGATAACACACCCATGACTCTGTTGAATAAGTGTGTCAATTAGTTTAGTTTTTAAAACTTTACTTTTCCCCTCGTAACATTAGAATTGCCCTTAAGCTTCTCCGTAGTATCATTTTCCCCTTAGTGTTCGCTCTTATTGTTCGCTGGTAATGGTCGCTGGTAGTGCTTAACGTTCGCTGCTATTGGTCGCTGTTATTGTTCGCCAACTTCAGCCCGATTCGCGTAGTTAGGGTTAATGCAATCACTCACGTAATTGAAACGGTAACTATATAGCACATATTATCATGGCTAAATACTTCTAAGAGGCGTTAGACCTTCTTTTTATGGGCAATTTGACCATCCAGCCGTTGGAGAAGAAGATTCTGACGATGAAATTCTGATATGGTAAGCCGCATAGTTGCACACTGTATGTACTATGTATTGTGTATACATGTACTGTCGTAGCGCAATTGGTATAGCCTATATGACTTACCGTTACGCGTGGCTACCATTGTATTACATAATACAGTACTTTGGAGAAAGGGGGGAAAATCAGTCATATTCCTCACATTCAAACATCAAATTATATTTTACTTATGAAATAACATGTCTTGAACTCATCATACTATCAAAAGTCCAGCAGATTTCATCAAAATAATTTCAAATGGGCAAAAAAAGTACATTGTTTGTATCATAACCTCATTTGCATATTTACATATCTAATTAGCTTAATTATAAAAGAAAATTATAAAAATTAAAACCTCATTTCAATACCTATTTGTCAATACTTGGGTCCCTATTGACAAAATGAACAGATTTTAAGTAATTACAATGTGTAAATATTTTTCCCCCAGGGGGACAATTATATGATCACAACATGGGAAAGAGGAGTTAAACAGTCAGATGTTGTTTTTTTATCCGTTACAGGAAGCTATTACTTGTTTAGAGGAACTGAAGTCACCTAAACTTCAACATGTATTTGTCCGCGTAGCCATTGAAGATGTTCTAGAAAAATCAAGCGGTATGAGAGAGTCCGTTGGCAGGCTCTTCCACAGGCTATTACAATCATCCACCATCTCAGTTGAACAATTTAACTATGGGTAGGTATATTGAGAAATATTTTGGGTACAGTTTTTGCACCTGGAAGAAAGAAAGAATTGATTTAGAAAAGACAAAATTTGCTGTCTTGGATATTAAGTGCAAGTGACTTGCAGCAATTTCAATAATAACAGCAGATTTTATAACTGGTAGCAAATTCAAATATTGATTCCTTGCTGGAAGGGACAGAATGTATGGGATGATGATTGTGTGTGTGTGAGATACCTGCTTGTAAACACGGTAACTCAAGTGTTCATGGTGGGTTAATGTCATGCTGGTATGTGGATCCTTCCTATGGAGTACTAGCACCCTTTTCTTTTCTGTGAAGGTCAAAGGTCAACAGAGGTCAAAGTCTGAAAACCTTGTAGAGACGATAGCTCTAAAAGTGCATCTTTGTTAAAGTTCATACTTTGTATGTAGATACTGCTTGCTGAGTGCAAGAACCCTGTCGAAATTAGTAGAGGTTAAAGATCATCAAATGTCAACAGAGATAAAAGTGTGAAAACTCTGTCAGCATAATAAGTCAAAAAGTGCTGCTTGGTTGCAGTTTGTACTGGTAAGTAGCTCTCCCTTGATGTGTGCAAGTATGCTATGGAGACTGGTAGATGTCAAAGGTTGTTTGAGGTGAACCAAGCTCAAAATCTGAAAACCTCTGCAACATAATTACCCTTAAAGTAAGGGTTAGATGATTTTCATACTTGGTACGAATGATCCACCTTATTTGGTACAAAAACAACTTCTTTTCTGGGGAGGTCAAAGGTCATATTAGGTCAGTCTTTTAATTTTGTAAGCACGCACCTGGTAACTCAAAAGGTTTTACTTTGTTGAAGTTCATTCTAGATTAATATAGATCTGAAAATCACGTAGACATTGTACTGACAAAACTTAAGCTTGGATGATGACCTTCTTACGTGATAGGCAGGTCTGCATTTGTGCAAGAATCTTGCCGATCACTGATGGTCAACACATAAGAATCTTGTTCAATGTTCTCATACAAAGTGTATCAAGTTATCACTAAGCCAACTGACTTTCTGGTTAATCTGATCTTTGCAGGGTTGTTTCCTTTGAAACACACCAGGTATAAAATGGTGGAAAGACAAAAATTACTATTAGAAATGGACATAATTATATTAAAAAAGTAACCCCATTTGAAGCACCAAAGCTTTCTTGGTAACGAAGAGGTGAGATTTTAAACATTGTGGATGATCTCTGGTCTTCTTCATGATGAAGAAATTAAAATAAATAATTTTTTGCAAAGAAACATACTCCCCATGCAGCCATACTTTGAAGACATCTCCTTTCTTTGCTGAATTCTGCAAATTATTCTTTTTCAAAGACTTTCTTCTCTCTGTAACAAATGTTGATCTAAATTTTGTTTACAGTCTTAACGAAATATTAGAATTTGCAGAGGACATGGAGAGAGAAATTCCACTATATTGGACTTACTTGGGTGAAATCATCGGAGCTATGGCTGCCGAAGGGGCCACCAACTTTGCATTCCTCCGAGATGTGGTCCAAAAAATACCCAGGGAAGGGAAATCAGCCGAGTGCATGGCTGAGATCCTGAAGGCTGGTGTTAATTTAACAGTGAGTATAGACTTTGTAGATTGAAGACTTGGTGGTTTAGGGAATGAATTGAAAGACAAATATTGGTCTGTGGAGAGGAGTGTTTTATAGAGTGCCGTCGTCATAGATGTTACAGACTGAGGACTGTGTGATGTGTTTTTACATTGTATTATCAGTAGTTTACAGTGTAGTATCAGATCAGTATGTAGAACATTATACACCTAAAAACAAGCATGAGCTTTTGCCGCGAATTCGCGGAATTTCCATGATTTATTTTCTACCTCGGGGACAATTTTTTTATCCTAACACACTGTAGCATATGCAACTGGAGCCTATACCGCAATTTTTGCAAAATTCTGTGATTTTTTTTTTACCCCAGGCTCATCCCTGTACAAAATAATGTCCTTCTACCCTTCAGATGTTCCCTGCCATAGCAGTCCCCATCACTATCTCCCCTCTCTCCCTGCCCCTACACACAGCCTCTCCAATGACTGATTGAGCTGACTGTAGAATGTACAGTAAAAGAAAACAAATTGTATCCTATTGACATTCCAGTACTATTTCAGGACAGTTTAAGGCAAGTGCTTTTGAAAGTTTTGCTGTTTCAGTTTGAGACTTACTACCAACATGATGTCTCAGTCACTATGAGACGACATTATGAGATATGTTAGGTTGATCTGTGAGAGTTGTGAAAATAGACTTTCTTTATGATATCATATGGGAGTTACACCAGAAAGCATGGAGATTAATATTAGTGGTTCTTTCCCCCTCAACAGAGTGAGACACATATGGCCAAAATATGGAAAACATCTAATTTCACCTGGAGTCTATTTTTACCTTCCAGAACGAACATCCAGGAATTTGTCAAAAATAAGGTAAGTACTATTTTGAAATCAAAGAATATACTCCATTGTCATCTCAGGTCCCCTACTCGCATCCACTATTTCTGCCTTTTGCTCGCCCATGTACCTTTCCCCCACATTTATAAACAATATTTTAATTACCTTGTTTCATCAATTAAATAAGACAAACAAGTTAGTTTGATATTGATATTCAGTGTGCATGTTAATTGTCGGTCATTCATGTCATTGAATACTTCGCCATATCCATATTAACACCTGTTTGGTGGCTTTGAAGATCCTTTCAGAGTGAAATTGTGTACATTTATATTTGAAACTATGGTATGGGTAATTGCCTTTTAAAAAAGCCATTCAGAAGTTTGATACAGCCAGGCTGACGTTGGTGTATATTTGATGTCAGTCGATCAATCAATCAATCAAAGAATCAAATAGTAATTCAGGTAGTTTGCATTGTAAACCATTGTTTTCACTGCTGGTGGGTAAAAATTCATTGTAGGTTTATTTGTTGGTTTTGTATTTTGTTTACAGAAAGTATCATTCACAGAGCAGCCAGTAGAGAGAGTATCACAGAGCACCCCTAAGGAAGAGACGAGGATAGGAAACTTCCAGCGGGATCTAATCCTTCAGTTCCAGAATGAAAGTCTTACTAACGATGAAGTCAAAGACTTCATCGAGGTGAGTGAGCTTCAACATTTAGATTGCATTTCAAGTTTTGTGATGTCAGTTAAATGAATAAGATTGTGTAAGAGAAATGGCACAGGAACAATTTCCCTTGGCAAAGAAGGTAACCACGATTGTTTGAGGTGTGTTCGTGTTGGTACTGGACGAAGAGGGTCATCTTAGGGAAACTACGCAAATTCATTGACACCTGACTGACCTTAGTGAAATGTATGCATATTCATGGAGACATGTCTGACCTTATTGATCACTGTGAACCTTGTATGCAGAGTCTGTAAGTGTGTGTAGTCAAGTGGAACACCTTATTGCTATTAAGACAATAATAGATCAGAGATATCGCAAGGTTTTAATACAAGTTGTGCGTATTTTTAGAAGCCACTTAATATTCAAATTAGGATTAGATTTGCACTTACGACAGTAGTGTTGCAATGAGTGATACAATCCCTGCAACATGGAAAGGCAGGTGTCACATTGGAATTTTCAAGATGGGCTTTATCAAAATGAGAAGGAATATCATTTTGATTTTGATTTTAATTTTAATCATTTATTGTCACAGAAACAATATGCTATAAATTTACATTACTTGGGTTTTCCATTGCCTAGAATTGTACTCGCACTCCCCAGCACTTCCAGCACTTCTAGTCGCAAGAAACTAATCTTTGAGCACTTAGAAATCTCACAACTTTTAAAGAACTCAATATTATTGTTAAGCAGTGGTACAAACTGGCCAAAAACTCTAATAAACTAAAATTATGCCAAATTCCTTTGTCTTTTTCCAATTATTAAGCTTTTACTGGCATGAATGTATGGTGTAACTCTCTTGATTATTGAAAACATGTTTGAAAATAAGATTCTTCTAGTAATAGAAACTGGTTTTGCTGTTGTCTTATACAGAAATCAATTCCACCAGATGTGAGGAAGACCAAGGAATTTATACGTGCCGTAGTGTCAGCTATGTGCTTTGGAGCTGTGAAAGGTTAGTAACCTTATATGAGGGGAAGGAAAAAGTATTCCCCCTCCCCCCATCTTTGTGTAGAACATTTCAGGTCTGACTATACCCTGCAGCCTAAGTGTAAATTTGTGCATATTCTTGTGGGCTCACCGGAATCCATTCCTTACTTGTTTGAGAAATTACCAGATCTGTCTCGGACTTCCCGATGTTTACCAGGTTAGTCTTGGACAAAAGGATTGGTTTGCTTTTCATGGAATGGCTGGTTTTAAAACTGGTTGTGAAATTACAGAAAAGAACATTGGCTTTGGAACTTCAACCAACCTCGTTGCCAATTTACTTCTTTGCTTTTACCTTATAGGGGAAGGCACAAATAGTAGGGGTGACCATGAGTTACTGAAGAAACGATCAGTCTTAATGCAGAGGTACATTGACAGTGACGCCAAACTAGAATTACAAGCTCTCTTTGCAGTCCAACATTTGAATTACAGTCTAGAAAACCCACCAGGTGAGTTTTAAACAAGTTAAAACTTCAGAGAAAGTTATTGAAAGTTGTTCCAGCAACTAGCTGCCTTCATTTTGCTCCTGGTGGTAACTGTGTGTTATTGTTACTAACGCCATGTAATATTTGCAAGTGATTGATTACCTACTAAATTTACTTAGCAGATCTATAAAGATGAAACTATTTGGCTGTTCCATTAATGAACAGGTGTATGCATCAGTAGTTCATATGTTGTTGTTTTTAGATTAGGCAACATTCATTGGAAACTTTTATCTCCTGTTTAATCTTGAACTGTTTAGGTTTGATTTTTTGCCTGAGTTTGTTGTATCATTTTTTGATTTTGGTGAATAAAGTAAAAGGAAATGTCTAAGGGTCCTTTATCGTTCCTTTAATTGTAGAGTATAACACAGTAAGATCGCAGCTTATCCATTGCAAAGGCAGCTATAGAGGATGTGGTTAAAGATGGTATTCCTTTGGAGCTAGTATCGGTACTATGGTGTTGACCATGTTACCGCTATAGTTGTGGTGAACTTGAATTTGTTCCATCAAGTTATAGTTCTTGTAGGATGACAGGTTTTTCTGTGATGTTAACATCATCTTTATCTTTCATTAGGGCTTCTACGCTTGTACTTTGATGTGCTATACGACGAAGATGTCATCTCTGAAGAAACATTCTACTCTTGGAAGGACAGCGACGATGCAGCGGAGAAAACGGGGAAAGGTATCGCCTTGAAATCAGTAACCAGCTTCTTCACTTGGTTGGAGGAATCAAACCCTCCGAATTACTGGTGACCGCGCGGAGCTTCAGTTGAAAGATGTCATCGTATGTTAGTCTAAAAGCCTTCTTTTGCAATTGAGGTACGAAGCAACCACCAAGCCTTCCTTGTTTGCTGAACATTTTTATTTGGCTGCGGCGATTACGCAGTATTCGAGTATTTTCTACAAATTCTCCAATTGCCTACATAACCGCTTGTTTACCTCGAAGTAACTAAGGGCTTATGATTGTGAGGCAAAGAAGAATGTACCTCCACAAAAAATAGTTTAAAAAAAACCGAAGAAAAGAAAGAGAGAAAAATTGAAGCAAAACTTTTCCTCTCAATGTATGGTTGTTATGGAGGGATAAATGTTGGTACAGCATACAGTTTTTTGGTACACAACAGGCAATGATAGACACCGCAAAGTGGAGACAAATATAAAACAGGTGATAGGAAATAAAAAACAATTGAAAGATATATATATATATATATATATATATTAAGAACTTTTTCTATGAATACGGTTTTATTTTAAGGAAACAATTTCATTTCTATTTGTTTATTAAAAATGTGTCAGCATTAACTCAAATATTGCTGAAGGAATATAGTCAGATGCTTAAGTTCCTATTAATGAAGAAACAGGAAGAAAAAGAAGCATGTATTTAAAAATAACCATAAAAAGTTCTGAGGGAATGTTAGCATTTCAGATTCATTAGTGCTGTACAAGTGGGTCCAGGTGATCCCCCACTTCATTAATAAGTATGTTAGTTGTTGGTAAAAAGAAAAAAAGGAACATGTTATGGAGAATATGAGAAGAATGTTTAGGCCTACTTCTTTCAGTAAGGTGTCTACCCTTGGGAGGTAGCAAGTTTGTGGAAGTAATATATGCTATGTAGTGAGTGATTTTCTAAGTTTCAGTAGGTGATCCTCCTTGCATGTCTCAATTGAGCAAAGTTTACAAGATGGTAGGAATAAGAAAGAAGCCACTTTGTTTTAAATTGTGCATCTGAAAAAATGTGTTTAGGTTCGTATCAAATGCTCTTAAAATGATTAAAACATGGTCGAAATGTATCATTGTCTTTGGGAAACTGTCTTCAGATGTAGTATACAGAACAATCTGTTAGTAGGAGCTCGTCATTGAGTAAGATAGTCAAATAGAAATATTTGTATGCCATACAAGTTTAATTTACAACACCTTGTGTGGTTGTTAACAATATGTGGTTTTAAGATGAGACTTTGGGTGTTAAACGTAACAGCTGTTATGATGTGTGAAGGGACTATTGGTGCCAACTTTTGACAATAACACAAACATGTCAGTCGCTGTTTGGGATAGGTTTTAGTTAATAAGAGTGGCAATGTTGATCTCTTGTTGTAGAGCCCAAAAGAAGGTTAAATTTAAAGGGAAATATTAAGTAATTGATGAAGAAGTGAATTCAATATTTAGCAACAATAAAAAGAAGAAGAAAAAAATAAATATATGATATGAAGGCTTAAGTCAGCAATACTCAGAAGTTTGTGAAAGATACAAAGTTACAAATGTCCTGATTTGTCCCTACGTAATCTCTGACGGATAAGTCATGTGCTACTTCTGCAATACATTCTCCAGGTCGTGTCCAACCTGTATGGATTTAAAACAAGCGGTATAATCACACACAGATGTATTCATTTGTGTACTGCTTACAATTTGGAGTATAACCATTTATTTAAAACATAATTAGTGTTTATAAATAATTATAAAAAAAGTCGAATTGTTTTTGTCATCTTGTATTGATGTATTTTGTTATAATTATGTGTGCATATGTAAATGCAGACACAATATCTCAAGAAAGGAAACTTAGATTAATCTCATATTTAGTATGGGATGCCCATGCATATTGATTAGATGAACCCTAGTTTGTAGAAGTGGGCAAAGGTCAAAGTCTTAAAACATTTAAAACAGGAGATCCCAGGAATAGAAACTTGGATGAATCTGATTTATTATGTCAATGCCTCATGTTGACATAGGCGTACGAGGCGGGGGGGGGGGCAGACTGCCCCCCCCCCAAATTTCCAGAGGACAAGAAATTCGGGCAAAAGTCCTGAAAAATTCGGACAGCCTAAGAGGAGAAAAAAAAAATATATATATATATATATATTTTTTTTTTTTCTCCTCTTAGGCTGCCCGAATTTTTCAGGACTTTTGCCCGAATTTCTTGTCCTCTGGAAATATATATATATATATATATATAAATATGCAGTAGCTTGCCCGAATCTTTTTCAAATTTTTGCCCGACAATTCCATGATTTTCTTTATTTAGCATCATGATGCCCGAATATTTCCGTGTAACACCACCGTAAGCGCAGTTCATCTGGGCTACCACGCTTTTTGCACGATCAATTTTTTTCTAACTAGTCAATTGTATACCTGGACCAAGGGCGTTGGAACCGGGGGGCACATGGGCACGTGCCCCCCACTTTTCCTCAGGTTAAAAATGTGCCTTTTTTCTAGATAAAAAATGAGGTGCCTCAAGTTAGCAAGAGGCCAGGGAACCAGAATGAACACTCGGGGACGGCCGTTTCCGGCCATCTGAGGGGTTTGTAAAACCAAAAATTTTCTAGTACGCTCCGCGCCAACCGATGGTGGCGCTCCGCTCAGATAGTCGTGCATACAACTTTGCAAATCCTGGCTAAGCCCGTGATTTTTAATAAATTTCTGTGGGTCAAACTCAAAGCTATTTCGAATGGAAAAAAAATTGTTAAGATATTAACAAGAAAAAAATCTCTAATTCGGAAGATTCCTACATTAGCAACTAGCATGATTTCACCTCATTTTGTCTCAAAAGAAAACTTGTTCCTTGTTTCCCAACTTGCGCATTGGATATTGCAGTGCTAGTATACATATTTTCTTTGAGGGGGGGGGGGTGTTGATGGAGTGATGTGTATACGCAAATAAGATAATACAATAAGAGTTATAAAGGGTACTAAATATAAGGCTGCATCAGTCCAATCGAATTTCTGCAAAGTGCCCTTTGATGTCGGTGCCCCCCCCCCCAGATTAAAGTGCTTCCGCCGCCCTTGACCTGGACATCCCCGACATGAGTGTATATAAGAAATATATTCTTTTCCATGGATGGTGGGGGGGGGGGAGTGCCTATAAGCCTAGAAGTACAGGTTTATCATATTCTTTGTTATATTTTATACATTTTTGTGAGACCAATTGCAGTCTCACCCGACACAGCGACATTATCCCGCCTACGTGTCGTTGAACAATGTATGTTTTTTTTCTGGAGGTAGCTGAGTACTGTGTTAAAATAATAAATAAGGTAACTAAATAGGAGCTTAAAAAATATACTGTCCCATTTTTCCCCATCAATTTTTTTCAAAGTGATGTTACCATTTTTTCTTCTTCTAATTTACCAAATTTTTGGGGAAGTGTAAATTTTTAAAACGTGAGATTATAAAATAAAGAATGTTAGATGCAACTTGCAAGGCCTCAGAAGTGCCGTTTCCGGCAATCTGAGAGGCATTGTTTGCCAAAACTTTTCTTGTACGCTACGCGCCAACCGATGGTGGCGCTCCACTTAGATAGTGTCACGGGAACTTTCGGGCACAAAAAGTTCTGCCCCCCCAAACTGAAATGGTCCCGTACGCCTATGCATGTTGATCCATGTTATTTTCATTAAAGGTCAAAGGTCTGTAATCAAAGTTTGAGAAAGCTTGTAAACCATTCCCCAAGAAGGGAATGCTAGATGAATCACAAATTATGTCATATGTGGATTTGAATCGGTGGACCCTGTTGGGTTTTTCTAATTAGAGTCTGCCATACAAAATCTGGCTTTTCTTCTCTGAAAAGATTACACATCACACTGGTGATAGGGGCCGTCCCAGACTACTGAAGCATAATCGAGTACTGGCCTGACAAGCGTTTTGTATGCTGTTATTTTAACATCTTTGGGACAGCTTGAGAAGTTATGTTTTAGAAGGCCAAGAACATGGTTTGCTTTAATGGTTATGTTATTGATATGTTTATCCCGTGTAAGATTGTTATCAATTTCAACACCTAGGTAAAGGTGAGAGTCAACCGATTTTAGGGGTTCTTTGCATAGGATGTAGACGGGTGTTTTGTAAGATTTCTTAAATGAAATTGAGAGGATGTAGCATTTAGAGTGGTTAAAATTAAATTGCCATTTATTTTGCCATTCCAGTTTATTTAGGTCATCTTGAAGGATTTGCTGGTCAGTTGGGTTATCAAGTTTTCTATACACAAGGCAATCGTCAGCAAACAGTCTAACAATGCTACTGATATTAACAGGGATGTCGTTTACATTTAAAAGGAAAAGTAAAGGACCCAAAACAGTGCTTTGGGGTACCCCAGATAAAATTGTTAAAATTTGATATTTCACCGTCACAGACAACATGCTGAGTGCGGTTGCTGGGGAAAGATGCAAACCAAGCCAGAAGATTTCCATTAATAGCCATAGGCAGATAGCTTCTAGCTAAAACTTAAAGGAGTTGGTGTGGAACCTTGTCAAAAGCTTTAGAGAAATCAAGTAAAGCCATGGAGACAGTACTGTTTTGTTCAGTTTGTTTAGAGATATCATCTATTGTTAGGAGAAGCTGGGTTTCAGTAAATCTTTTAGCACGAAAGCCATGTTGGGAATCAGTTAGGATAATATGCAAATCAAGGAATTTCATCACAAGTGAGTGGATTATGTGCTCAGGGATTTTATGCAAATTATCAGCATGTGCTTTTAACGTAAGAACCATGGTGCATGGTATTTGGTCAGGGCCTGTGGCTTTATTTAGGTTTAGGGTTGGTAGTTGCTAGTAAACACCCTTCAGAGTGAATATAAGTTGGTTTATGTTGCTGTTTA
The DNA here is from genome assembly GCF_037975245.1 of Apostichopus japonicus. Taxonomy (NCBI): domain Eukaryota; kingdom Metazoa; phylum Echinodermata; class Holothuroidea; order Aspidochirotida; family Stichopodidae; genus Apostichopus; species Apostichopus japonicus. The sequence goes on from NC_092571.1 coordinate 24,991,737, forward strand.
TAATTGGTTTGGTTACTGGGATTTGGGAAGTATCTTCTTTAGTAAATACACTGAAAAACTTATCAGTTAGGAGATTTGCTTCGGTTTTGCTGTCACTTTGGAGTTTGCAATTGCTTGAGAGGTCAGACACTCCCACAGAGTTATTGTTTAGTCATTTATGTAGGACCAAAAAGCCATGCATGGGGTTTTGTTAGCGAGTTTTTAAGGGTATTAGAAATGTAGTCGTTTCTGGCTTCTTTGGGATTTTTACGGACAGTTTTCCTGAAAGTTCTAATAGCTACTAGATGCAGGAGGTTCATCTGAAGGTTCTATGGTTCTGAAGGTTCCAAGCTACTAGATGCAGCTTTAGAAGAGCAGAGGTAGCTCCACGCATGCAGACTGTCTGATTTGTCAATCAACGTTATTTTAGAATTGTAACATTTGCCAAAATGTGTAACGTGTTTATAATAGTAGTATAGTAGTTTGTAGTAGTAAGTTATTATGTTTTGTGCTTCATGATATCTGAGAGATGTCACGTGACAGTAAATGCTGTACATGTTTACCCCGCTTGAAGGATGCAGCGACCCGTATTAGTGTATTGTGATGACTTAAACTTAGAAAAGAACCAACCATGCAACAGCAATCGTTGTGTATGAGCTAAACATATTTGATGCCGGATAATTTATAATGTGTGAACGTATATTTATCGTAAATGTGGTGATTAAACCTTCGTAAGTAGTCAAAGTAACCTTCTTAATAAAAGATTTTTCTTATAGTAAGCTATTTTTGTGGTACAACTTACTGTAATTTGTTACGTAACAATAGTAGGCTGGATCAAAGTACTGATAGGTCATGATTTCTTCTCTCTCTGGTACGAGTACTTTAGTTACGGAGTAACTTGGTTAACGAGCACCAATTGGTTACCGAGCACCTCGGTAACACCCTATCCCCCCCTACCGTCCCCGACCAGAAATTAAACATTTTGTGGAATTATTCTGTGCATCTATATAACTCTACCTTTAAGTCTTACATTCTACTTGAAAGTTGAATTTTCTTTCCTTCCAACCAAACGTCATGACTGAATTCTAAAGATGAACTGCTTGGTTACATTTAGATAATGTGTGCCACGTTCTTTTATAAAGCGGTTATTACATGTTTGTTATCGAAGCTGTGATACTCAAACGGAAGACTGCTTAAAAAATCCTGCAAAAAATTACTACGTGTTCATGTTTTAATCTGTGACACTCAACGGAACACTATCTACGAAATCCTAAAGATATATTACCTTCTCATTACAACATTATACCAAACCACTGAAGGACCAGCAAGCAATAATCCATGGAAACCCAAGCAACTATTCCATACTAGAACAAATAGTAAGGAAAATATCTTCTAGTAAATTTCTATTGTTACATATCACGTATTTGAAACCAATCCCTTGATAAACACTCAAATGGAACACCATCTGAAAAAAATCGTAAAGATATCTTACCTTCTCATTACAACATCATACCAAACCACTGAAGAACCAGCAAGCAATAATCCATGGAAACCCAAGCAACTATTACATACTAGAACAAATAGTAAAGAAAATATCTTCTAGTACATTTCTATTGTCACATATCACCAGTGTGGCGTAGGAAGGTACTTTTGAGTGGGGGGGGGGGGTGCTGCAGACCGATGTCCGGCCTGGGGGAGGGGTCTAAGGGGAGGGACCTCCCTGCATTCCAGGTGGCCTCAGATGCAATTTGGTGCAATATATCACACTTCAACCCACCCACTCCTTTTTGTGTATAATTTTGCATTTTTACCTGGCCGTAGATGCAATTTGGTGCTCCAAATGAGATTTTTTTCCCATTTGGAAATGAAAAAGGGGTTTTCTGACTTGCGAAGCGGGGGGGGGGGGCGGAATGATACTTCCGCCCTCCATATTTTTCACTGGGGGGCTGGCGCCCCCAGCCCCCCGGTTCCTACGCCCTTGCATATCACGTATTTGAAACCAATCCCTTGATAAACACTCAAACAGAACACCATCTGAAAAAAATCGTAAAGATATCTTACCTTCTCATGACAACATCATACCAAACCACTGAGAAACCAGCAAGCAATAATCCATGGAAACCCAAGCAACTAATCCATACTAGAACAAATAGTTAAGAAAATGTCTTCTAGTACATTTCTATTGTCACATATCACGTATTTGAAACCAATCCCTTGATAAACACTCAAACGAAACACCTTCTGAAAAAAATCGTAAAGATATCTTACCTTCTCATTTCAACATCATACCAAACCACTAAAGAACCAGCAAGCAATAATCCATGGAAACCCAAGCAACTATTACATACTAGAACGAATAGTAAAAAAAATATCTTCTAGTACATTTCTATTGTCACATATCACGTATTTGAAACCAATCCCTTGATAAACACCCTCCTCATCCCTTCTGCCCCTTTTTTATATATTTTTTTTTATCAATACACCCACATGATAATGTGGAGAAAATTCTCGACGAATTGTGGCCTGAATGGCGTTCAATGGCTCAATAGCCATTACAACACAGTTTGAAGCTTTCAGTCACAGGAATGCAACACAGTGCTATTGTGCAATAAAGGGGATTCCCCTTCTATATGTAACATCCATTTCGACAGTGTTTGTTTTGTTTTTTCAACTTACGTCAAAATATATACCCACAATATGATGTCAAAAATACAACGTAGCATTCCGGCATTTCTAGTATTTCTACAACAGTGAACTAGTTCTTGTTAATCCAGAGATCAGGTACTATATGCCATTGTTTTCATTAACAAGTGAACTTCAAAGTTCAGGTAAGTCAAAATTTAGATTCTTCCATTTGCGGCAGCTCAAACTTATAGGCCTACTGACTACCATGCATTCATCCCAGACATGTTTCCTGACCTAGGCCTAAGCGTATCTGCCTACCTCAGTATCTTGGTGGGGTAAATTATGTCGCAGTTACCTTCTTTGAACCGCTAACTATTACTGATTATCTATAGATGTTACATGCCTAGCTTTTACATTACTAGCTAGATTCACTATGCATTTTGATAATTAGAAACAATAGAAAAAAATACTCACCAATTTTGGTGGAAGTTTCTTCGTCACATGCAATAATGGTGTTTTAATGTATATGTACTATGCAGTCCACTGAATAGATTGAAAAGAAATCAATATTTTTTTTTTTAAATTATATCAAACCACCAAATTAATTGTTAGCAACACAATGTGTTTTAACAATACATTAAAGTATGTCCATATATTTCTAGCTGCTAGACCTCAAGTTGTCAAGGTCAACTTATTATCTAATTTTCATGTACTTAACAAAAATTTATGTTTATTATTGCACAGCCTGATGGGTATATTATCCACAATTCCAAGCGCTAGTTATCATTGTCTGCCTTAGGTGTTGTAGATGGATTCCTTTGAGGAATTTCTCAGAGAGGTCACTCCTCACAACATCCAGCATCAAGTCTCAATACTCAAGAAACAGGCCGTGCTCTGGTCAGAGGATACACTGGTTCAGATTGTCAACTGCATTTTTGAAAAGGTAACCAAGCAAATATATTTACATATATATATATATATATATATATACAAACTTCTTCCTATATACATATGATAATGTTGGAGGTGACCTTATTATAATCTGTTCAAGGACCTAGAGTGTACCTGCCATCTGTACGTTGTTATTATCAATGTGAACTCAGAGACTTTTGAGGAGTACATGCATCGCAAGTAGTTATAAAGGTCCTCAGGTCAGACCTGCTAACCTGTCTTTCACTAAAATGGACAAACTTTTTCCTGCAAATGAATTTTGCCCTTCATTCCTATTGCTGGTATAAACATACCAAGAAATCAGAGAACTCAGGACCTTCAATAAACCAGTGAAAGTGATCGGGTGTACTTCTCCTGTAAAACCGCATGACTTAGAGAAAGTATAGAAACATGACGTCAAACTGGCTATAGATATGCTAAAATGGTAGCTATATATGTGTGTAATAATGACATCAACATTTGTATTGTCACTGCCATAGGTTGACCAATGGAATCTGCTGCTTAATTTTAATGGATAGCAATAAAAAGCAACTCTCTGCTGCTTTACTGTACATATTAATGGCCCCCATGGTATATATACATTTATGTTATTGTAGTACTGTAAAAGTTTCTTTTCCTGTTTCATGCAAATGACATTCAAATTAAGTTTACATTGGCTGGTGATTATGATTATGCAATCGTGTGTTTCTTTAGTAGATGCTTGTTATTCTCATTGGTCCATATAAAAGCAGGGAGTCATTATGTTTAAAGTACTGTATGTGTAAAGGGAATGAAAACTCGCGCACAAAGAAACGTCTAATGCCGGTAATCTGACCTAGTTTCAAATGAGTTGTAACAGCAGTGTTAGACACCACCATCGATCCCAGAAAATACACACACAGCTTGCTACCGTCGGTAATTAGACACTTGTGTACAGTCAATACATGCAGCTACGGTCAATACCCACAACACAGTGTACATAGCAGCGATGGACATCTCAGGTCTAGATAAAAGATTACAAGGTGTCACATTTCATTACTGTCTGCATTTTGTAGCGACAAGAAAAAAACTTCACCTGCAAGCAAAGGAAAGTTAACTTTTTTCAGAGGGCGGCACACGGTTTTGGGCGAGTCTTCAATGTCCTTAACCCTCTTCTTGTCTATATATAGGTCTAGCGTTATGCAGACCTATTTTTGTTGCCTCCGTTTTATTTCATGGCCGGCCACACCTTGCCTCATTCGTTACCAAAATAAAGGGGTACATAATTATAAGTCTAGGGAAAAACAACATTTTGAGAGGTGTTCTTATCTTATTCAACTTGTTTGTTTCAATGGTAGATTAATTTAAAGCCATGTACAGAGCTTTAATACATGAGTTACTTTTTTTTTGCATTCACAGGTCTCAGCCGAACCACCGGACCTAATCTATTTGTATGTTTATTCGTGCAAGATGATGCTTGAGGTAAGTCTAGGGCCTATGTATATATATACATATTACCATATATATATGCATATATACATATACACATATATACATATATACATGTATATATATATATATATATATATATATATATATATATAGTACATATTACATATTACATATATATAAACAATATATATATATATATAGATACATATATATAGATTTTATTTCATTCTCTTCATGTTTCCTGTTTTGACAGTTTGAAGTTGGTTCCAACACAAAGGAGACAACTGTGACCTTTCAAGATGTGATGCAAACAAGAGCTGGATTTCATTTAACAGAGATACTAAAGGAGCAGGAAAAGGGAGAGCAACTTGTAATAGCACTGCTTGTTGAGTTTACTAAATTACGTGCACTTATAAGTAGCTAAATTGATAGCAGCAGCAGGGGTGGGGGGAGGGAAGCCAGGAGAGGATTGAATCAACATGAGGAGGGGGAAGACTTTAAGGGGCTGTTTATTATGTAGCTTTAAGGGAGCAAGACAGAAAATCACTTTGAATCTTCCCAACAAAGAGAATTGTGTGGATTCAGCTTCTCAATTAAATTAAGTGTTTGATTATTTTCCGATAAAATTTCACCCTATTAAAATTACAAGAGCCTTTTTTCTTTGAGAATACTCACATACACACAACAATTGGGCAATTTGTATTATAAAAAGTTGAATAAGGGTACTTTTCAGTAGTGTCAAAGGAATGTTACAAAGGGAGAGGGGGAGAGGGGAGGAGGGGTGAGAGAGGGGGACAAACTCTGCAGGGCAGTGTGTAATAAAATATATGGTCCCACCAGGAAACTCAGTTATCAATATATTTTCAAAATGATTTTGTGGCACTGAAACACATTACTGTTTTTTGGGATATGTAAAGTAAAATAGTTAGACAACACTTTTATGTGCATCATCACTACATGTTACTGTTTCAGAAACATGAGTGATGCCCACATATAAGCCCTAGCTTACCAGCTAAATGGTGGAAAGCTGTGTAATGTGGACTACATACTAGAAAGTACCAGCAGTTAATGTCAATGTACATATTTCACGATAGACCCCTCCCTTAGGATGCCCTGTCCATCTCTTCAATCAAAGCAAATGTGGTGATCCTATGCTACGCACCCATCATACGGTAAAAGACATTCTAACAACAACTTGAGACCTCAATTCTACTCACCAAAGAAATGGAAAGAAATTTCAACAAGACATAAATTATTCTAACCTATATTTTTTAAACATTTTCCACAGAAGTCGATGGCTGGCAAGTGTGCTGGGAATGGACTGGGTGCTGTTTGTTCTTTTCTCTCCCAGCTTTTTGTTCAAGATGTCCTGTCCTCGGATACTCTCCTGTCTTGTATCAATTCACTGATGGCTCAAAACACAGAGATTACTTGGCAATGCTTGTCCAAAATACTGAAGAACTCATTCGTACACCTTGAAAGTCTTGGAACGGTATGTAAGAAACTGTGTAAGGATATCTCTTAAATATGCTATATATGACAAAAAAAGGATTTTTTTCTATGATTTTGACATTTATTTGACATGCTACTATGTATATTGAAAGTCCTTAAGCTGATACACCAGAGTATGTGCCATTGTGTTGATTCATTGAAATGAACAATTTTCTCTAATACTTTGACCTGTTTCATGAGCAAATACATGATTATCGTGCAAAATTAATTTTGTTTTACCAAATTTGTTAACTGATAGAAAGACATTGTCATTCCTTTTGGAATTTCCATATTAAAGGAATGAAGCATCTTGATGACCAATAACAACAAACATCAAATTGAACATGATGCAAAATGAGTATCATATGATATTCTCTGTTTGGGAAAAGTAATTATCTGTTTGCAAATTATATTGTAGCCTATACATATATATTTATGTATGCAACTACTCTGTTGCTCACCATGTCCCTTTTCCCTGTCCAATCTCCTCTCCTTCCTCCATATCCCCTCCTGCCTAACCCCCTTCTGCTATATATTTACTCCTCCTTCTCCCCTATCCCACCAACCTTCTTCTACATTTCCTCCTATCTCCTCCCCTGCCTCTCCCCCCTTCTGCTGTTTTTCCTCCTCTCTCCTTCCCTTCCTTGTCCCTCTTGTGTTCCATTTCCTCCTCCTTTCATATGCCTTCTCTCTGTCCTTGTGGCCGTTCCATTCTATTTCCGCTGCCTTTTCCCATGCGTTCTCCCCTTCCTTTACCCCGTTCTGCCATATTACCCCCTCCCCTATACCCTGCATCACCTCACCTACTGCTAAATGTTCTTTAATTTCATAATTTTGCTACAGGTGTTGTTCTGTCAAGCAATAAAATATTCTTTTTTTTTCCAGTTGCATCTATTTAAATGTGTCTTCCATAAGATTTATGAGAAGATCCAGGGAAAACAATTCTCTGTTCAAACCCGATTCATGCTCTGTGATTTGAATGACCTTGAACATAAGCATGTGAATCAGGTATGTATCTATTCAAATAAATACAGTTGATCAGTTTTTCTCACTTGTGTACTTTTAATTCATGATGCTGAAATGAAACATTTTAAACATTGAAATCGCTTTGTTAAAGAAACAATCTTGGATTATGCTGTGCCCGATGTGCTAGTTTAGTAAAATAGGTGTATCATTTTAATTTGGTCTTATTTGATTTAACAGTTACATTTCTAAATTGCAGAAAAATCAAGAAACCGTCGAGGCTCAGTTTCACACTTTTGACAAGATCAGAAGAGATGCCAATATCAAAGATGAAATAGGCCATCATACTGAACAAAAGGTAAAAATTAATCTTGTAGAAACTAGCTGTATATATATATATATATTAACTATGCCAAATTTTTTATCATAAACATTTATAAGTTTGTGATTGATATTTCATATTTTTTTCAAATTTGATTTTTTTTTTTTTAATGCTCAAATTTTGTTGATATTACATTACTTTTGAGAATATTTGAGAATATTTTTAACTTAATGCCACAGAGTTTTGGAATCCCTTCAGCTGAAATGCCGAGAGGAACACCCATGCAACCTGTGAGTGCCCCTACCTTTGCCCCACGCCCTACCATGAAGCAGCCAGCAATGGTAAGAAACAGCAACATATTTTAGAAAGATACATGATTGAAATATTTCATTGCTAAAAGTAAAGGGCTTAGTCTTTGTAGTCAGCCATACAGTGGAGCAATGCAAGCATGATTCTATTTTATAAATTGCCAAACTGAAACATGGATCATTGGTTTTAACCAAGCATATCTTTACTCTTTAAAACTTATTCCAAAAATAAAAAAAAATAAAAAAAGCCTTCCCCAGATAACAACTAAAATTGACATTCAGAAAAAAGATCAAAGATATTCAAGTATTGTAGCTCTTCTGTCCAAATTTTTACAATAGTTTAACAAACCCTGAAAATTGTATTTTCCCTTTTCTGGTTGTCTAATGTCACAATGGGACCACAGGAGTCCTCAAACAGGAACCTAACTTAGCATTCCAGTGAAAACAATAACAAACACACAAGACATGGAGAAGATAGAAAACCAGTATATGATTTATGTGATATACCTTGGCACAGCAGGAACTTTTAAACTTTGGATGGAAATGTAATGTCATAGGTCAGTGAATATACAGGATGGGTCAATGAACTAGCAGATTTTCTGTATTGCAGATTAAGCATTGGATGGAAAATAAAGTAGTGTTGCGCCAATAATCATTTGAAAAATCGGTATCAAAGAAAATATTTTTGTTGAGGTTCTGGTAAAGATGAGGTAGTAAATGTTCTTTGCCAGGATATGCTAATTTCTTTCTACATGAAATCAGTTTTATCCATCGCACGATAACATCTTTGCATATGTTTGTTATGAAATTTGTGGCTCTATTTGACGACAGTTTGTATAATACTTGCAGGCCTATGTGTTGAACATAGTTGGTCAAATAGAGTAACGAATCATACAACATAAGTAACAGGAAGGATAGACTTAATCAGTGAATAAACATGTTTTTTTTGCATTCATAATAAATTGGACTGGATTTAACATTGACTATTATTTGTTATGATAATTGTCTGAATCTCCCGAGTATTATTCACTTCAGTTGACTCATATTGTTACTGCCAAACCATCAACATGTCTTGCAATAAAGTGAAGAAGCTGGAGTTGTGCCCTTCAGTTTTGCTTACGTCGTCCTTTCCCACCACACCCCTTCTCCAAAACTGGTATTGTCTATTGATGATTGACAAAAGAATAACTTAGCGAAAGAATAGGTTTCACACTAAGTTCACACTTGTCTTGCTCCTCATCTCTCCCCCCCCCCCCCCCATAACAAAAAAACGAAAATCTAGGCTGCTGGTCTAGTAAATGAACGTTATTTTGCTGTGCTGTTTGCACATTTATGTTTTAAATGTTGAAACCAATGTGTATTTCTTTTCTCTTTTTGTTTTTTTTTCTGCTAAAGTTTACTTCCAGGACATCCAACCAGTATCCTCAGGCTGCTCCACCCTTTTCTTTCCCTTACATTCCAGCAACTCAGTCTGTCCAGCAAAATCAAGGTCAATATAAGCATTGATTTATTATTCTTTTGTGTCTTCAGAGTAGCAGGTTATATAATTAACTTATTAAATTTACTTGAATTTATTTCCACATTGGAGATATTAACTTGAGTGACCAATGTAATCTTCTGTAAGAAAGCCAGAAAAGCATGTTTTCTTGCCCAAAGAGAAACTGAAAATTCACTTAACTTGTGAATGACAAAAGCTGCTTCCCATAAGGAAATAAGGCTAGGCTGAGTATCTATATACCACTAGTCACTAGAGCATTGACATATTTTGACTAGATTCTCACATTTAGCTAAACAGAAAAAAAAAACTGGTAGGCTTACCTTAAGTCTTATGAGTCCACTTATGTGAATAATTTAGTATTTAAGTTTTGAAGGCTCTGAACTATTTTCTCTTATAAAAAGTCTGTTTTCTACGTAGAAAACTTCTTATACATCTTTTACATTTAGATAGCAATTTGCCCATTTTGAGTATCATTTTGTGATGCAATAATGGATAAATTATTCCTTGGTAATAAGTTTGATAGTTTGACTAATCAAGCTTCAAATAATGTAGTCTCCATTGCCTTGAAACTCTCATTTTGGCTCTTAAAGCAATTTTTTAGTATACTGTCATTCAAAAGTTACCGGGCGACGAGGATTGTATCAAATTAGTTTGCTGGATGCTTACCACCATCTTATAAAGGATTGTATTTATTTTAGAAAGAAAGAAAAAGATCCTGAGGATACAGGATCCTACTAGTGGCGAAGATCTCACAGAATCGATCTTGCGAGATGGTGTTGTCATCCCAGCCAGCAGCCAGGTGGCAGGTGCAGGGCCCTCTAGTTCTCCACCTCAGGTTGGTACCTGCTATTTCAAGATCAGTAGACCCATCAGCTCTCCCTTCTCACAGTCCTATCGTCCATTCTAAGCCTTTCCCGACCTCCACTTCCACATCCCATCCCTTGGTCTGTTTCAGAACCCGGCAACTTTTAAGAGTCGTCCCATCATCGCCAGAGACTTTCAGATTTGTGTTTGAGCAACCAACATCAGCGTAGGGTGTTGTCTGGCTGACAAGCTGTTGTTTATATCAAATTCTAATTGAAAGCTGGATACACCAAAATTTCAATTTGAAATTTATTGGTGTCATCATTCATCACTTTGGAGATAATGAATATGAATTAAAACTAGCGATGCTGTACACCTCTTTCCACCCTATAGGGGTGGGGGAAAGGGTTTACTAGTCCAAAGCTGGTGTTTTATGGATAAAACCTATTCTGTCCAAATCACTCCTATATTGTACATAGTTATTGTTATTTTGTTACATTTCTTTGGACAACCCAATTTGCTGTTCGGGCAAAAAAAAGTGAAACCTAGTTATTCCAGGGACAACCAGCAAAAGTCCTTATAAGTCAGTTGCCCAAACAGCAATTTGGTTGTTGTTAAAAGAGTAGTGAAACAACAGAGATTGACCAATATGTATACTGTAGGAGATTGTGCAGGTTCATTGAATAGAACACCAATGGAAACACTGTAGGAGAAATGTTTTGGTTTGGTGAATAGAACACCAGTATGTACACTGTAGGAGGTAAGTGTACGTTAATTGAATAGAACACCAATGGGAACACTGTAGGAGAGATGTGTAGGTTCGTTGAATAGAACACCAACTTTGGGCCAATAAATTTCCCTCTCGGGTGGATCATAATAATACCACTGTTTTTGTTTTATTTCAGTATCTCCAAGTGATGGAGGGTGATGTTAACTTATCATTTAGGGTTTATTTAATTACAATACAAACTGAATTTGATGTATACAATTAGTGGTCTGTCAGATGACTTCTATAGCTGATTTGGTTGTCAGTACAGAAAGTTTGACAACTGGATGTCTATTAAAATATGCCCTGTTAATATTATTGTAAAATATTTGTTGAAGATGCTAAACAATTGCAATCCATGAAATGGAACATATCCGACTGATCTGTATTCTTTTCCTTTTTCGTTTTAACTTGATTTGCCATTTTTTTTGTAATAATTTTGCCCAGACCTGGTCCTTGGTCAAATACTTATTTTGCTCTGGTATAGGTATAAGCATTCCATGTTTCATGTTGTCTCCCACAGCATAAAGAACCAGAATCACAAGTGCAGGAAAGCAGACGGATCCAGGCAGAGTTCCTCACCAACGTTTCACAGGTGGCCAGTAATCCAGGGAGCAGAAAACTCTCTAAGAGGGCCCAACTAGAAGATGGTGCACAGCCAAAAGGGCCATTATTGGCACAGATAGAAACGTCTAGCCCGGTATTTACTCCTGCAGCACCAGCACAGATTAGTAAACCTCCAGTAACCACCATTCTAAGCCTTTCCCGACCTCCACTTTCACAGCCCCTCCCTTGGTCTGTTTCAGAACCCTGGCAAATTTTTAATAGTAATATTTACTTGCCTCAACAATCTCACCATCATCTTATCTGTTGAAAAAAAGGGGAAAAAAGGTCATCGTTGTGTAGGTGCCTGAGGTTGAAAATGTATTTGTGCATGTATGAGGAGTGTGAAACAACAAGATACACTTATAATAAAGTAAAAGTTTTGGCACAGTGTTTAGACAAATGTTTATGAATATTGAATGTGTCAGATTGAATGTTATAAACAAAGGGAACCGTCTGGCCCCTAGTGTTTACAATCATATCGGTGGCTGGTCAATTAATAAGGTGCACTCAATGGTGAATCCTAGTAACAGTACTTTGGGTAGTTTATGCTAACAAGCAACAATTTATTAATGCTCGAGTGAAGCTGAGGCGGAATGTTTTTCTATATGCAGGCCTTACAGTCATGCTTAATAAAATACTATGGTATCTTCGTACAAACCTGCTAGAGATCTTTGCACTTGTATAGCAATTATTTTGCACAGCCTTTTTGCGATTTTGATACTGGATAAATTAATTCGCTGGTTCGGTTCATCCGTATAGTGTTGCAGCACGTAGAATTTTTGTGCCCCCTCTTGGTTTAAAGCATATACATTGAATAATAAATAATAAATTTTCATGCTCTCTGTGATATGTTTATTTTTCTGCAGATGACCAGAAAAGATGTCACATGCAGTGCAGGATTAGAGAATGGCATATCTAGGACTAGTTCCTCCACAGAGACCTCCAAAGCCAGGAAAGGAGCTACTCGAAGTGAAAACCAGGAAAAATTGTCCAAATCACAGAGTCATACTAATTCCAAACAAATGAAGCTGAAATACCCTTATAAAGAAGGTAGTTTGTTACAGTTTCTGTCAAAGCAAGTGTTGATTATCCTTAAAGTACCCGGACCCCACTCCCATGCAGGGCTGTTTGTCAATTCTATGGACAAGCTCGATAAAGAAAAATTGATGTTTATTTTCTCATCAATATGATTTACAATAGTTTGATAATAGAAATAATTACCTAAAAACTCATCAAATAATTGACCTTTTTAAGATTAAAGAAGTCATGTAAAATTTTGTGCAAAACAAAACATGCAATTCTTTGACAAGTTTTGCACGTCCAATTAAATAAAGTGTTCTTGTTTTGGTCGGTACAACCATTCTTGAAATTAAGATAGAAAAATGGCTACTGTTCATTTGAGACGTTCCTTTCCAAAGTGTTGCAAAGGAACGAAAGAAAAAAGGAACAAAAAACAGAAATCAAGTTTGATTTGGTTAAAAACTTGTCTTTTTATTTTACTTTTCACTGGTCCAAATAAGGTCAATGGAGTCCGATAAACCAAGCAGGAAAAAAGAGATACGACAGGGTATTTCTCCTCAGTGTTCAACCAGACTGTACCATTAGGCCAAAGGGGTTACCAGACATTCCAGAGGTTATTCTTCCCAAGGTAAATTATAGGTCTGCTTTATACATTCTTTTTGGAAATGTATAAACGATTCAAGCTCTGTCCAACTAAAGAGTCATCTTTTGAATGAACTGATCTTTTGCTGGCTGGGTTAGGCATAAATTATGTAAGGCTGTATTCAAAAGAAAAACATGCATTACCGTGGACAAAAGAACACTGTTCCGTTGCGTATATACTTCACAAACAAGAACACTTCCTATGGTTATTTTGCAGACGAAGTTGTGAATAATCGGTGTATAGCCAGCAACTTCACGATCACACGCAATGAGTTATATTTTGGTTCTCAAATGTTTTATCTTGTTTCTTAAAAAAATATTTAAGTCCTTGAAGATGTTCAAACACAAAACCATCCACTCTGCAGGTTTACACATTAAAATTTCTGTTGTTCAAATAGATAAAGATTGGCAACCTGTTGTCACCCCCCCCCCCCCACACAAACACACAACCATCTCAATTTCAAGTTCCCACCCACCTCATACACATGTCACAGGGATTATTTTCCCCGTCTGGTCAACATCTTCTTATTATACAACTATGAAATGTCCCAAATACAGCAAAATGTAAGAAGAAAGGGACATAAAGATTTATTACAATATTTATCATATATGAATTGTTAAGCTCTGCAAATATCTTATGAACTCTTTTTTGACTTATTTACTTTTACCATTAATTACATTTTCAGGCAGAAGTAAGGTTCCATCACAGGAAACCTGTGACCTCCAAAAGTGTTGATAACCTATCCACACTGACTGATAGAAAAACAGATTCAACTGTTGTGAGTTTATATATAATATTGTTGCTATTTTTTAATTCAAATCAGTTGCCTCAAAATAAGTTCACATCAACCATTACAGTATCAGAGTTGTGTATGGCAAACTTGCTAAGTTGGTGAAGGTGTATTGTAATTGATGGTGTGTCCACTGTAGCATGCATTAAACTTTTAGAAAAGGGGCAGTGAAGTCGTGTGTAGGCATGTAAAGGCTTGCATGTGTAGACATGTGAAGGCGTGTGAAGACATGTGAAGGCATGTGTAGGCGGCATGTGAAAGAGTGTTGCTGCTGCATGCAGTTGTTTTTCATGTTTTGCTGAGTGTAAGCTGTTAGATTAACCGATACAGGCTCTTGGCTTGGAACCTGCCGTGACTTGGTCAGATGTTTTCTCTTCAAGCTATTATTTAGAAACAGAGTTCTTTTTCTATTCCGGTTCTCTCTGAATTGACACAGGGATTAATTATGACAACTACTAAAATTGGTAGCGACACTTTTAAGTTTTTCCGGAAGTCTATTTTCATTTCATGAAATATAGAAAAAAAGACTATCAAATATTTCACATCTGTTGTGATTTTGACTTTTTGGTGATTTATAAGTACGTATAAGTATGCCAAGATTCTTTTCAGAATCTAATCTATAGCATTATTGAGTTTGCAATAATTAATTAATTGTATTTGGTGACAAAATGATGGAGAATGCTTCAGTTTGATCTATATTTTATTTCAATAATACCTTGTAGGATTTGGTAAAATCATTTTAAATTGGCAACAGACTGCAAAAGCTGCATTTACTAATTTTGTTTGATTGTTACTAAAAATTCCATGGATCTTTACATTAATTTGATTCATATGTCACCCATAATTGCATTCTCTTTCCTTCATACCAGTCACTTTTATACAAAGGTAACCTCTCAAAGAAATGAAATTATGTTACATTTTTAATTCATTAATCATTTCAGAACACGCAAAAAGTTATTAAAGACAATTGGGATAGGAAAAAATCTGATCAAGTGAGCAAATTAAAAGGGAAAAGCTCTGAAAAGATAGCTGCCGTTGAGTTTACTGCTGAGCAATATTGTGAACCACAAACTATAAGCAAGCAACTCAAACTGAAGTACTCTTACAGAGAAGGTAAGTTCCAATAATCATGGGAATGTATATCTTTCCACTGTTTCAATGAAAGAAAAAAAAATCTTTTTCTTGTGATTCTATTTTATTTGTAATAAACATTTCCCTCATTGTTCTCGGTTGTAAAATAAATATACCATGGCATGCATAACTGTGCTATTCAGCTAATCAGTTGCCATATACAGCTAAATTAGCATTGACTCACACAAGTAATTTTGTATTCTTGGGAGTTTAAAAGTTTGTTTCGAGAAATAGCTTCTTGTTTTTTACTTCAATGCTACAGCAGAAGTTTGGTCTGAATGTTAATAGTAGAAGGTTCATGCTGTCCAGGGGTGTAACACATAAAGTGATACTGGCTCAGTCATCCAGGCTTGACTCTGGGGACTTGAAACTTTTGCTCGATTCATTTCTTAAACGACCAAGAGGGATTTGGCACCTTCGGAAGCTCAAAGTAGTGGTCCATGAAGGCCCATCAGTTTTGAGTTGGTGTACCGTTTTATTTCATTCACCCCACCTCCCTTTCAGTGATACTATCCATATACTCTATGGACAAAATTAGAAGATGTGACATGCCATTTTGACCTTTGAAATTTATTAAATAAATTGATTTATCTTGTTACAAAACCTTAGATCAGTGGAGTCCTACAAATCAAGACGGGCAGAAGAAGTACAGCCGAGATTTCCTTCTCACCATCCGACCTGAGTGTATCGTTAGACCAGAAGGGCTACCAGATATGCCAGAGATCATCTTTAAAAAGGTAAAGTCAGGCGTGTAGCCAAAAGGGGGGGGCAAAGGGGGGCACCCCCCCTCTTGATCATATTTTGTTTGTATATTTTTACGATATCGCTAGTAATTTCAAGCTTAGATGCAACTTACAAGGCCTGGGAAGTGCCATTTCCAGCGATCTGGGAGGCATTTTCAGCCAAAATTTTCTTGTACGGGTAGTGCCAACTCATGGTGACGCTACTGTATGCTTCGAGAGTTTTCAATGCAGGATCTACGGCTCTGATAGTTTGCCTACAGGTTCGCCCCTCCCTTCGCAAATTCCTGGCTACGCGCCTGACTAAAACTAAATTTTACCTGTATGTAATTACTATACATATATATTGAACATTTAATTTGTACTTATATCTATGTATGTATTCATACACATATATATATTTTGTTTTTTCTTTTCTTTTCTTTTCTTTCTTCAGGGAGTCTTCCACACTGTTAAGCTTTTAAGCTTTATGGAAGACTTCCCTCCACTTTGTACTTTTGTGGCAAACAAATAAATAAATAAAGTACAGTGTACATAGTAAACTAGCTAAGCTTGGGCTCATGTCAAAATCTAGGCCTAGTGTTCATCTGGGATTTGAACCTTAAATGGAATGGATGGCAGGGGGGGGGGGATGGCGGCCTGAATGGAGAGCACATGGAGGGGGGAGATTTGGAAGGGTCAACAAAAAATTGAAGTTGGTTTGAATTGCCAATTTACATATGCCTGTTGTATTTCTCTTCAACTGTTTTAATGAAGGGTGATTGAGGTTTGTGATTTTCACAACTGTATGACAGTGTCCAGTGTAGCATTAACACCAATATGCAGTGCTTGCCAGTTGGTTGTTTTAACAAGTAAACTTCAATAATGATTTAATGTGTGATCGAAGCACTTCATTATAACTACAAGTTAGCATTAGAAATATTATCTTAACAATTATTTTCATATTTATTAAAGAGGTAATTGGTGTGAAGTTGAAATAGCCTAGAAATGTTTTACTAGAAAATGAAAGTGGAGGGAGGGGAGGGGGAGAGGGGTGTGGGGTGATTTGCTTTTTCAAAAACTAAATTTTTGAAAAAGAGGAAATGCAGAGGCCACTTTACTATCTCATGTTTGTACTGCATGATGTGTGGTACCATGAGGATATAATACTTTCACTTTAACTATCACCCTATCCAAAATATCTTTTAATAGGCTTTTTATCCTAATAAAGACTAAAGATATTTTTGATAGGGTGATAGTTAAAGGGAAGGTGTGAAGATCAATCTTCAAGTATGCTTCGAGTTGTAACTGGCAGATTAATTTTATTATAAACAAATTTATAATTGCAAATTGATGTATTCCTTTTTTTCTGTGATATGAAGTCAATAACTGTTTAATTAGGTCCAAACCTGTCCCAATATTTCGGTACTAACTTATTCCTAGAATATTTGTGTAAACAGTGCAAGAACCTACACCTCCAAATTAGGCTTATCAGTCAAACAGGTCGAGATGATGTATTTAATTCAAAGCCACACTGTGTTAAAACTTTTCAGTTGATGTTTATTGATTATTTAAATTGTTTATTTTTCAATGGTTTACACTCTAGGCAAAGGTCTGGCCTATTCTTCAGTATGAGTCCTGTGCTTTGAAAGTTACCAATATCGAAGAACAGCCAAGAAATTCGATGTCAGGGAGAGCAATTGTAAGTTCACATGTTTGTTTAATACATATCTTAAAAATAGAAAACCTCAATTTGGTGATATTAGAAATCACTCAGTTGTTTTCAAATATGGATGTTGCAAAATATGACATTGTGTTGATATGATGTAGGCTTTCCTGGACATTGGAGCTGACTATACAATTGGGGGAGGGAGGGGGTGGGGGTTGGGGGTAGATAGTCTTGATATATAGTAGTGGTCCTGCAGTAGGCAACCTTAAAAGCCAAATCCTTCCACGAAAGATTTCAGTCCACGTAAACGTATCGGCCCACAAACTTTCGTTAATCTGGAATGCTTAACCTTGAAGCCTTGTATAGGCTTGAGAACCATTCCCATTCTATCTGTAAATTGCTTATCTAGGTATATTGAGATTTTGATTCTCTCTGGCCCTTTACCCCAACCCCATGTCCTTCTCTGACCATCGTAGCAAAATTAATTGAGAAAACCATCATCGAGAGGGTATCATGGCTTGTTCAATGTTTCATGTTAGGGCATTGAGGTTATCAAAACAAAAAGTTCAGATTTTTCAAAATTAAGACAATTCTGTTGAATGTTAATAAGATGAAAGAGAGGAGCCAAAATTGTGTCATTCTGATTGTGTAACATGTAGCATAGGACCTGTAACATGTAACACAAAGGGGTCAAAGTTCATTTGTTAACTGGTTTCATGGCTTGGTTTGTTTCCCTGTGTAGGGGGACAGAATGAAATATACATTAACTTCTATAACTTTATGCTATTTTTTATTACAATAAACATAGTCACCAGCTGTCCCGCCTCCCCTCTCCTCTGTCAGCAACTTGTGTTCAATATGCAATATGCCAAAATGATGACTATAAACCAACATTGTAAAACTCTGAATTGAAGTTTGACTTATTGTGTTTTGTTTTGATTGTTTATATTGGGGCCTGTAGATATCACACATTCACCTCAGATGACATTCCAGTGCTCAGAAAATCAAATTTTGGTTGCTAACTCTTGTTTTGTTAAAATTAATTAGACATGTTCATTTCAACAAACTCTGGTCCTACCCTGCCATCAAACAGATGGGTTTAGGACTTCATATAGGACTTTTAACCTGACAAATCCTGACCTTGTGTGATATGGGCTATCTTTCAGTTATTCTTTTGTTCTGTGGATTCATGGTAGCCTTAATTATGTCCTATCCTGTATATTTTAATGATCACTCAAAAATGCCCGCTAGGTCCATGGTCAGTACTAACATGAGCAGCTGGGGCTTCTTGAGGCAAGTGATAATCAGCCCCTTGACACTCTTCACTAGTTTTGCTCAAGGCTGGAATAGTCAAGCTTCCATGCCAAAGTGGTAAGATTCTAGGATCATAAGCTGTGATTGAAAGTTAATAAATATTTTCTAATATTAATATAAAATTGATTCCTTTCATTTTTTTATTTATACTGCTTCAATCAAATATAAGTGGAGCAAAATTAAGGTATGGACACACTCCAGTGGTCTGTATAGAAATACAACCTGGCAACTTGGTATGCTTTTTGTTTTTGTAAATACATCTCCCTCTTTATGTTTCAAATTGTTTCATTTTATGGTCAGAAAAAGAACGAGTCCTCAACCGTAGGTGTGGCACCATCGACCGTTACAGAACCAAAAACGACCAGCAAGAATGGCGTAAAGAAAAATTTAGTGTCAGCAGAAGACAGAGAAAAGTTAAGTGGCGCTAGAAGCAAGAACAGGATTCAGAATGGTAGACGTGAAACTAAGAAAGAATTGCAATTTATGTTGGAAGAAATCAACGTTTATACTGCAACTGAGCAAGATCAGCTGTCACTAGCCAGAGGTAAGTTGTATAAAATATTACAAGAAATAACTTGATTTGGGTTAGAGCATGCTGTGGAAAAATTGAATTCTCCTCTTACAGTTTAGTGTTAAGAAAAATTCACATTGTGTTTGACCTTGACAGAAATAATGGGACAGGTGGGGTGGTGCGGTGGGGGCGGGTGGGTGGGTGGGTGGTTGGAGGTGGGTTTCATATATGGTAATGGGAATCTCCTTTATTGTTACCTGATTCTAAAGCAGCTTATTGAATTAGCATGGTAGTTTATGGCTAGGTTATTATTTCCTTCAATTTGTTGTCCAATTAAGTTTACTTTAATTAGGAACAGAATACAGGACAACCAGCTTAATACAGGAAAAGGGAATTAAACGGTCTAGTTCAATTACTGTGCTCTTATGCACTAAATGCTACTTTTTTAAACATCAACTCGGGCATTTTCAAGACCACTGCGTGGGATGATTTTGATCAATTTGCTTTCAAAAATACGCTAGAATATTTGAATGAAGATTACCCCCTCCCCTCCCCCCACCCATCTACGAATTAAAAATTAAAACAGTGGAATCCAGTGCATAGAGTGGTATCGTTAATATATATGTTTTAGAAATGGAATTTACAACGAGCCACTGTATTCTCTGTTTTGCCCAAACTTTAGGTCAACGGAATTTAACGCATCAACTCGGAAAGAGGAAATACTCAAGGGATTTTCTTCTTGGCTTCCAGGGTGATTGTACTTGCAAACCAGATGGAATGCCTGATGTGGTGATTGAGAAAGTAAGCTACAATATCATATCTCTTCTCAAGGATGAAATGGTCTGTGACTAGGGGGGTAGGAGCCGGGGGGCACTGGGGGCACATGCCCCCCCCCACTTTTTTCCAAAATAGCAAATGGGCCCTACTGGCAAATAAAATATGCCCCTTTGATGAAGAACTGTCTTTTGGATATCTTAAGCCTTTGTTAAGTTTAATATTTTATTGTAATTATTTAGTTTTAGTCTGTACATGCTATTTTTAACTTTTGATAGCACGGTTAGCAATAAACAATCTCAATAAAAAGTATTTATAGCATACTAACACATCGTATATATTTAAGTGATATGGACGGTGTGTATCGGTTTATAACATAACGAGTGGTGGTTGTGGAATGAGAAAGTGCCCCTCTGATGTTGTGCCCCCCACTTCTTGGAAGCTTCCTACCCCCCTGTCTGTGACTAGCTCAACAGTAAACAGTTTGTTTCTTCGGTGCTTTTATATTAAAGTCCTTACTGATATCTTGGCAATGGTTTATAATGAATAGTGATTCTTTTTTTTGTCTCAGCAAAGTTGCCTCCTAATTATGGGTATTTCTTTATTTATATCTTTTGCATTGCTTTGAAGTAGCAGAATTACCATTTAGAATTGGTGATGATTTGATGATGTGATCGGGGAGTGGCCAGATAGAAATTTTTAAAATAGTCAAAAAGACAGCAATGCTTCCAATTCTCACCAATTCTCAACCGACTTTGAGATACATGGAGAACATATGCCATACAGAGTTGAGACTGTCTTGCTTTTATCGATTTGATTTCTTTTTAATGAATAAATTACTGGAAGAGGTGTGGCTTTAAGTTTGCATTGCACTTTTTTTTTTATTTCCCTCAAATTTAATTTTTTTTTTTTTCATCTCAGGATCAGGTTAAGGTTGTGTTTCCAAAAGATGATTTGTTATCAGAACAGAAAAGAATTCAGACAAACGGTTTGAAAAAGGGAAGATTATTATCGGAAGAAATTCAAGAGGATCAGTCAAGATTAAGTAGCCGCAGAAAAAACCAAGGGAAGCATGAAGTTACCGAGGGTAACAGGAGAGAAAATGGAGAAAACAAACTCACTTTTGGAGGAATCGGACTACAACAATACCAATCAATACTTGAAGGAGGTAGGATATATCAGTCAAAGGAAATCTTGTTAAAAAATTAATTATATCTAATAATATTAAATGTTTGAAATGAAAATATGTTGTTTGACCGAGTTTCTATGGTAACAGACGAAGGGCTAATTGTTATTTGTAATTTGTGAATAGTTTCTGTTGGATGTGATTTGCACTTGTTATACATTGTTTAGTTATTGATTCTTGCATCTTTAGTTCCTATGGTAACGGACCAAGGGCTAATTGTTATTTGTGAATAGTTTCTGTTGGATGTGATTTGCACTTGTTATATATTGTAAAGTTATTGATTCTTGCATCTTGAGTGGCAAATTTAGTATTTCCACTGTTCCTGTTAACATTTATTTTGTTAACATTTATTTTTCTTTATATCCATTAATTCAATTTCTGAATTCCAAACCAATTGTGTTGGAAAATGAAAAAAAAATGATTTTGGAGTTGAAAACATTTAAAAATAAATTAACAGTGTATTAAAACAAATTTAAATGATGCATTAGCAAATATAAACAGCTTTATAGGTTTATAGTACCTAACCTAGTGTAAACAGCTGGAGAAGGTATTTAACAACAATTATCAACTGGACATTCCCTTTAATCTGCAAAGGCCTCCAAAAATATCTTTTCTTGACAAAACTAACAGCAAAATTGAATTTGTTAGACATCTTCTCCAATACAAAGACCACTTTGTTGTGATTTACTTTTGATATGGCCTTTCATGACTAAACTTTGAATAAAAAATGTAAGTGTGTCTACATCCCTCTCTAAACCTGAAGAAAATATTTTTTTCTGTGGAAGAGACAAATTTTGTTTGTTTTGCTGCATTTTGTTCAAAGTTACTGCAGGAGCTGGGACCAGACCAAGAGAAGATCAACAACCACAGATAGAAGGTAGGATATATTTAGATCAACATCAACATATTTAGATCAACATCAACATATCAGATCAACATCAACATATTTGGATCAACATATATTTAGATCGACATTGCAAGTACTGATTAAGGCTGGATCTTGTCAAGTTTTTGTAACTTCACTGTAAGCAAGACAATCGTGTTTTATTGAGGGGATCATGATTGCCCAAATTTAATTCCTCATATACAACTCGCTAGATGGGTATTACATGACTGAATCTTCTGTTTGTTTGTACTGTGCACTGCAGGGGAGCAGGTACCTCTGCTGTCCTCAGGAGTGGGGGGGGGGAGGTAAAATGTAAAGTCATCAAGGGATGGGGTCTAAGAGAAGGGGTGTTCCTCCCATTTGAGAAATTTTGATAAATGGAGGGTGTGCCTAGATGCAAAATGATGCTTGAATTTAATAGTAACTTCCAAAACGTTGAAGAATTTTCAACTGTTAATACATATGTATGTATTGTACACTAGGAATTTGTGTAATATTCTGTCTGCCAGTGAGGTGGGTAGGGGAGGGGGGGTAGGTGATGGGCTAGTCTCAGGAATCGAGCATCTCATGCGTAAATGAAGGTCCATGGATAGGTGTGAGTTTATTGACGATTTACATGTATGTAGTATCACTCATAGTAACATAATTGCTATGGTAACCAACCAGCCATCCAGTTGTTTTACAGAGTGTTTAGCCTTTGCCTTATGAGCAGATGATCAGGGAAACAACCAAGGATATGTGGCC
Source organism: Apostichopus japonicus (assembly GCF_037975245.1). Lineage (NCBI taxonomy): Eukaryota > Metazoa > Echinodermata > Holothuroidea > Aspidochirotida > Stichopodidae > Apostichopus > Apostichopus japonicus. Next base: position 25,014,847 of record NC_092571.1, read on the forward strand.
ACAGCTTGGACACTTTCTTCCATAGAATCAATCAAGCTTCCAGAATTGGTTATGCTCCAAATAGTGAATCTAGCTTCGATAACCTCAGAGCTGTTTTGTCTAAGGGTTACCATAGCTACAGGCATACTGAGGCTGATGGGAGATTTACTTCTTGGACATGATAAATGAATCCTGTCACAGTTCTACTTCTCAATTGCATAAAAAAAAAACAAGTCCAGATAATTATGTAATTAATTTGTTGCAGATGTATCGGAGAATGTGGAGACACAAGAGGAGGTTGCAGCTTCATCTATGCAGGAACCATCAGAAGATGTGTACAGGGAGACATTTGAGGGAATAATTATAGAATATTTGACTTTGAGGAATGTTCAGGTAGATAGTCACATTACTCATCTAAATGTTTGTATTGGATGACAAAATGATATAAAAAAGAAACCTTTTGCCCTAAAAATCAGTCATGTTATTTCCTTATACTGATAAAATATTACGTAATTAAGATATTAAGTAATTACATGTAAAGCTAAATTCTTTATGAACTAGGACAATGTTATCCTGTCTAGTTATTACTCCTTAAAGTATCTGTATCATTCTGCTCATTCAACTTGTATTATTTTTTTCTTCTTTACCAAGGAGTCTTCTACTCTGTTAAGCCAATTCAGGCTTTATAGAAGACTTCCTTTCACATTGTATTTTTTTTGTGATGAAACAAATAAACAAACAAACAAAATAGGACAATATATTGGCCTTTTTTGTTGCTATTCCCAATGCTGTCAACATTATCAGACAAACAAATTTTCTAGCATTCAAACACTAAGAGCAACTATCATAGTTTGGTGAACAGTAAACTGGGGCCCTGGGTCAATAATAGGGTCCAGGTAAATGTGGAGGGTCATGTGCCCAGAATAAAGAATACTATTTTCAAAATTCAAACTTCAAATGCCCAACCTTGCAATTTAGACCTTGCCTCCCCCTCTCCCCACAAGGTAGCAGAGCAGTATTCAACCACCTCAGAGACACACCTAGTCATTCCAAAACATTTCGCACGCCTATAGCCCATCTATATAGGTGGATGCATCTGCCAAAATCAGCCTGGGGAAATTTGGGAATCCCCCCACCCCCCTACCCTTTCCCACCTGGAAAATCCTATGCACACCACTGCAACAAAGTGAATTTTATTTACCTATTTATAAATAGTCGTTTCTTTCCTCCTTCTCTTTAGAAAGCCTGTTCCAGTCTCTCAGATTTACCAACGTCTTGCTTCCATCATCTCTTCGTCTCCCTCTCTCTTGAAATGGTTCTAAATAAACATTCAGGCTTGAGGGATTCAATCGGAAGGCTGTTCCATTCTCTCTTAGACTCAGAGATCGTGTCCAAGGAGCAGTTCAGCATCGGGTTTGTAAAACAGCTTGCAACTTAATAATTTGCTTTTTTGGAGAAATTTGTTGTTCTGTGAGTCACAGAAAATTAACGTGGAGAAGGAAAGCCATATAAGAATTGTATATAGCTAGACACGGTGCAGTGAAGGTACAGGTGTGCGTGGGTGTATGTATGTATTTGTATGTACTTTAGATCCTGCTGCAAGCAGGAACTCGCGAAGGAGCCTCTTTGGCTCATCAAAGCTGCAAGCTGACCGAAGTCAGTCTCTTAGATTCATGATTATGAGTTGTCAATTGTCAACAACTCTGTAACTGGACGACGTACATTAATCTTGGAGTGAATTGAACTGGTGACTTGAACTGGTGGAACAAGTAAAATAAATAGACTCAATATCTGTCTATGACAGGTCTTGAAAAAAAATATGTTATTGTGATTTAGTGAGTCAAAAGTAAACGTGGAAAAGGCAAGCCCTGTAGATATTAAATGAAGCTAGTGTGGATGAAGTGAAGGTACAAGTAAAAAATGATAAACTCTTCCTAAGACCTCTAGTAGTTTTCTTTTTGAAATACAATTGATGGGGTTTTTCTGGTATGAAACAGAACGTGTGGTGGCAAGCTAGGATAATCAAAAATAAATTACTCCAAAGTTTTCTACATCAAGAGGTCCTGATGGTTTCTTTCATTATCACAAGGATGAATTTTGAAAAGAACAATCTAAATTGGTTAATTATATCTGGTAAAAGATGAGCAAAGGACATGGTAGAAATGGCACAAAAACCTGCAAAAATATTAAAGAAAGATAAAAGTATATTACATTCTTATTAGAAACAAAAGGACCAAACTTTAACGAGGCGTTGCTTTACTCGCTAGACTGGTTGATACTTGCAAGCTAATTAAGATTCCAATTATGTTTAGTTTTTGCATGTTTAAAAAAAAACAAGCAGATCATAAAGAGTATAATTATGAAATTTTGAAAGGAACAATATTTTGCTGTTAAAATATGTCAGGACCTAATTTCATATCCTTTTCAATTATAATTTAATATTATTTGCAGTTGGGGAGCTGAGTGAGTTTATTCGCAAAGCTTGTTTAATAGTTTATAAGAACATCCATGACTGGATTAGTAAAGTTAGATAAGTGAGCCTCGCTACTGTACATGTTGACAAGTTTTGTCAGTTTGTCATTTGTTTGTCCGTTTGTTCGTCCGTCCGTCCTTTCATTCGTTCATCTTCTTTCGAAGAGTATATGCAAAGCCCAAATTGCATCGGATTGCGCCATGTAACATCTAGAAATTTCAACATTTTCCCGGGGGGGGGGGGTGAGGGGGCATGCCCCAGAACCCTGAGATAGTGCGAGCCTTCGGCGTTCATGACCTCTGGAGTTAGTACTTAAAATGGTCCACTTTTCATAAAATCCTTAAAATGGTCCACTCTTCATAAAATCAAACTCACCCTATTGAAAAGCTTGATATGGGCCTGGTATCTGGGAGTCTGTCGTCTAGCAAGTTTTCATTGTTATGAAGCTTTCATGCGACAAAGGTGTTCTCTCTACTTGGCAAGAACATTTAAAAGTTAATAATGTTACCATGGTTACCATCAGGAAGTATTTCTTCAGTGAACCAGTAATCTTTTTTTACGCATAATTCATAGTATCATGTACCAATAATGATGTCTGATTCTTTCTTGGATAGATTTGAACTCTTTCTGGAGTCCACCACTGAAGTCGCTTGGTCGAATTCCTCCTTTTGGAAGAACCTGGCAGAGATCTTGGCTGTCATGGTTACTGCGGGAACAGAAAACTTGGAATTTATGACAGAAATTATTCAGACACTCCCCGGCGACGGAAGTCCCGTTTGCCTGATGATTGAGACCCTGAAGCAAATTTTGAAATCAGGAGTAAGATTAAACTGAAGTTTTCTTGCTTGAGAGTAGACATTTAAGCTTGAAATATATCTGTCTTTATCAAATCTTTTTTTTGAAGTTTGCATCAGGGATGTCTCATAACAAGTTGCAGTGAATCTCTGTGGTTTGTATAATTGTGATTCCCTAAAACTGATTTATAACATAATATCGAACTGGTTCAAAGTAAACATACACAGAAGAGGTATCAGTTTGCTTCACACCCGGGTAATAAGTCAAATGTATTCCATTTCTATATTTCATATTTCTATCAGCTATAACGAATTTACTTTTTTCTCTGTCTCGTGAGCTATCTCTGATCATTTCAAGCTTGAAAACATTGAGAGCCTATCATCTCAATTGTTTACAAAGTTCTGCTGAATGATATAGCTATAAAATGGTTCTATGGTGATAGCACATTTCCTTGTCGGACTTTGCTACTCCCCCGCCCCCCTCTCCAACCCTGTCCATCTCTCTGCTTGTAATTTAATATCCTCTGGTGGTCAATAAAGGCCTGACGATGGTTACTACATCATGAATATTCATCGAGAGATCTGTCACACATTTCCATTTTTGTTTCTCTGCAGAATGTCTACCAAGTACTAAGGTTCTGGCGGAACTCAAAGTTTAATTGGAGCCAATTCGCTCCCGATGACTTAGATATAAAAGAAGTTCTGGAGAAAGAGGTCAGTGTTTTGCTTTCAATTGTTACAAATGAAGCAAGAAAATCAAATCATATTTTATGTTATATACTGCTGCTTCTAAGGAAGAAGGGAACTTCAAGTGGCCCAATGAAACTTATACTACAGGTTTTCATGTTTTAAGCAAGGTTTTAGTTCGTTTGAAATTTGATCGGAGCCTTATACTGCTCAACTGATCACAGTACGTGGTCGCATATGGTCGTAGATGCTTTGAATGGTCATCTCATACAATTCTTATCCATAGATGATAATATTTTAAATTTTTAGTGAAGTCTGTATTGGTCGAAATGTTATCTGTTCATTAATACTGGTATCAGCAAACGGCATATTTTACTACCATCCCGGGGTTTTCAAACTGTCCTTTGTGTAGCCCGGTACAAGTAAAGTATCAATTAGGGGAAGATAGAGGACGTCTTTTATAGTACATCAAAGTAACAAAACCATATCTCAAACAGTGGAAAAGAAGAACAGTATAAAATGATAATAAAATAATAAATGAAAAAAATCAGAAAAAATAAAATAATATATAATTACAACAAAGAAAACCCCTTATATTTGTTGCTTCTCCCTTCAAATGTCACCAGAAACTCGTCTTCATTCTTCCACCGGAGAAAAAAGTGAAGAAAACACCAAAAGTCAAGAAGGATCCCCTTCCTACTGAGGTAAGTTTTGGTTATGTACCAACAGTGACGTCCTGTTTGAAGACACTTCTTGGTCTTGCCTGCCGTGAATATATTAAATCTGTGTAAAAGTAAGTTGGCCTGACGTTTCAATCCTAGCAGAAATCTTTTTCAGAGGCTAAATGACAAGTAACAGTAACAGAAGGGATAAAAACATGCACAGAATACAGACAGGTTAATGAGCACGGTGAACACAAAGAGATAGATGTAAGGGGATTAGTAGACAAGGGATGGAGAGAAGAAAGGCTCTCTAGTGGATAAGCAGTTTACTAACAGTTTTATTATATATAATATATTAAATAGTAAGCCTGGTGTCATAAAGTAAACTGAAACAATCAACAACAAAAATAAGTTCCGTATTCTGTTCTTAAATTCTTTTTGTTTCATTGATGGTTCATTTGTAAGTAAATTCTCTTATTAATAGTTTCTCAACAGTTATACAAATGGAATATCTTTCCAAATTAATATTCATGATACACTGGTATATGATATCATGTTAGTTATCATCAGCTAAACGATCAGTGGCTTAATCCAAACAGTGGGCTTTATACACAGTTCTTTTTTTAATTTGCTTGATCTATTAAAAATCATGGTGAATTTGATGCAAAAATATGAATTTATGATTGTATATTGAGGTTTCTATAAAAAGTACAGACTTCAACATCAAGTTCAATTGTGTTTCCTGTTGAATTCAAGAATCAAAGAAAATATTTCAACTTGTAAATATACAGGCAATACAAACATCAATATCACAGGCTAATCTGTACTGTGACCTGGCTTTAATATCAGCAGGGAATTTTGCAAAAAATATTGAAAAACTCCACTATTGTGAACCTATACATTGCCATTTTGACTTTTTAACAATGACCACAATTCTTGCAAAAGGTAGAATGCATTGGTTCGCTCAAGATATCACCATAGTTACAGCAGGCTTTGATTTTTATGCAGATGCAATATACTGCTTCATTATTGGATGTATTTATCAAACAAGAATTATATTGACTTTGCTGACTTTTGTTCACAGATTCCACAAAGACAGATGAAGCACAAACGAATAGAAAAGTCAATATCTTCCTTTCAGAATGGCTTGTTGAAGTTGTTACAAAGACAGCCCACGCAGCATAGGAAAGCTTTTGATTTCATTGAGGTGAGACCAGGACTTTCCTTTGGAAGCCAATTTGGTAAAAATTGGACTATAAATAGACCCATGATTAGACCCAGGACTAATGGTCGGCCAAAACATTTTCTTGAAGGGTTCCACAAATTGGAAAGGAAAGAAAACTGTCAGTATTTGTCTTGAAAAAAAAAAAACTGGCCAAATCTTGAGCAAAAGTTGCAAAATAAAAAACCATTTTGCAACTTAAATTGCATGGGTATCATTTCTGTCTTTTTTGGCTTTCCTGTGAATTGTCTTACTCTGTTGACTGCCAATCCAGAAAATGATTATTGGCTGAAACCGAAGAAGATTAAATAGGGCTAAATCTTGATTTGGTTGTAGTAATTATAAAGCACTTTCACAATGCTGTCCACAGTTTTTTATTTCATTTTTCAGAAGTCAAGTTTATTCAATTCTCAGACCAAGTGTGATTGTCATTATGGAGTGTTTGTGAGAGCTAAAGTTTAACTATTAAAATCTGTTTTGTTTTTCATTCTTTGTAGAATTCAGTCAAAGAGGAAGTGAAGAGTACTAAAGAATTCATTCAAGCACTGGTCTTGGCTGTTCTTATGTCCACAGCTGTTGAGGGTTTGTATTTTGTTTAATTAAGCATTTTGTGAAGAAAAGCATAGTTACGTTGCTACCTTGCCTGTAGGGCCTTGAACAGTAGCACAATATATCTTCTTTTAAGTCTATTAAATACTCAACAGACTTATACACTAGTTTTCATGTTCAGGAATGCCATATTGGTTTGACTAAGACCCATATCATATGCCAAATGTTGCAATCTTTCACAAGCGATCATAAATTTGGCCCTGGTTTAGCCAAAGTACATAAATTCACATAATATACATTATACAATATATATATATATATATACACACACATATATATACATATTATATGTATATATATATATATATATATATATATATATATGTTACGTTTCAATTTACAATGCACATTAACTATACGTTCTTCCTGTAGGTGACGTTGGACCCTACACTAAATGTCAACGAGAACTACTTAAGAGAAGATCTGCTCTGTTGCGAGCATTTGTCAGGAAAGATGAAGCATTGCAGATGCAGGCAGTGCAAGTAGCCCAGGCATTTTCTGCTAGTGTTGGAAATCCACCAAGTAAAAAACCTTGTTTAGTTAAATTCCTATTTTTGAATTTCTTTGAAAGCAGCTTTTTGAGTAGATTTTGATCCTAATTTTTTTCGATGCTGTTTTATATTAAGATCTCATATCAAAAGATCTCATTTAGCTTGACTGGTTAAGATTTATTTCAAATAGAGGATTAAAAGTCCACATATTTTGGGAGAAATTTTGAAAGTTTCGGAGGTTTGAAACAAGTTTTTTTAAAATACTTACTCATGAACATTTCCTTGATGGAAATATCTAGGAGAGTGTCTTTGTTTGATCAATTACAAATCATATTTTGAGTAACAATTAGTAGGTTTGAGCTCAACTCAAAAACGTTGCTTTAAAATAGTATTGTATTGTGGTAGAATAAAAAAATTAAAAAAATATTGCTACAAAATGTCAGCATAGACAGGGATGTGCCCACGCTGGGCACTGGGCCGCCCCGCCCAGCACTAAAAATTACCACCCAGCACTGTCTTAAAAATTGTGAATCCCGCCCAGCACTAATTTTCATCTAAAATCCCACCATTCCTAACAATATATTCAACATAAATTGGGCCTAGCCTATGCCAAAATCATACAGACTAATAATGCATCAGTTACACATGAGAGAAACATTACTTACGGCTCTCAATCGGTACCTTGTAAAATATCTATGAAACAAACTAATAACTTTTACCAGGTACGTAATATATTTCACTAAAAAAAAAGGGGACACCCCCTCCCCCTTAGACCCCTCCCCCAGGATGGCGATCAGTATACCCCGGCACTCAGGAAAACCTGGGCACATCCCTGATAGATATTTTGAAATGTAACTTAGTCTTCATGATGGAGGTGAAAAGTTACTGCAGCTAGGCGGCTTAATTTATGAAAATAAGGTATTTGTCAACAACATTGACATCATCATGGTAGATAAAGGGAAGATTGTTAATTTTCTATGTGATTTCCTAAATGTTAACTTTTGTCCATATTTTGATGGAGTTGAAACTATCACAAAATTCAGAAGTGCCCATTTTGTTTACATAAAAAATGTCCTCTCCAATCTATTTTTTGATGTGATTTCCTAAATGTTAACTTATGTCCATATATTAATAGAGTTGAAACCATCACACATTTCCAGTTCCCACCACAAATTTCAGAAGTGCCCATTTTGTTTATATAAAAAATATACTCTCCAACTTGAGGTGTTCCGTCTCATAGCAATGTGATTTGGCAGGTTGCTTCCTTACGACAAATGTACATGTCCAACTGTCCTTTGAAGTTTGTTCCCTCCCTCCCTCCCTCCCCCCTTCCCCACTTTTTAGATTTCAAAAATAACATACAGGCTATTATGCACCCCTTTTTCATTTTCTTCTTTTTCATTTTTCAGAATTTCTCAGAACGATGTTTGAAGTATTTTACGATGAAGATGTTGTTTCAGAAGAGATTTTTTATACCTGGTTGGACAGTGAAGAAACCTGTGCTACAAGTAAATTAGCTGCCAGCAACTTCTTCAACAGCTTAGGTTAATATTGATAAATATTTATGATAGTTTAAATATTGAGGCATATGAAATTTGCAGATCAACAGTTTATTTTTATATTGAATATATATGAGAAAGTTTCTGGGGAAACAAAAACATTCTGGGGAAACAAAACTTTGTAGAACAAGGGAATCTTGACCGGTTTTCTCTTATTTGTGGAGTACGAGGGGGTGTCTTAACAAATAGTTAATTGTACAATTAGGATGATTCTTGATATGTAAAGTTGTTAGATATTTGGGAAGTATGTGTCACAGCTGTGAGAGAGTGTTTCAATGTCATGCCTCACAACCATTAGGTTCCTGGTTCAGAAACCTTACCGTGGTAGCAGATTCTATTGACCCGTTCAAAACTGCGGCTATACCAGTGAGTGTTGTTGAGCAGAGCCTAGAACCGTGGATCTGGTGTTACTGGGTTGTGAATAGGAATTGAGTTCTATCACTGGTTTCAAAACAACTTTGATTGTTAATGCAGCACTGCAGTGATGATAAATATGGTGTTTACTTCATGCCCCTCCCTCCTCCCTCCCTACCCTCAGTTTATGTGCATTTATAGTTATCTATATATATATATATATATTAATAAGTGCGTAAATATATTTGAAACGGCAATAAGTTTTCCGAACAGTGCAAAAGCTGTCAAACCCAGGCTTACGCTCCATATGCCATATTAAAGGCATTGAAGACTCGCCCCAAACCGCATGCGGCCATCTGAAAAGTTAACTTTCTGTTGCTTGCAAGTGACATTTTGTTTGTGTCGCTACAAAATGCAGACAGTAATGAAACGTGATACCTTGTTATCTTTAGCTGGACCAGACATGTCCATCGCTGTATCGTTTATACGCTGTGCTGTGGGTATTGACCGCAGCTGTATGTACTGACTGTACACTAGTGTCTAATTACAGATGGTAGCAAGCTGTGCGTGTATTTTCTGGGATCGATGGTGGTGTTTAACACTTCTGTTACACTTCATTTGAAACTAGGTAGAATTACCGGCATTAGACGTTTCTTTTTGCGCGAGTCTTCACGCCCTTTAACCAAATGGGCTATATATAAATATTTATATATGGATATATTTAAACTGCCTCGAAGCCAAGCAACTTACCAGCTATGTGGAAAAGTAATCATAGTTATCCAATTTAAGAGGATGGATTTCATTTAGGTGTTATTGTAAGAATTCTAAAAGAGACTTGTTCATGTTTTTTAAATCTGTTAATAGCTAAAGTTACATTCGGATGTGGTATCATGTTTTAAAGTCTATTTTTCATGCCCTTCCCTTTTTTTTGTGCAATAGAAAGAGTTTTACTTAGTTAAGATCTAAAGCAATGTGTGTACATTGTTATCTGTACAAAAGAAGTGGCAACCATCTTGTGCATATATTGAAACACTCTTAAAATTATCACTTTTGGTTTCTTGCTTGAAGCAAAGGAAACCTATGCAGTCAGGTTGGTATGTGTGTACGTGTGCGTTTGTTTTCTATCTGACCGAGGACTTGAACAAAAGAATTCCAGGTCCTCGGTTGTGATTTCTAAAGAATCACCACGTCCTCTGAAGAATTCTATTGTATGGGGTATTGTTAAGGTTAGGGTACGTGGATTTGAACAATGGAAAAAACAATGGAGTCCTCGTTTGGAATGAAATACAAACATGCGTGTGTGTCTGTGTGTGTGCGTGTGTCTGTGACGCTTGCTTGGGTCCGTGATAACTCAACAACAAAGTGATGGGATATTTGTCATACTTGCTATGTGGATAAAGTACACTGAGAAGGTGTGCCCTAATGAGTTATGAATATTAATGCGGTTATGGGGTCAAACATAAAAAGCTTTACTTTGTATACAGTTGTTAGTTAAGAGCTGGTTCATGTAGGTGCAACTTTTATGGGACTATCTGGGCCCCCAAAAATACCAGGCCCTTTTTTGGGCTGAGTGGGCCTAAAATTTATTTCCACTGCAAATGGGTAATGTTTAGTACCAATTGGGCCCATATTTTCTTTACATTGCAAAAACTCTGTAACCTTGAGTCAGATTGTAGCCAAACTTGGTATGGATGGGTCAAAACGTTTGTCTATGGGTGTATCAGTGTGTGTGTGTGTCCAAGTTTGGGTCAGAAACTCCTCTTAAACAGCCTGGCCGATTTTCGTCAAACTTGGTGGGTAGGTAACCCAAGGTGAACCTTTGTGTCTAGCAAACCCCCTGAACCAAAGGTCCAATTAAGTTTAGTTTTGTTTTTTGCTATAACTCCAAAGGGAAACATTGAATTGACATTGAATCTTCACAGGTATAATGTAAAATGTCAAGTACTACGAAAATATATGGTTGCCATGGGAACTGAGGTCAAAGGACACATTATCTTAGGTCAAATGTATAATTTGGTGTAGTTTTGCTGGCAATGAGATATGCAACTCCTTGGATTTCCCCTTGTTTTACTTTTACTCAGTAATTAGGCCCTTTTGTTAAATGAAATTTGAACTGTAATATCTTTAAAAAAGATTTATTTTTCAATGAAGATGGAGAGATCTTCCTATTTGTTATGATTCAAATGTTATATCTTGCCATAAAATCTGACAAATAGGCTGATGTTTTAAGATTTAAGAAACAACGAGTTCATTCATTTCATTCGGGTGGAAACCGCTAGAATGTTATCTTTACGTCATCTCAGTTTGAGTAATGCTTGGTAAAATCGTTAACATTAAAAATGCAAATAGCTGCTTTATTAATTTTTCTTTACCGAAAATTTGTATACTGTGAAAAAAATGTTCAATACAAAGAGCAAATATCAAACTAATACAGTAACACATATTATGTATTTCTTCCAATTCGTTCGTTCGTACGTTCCTTCGGTTCAACGATTCATTCAATTAATACAACCAATACACAAGATATTATATTTAGAAGCGTTGTTGGGCGAACCCACTCCTTTGATCCCACCCCCTCTTCCAAACAGACCTTTGACCTTACTTGAAATGTCACGTGTAATAGAATATAATATATATAATAATTAAAACATATCATGTAAATACCTCCACAGTATGAGAGGAAACATTGGACGTTTATTTAGCGCAACTTCCATCGTGGTCATAAAAATAAACACATCCACGGGTACGATGAGCATGCAACGTTCTATCAAAATATGTGGTTACCTTGGTAACTGGAGTCAAGGGCAACGCCACTGGGAAACATTGAATTAACATGCAACTATGATCACAGATATAATCGAAGAAATTTGAAAACGCCGAAGCTTCTAGATTCATGACTATTGTTCTTTTACACAAAAGCTGGAAATCAGTGGGAACGCGCGCGATACGATTTCTAAGGCAGCACGTTCGTATACATTAATATGATAAAGCCAGAAATATTGAATAGACGTGGAACGTTCAAATGTAGTAAGTATGATCAAGTGGTAAAAGGACATATTGTTCGCGTCTGTGCGGAGTTCATGAATGAGCGGTGTCAAGTTTGAACATGTCTGTTATTATGTAGCCAATAAGCATATATTCCTTAAAGGTGGTCGATATGAGATAGGCCTATATGCAACTCCGTGGATTGCCCTCTTCAGGGGCGTAGCGAAGTTTTTTTTTGTTGGGGGGGGGGTGTGGAGAATTTGATTTGCCGACGGATCTGGAAGTGGTGACTGAAATGGGGGAGGGGTCTAAGGGGAGGGGGTCTACCCCTCCCCTTTAGAAAATTTTTAGTTTTGAAACGTCCTTAGATGCAATCTGGTGTATATTTTAAGTCAAATTTGATTTGCCGACGGATCTGGAATTGGTGACTGAAATGGGGGAGGGGTCTAAGGGGAGGGGGTGTCCCCCTCCCCTTTGGAAAATTTTTAGTTTTGAAACGTCCTTAGATGCAATCTGGTGCATATTTTAAGTCAAATTTGATTTGCCGACGGATCTGGAAGTGGTGACTGAAATGGGGGAGGGGTCTAAGGGTAGGGGGTTGTCACGAACGACTTTATTCATTGTACGTGTATTCAGTATATGCTGGTCAGGGTGATAAGTAGGTCACACGTCGTGACTGACAACTTGTGCGTTTTTTCTGGAAGCGACGAGAAATGATGGCGCTATTCGGTATTAGCGAGTACAAATTTCCAGAACATACGGGAAGTAATTTTTAGCAGGTGACCGGATATGGTCGACCAGTGAACGATGCACTATCAGTCGTATCTTCGAGACATGGATGATTCTCGATGTTATTTCGTCAGGATTCCTGGAAAAGAACTTTCGGGAGATCTAACCTCGGCTATATAAGAAGAGATATTTTCGGTGATTTAGAGTTTAGTTTTCCGATCTATTGTGAAAGAAATTCATCTGAGATAAAAAATTAATTATCGAGGGGACGGACGGAGGAACCGGTGGACTGTTTGTTTATTAGATTGGTGCGTCGTTTAACCGGGACAGGCGTGACTTCGGCAGAGTTTTTCGGAGTTCATCCAGGAGGAAGCCATCCTTGGGATACAAACGTTGAGTCGAATTGGACCAGCGGGGAACGGTTTTGCTCCTGACCAAGTCACGGGATACCAGCCTACGAGGGAGAATCCCGACATCGTTGTTGGTGACGCAAGGAGGTCAGAACAGCTACGAAAGGAACCGAGAGCCGGCACGCGCCGCGTAAGATAAGTTAAGTAATCTTTTAAAAAATTAACGGCCGTACAATATTGTAAAATCTGTCTGTATCATTCCAAATTTCTAGTACCAATAATCCCTGTACAAATCAGTAGAGATCGTATCATTGTAAATATATCGTTTTTGTTAACTTTCAGAAACATCTCAGTAGTCTTTTGGTCCTTTGAGTTTACTTCCCTGAATCTATCTAAAATTTTATTTTTATCGGCCAAAGGAAAAACCCGGGGTCGCAACAGAGGGGGCGCTAGAAGGTGCCATTTTGTTTTATCCCGCGGAAGTTGTGACAGGGGTCTACCCCTCCCCTTTGGAAAATTTTTAGTTTTGAAACGTCGTTAGATGCAATCTGGTGCATATTTTAAGTCAAATTTGGCACGGAAGAAGCTCCCGTTCTCCTTTTCTCTATTCAGCTTTCCTTCTTTCTTCCCCTTCCGCTCTCTTCACCTTTTCTCCTTTTGCCGACAGACCCAAAATTTGCCGACAGCGACCAAATTATTGGGGGGGGGGTGACACCCCCCACACCCCCCCCCCCCCCGCTCGCTACGCCCCTGGCCCTCTTGATGTAAAATTGTAGTTGATTACAATCGTTATGTACGGCGCAGTCATAAATATAACTACGTCACAGTATGACTTTAAAAAGAGTTAAACGTATTTCATACTTACTAAACTTGTCACGTATTTAATACAAATTCCTCTGTTGAACATTTTTTGAATGGAACTCTTTGGATTGCTATAACAAATATCTTTAATCAAAGAAAGTTGGTATTTATTAAGATTTTCAAATCTCATAGAACTAAAACAACACGCATAGCCGTCTTGACAAATCACTGAATATACTTATCAGTTAAACTCGAAATACCACCCTACCTCCCCGACCCACTTTCTCCTACCCCTAGGTTCACCAAGCTCCCCTAACGCCAGATAAAAATCTCGATATGGTATGGGGGCGCCCTCAGTTATGTCTGGTGTCATTAATAATCGGCTCTTTGACCGAAAAAAGAAAACATCCAACTCTATACATTTATAAGATCTGCACGAAACAGCTATAATACATACAAACACGTGGGATACATGTTAATATTCGGTATCCGTAGTGACATCGTTTTAATTTGGGAGGGGGGGGGGGCAATTGGTTCTCTTTTTCATCACATATTTAATCTTCTTTTTAAATCAAATATTCTGCTTGATTGTAATAACGATGTCATCTCGACATTCCTGAATGGTGTTTCTGCTCTGCTAATCGAATTATCTCTGTGAGACATTAACGGTTGAAAATTACTTGTTCATTTTGTACGGTAGGCCTCTCTGTTCAAGGGCAATTCTTTGAGGTGATGGGGATAGCCTATACTTATAACACAGTACTTGATCAGATAAGACTCGGCATCTCACAGATACACCCGTAAAAGCTATCCAGGCACTTTGCATTGTACCATTCGGTAGTGTTGACAAGAATAGCCCCACACCCTGCATAGAAGTCCAAATCTGCTGCCTCGGGGTGTCCTGTGTAATGAAAACAAAGAGAGACCTAATTAAACATACCAACACATTTTGTACGCATACTTTGTGTTCCTTGAGGGACAAAACGGTCGTTCTTTATAACTTATAATATGAACGGTATATTTTATATCATTTCATAATGATGAAAATTATATTTTTGGAGTACACGTTTTATGAATAAATATATATATATATGAATAAATATATATATATATATGAATAAATATATATATATGAATAAATATATATATATATGAATAATATATATATATATATATATATATATATATATATATATATATATATATATATATATATATATATATATATATATATATATATATATATATATATATATATATGGTCAAAGCGATTAATTAAACGTTGACTTTATAGTATCGAATATAGTATCAAGACTGATTTGACTAACTTAACAACCGCGCATGAATTTATCTCACCAGGGAGCCAATAGGTCCAATTCATTGTTGCTGGCTGGTGATTCCATTCCCATCCGACTGTTTTCTTAAGGCCTATCCATATGAAATTGGCGGTGTAATTCTTAACCTTTATTTCGTCGCCAAGGTTATCTGTGAGTTATTAAAAAAAAAGATTGTTAGATACAGAGTATAGGTGAATTCTTATCTTAAATTATCATTATTATACGCTGATCATGTGTAAACCCAAGGATATTTAGTCACATACTTGGTGGGGAAGGGGGAGTGGGAGGGTGGAGTAACATAATTTTAACGTTACCATGTCCCAGTTTGTTGATGTGTTGTAGACAGGCGCCTAGAAAATAGAGGCTTACATAGACAACAATGCGCATCTTATACCCCTAGAAATCAGACCGGCTCAGTTACAGTTTATATCAGATACCATTTGTTTTCGACAAATCCAAACAAAAGTGATATTTTACTCACGATTTGGTTACGTTTCAGCCTATATAGGAGGTTACTTTCAAGCTGCAACCAGTTCAAGTAGCCTACGTAACTAAAGCACAACCCTTTTTACGATATTAAGAGAACAAACTTTTTTTTCTATTTACATACAATCTCAATGCATTTAACTAACAGTCCTGTTGGTAGAACACTCATTTATACTCACTTCGTTGGTCGTATAAAAGTACTATATCATATATTGCCCGTAACTAGAGTTCGTGTTTCCATTGGGGGTGGGGGTGGGTAAACACTGTGGCTGACGTATATCATAGGGTGGGGTCTATGGGAAGGAGATCTCTTCTCCCCGTTGAGAAACTATTATTTTGGTAGGGGAACTTAGATGCAAAGTGGTCCAAAATTTCTTTAATTTAAGTTACAAAGAAGAAAATAATCCCGTCATTCGGAACGGACGCAACGAATCCCGGTTTGACATGACTAACGAGAGGTTAGTCAGACGAAAGAGAGGAAATGGGAAAGTGAAAGTGAGGAGGGAGGAGGGAGGAGGGAGGAGGGAGGAGGGAGGAGGGAGGAGGGAGGAGGGAGGAGGGAGGAGGGAGGAGGGAGGAGGGAGGAGGGAGGAGGGAGGAGGGAGGAGGGAGGAGGGAGGAGGGAGGAGGGAGGAGGGAGGAGGGAGGAGGGAGGAGGGAGGAGGGAGGAGGGAGGAGGGAGGAGGGAGGAGGGAGGAGGGAGGAGGGAGGAGGGAGGAGGGAGGAGGGAGGAGGGAGGAGGGAGGAGGGAGGAGGGAGGAGGGAGGAGGGAGGAGGGAGGAGGGAGGAGGGAGGAGGGAGGAGGGAGGAGGGAGGAGGGAGGAGGGAGGAGGGAGGAGGGAGGAGGGAGGAGGGAGGAGGGAGGAGGGAGTCTAAGACAGGGGCTATCGGAAGGTCCCCTGTTAACTGACTGTGCAGCTGTGCAGGTCAGGCCATATCGTGTCTCGTCGTGCAATCCAGTGTACTATTATCCTACGATGTAAATGTTAGGTAATTCATAATGTAATGTGACATTCAAATAATGCATGACACTACAATAAAACATAACTTCTTGTTATATATGCAAAATACTTACAACTGATGAAATGTTGTTCAGGTTCGTTGTCAATGGAAACCAAGTAAGAATTCTCTTGGGTATCTTTGCAATATGCCTCACATTGATGCCAGTTGCTGGAGGTATTTAAGAAGAAGAGATAGCAGTCCCCAGTGGTATTAAAGAATATCCATCCCTCTGGACATATGAGGATCGCTTCAGTAGTTGACACGACGGTTCTGGAAACGTCTGAATCCAACGTGGAAACCAAGGATGGCTTCATAGTTGAGTCGATGTTTGAATCTATGGTTGAATCGATGGATGAACGTGAAGTAACGTCTTAATTGAACCCATTGGTGGTACTACTCATTTGGGCAACTCGAGTTACTGTCAGGGATGTGTAGTAATTTTCAACTTTAAAGTTAGGCTAACTATTAAGGCTAACATATATGTAACACACTACATTCAGCAAACAACTGCCTTTCTCATTAAAATAAGAGAAACCTCTGAGGAAATGGACCACCTATATACGTACATTTTTAGATTGTTTTTTCTTTCTCTTTTTGTCAAGCCGCCCAAGGGTTAAATGGGTACCAGTGAGGTAACTTGTCATTGGGCACAGTATATAACTGCAGCCGACTGGAGGGATTGTCTCTGACACAGGTTATCGTATGACCATTGGTAATATAACGTCTGTAAAGCGCTTTAAAACCTATCACTGGTATAAAGCGCTATATAAAAATCGAATATTACTATTAAGATTATGTGAAATGCTTTATATATATTCTCGAACTTGGTTTATTACGCCCAGATACGAAGAGCTTTGTGAATGATTATATAAAATGAAATATATATATATATGAAAATTTGCACTACGGTCATTGTTGGTAAAGAATAAAAAGGAAAAGCTTTTCAGCTATGAATGTCGAACAATTGGTATAAATGCATATAATCGACCTGGTAGGCAGCTATATTACTAGGCTTAGAATCCTCATATGCATGTAGTATGTAGGAGAGAAGCTTATAAATTATACTTCACGTCGGATGGAACATTTTTGTTGCTCATTTTGGATTCTGCTCTTGGTTTTGATGTTGGAAGATCATTTCAGAAGGAAAACCGTGAATTTTTCCTCAATGGAAATAATAAACCTTATTTCCAACCCACGACGGCTCAAATGGTAGGTTTCATTGGCTTCTAACAGCACCAACTTTATACATTCGACCATATGGATCCACCACTCATATAATTGAAAAAAAAGTGAGAAAAGTTAAAGGGGATGTATAAACTAACTAACTTTTAACTAACCATCCAAAACTGAGTCATGCTTACCTCAGGTAGTCAAAGAACGGACAGAGCAGAAAGAAGAGGATGGTCACCCCCCCCCCCCACCCCACCACTGCCTTATCGCACGCCACTTACGCCATTTCTATGAAGTGTTGTCAGCGCTCCGTAGTTCCTACATTAATCACAACGGCTATGTGATAACGTTGATTATTTCTTATATTATAAATCCGATTCAACAAAATTCATTTACCTCCACAGTTTGGTTTCTTCAGCCGCATCATACCGTTGGGAAAATCGCAAGGACCAAGCTGACTTGGATAATCGTTACTGTACTCATAGCAGTCGTCACCTATGGCTACGGGAAGAGAACGACGTATTATTTAAACAAAACCAAAGTCTGTATACAAGAAATTGCAATCGAGGTATAGGTGTGGACTATTTGCCCTGCATTTAGTCCAATCTAAGACGCCGTTTATGCTAACCGCCCCCTCCTCAACCCCTTTTATGAAATTTTACTGGCACACCCCCCCCCCCCCCCCTAAGAGATGGCACGTCTTGCTTGGGATTGTTCACGGTGACCCGTAACTACGTGCATCTTATACCTTGTGGAGGATCCGGAAGCTCATGAAGGGTCGTACTTTTTCATACTTCTGTAAGGGATACTGAAATTATACGTGCGTCTATGTAATCCTATGAAATAACAGCTTGTTACGGTTTAGTAAAGATTCACTTTAATATTAATATTAAGTTTCTAGCAAAATAATCCGTAGTAAAGCTTAGTGTTACTTCGTCGGTCTAAGGTGATATACATTAACCCTGTATGGCACTATGATCTCTAAGATATATAGAAAAGGGGCAGTGTCAGTCGCAGATCAAAGCTTGAGTGTCAGGGGTCTACACCCAATTCAATACAACACAAAAAGAAGTTATACTAGGACAGCATTACGTCTTGACATAATGACTTATATAATACATAATCTAACTATGCTGCAGAATGCACTATCTGACGGTATTTTTTTCGAGGGGAAGGGGTACTCCAGATCCCCTTCAACGAAAACAATGCCACACCCCTTCTATATAGAATACCGGATTTCCTGTAATCCACTGAGATTGGGCTTCATACAGGAACAGCTTAGAATCAATTCAGAAGTATTTGTTGCATTGACATGAACAGCTGCCCAAACATTAACAGCGTTATATACGGGTAGTCAGTTTACAAGTGTTCAATTACAATTGTAAAGAGCCTCTAAAAAGGTGTAATGTCGATTCTATAAAAGGAAAGGTATAGGCCTACCCAAGAAGGAAGGTGCATTGTTGTTTTAATAAGCGTACGTACTTATATTAATTCAATGCATATATGTTAACATGGTGTTAACAATGTAAACACGTAAACAAAAATTTAGAGTCTACTCTTAGCAGATTAGAGAGAGTCGAATCGAATCACTGTTTAGACGAGCAAAAGTCACTCTTATATCAAAGAGTGGATTCATGTCAATTTAGCCGGTGATGAGTGCTATCACACAAATAGGAGTGAACGTTTATGGAATTCACTCTAAGAGGAAGGCTGCATTCACTCAGGCGGAGTGTATAGCCTAGTGGTTAACGCCGGGTCTCCCAGTCATGAGATCCCCGGTTCGATTCCCCGCCGACAGCAAGGTGTGTCGTCTGGCAAGGGTGTTGTTCAATAACAACTTCCCGACATGGACGTTAAATGGATGTGTGCCGAGAGATTGGCTTCGGTCAGCTTGCGAGTCTATAAGCCTCCATGGCTTCTTTCGCGAGTTCCTGCTTGCGGGAAGATCACATATACATACATACTCATCATTCACTCAATGGTCACCGTGAACACTCTAGAAGAGAGTGAATTCTGAGAAGACGACTGCAACATATGTAAACACTCTCAAACTGTGAACTCTTACTTTTTTCTTTTTCTTTTTGAATTAAGAGATTGTTTTTTTTTTCTTCTAAAAAGGAGATACTTACCGAATGCAAAAAGGACAGGAAGGTAAAACCAAGTGCTCCTCAAAGTCATAATTTTCTGATTTATATTATTCGTAACGTTTTGTAACTTCGCAACAGCGTCTTTTCGGTACATAACGTAAAATGAATTGATTAGCTTTCTACTCAAGTATTTCACCGGCGAAGGTAGAAATTAATTAACTCCGATTTCCGTTTAAAATAGAACAAAAGAAAATTTCTTTCACAATAAATATCCAAATAATCGATTATTGATAGGACTAGGATTATCAGAAGTAGGCTAAGTTGTTGTTTGAAATTCATGTAGGAAAGAACGAATGCATAGAGAATCCATATCGGAATATCTCGATTTATTTGCAGCTACGATGTACCTAATGCATCTGTTATGCATAAAAGAAAACTAGAGTAAGACTTCAATTTCTGTAAAAAGTCAAGTACCTAGTAGTTGTTAAATTATCTTGCACATGTATGTCACAGAACGACAAAGGCTGACTGTAACTTTTAACCAACATTTGTTTCATTTTGATGGTCAAATTATAATTTGACCATCAAAATGAAACAACAGCAGTGACATTAGAGGCTAAGACGGTGTAACTACTCGATGACGAATTAAGGCAAAAGTATGAAAAAGTGCCAGTGTAACATTGGCTGCCATATCATAATAGAGCGAATGAATTCTGCTGTTTAGATTGAGAAGTACTGAAACTTAATGACTCGCAGGTCCCCAGTCTCAGAGCTCGTTGCGGTCATTGCTGCAAAAATTGTTCCTTTTTTAAACTGAAGGGAAAAAAGGAACACTTTTGATCCTTGCGTATACTACTTACATCTTAGCACAAACCTATAGTGTATAGGCTACATGTATATCTACACACAGACCTATTGTGTAGGCTACATGTATCTACTGTACACACAAACCTATAGTGTATGCTACAGGTATCTACACACAAACCTATAGTGTAGGTTGCATGTATCTACACACAACCTACAATGTAGGCTACAGGTATCTACACACAAACCTATATAGTGTAGGCAATATGTATCTACCCACAAACCTAAATTGTAGGCTACAGGTATCTACACACAATCCTATAGTGTGGGCTACATACAAACCTGTGTGTATTCAACAAGTCACTAACAGTCATGCATGTTGAGTAAGTTTATTATTCGTATAGGTCTTTTGAATGATATATCTGTTTAAAGACAGTTTCGCTTAAAAACTTCAGAAAAGAAAAAAACTCATAATGAAATTGCTAAGCGAAGGACTTTATAACATACAATAGAGCAATATGAAATCCCTGAATTTCAATGAAGTTCTTTAAATTTTCTTTTAAATATTCTTATAAAAAGAAATAAGATAACTCATGCTACAAAAAACTATTATTTTCCTTTCATGTACACGTTTCACTTTTTTTGCTGGCTATATCTTTATTCTTGATTTAAAAAAGTCATTTTATATCAATATATTCTCATTATTGATCGCTTGAGAATATCAATATCTTTTCAAAAGTTGTTTCTTACATTGTCTGCTTTAGGTCTTATTGCGTTTCCATCCAAACTCTAAATCAAAAATATTTCAGAAAACGTAGCCACACAAGCTTGCATATAGGATTGTACTGTACAACTCTTTCGACAAAACATGTCATTTAAACAGCAAATAAAATTGAAATTTACAGTTTTAGAGGTTAACTTTGTCCAACCATACTGACTTCATTTCATTACGAGAAAGTAAAACATTTCAGTCGCATTTATTTACTTCTTAAGAATTGGTCGACTGAATAACTTTCGTTGATATTTCATCATAATTTCATGAAAAGCAATGCATGCACTTTTTCATATAGCTATTTTGAATTTCGAGACTTTGCTGAGTTAACCTAGGTTAAAAGTCTTCAAGTTTCCCCTGAGACAAATTTGATAATTACGCTAGCTATTTTAGCCCAGCTGTTACGTACATGTTTTTTCCATTAAAATTCTAAATAACGTAATAAATTGTTATTTTTTACTAATTGTTTAATGATGATTAGGAGCTAATATAAACTAGCGAGCGAAAGAAATTTGTTGACGTCTTATTTAATTGCGATCGGAGAACCATATGATTGAACTTATCTAGGAAGAACAGTAATGAACTGAATGAAAACTACATATAATACTTCTAACTACTTATTTCTCTGCTTTTTTGTTGACTTATTTTTTATTTCGTAGAGAACACGTTGATTTTCTTAATAATACATTTATATGTATGTGTGCAAAAAGTACTCCATATTTGTCAATTATATTATTTTATATTATTATTAGGATGGGTGATTATTGTTATTTAAGGATTGGTTCAGGTGTTTGACATGTCTATTGTGTATGAAAGAGCACAAAAAGACAAAAAGAACAGTGGCGAAACTACCATGATAGCAGGCTCTGTTAAGGAGATATGACACTTTGAAGATATCAAAATTTCTTAGAAAATTACTGGTGTAGAAAGACTAACTGTGAGGGTGTGATGTCACATCCTCACTTCCTTGACATGTGTGAATATATTTCTTTAAAATTATTTACATTTTTTAACACATTTGAAAATAATATAATCAAAAATTCTTCAGATGTTTAATCTCAAATACTTCCTTTGACAAATATGAGATCTCCTGACATATCTTTTGGTTGAAAGTCATGAAATCTAACAAAATATTTAGAGCAAAAAACAAAGACTTTTCAGGAATGTGAGGCAGTGATATCACAGCTAATCAGATTTCACCAGTTTCTACACAATCTGATAAAACTTTACACTTCAATATCTTTTTAACCGAAAAAGATATTTGAATTTTTTTTTCACCATTGTGTTTCTTTTATTGTCCTCTTTCATATAACATAAACATGTATGACAACTGAATCAATCCTTTAAAGTCCTTTACCTTGCTACGCTTTATTGATTACAATATGGAAAAAAATAGTATTTATGAGAAACCCACTTCTGGACACATAATTGCATCAACTATTGGATTGTTCTTTCTGTAATCTCTGACATGTCTGGCACATTCTTCAATTCCTTGTTCTGTCAGAAAATTTTCCAGTGTTGAGATGTTTGCAGGAGATATCATTGAAGTTTGGGTCAACTTGTCCAACAAAAGTCTCCCTGGTGTTCTGTGTTTCTGGATGTTAGATATAGCCTCGTCGTGTAAATGGAAGATGGTTGCTAGTTGAGTGCATTGGTCCGCATTAAGATCTTGTGATAGGTTATGTTTGAGGTGTGAGAAAGCTCTTTGCATTGCTGGAAATTTAAACAAAGTAGAAAAATTGTTATTCAGAATTTTGAAAAAGAAAGAATATAATACAATTTGTGTCGTGTTTAACGTTTCTTGGACATCTTGTCTCACTTCTTTCTGGAAACAGATGTAGTGAAGTTAAATATTTAATCAGTTTGTATACTGCTACAGTAAGTATACTGTTCATGTCATATGACACATGTTACCGTGTTAGGAACACAAAGTAGTAATTACTGATGCATCGTTGCGGGACATGAACAGTAGTTGCTGTACCAACCATTTAGTGCGAGTTCGTTAATACGCGATTCTAAAATGAAGTCGTATCTAGTCGTTTTATGCTATAAGTAGGTATATGGGTATACCTGAACATGACCTTTGTTCGTTCTCGGCATCACGAATTGACGTAACTTAAAGAGTGATGTGAACTGGATTCAAGCGGTACCGTACGTACCGTACTCTTTACTTCATCTCGTATGCAATCTCATCTTCATAAACTCCTTGTCCGGTCGCGCAGTTCTTTGTCTTACATGGGGAACAAGTTAACAGCTTTGCAAATGTTACAGTGTCACCTGTAACACATGTTACCGTGTTAAGAACACAAAGTAGTAATGACCGATGCACGGTTGTGGGACGTGAACAGTAGTTACTGTACCAGCTATGAGTATTGGCTGGCACATTCTGTATGAATGATATTCCTGATACATTCAGACTAATACTTCCATGTACTTACATCTGCTTTAAAGTAAGCTACTTACTTTCAGGCAGTACGCGTTGGAATGGAGATGTGGCTTGATCTTTACGTAATAAGTTTCCAATCTGTTGAAGAAAAGTGTGACAACGAACTCCCGGAGATTTCTCTGTAAACTCCTTTTAAAATCTCGATGATGCTTGACACTTGTTCGAGTGAGTAAATTTGATCAACTTTTCCACTTGTAAATTTACTGTAGTAATTAGGTTTTTTCTCTCTGTGAACATTTTGAAGAATAGCTTAAATATTGATCTTTACGGAATGTATTGTAAATCTTATACTATATTGCGTCCGATAGCTTGTCAAGCTTGTATCAGAAATTGGAAAAATGCGTAAAAAAGGAAATTTGAAATTATCTCGGAGAATTGTTGCATAAAATATATCATGGATTTGTTCAAAGAATGTGCAAGATAGGAGTTATACAGTTAGAACTATTCTCAAAACATAATCGAAAGTGAATTTTGAAGGCTCGCGTCAAATTCATATAGAATTATCACATAGTAATGATAGAAATTGACAGAAATCAAATTACCTTCAGTTCGATATTGATTTGAAACAGAACCTTATTTGTCGTTGCATATCTTGCATCAATCTCTAGATTAACGGTGTCTTTCATGCCTTTGTTCTGCAGATGGAATACAACCTTGTGCCTGTTCCGTAACCAAAGTGTAGACAGTGCGACTTCCTTTTAAGAGAGTGAAGAAATAAGACTTTCTATCATATTTAGGAAGTCACGCATTTTGCACGAGCTTCAAAGAGAAAACAGAGGACCAGAACTTACTGGCATTCATAAATAATAATAATAATAACAATAATAATAACAACAACAATAAATAGTAATAATATAGCAATAATAACAGTAATAGTAACTACTGCAATGGATAATAACAATAATAACAACAATAATAATAACATAAAAAATAATAACAACAATAATGCAGGGGCTTATGGATTACAAATTAAACACTTTAGAAGTCATTTCAGATGGGAAAACCGTACATTGCTCCTGGATGAAACCCCAGCCTTCCATGACTCGTCCGGGGTTCGAACCCCGGTTAAATGTTACCAGTTGTGACATTTATACGAAGGACGATACTTTCCCCGTCTCCAAGCTATAAACAAAACGTTATAAGCGTCGAAATGGCATATATACTTGAAATGGAGGGGGCAATGACCCGGAGAGGGTTAATAAGGCGGAGTGCAAAAATGTTTCACCAGTCGTGGTAACCTAGATAGATCAGAAGGCGTATGCATATGAGACAAAGGTAAGAGGGGTCAAAATAAAGTAAATACATTGTTATCCGTAGATAAATAAAACCTAACCACTTTTCTGGGATATGGGCTACACCTGGACGAACTGCTGGTAATACTGAAAGGTAAAGACGAATCCATAGATTTGAGTTGGACAGAAACAGGATGATGAAGTTGAATGCCCTTTCGATGGTAAATTTCTTCATTGATAAGACTCTATGAGATAAAGGAAACAAAATGTGATTACTTTCACAATAATCTTTACTTATTTCATAGAACCGGTAAGATATTTTGGATGATATCAATAAATTTCTCACGATGTATTCAGTCTGCACATTGACTTAAGGAAAACATTTGTACACTTGTTTTTCATTCAGCAATTTACAACCCAGACGACTGTCCTTTTCTTTCTGTGTGAATGTATACACATCATTTATAAAATACTGGAAGTGCAACTTATTTACAGACTAAAGGTACACTGCACTTTGTTGACACAGGGATTTTATCAGTGCTTACACTCTTCTTGATGTAATGTCAGTGACCTTTGACCACATTCCAACCTGATTGCACTATAATTGTAATATCAGATGCAATATCCAAATTTTATAACAAAAAAAAAACACACCTTTCTGAGATCTGGAATCTCTTATTTCCGTGATATGTTTATATTTTCTTTAAATTATTCATGGTTCTTTCATCTCGGGTCAAATCCAGTTAAGAACCGCATTCAATATCAGCTCCACTCCAAACTACCAAACGCCCCTGCCCATTGCTGCTTTTCACTGAAAAGAATACTTTACATTTCTCTGAAATTCACCTCTATTATATGAAGATGATATAATATCGTCACATGTACTTACTTGATGCTCTAATTCATGATCATTATGGATCCAGAGACGAATTATCAAGTCGTCTCCCAGATTAGTAATTCTGTTAACAATGGGTACCACTCGTACTCGTTTTATCAGCTTCGATTTGTGAGGGATATGGAGACCAATGAGGCAAGGTTTCTGAGATTCTACTTCAAAGTGTAGACTCTTCATCGTGCAACGTAATAGTTTCTCCTCTAAAGTCCACTGGACAGATTGATCTAAAAAAAAAAAAAAACTTCAAATGACGTGGTCGAAATAAAAGGAGATATCGCGATCAGATTATTACGAACTTTGTTTTGAACCACATCAGGGTATTGCCCTTGCAATATTTCACTAGATCCTGCCAAAACCCAACCGTTGCAAAATAACACTAGATTCATCGCTGGAAAGGTAACGTCAGAGTTTTCTTCGGTTTAATATATACGGTCGCAGTCTTCATAATGCTAAACAGGACCGTCGAACTGATTTCAATGGTTAAAACACGTTAGGATTAACTTTGTATTGCATCATACTATATAGTATTCATTGTATTTGTGCCGTAGAACATTTGAAATACATTGAGGTCAATAGATTTTAGTTACATTTCTGCAATTTCCTTGCCTGAAGATGTATTACTAATCAAAAGCTAGGAATTGAGAAGTTAATATCCTCTCCAGGGCATTGACACGATGAAAGCATCCATACCTTTCAACTGCATGAAGCCTATAGTACTCACCTTATGTATGATAATAATAATAATAATCTAGATAAGCAAGAAAGCTGTCTTGAAACGTAAATATAATCAATAACTGCCAATTGGATGGAAATTTGTATGACACGAACCATTTTTAAATCTTAAAATAACAGTAAGCCTTTCATAGTGGAATGTGTAGTTCATAGTAGGCCTATATCAAAATTAATGTAGTTCTCTGAATTCATCCTTCTTACCTGCCCAGTTAGATAAGTGAAATGGGGATTTATTTTCTTCAAACTGAAAGGAGTCAACCTTAGTCTGGTATGGAATTAAAAGGTTTTCATTGGTGCTATGCAGTTCTACGCACATCAATCCCTTTTGTAGGTTAGTGACATCGTACATGTTGATAATGTTGCGAGATTTCGATGTTGCGAAGTTCAATAGGGTCATCCCGGGAGTTTCAAGCAAAGAGACACAACGTAACATATTAGTTTCTGCCGGTGGTAGGCGAAATAAAGAAGCTAATCGCAGAGTGCTGCCAAGAGTTAGTTCTTCAGCAACACCAACCATCAGTCTGCCATATGCAGCTGAAATAAATATGAAAATATAGAAATAATACATGAACATCATAATGCACCCATTGAAGGGAGATTATAATAATGCACTGGCAACTAAAAACGGGGTTGCTCCATCTCCATACAAACCTTGTCGTCTACGTAAACAGAACGCATAGCATAGTTGCTACTTAGAGAGATATTCCGGTAGCTGAAATTCATTCCTAACAAAATTGATGGAACGATTCCGCATTGATGAGTTAAAACCACATTCAAATAGCACACTGAATCGTGGAGATAGAAATGATTAAATTTTGTTGAAGTTTGAACAATTCGTATCTGGCAAGAGCAAAGCAAATGATGACGTGATAGCAATAATTGAGCTGAAAAGTTGTTGTTTTCGTTTTTAAAAGGTGTGAAGACTCGCGCAAAAAGAAACGTCTAATGCCGGTAATTTGACCTAGTTTCGAATGAGGTGTAACAGAAGTGTTAAACACTACCATCGATCCCAGAAAATACACACTCAGTTTGCTACCATCTGCTATTAGACACTAGTGTACAGTCAGTACATACAGCTGCGGTCAATACCCACAGCACAGTATACACACGATACAGCGATGGACATCTCAGGTCCAGCTAAAGATAACAATTAAGGTATCACGTTTCATTACTGTCTGCATTCTGTAGCGACACGAACAAAACGTCACTTGTAAGCAACAGAAAGTTAACTTTTTCAGATGGGAAATCTGAGAAATTGCAGACTTGAGACCTATATTTTAGGGCTAGGTATTCGCAGCATAAACCACTCGGGAAGTGCCGTTTCCGGCCATCTGGTGGTTTGAAAACAACCCAAAATTTTCTTGTACGCTCCGCGCCAACCGATGGTGGCGCTCCGCTTAGATAGTCTCCACACATTAGCCCCCCCCCCCCCAATAATTTTTCCTTTCCGCCGCGCCTGTCTTTCTCAAGGCAAGACTCTAGCGATGTCTGGAGATTGTCAATACTAAAGATATCACTCTAAGAAAGAAAAGAATGATATGAACCATGCAGTGGCGGCGCCAGGAATTTTTAGTTGGGGAGGCTAAGGGGGGCTGAGCCAATTTTTTTGGTGGCTTACAAGATTGAGTGATCGCCGTCCTGGGGGAGGGGTATAAGGGGAGGGGTTGCCCCCTCCCCTGTTGAAATTTTTCCCAATCCTGGAAAGGCCTACATGCAAAATGGTGGCATTTAGCGAGGCTTTTGTCACCTGAAAATTTGTCCAAAAATATGCATTTTTTTGTAACTTTAGTCAAATTAGAATGGAAGATACCAATTCACAGTTTTCGTATCACTAAAATATTACCTGCTGTGAAAGATCCAATTCCTTTGCTCAATTATTATATCGCGCTCTCTGACACAACACCTGTTTTAGTCGGTATACACGCTGTTTGTGAAACGCACACGACATTGCCGTATGAGAACAAAATTCATCAAAATTTCCATTGACCATTGTAGCACTGCGTTATGGCTGACAAAATTTGGGTAGGCTTTATTGTTTCAATGAGTTTTTTTTTGGCCTATTTCAGTTGGGGGGGCTAATGGGGGGCTGACTACTTCAGTGGGGGCTAAAGCCCCCCAAGCCCCCCCCCCCTTGGCGCCGCCACTGGAACCATGTCAGTAGAAGTATAGTTATTGAACCCAGAACATGGTAATGTAAGTGAAAATCCTTTCTGTAGGCAGAAACATATACGTATGAGCCCAGACCCACTTTTATGCCATAGGCTATCGTATAGAAGATGGGACTGAGAAGGTGACTGGTATCATTAACATTAAATTGATATATATATAGTTGTCAGGGCTCAACTGTACTGTGTTGACATTATGTGTTTGTGAATACAGATTAAGTACACACACCTATTGCTTGAAAGTCCTCGGAATCAAAGGTTTGAAATCAACAGCAGGTTGTTGGTTAGGTGCGGCCCAGTCAATTGTTCACTCCTCATATCTGGCCCATTCATTCAATAAGGTTGCCCACCCCTGATCTAAAGCATTCAAACTAAAATGCAACAATGATGCATCGTGGTTTCGATGACGTAATTAGCTGCACCTTCCCACGAATCTGATGTCAGAAGTTTCCCTTCTTGATATATCATGCTTACAAGGTTTCTACAGATTGCGATGTTTAATTGACATGAAATGACCATTGAAATCGGTCCACTTAAACAATACCTAATATGGTATATGCCATATATGAAGTTCATCCATTATACGATTTTTTGTTGTTGCTGTGTTAAATGGGTTTTTAGACTGAGCTCTCATGGCCTGTTGCCTTCAGCAAGGAATCAATAAAAAGTGGGGTTAAAAATGGGGAGACTTTCGCCTATGATGACGAGTGACCTTTGAACTCTAATAAAAAATATAAAAAAAACCCAACAGGGTTCATTGATTCAAAATTGGGCATCCACATATGACATTTGTGATTCATCTAACATTCCCTTCTTAGGGAATGGTTTACAAGCTTTCTCAAACTTTGATTACAGATCTTTGACCTTTAATATAAATAACATGGATAAACATGAGGCATCAACATTTTAAATGATTCATCCATTCTTCAGATATCCCGTTTACAAAGTTTTCATACTTTGATCTTTGCTGACTTCTGACCACTTCTACAGGGTCCATCTTATCAGTATGGGGCTTTCCCATACTAAATATGAGATTCATCAAGTTTCCATTCCTAAGATACCCTTTTTCGTTTTCAGACTTTGACCTTTGACCACGTCTACAAACTAGGGTTCATCTAATCAATATTGTGGATCCCTACTAGCCTTCGTTAAAGCATATTGGCCTATTTTTCTTTGCCAAAGGCGCTGGGTCCATCCTTACTATTCAACACGCTATGAGCTATTGTTCCTGTGATTGCGTCTCTGTGTGATTCATTCCTCCTGTGAATGGGCAGAGTGAATGTAGAATGGGGAGGAAAATGTAATAGCCGTAACATTTTCCTATTTTCATGTAGCGAGACTCGATCGCGTCGCTGAGCAGACCCAGCAGTGTAGATCCCCATACGCAATATGAGATTCATCTAAGCTTCATTTCTGTGTCTGCCCCCACATATGAACACCTAGATATCCACACTTCATTATCATAATATACCATCATAAAAAAGACAAAAACATTTCAATCTTTTTTTTTTAATTATTTATTAACACTAAATTTTTTTCAATGAATGGTTATACTCCAAATTGTCAGCAGTACACAAATGAATACATCTGTGTGTGATTATACCGCTTGTTTTAAATCCATACAGGTTGGACACGACCTGGAGAATGTATTGCAAAAGTAGCACATGACTAATCCGTCAGAGATTACGTAGGGACAAATCAGGACATTTGTAACTTTGTATCTTTCCCAAACTTCTAAGTATTGCTGACTTAAGCCTTCATATCATATATTTAATTTTCTTCTTCTTCTTCTTCTTTTTATTGTTGTTAAATATTGAATTCACTTCTTCATCAATTCTTCAATATTTCATTTAACATTAAACCTTTCTTTCTCTCTCTTCCACAAGAGATCAAAAGTTGCCACTTATTATTAACTAAAACCTATCCCAAACAGAGACTGACCTGTTTGTGTTTATTGTCAAAAGTGGGGCACCAAATAGTCCCTTCACACATCATAACAGCTGTTACATTTAACACCCCAAATCTTGTCTTAAAACCACATATTGTTAACAACCACACAAGGTGTTGTAACTTAAACTTGTATGACATACAAATATTTCTCTTTTCGAATATCTTTCTCAATAACCTGTTCCTAATGAGATCTGAAGACAGTTCCTCAAACTCAATGGTACATTTCGACCATTTTAATCATCATTTTTTCAGAGCATTTGAAACGAACCTAAACACATTTTTTTCAGAAGCATAATTTACAACAAAGTAGCTTCTTTCTTATTCCTTACATCCTGTAAACTTTGCTCAATCGAGTCATGCCAGGAGGATCCACCTATACTGAAACTTAGAAAATCACTCACTACATAGCATTTATTACTTCCCACAAACTTGCTACCTCACAAGGGTAGACCACCTTACTGAAAGAAGTAAACAGTCTTCTCATATTCTCCATAACATGTTCATTTTTTGTTTACCAACAACTTGTTAATGGAAAAGAGGATACCCAAGCCACAATTGTTCATCACAAATGAATATTGAAAATGCTCACATTCCCTCCGACTGTTTATTTATTTTTTTTAGTACATGCTTCCTTATTTTTCTTCCTTTTTTCTTCATTTAATAAAAAAATTCAGCATCTGCCTATATTTTTTCTCCAACATTATTTGAGTTTAACGCTGACAAATTTTTCATAAAACATAGAGAAATGAAAACTATTCCTTAAAAACAAAATCTTATTCATATAAAAAGTTCTTAATATATATAAATATCTTTCCATAAGTTGTTTTTTGTTTCCCTACTGCCTTTTTTCTCCCTGTTTATTTTATATTTGTCTCCACTTTTCTGTGTCTATCATTGACTGTTGGGTACAAAAGAAAAAAAAAACTGCATGCTGTACCAACATTTATCCCTCAACAAAATCCATACTTGAGGGGATAATTTTTTGCTGCTATATTTTTCTTTTCTTTTTTTCTTTTTTTTCTTTGTTTGTCTTTTTACTCTTTTGGGGGAGGTACCATTCTTTCTTGTCTCACAATCTTAGATCTTTAAGTTACTTTGAGGCAAACAAGCGGTTACGTAGGCAATTGGAGAATTTGTAGAAAATACTTCATGCGAATACTGCGTAATCCCCGCAGCCAAATAAAAATGTTCAGCAAACAAGGAAGGCTTGGTGGTTGCTTCGTACCGCAATTGAAAAAGAAGGCTCGTAGATTAACATACGATGACATCTCTCAACTGAAGCCACTCGCGGTCACCATTAATTCGGAGGGTCTGATTCCTCCAACCAAGTGTAGAAGCTGGTTACTGATTTCAAGGCGATACCTTTCCCCGTTTTCTCTGCTGCATCGTCGCTCTCCCTCCAAGAATAGAATGTTTCTTCAGAGATGACGTCTTCGTCGTAAAGCACATCAAAGTACAAGCGTAGAAGCCCTATTTGAGGAAAGATAAACATGATTTTAACATCACAGCAAAAACCCAACGCCCTGCACGTCCTCCAAAACGCAAACCTGTCGTCCTACAAGAACTATGACGACTTGATGGCACAAATTCAAATTTCTTTGTATGCTAAATGAACCAAACATGTTCACCACAACTATAGCGGTAACATGGTTAACACCATAGTACCAGTACTAGCTCCAAATGAATCCCATCTTTAACCACCATCCCCTATTGCTGCCTTTGCAATGGATAAGCTGCAATCTTACTGTGTTATACTCTACAATTAAAGGAAGGATAGAGTACCCAAAGACATTCTCTTTTACTTTATTTCACCAAATTAAACAAAAGCAACAACAAACTCAGGCAAAATAATCAAAACAAAACAGTTCAAGATTAAACAGCAGATAAAAGTGTCCAACGAATGTGTGGCCTAATATTTTTCCATATGCACTAAACGGTGCGTACACTTGTTCATTAATGGAACAGCCAAATAGATTTATTTTGATGGATCTGTTAGTAAGATTGACAGGTAATCAATCCCTTGCAATTATTACATGGTTTTAGTAAAAATAACACACAGTTTACCACCAGGAGTGAAATGAAGGCAGACAGATGCTGAAATAACTTTCCAACAACTTTCAATAACTTTCTCTGAAGTTCAAACTTGTTTTAAACTCACCTGGTGGGTTTTCTAGACTGTAATTCAAATGTTGGACTGCGAAGAGAGCTTGTAATTCTAGTTTGGCGTCACTGTCAATATACCTCTGCATCAAGACTGATCTTTTCTTCAGTAACTCATGGTCACCCCTACTATTTGTGCCTTCCCCTAAAAGGTAAAAACAAAGAACGAAATTGGCAACGAGGTTGGTTGCAGTTCCAAAATCAATGTTCTTTTCTGCACTTTCACAACCTTCTTAAAACCAGCCATTCCATGAAAAGCAAACCAAGACTAACTGTTCGGTCAGTAATACTCAACTCTGGTAAACATCAGGAAGTCCGAGACAGATCTGGTAAATTCTCAAACAAGTAATGAATGGATTCCGGTGAGCCCACAAGAATTTGCACAAATTACACTTAAGACTGCGGGAGTAAAGTCAGACTATGTCCTACATAAAGACTTGACATAAAAAAAAAGTATAGGTGACACTATTGTAACATTGTTTTCTAGACATGGCTTTGATTATTCATTATTGAGCTTAGGTTTGATGGGAATGGGGGGAGGGGTTATACTTTCTCCTTTCCCTCACATAAAGTTACTAACCTTTCACAGCTCCAAAGCACACAGCTGACACTAAGGCACGTATAAATTCCTTGGTCTTCCTCACATCTGGTGGAATTGATTTCTGTATAAGACAACGGCAAAACCAGTTTCTATTACTAGAAGAATCTTATTTTCAAACCTGTTGTTAATAATCCAGAGAGATGCACCATACATCCATGCCTTATAAGAGCTTAATTACTGGGAAAAAAGACAAAGGAATTTTGGCATAATTTCAGTTTGTTAGTGTTTTTGGTTAGTATGTACTACTGCTTAACAATAATACTGAGTTCTTTGCAAGTTGTGAGATTTCTAAGTGGTTCACAGAGAAGTTTCTTGTAACTAAAAGTGCTGTAAAGGCCAGTACAATCTAGGCAAATGGCCAAGCCAAGTAATGTAAAGTAAATGATTACTGAGAAATAATAATAGAGATCAAAATGATTTTGTTTTTCTGATTCGATAAGGAAATGCTGTCAGAAATGATTCCATGTGATTAATGCTGAAACATTACAAGCTGACTCGGATATTCTAACAACACACCTGACTTTCCATGTTGCAGGGATTGTATCACTCATTGCGACACTACTGTCGGAAGTGCAATCTAATCCTAAATTCAACATCAAGTGGCTTGCAAAAAATATGCACAACTTATAGTAAAAGCTGGCGATATCACTGATCCATTGTTGTCTTAATAGGACTTTGTCTGACAATGGGTATAGCTTTTGAATCATTGGTAAGTCATGGAGAAAGGCCAGCAATTAGGAGTTCCAACTGACTACACACACTTACAGACTCTACATTTGAGGTTCACATGCAGTGATCCCTAAGGTAAGACATGTCTCCATGAATATGCAAACATTTTCCCTAAGGTCAGACATGTCTCTATGAATATGCATTACCTTCTCCCTATGGTCAGACATTTGCCATGCATATGAATAGTTTCCCTAAGGTAGCACACGTCACCATGAATATTCATACATTTTCCTTAAGGTCAGACATGTCTCTATGAATATGCATTAGTTTCCCTAAACGTTTCCCTCTTCGTCCTGTACCAATACAAACACACCTCAAACATTCCTGGTTACCCTCTTTGCCAAAGGAAAATGTTCCTGTGCCATTTCTCTTACACAATGTCATTCATTTAACTGACATCACAAAACTTGAAATCTGAATGTGAAGCTCACTCACCTCGATGAAGTCAAAGACTTCATCGTTAGTAAGACTTTCATTCTGGAATTGAAGGATTAGATCCCGCTGGAAGTTTCCTATCCTCGTCTCTTCCTTAGGGGTGCTCTGTGATACTCTATCTACTGGCTGCTCTGTGAATGATACTTTCTGTAAACAAAATACAAAACCAACAAATTAACCTACAATGAATTTTTACCCACCAGCAGTGAAAACAATGGTTTACAATGCACACTACCTGAAATTACTATTTGATTGATTGATTGATCGACTGACATCAAATATACACCAATGTCAGCCTGACTGTATCAAAACTTCTGAATGGCTTTTTTAAAAGGCAATTACCCATACCATAGTTTCAAATATAAATGTACACAATTTCACTCTGAAAGGGTCTGTGAAGCCACCACACAGGTGTTAATATGGATATGGCGAAGTATTCAATGACATGAATGACCGACAATTAACATGCACACTGAATAGCAATATCAAACTAACTTGTTTGTCTTATTTAATTGATGAAACAAGGTAATTAAAATATTGTTTATAAATGTGGGGGAAAGGTACATGGGCGAGCAAAAGGCAGAAATTAGAGTAGGGGACCTGAGATGACAATGGAGTATATTCTTCGATTTCAAAATAGTACTTACCTTATTTTTAACAAATTCTTGGATGTTCGTTCCGGAAGGTAAAAATAGACTCCAGGTGAAATTAGATGTTTTCCATATTTTGGCCATATGTGTCTCACTCTGTTGAGGGGGAAAGAACCACTAATATTAATCTCCATGCTTTCTGGTGGAAGTCCCATATGATACCATAAAGAAAGTCTATTTTCACAACTCTCATGCATCAACCTAACATATCTCATAATTTCATGTCATAGTGACTGAGACATCATGTTGATAGTAAGTTTCAAATTGAAACAGCAAAACTTTTCATATTGAAAGCACTTGCCTCGAACTGTCCTGAAATAGTACTGGAATGTCAATAGCATACAGTTTGTTTTCTTTTACTGTACATTCTACAGTCAGCTCAGTCAAGTATTGAGAGGGTGTGTGTAGGGGGGGGGGGCAGGGAGAGACAGGCGATAGCGATGGAGACAGCTATGGCAGGGAACATCTGAAGGGTATAAGGACATTATTTTGTACAGGGATGAGCCTGGTGTAGAAAAAAAGATCACGGAACTTTGCAAAAATTGTGGTATAGGCACCAGTTTGCGTATGCTACAGTGTGTTAGGATAACAGTTTTTGTCCCCGAGGTAAAAAAGAAATCACGTATATTCCCTGAATTCACGGCAAAAGCTCATACCTGTTTGTAAGTGTAGAATGTTCTACATACTGATCTGATACTGCACTGTAAACTACTGATAATACAATGTAAATACACATCACACAGTCCTCAATCTCTAACATCTATGACGACGGCACTCCACAAATAACTCCTCTCCACACACCAATACTTGTCTCTCAATTCGTTCCCTAAACCACCAAGTCTTCAATCTACAAAGTCTATACTCACTGTTAAATTAACACCAGCCTTCAGGATCTCAGCCATGCACTCGGCCGATTTCCCTTCCCTGGGTATTTTTTGGACCACATCTCGGAGGAATGCAAAGTTGGTGGCCCCTTCGGCAGCCATAGCTCCGATGATTTCACCCAAGTAAGTCCAATATAGTGGAATATCTATCTCCATGTCCTCTGCAAATTCTAAAATTTCGTTTAGACTGTAAACAAAATTTAGATCAACATTTGTTACAGAGAGAAGAAAGTCTTTGAAAAAGAATAATTTGCAGAATTCAGCAAAGAAAGGAGATGTCTTAAAAGTATGGCTGCATGGGGAGTATGTTTCTTTGCAAAAAATTATTTATTTGAATTTCTTCATCACGAAGAAGACCAGAGATCATCCACAATGTTTAAAATCTCACCTCTTCGTTACCAAGAAAGCTTTGGTGCTTGAAATGGGGTTACTTTTTTAATATAATTATGTCCGTTTCTAATAGTAATTTTTGTCTTTCCACCATTTTATACCTGGTGTGTTTCAAAGGAAACAACCCTGCAAAGATCAGATTAACCAGAAAGCCAGTTGGCTTAGTGATAACTTGACACAATTTGTATGAGAACATTAAACAGCAATACTACAAAACAAGATTCTTATGTGTTGACCGTTAGTGATCGGCAAGATTCTTGCACAAATGCCGACCTGCCTATCAAGTAAGAAGTTCATCATCCAAGCTTTAGTTTTATCGGTACAATGTCTACGTGATTTTCAGATCTATTATTAACCTAGAATGAACTTCAACAAAGTAAAACCTTTTGAGTTACCAGGTGCGTGCTTACAAAATTAAAAGACTGACCTGACATGACATTTGACCTCCCCAGAAAAGAAGGTGTTTTTGTACCAAATAAGGTGGATCATTCGTACCAAGTATGACAATCATCTACCCCTTACTTTAAGGGTAATTATGTTGCAGAGGTTTTCAGATTTTGAGCTTGGTTGACCTCAAACAACCTTTGACATCTACCAGTCTCCATAGCATACTTGCACACATCAAGGGAGAGCTACATACCAGTACAAACTGCAACCAAGCAGCACTTTTTGACTTATTATGCTGACAGAGTTTCACACTTTTATCTCTGTTGTCTTTTGATGATCGTTGACCTTTACTAATTTCGACAGGGCTCTTGCACTCAGCAAGCAGTATCTATATACAAAGTATGAACTTTAACAAAGATGCACTTTTTGAGCTATCGTCTTTACAAGGTTTTCAGACTTTGACCCCTGTTGACCTTTGACCTTCACATATATGAAAATGGTGCTAGTACTCCATAAGAAGGATCCACATACCACAATAGGAAGGATCCACATACCAAGCATGACATTAACCCACAAGGGACCTTTGAATCTGTTTATACAAGCAGGTGTCTCACACACACACACAATCATCATCCCATACATTCTGTCCCTTCCAGCAAGGAATCAACATTTGAATTTGCTACCAGTTATAAAACCTGCTGTTATTATTGAAATTGCTGCAAGTCACTTGCACTTTACATCCAAGACAGAAAATTTGTATTTTTCTAAATCAATTCTTTCTTTCTTCCAGGTGCAAAAACTGTACCCAAAATATTTCTCCATATACCTACCCATCGTTAAATTGTTCAACTGAGATGGTGGATGTTTGTAATAGCCTGTGGAAGAGCCTGCCAACGGACTCTCTCATACCGCTTGATTTTTCTAGAACATCTTCAATGGCTACGCGGACAAATACATGTTGAAGTTTAGGTGACTTCAGCTCCTCTAAACAAGTAATAGCTTCCTGTAACGGATAAAAACAAAAACATTTGACTGTTTAATACAATTGCGAAAGCATGAAGGAAGGGAACGTGATATAATTTGTTGCAGTTGTAAGATCTATGAATTCTATTTCCCAGACTGAAAATATTTTATGTTTCAGTGGACAAAATATGCTGCATATGCTTGAGTCTTGTTCATTGCCCATGTATTCTGCTGTGCGACACCTGATAACATTATACTACAGTGAAATATGCTGCACCAACACAAGCTCTTGCCACAGTTTTGTACCACCCCTTGTATCCAAAAGACCTCAATCCAGCGTGTCCCAAAGAAAGCAATCCTTCCAGACATAAGGTAGAAAATGTTCTAAGATAGAATCCCTTTAACTTTACCACCATTGTGGGTTTTGCTGGGCAGCTCAGTGGATCTTGATACCAATTACAAACATTTACCAATAAAACCTTGTCACAATAATAACAGACTGTCAATTGCTTCTCTGATGTCTTATGGGAATCAAGGCCTATAATAAAGGCTTTCAATCATAAGGTCCCCGGTTCCGGTCACCACCAGATTAATGTATGTCATCCAGTTACAGAGTTGTTGACAATTAACAATTCATAGTCATGGACGTTAAATATGAATGTAAGAGACTGACTTCGGTCAGCTTGCGGCTTTGATAAGCTAAATAAGGCTTCTTTGCGAGTTCCTGCTTGCAGGAGGATCTAATATACATACATACATACATACATACATACATACATACATACATACATACATACATACATACCAACATAATATCCATAATAAAGAATGTATTACTATGCATACAATGGAATAACTCTCTAATCACACTCTCACACAACTATGGGCAGGATCTGAAATAATAGAGGACTCCGGTAGAAAACTGTTAAATTGTCTTTCATGTTCAAAACAGTAGCACATGGTCTAGTCACCTCTGATGCATCATTTGAACACAACCAGGGATTTACAGCCCAGCCAAGGGGTCTGATGCTTACTAAGGGTTTGTAATAACAGCTTGGAATAGGCACATCTAGTAAAGACCATTCAAAGGGATGGCAGGACATCCTTTACTCAAATTGGCATAACAATGTAAGCCTTCATTGATTTCTTTACTGTGGGCTCGGAATATTGTTTTTGTCGAGTTGAGTAGAGCGGTGGGGTGGGAAGTAGACATTGGATGCCTACATTTATGATATCTTCTCACCTTGAAGTCTTTGATGCTGACAAATTCCTTTATAGTGGACCTGGACCTCTTCTCATACTCCTCTTCTGATAAGGCTACAGCAGCAGGTGGCTCTACTCCTGAAAAAGAAAAACAGCAACAGATAAAATAATCGAATGCAAAAACTAAGATCCAAAACACATTCAAATGTGTTATGCAACAGAATATCTACTTGTTGTGTACTACAGGAGGACTGTTTAAATTCGGTATTCTAGTCCCATTGATGTATGATGTTCCTTCTCCCAAAACCATGATGTTCATAAAATCATTTCTGCAGGCTTGTGTGTGTGAATGGAAACTTTTTTTACGACTCTTCACCTTGTGCGAAACATTTCCAGACCACAATCTAAGGATGTTCGCCAGACAGAATCACTCATTAACCAACAAAGAGCAGTGACATGTACTCACCTTTGCTCAATTCTTGGATCCATGCGAGAGTCGACCCTATTTGTGTTTGCATAGGAAAGTATCACTGCAGTCATAACATCAAGCCTAGTTTATCATATGCCATATGCTTACTGTCATTTACCTCCTGTACACTAACAGTTAAGATCCTTTCGAACATGGTCTTGACAATTGATAACTTGATATTCTGTATCACACACGGATTAGCTAGACAAACGCCCCTTACACAGATTAGCTAGACAAACTCCCCTCATCCCTCCTTTTCTCTCTACTACTTTTCTTTTATCTACTTACTCTTTTCCTGGTTTCTGTCAAGTTCGTTAGACCTTGACTTCAGTGACCCTGTGAATCGCTGCGTGTCCGCTATCGCCGACTGTCTCTCTCTCGAACGATCAATCTCCCTCTCTCTGGACCGCTTGGAGCCGGAAGATGACCTGCCCTTGTTATCCCTCGCTGATGGTGGTAACATGGACCTACAAGCATACCAGGAAGAAAATATTTCAAGCATTACAGGAGAAGTTCATCAATCGCTTGCCTCTTGAGCTGCATTTAAACTGGTGCAAGATTAGGGTGGGTCAGGACAGAGGGTATGGGATAGGGAAGAGTAGGCGAACATTAT
This sequence comes from Apostichopus japonicus, assembly GCF_037975245.1. Taxonomy (NCBI): domain Eukaryota; kingdom Metazoa; phylum Echinodermata; class Holothuroidea; order Aspidochirotida; family Stichopodidae; genus Apostichopus; species Apostichopus japonicus. The sequence continues at coordinate 25,055,104 of NC_092571.1, forward strand.
ACAGGGTGTCCAATTATTCATCGATTCTCATCAATATCTGAACAATGGATAGTGAAGCCAAAAGCAGTGTTAACATGAGTTGAGAAAAAGCTGTGTGTATAGGGTCTTGTAGAACCACAACTTTTTGCTGCCTAATACCCCATTGGGTCCTTCCTCAAGATGTAGATTGCTGCCCTTTTATGAGCAATCCCACGAACTTAGGAAGTTCTACTTTGTCTGTAGAATGCTGTAGGTATCCAGCGTCCATCTACAGAACCTTGCTAAGATCTGCTTGTTTATTTTACAAATTATTCTTCAGACAAAAAAATGAAATTCTCATTGAGATCATTCCTACTTTATTATTCTTTCACTGAAATGCATTGTTTCAATATTTAACATTTTTATACCTTTAAATTGAATGAAGTGTTAACTATTTTCCACTGTGCATCATTTGGGGGTGAGGGGGGGGGGGCTTAACTTGCAGCAAAAATTGAAACCATGTTACAATAAATCTGGGTTAAGCTCAGTTTTAATAAATCCAGTTGACATACCCAGTACAATTACCTATTCTTTTGCCCTTGTTCTTTATTTTGTAATTCAATATTGCATTTTGGCATCCACATTTTAAATTCCTACCCTACTCTGCACTCTTTAATACATTACCTTGATTGTTGTTTATCCTCTCCGAGCATCATGAACCTGTTACCCTGAGAAATTTTAGCCTCCGAGGAACCCGAGGACGACTTCCCTCCTCCTCCACTGCTGCCTTTGCCCCAGCCCCCTAAGGAGCCCGGTCTGCCACCTGGACCCAACTGTACATTATCATCAATGGTTTGCTGAAGAGTAACAAACAAAGAATTATGCACCAAACATACTAAATGTGAAAACAACAGTGAAATCAGAAACTTCCAACTGGTGGAACACAAAAGGGTCACATAATGGGATTGGGGGGGAGGGGGAGATCACATTTCATTAACAAAAAGGTACATGGCACATGGTTTTATATGGGCTCAGGGAATATGGCAGTTTGAGGGTATGGTGGTATTGTGTATATGTGGGTAGGTTTAGCAGAGTCAAAATACACTCATGCCTATGAAATAAAACTGAAGTGTATACCTTGCCACATAATTATAACAAGTTTAATCAACACTCACCCTTGTAATTTTAAGCTTGGCTGGGTTTTCAATAACGTTTTGTTTGGTACTCCTGTTTCCTGAGACAGTATTCCATCCCCCATCCTCCTGGTATTTCTCCATGCTCCCCTGCGGTCTCTTTGATGACTGTCGGGGTGCTAAACGAGAGGTTAGTTGCTCCTGTTCTCTCTTTTGCTTTTCCATCTCGGCTTCCTTTCTAATCTGGTCGATCATAACTGGCTTGGCTTCATTTCGCCTTGGCTTCCAGTTGTTCTGTAATATATCAAAATGGTACCATCAAGCAAGTGTGTTCTACAATATCGTTGCCAACACATGGCAGTAGAAGCATAAATGGGATTATGCATAATCACTGCCTCGACCCAGTAGACCTAAGGCTGTATGGTTTCACTAATGTCAGAAACCAGCAGTCAAAGTGAGCTTTCACTGATGCAATGTTCAAGTTCATTCAACTATATTCACCATTCATCATTTTAGTCTACGGACCCACTTGTTCTCTTAAACTTGTTTTTATTACCTGTGTGTGACATGTTAAATACCAATTTCTTTGTATTTACAAATAAATCTGTATGTTTACATGTACATTTTTCTGCTCAGGTCAGTTTCATGGATTCTTTTAACATTGTTCCAAGTTTAAAGTAAAGCACAACTGTTGTGTAACCAAGGCTTTGTGCCAGCGACAGACAGCCAGAGCATGGCCATAGGCACAATCCACAAGTTTGCCAGCTAGGCTGTGAATAGGACCACTTAGTACTGCATATTTCTGGCTACAGCCTTGCCTGGAACTGCCGTAATCATAAAAGAACTATAAGACAATGCAGACTCTACAAAATAAAGACCCTCGTTAATAAACCGATACAAGCAACCACTGAACCTCTTGCAGGTCTCTACTGCAAAAGTTGGAGCTAATTGATGAGTGGTTTTGCTTTCAAACAATGCAGACTTTTCCCTTGACACAATGTCCTTAAGGCACAAGCCCCTTACAGATAATAATACAAACAAATGAATAGTACAACAAATACAAACAAACAAATAGTAGAACCAAAACAAACAAACAAATAGTACAACAAATAAATACAAACAAATAGTACAATCCAACAATAGTTTAAGCAAATAGTTAATAGTTGAGTATGTCTCTTATCATGCATAAGGTCTCCATCTATTATCAAATGGAAACCAAAGTTTGCACATTAGGAGTTTCTTTGCCCTCCATTACTAGATAGGATTCTTACCAAGGGAGATCATACCACGAGTGGAGGGTTGGAGCATTTGTCCGACTTTGTTAGGTTTATGCAGAAAATGTTCAACTACTTTCGTGTTATATATATTAACATATATATATTATATATATAATTAGTTAATGAGTACTTTGTTTTGACCATGTTTCCAATACTAAGATTCTATGTACAGACACTGTGATAAAAAATCTTTACAAATTAAGCTTACATAGCTAGCCATGTCAGATAAATGATGTCCTGTAGAACTTTTAAATTCCAGAATTTGAACTTGGCAAACTCAAAACATGACAAAACCCTGTAGATAGATATGTAGTAATATCGAACTTACATCTCGTAGATCCTTAAGATCATGCAGCATAAATCGTATCCTGGAGGAAATTTTCTTCTCTTTGATAATTTTGTCTACTTGGTTGAAGTACTGATCCATTAATGCCTGCAACAGGAAGGGAAAAAAAGAATTTCAATACAATTGCTTTCATTAGACCTTCCAGCACTTACTATGTCCATAAACAAGTCCAGAATTAACAACTATAATACAGATTGCATACAGATAAACATATTGGTCCAGCTCCCCCCCCCCCCATCTTGATAATTATATAGCTTAGTTCAGATCAGAATTTCACATATGTCAACTGAAACTTGGAAAGCATCATTCTTTTTTGTACATTTACTTCTTTATATGAAAAGAGCTTTCAATGAATAAGCCAACGAACCAACTTTAGGACACTTGTAGGAAATAGCATTGAAAAAGCAAACAAGCTGCACACTCACAAGCCAAAGAAAAAAAATGTTATCATCTCTACCAACCCACCCCCCCCCCCTTTGATCTAATTACCCCAAACTGAAGCGACCCACATCACTACACTCTCCCAACCACCATTAAAGTTCCTCAAATAGTTTGCTCTATACCTTCATTGCACACTGCTTGCCCCATCCTTCCCTCCCCCATCCTCCCCACCCTTTCCCATATAAGATTGTTAGAGAACCTACCTTGCCCTTTTGATGGTCAAGACTTTGTCCAATAGTCGAAACCAACTTGGACATGCACTCTAAGGACTCTTCATCTTTAGCCTTTAGTAACAGGAAGATGCAGCCTTGCATAATCTTCTCTGTCAGCAGAGATAGTTTGAAGAGTTCTCCGATGAATCGGATATTGCCGATAATCTGTTTCTTAGCAATCATCTGTTGGTACTCTAGTTCTGCTTGGGCTTCTTCTTGTTCTTTTGCCTTTAACACGTAAATTAAAGGACGACAAATGTGAAGGATAAAAGTGATGAATATCAGATATTCCTGGCATCTCAAACAAATGCAAAACAAGAATCTAGTGTCAGCGGTCCAACAAACCCTTGGATGAGTGAGATAACCAAAACGGAGGGGAAATGTTTCACATCTTTCTGTCCGGAAGGAACAGATTTGAAATAAGATCCATTATTTGACCTATTTCAAGGAGAGATACAAAGAAATGTACAGAAGAAAACTTTAAAAAATTTAAGAGCTGAAAGTACTGTGGCCATGTTGAGATTATACCTGCTGAATATTTGAATGGTACCTTCAAAATGGAGTTACATTTTTTGGGGGGGGGGTTACATTTTTTTTGGGGGGGGAGCAGTTTGATGAAGTTCATCACACATGTAGAAATGACATGGACCTGCTTATCCTTCAAAGGCTCCAAATCGTGAATGAAATGATAAATTTGTAACGATGGTTGTAACTTAATTCCTTTTTTTTAAATCATACAGAAGGAATTAGGTGGTTAGGGAATGTCTTACCGACAGAGCCGCGATCCTCTTCTTCTCCATCTCAATTTTTTCATCACTTCTCTGTCGCTCAAACTGTTTCTGACATTTAATTATAATCAGTTTTCTGAATTGCACTTTGCTACCATCAGCCTTAGTCACCTCAATCTAGAGAAAACAAAGGGAAACAACAAAATCTTTAATGAGCTGCTGGAGAGTGAAAACTTTCTGACAAACTTTTTGGAGTTTCTGACAAACTCACGGTGAAGTAGACGGCAAGTTGTTGATTCCAACAACAGTTTGACAACAAGACAACAGATTCATTCCAAAGATATACTACACAACACTGGTGTCTTCCATTTCATTTCAAACTAGACTTTTTTCTTTGTTTTGTAAGTTTTGATGAATAACGTAAAAATGACTATAAACAACGAAAGCTTTTTACCTTCTTACTGTCTGTTTGACTTTCAAACGTGGTACAACACCTAACAGTGAGTTCGCACAAGAAAAGATCAAGATCATAAAACGATGGTACAAGCGAAAGATGTCCTGCAAGGATTGTACGGCAAGGATTGTACTAGAGTGATTCCTTGCAATGGCAATTGCTACCAGAATAAGGTGCTACACCTCGCAAAAAGGTACATTCACAAAGGAGAGGTGATGGGTCAATGGTTGTGCTAAACTGTTACCAGTTAATTGGCTAGGTAGATGGAAAAGTTCAACAGCCAGACAGGTTAGAGAGGTAGTGCAGTATGTTCAAAATGCTACCTTTCTGTCATGGTGATGTTATTGAATTATAAATGGTCGCTATAGGGATGAAGGACATCAGTCAATCGTGTTAGCTTTACAGATTATCATTAAAGGAATAACCAAGGCTGAGAATAAATAAAACTATATAACAGAGTTTGTGAAACGAAATACCTTGATCCAACTCCTAGCTTCATAATTTTCCATTTTACTAAACCAATTTTACGGATTTCATTTCTCCATTATTACTTGATGAAAAATTCATATTAATATGTATTCGTTCAAGTATATGATTTACAACTTACATTTTGCATGACTCTGCACATGTTTGCATATGCCTGGCTGAAACCAGGTTCCATTATTGCCTGTATAAAAAAGAAAACAAATATGAATCAGTGATTTCAATCAATCCTGAGGGAAAGTTATGGTGTTAGCTTTGAAGTAGAACAAACGAAATCACATCTTTCCACATTTTGAAATATTTCATAGATTGATAGTTACAGCTTTTAAAGGAAACACACTTCCAGCTATCATTATTAGTGACAGAAATAACAGTCATGAATTAACCCCTCCCCACACCCCCCTCCCCCACCACCACACACACCCCTATCATCCCATCCTTGACAGCCAAGAGACACAACCCAACCATCATTCTTAGTCTATATGATAGGGATAACTTTCACGAACAACTTCCCCAAACAGCTAAAGGAAACAAAATCTTCTTCCATTTGGGAGATAATCACAAATTGTTCACGTTTCTTCAGAAAAGTCTAAAATATGGCATCATTGAGCCATGTGTGCTTCATGTTTTTGTCTTTTTATATTCTTCTTTATTTGTTACAAATGTTATATTTGCCTGTAAAGGAGACGGGGTTTTACAGATTATGTCAAATCTAAAATGTGGAAGCTCTTAACATGACCTAATGATGACAATGGTTTCAGTGTCCACAATAATAACATTTTACCTGGAAAAATTAAAAAGACGAACATAAAGAAAAGTGAAAGGTTTGAGATCCTAGTAGTAGCACTATGAAATGACAGATTAACAAAATGTCGGCTCCCAGACGAGATTTTAAACTACGACATCTCTCAAACAGAGCAGCATTTTGCTAAGCTGGTTTGGGGGGAGTTGATCTTCACAAAGATCTTCTGTCATATAAGATAAAGATGATGGTTGGGCTTTTGTCCCCTTTAAAGGCCAAATATCAGTTGATTTAAATGCACCATTTTTGCCTTGTTAAATTAACGAGAGCCTTTGTGAAGATGCAAACTCTACAGATAGGAGCATTCTAATGACCAAGAACCTAATTGGTGACTTACAGCTGTATCTGATGGTGGCCTAAAACGTGACCATTCCAACTGACCAAGCCCTTTATGTTTGCACACAGTGGGCGACAGCCCTCAGCAAAACTTAAAAATCTATGAACTTACAACTGCTCCACATTAGGAAGATATTAACCCTTATAATACAATCCAAACAATGTTGTGGCCAACAGATTGTGGAAGTGAAAAATCTAATGTATTATTGTTCCTGGTACAATTTTTGAGGAGTAACAGAAGTAACACATTGCCTTTCCATGACTATCTTTCCTCTAAATATGCTCATTAAAATCATTGTAAATTTGCCAAAAGCAACTTCTTGTACTAAAAAATTTCTATTACAAAACTTAGGTTACAAGGTCTGATATTCCTAGCAATATTTTATATACATAGAACAAAACTAATGACCAACCTTCTCAAATACAAGGTCAATGACCCCTGTCAATCTTTCCTCTGAGTTGATGGGTAACTGCATGGTTTGATTCATCAACTTCTGGAAATTTTGAGGAGTGAGTTTGTTGAGGATACTTTTGAAGCTTCTCAATAATTCCTGTTGGGGAGGAAAAAACCAAGAAAAAATAAACAGCTTTTTTCTTCAACATCTGCCCCAAAAAGACAGTTTTGTGAACTTCCTAAAATTGCTTATAATTGCTTTTCTTCAATATATTCTAACTAAATATATTCAGTTTGTCAACACATCACTTAAGATATCAGCTTGAAGCAAAACAAAGCCAGGATACAGCATCTTCAGCCTTATCCTACATATTAGTAGATAATTATAAATTATACAATTAGGCTAAGCACATAACTAATACAAAAATAACACTAGGTTTAGTATCTATGGTAACAACATGTGGAAAGTTTAGGCTATTAGGATAATACTTGTTTTACAGAGCAGAAGACTTATTCAAGACTATTGTGACATTTTCTATTTATATTTTGATAGTCTTATTTTTACTAATTTTCGGCTGTAATAGTTTGGTCTTTCAGTTTTATTGTATGCTGTCATATTTTATTGCTTTCGTCTTTAATTTCTGAATTTTATTGCTTTAATAAGCATTGTTAGGATTTTTTGTTTATTTTTGTAATTTTTATGATGCAATATTTTTAGGCTGTAATATTTTTCAAGCTGCAATAATTTTAATTTGTAATATTTTATGCGTTTCTGTGAAGTGCTCTGAGATCATTCTTTGATGTAGAGCGCTATATAAGAATAAATTATTATTTATTATTATTTTATTTGAACCAACGGCTTTGACATATTGGAAATGAACTGAGACTACTCACTGCGTCGTCATCTTTGTCTTCTGAATCCTTCTTCTTCTTCTTAGAGTCTGGTTTCCAGGCGTTCTCTGAACGCTTAAGCGTCTCCTCCTGAGAGGCAGAAGGCCTGGATATAATCTTTCTCTCCTTAGACTGCCTCTTATTGCCCTGCGGAAAGGAGGGTGCTTGCTGGTTCTGCATTTGAAGAAAGAAAAAAAAAATGCATTTATAGGCGGACATTGAAATGTTTTACATATACAAATTATTTCCAAATCTGATGTTGAACTGCATGATAGAAGTATATATATATTTATACCACAAGATATATTTGAAAATAAACTTACCATTCTTGGTGATTTCATATAAGTTGGCATAAATAGGTTGTCAGGACCTTTGGAAGTCATACTTTTAGTGTCAAGATGTGGCCGCACATCAGCCTACGAAACAAATAAGATACAGAAGGACAGGTTAACATACAAGTATGAAATCATAAACCATAGAAAATGTAGACAGAAATGCTAGAGGCAAATCAGCAATCATCTCTGTGAGGAGGTTGCAATATCCGGAAAAAATATATATAAAAAATCCCCCCCCCTCTCTCTCTCTCCTTCTTTAGTGATTGTATCCTGCCACACTGTACAGATGCCTCATCAGAAGAGAGGCAAAGAACAGAACGGTCGGAATTGATATCCCCTCCAATACTCGGCAAGATCTTACCAGTGAAGGTTCTTACCACAAGAAGAGGGGGCTAGAGAGTTGGAACCCACCACCGTATAGCATTACAGAGATAAGAAAAACCTTGTGACGACTTTGAAATGACCATGAGAGATGTTAAATCACAGGTCAGATTACAAACAGAAACATTTGGTCCACCCACCTCTAGAGAACAAGATCAACTCATCTCTTAAAGAAACCATTTCAGTCAAACTTTTAATCAATTTTTTTGATGCTTCGATACTGAAATCCTATTAGAGTATAGGTCATTAGCTTGACTAGTCCAGTTTCTCAGATCGAATAGTGAAAGAAAAGACTAATAGTTTGGAATTCTCCAGTTTGCTCTTATATGTGTTTAACACAAAGCATGAAAAAGTTGCCCAGGTGAACAAAATCTTGAGGATGGATCTTAGTTTTGTTACTTTACACATTGAGGAAAGATTTCTAAAAATTGGGATAAAACTGACATGCTCAATGTGAAGAATTTAAATGGGATAAGATTTGTTCTGGGCAGTTCTATAATCACCTTCTCCAGTACAATGTCCGGAATATCTGGAAGCCCTTGAGGTTTGCTAGTGCAATCCGGCTGGAACTGGAGAAGGAAGGTTCTGTCATATTGCTTCTTACCTTCCTGGTTTAAGGGACTCCACTGGTCTGCAGAGCAAAAAACATCAAAGAGAGATATTGCAAAGTAGTTTGGAAGAGTGTATGTACACATAATTCACAAGGTTTTCAAATCGTACAGATATATCAGTTCAATTAACATTCAAGTTTCATTATTCCTTGGGGAAGTTCTAGACATGCATAGGTCAAAGAAGGGTCTTTGAATCAAATTTTAAACATCCAAAGAATCCAATGACAATCGTGTGTTGTGCAAATCTCATGAAACCATTTGTACTCTCAACTGCAAGAAGCATTTATCTACACAAGGAATGGACTAGGGTAGTTAAAAATGCATTTTCTTCTTTTTATTATCTTTCTTTTTGGAAATTTTGTTGCATTCTGGTGGTTCCATACTCAACCATTGACAGAAGACATCATCTGTTACTTTTGCTGACCAAAACCCCCAAATGAAATGGAAAAAGACATTATCACATTACCTAAGTCCACCCCTTTTGACATCTCAAATTGAAGCTTCCCAGGCATCCAATAATAATTATAATACATAATTTTTATATAGCGCCAAACAAACTATGAAATAATTCTCATAGCGCTGAACAAAATAAATCCAATCACGTATAACGATCCGTTTTCATAGCTTTTCATAGTTTTCATAGCTTTGTCAGAATTAGGAAGAAACAACCCTGTGCAAGATCGTTTTTCATGGCTCCGTTTGTGGGGATACTGAAATAACCTTGGGAACTCAAATAATTTCTCATCGCTACTACTCACCGTCCCTATAAGTGTACTTGAGTCCAATTTTGTTATCTTCTGGCTTCGGCTCTCCTTCCTTATTCTTGGCGTTTTCGTCTTCCACTTTTTCGTTTGTCTCTTCTTTTGAAACTTTCTCCACTGTGGCATTCTCTGTGGCGGCCTTCGAGGAGGAGGCCGGAGGTTCTGATATATTGTTCGTTTTGGCTTCCTCCTTTGGGAGGGCAGCTATAGGTGCCACGGGTGCCGGTTCCTTAAATACAGGCGGTTGTTCCTTGACTTCTGGTTTGACAGTTTCCACCTCTGGAACGTCGGCTGATACGGTTGGTTGTTCCTCCTTTACAACATTTCCTTCCTCATCAGCACCACTTTTTTCAACTTTTTGGGCTTCCTCCATTTTGACATCTTCCTCCTTAGCTTCTTCAACCTTCGGTTCCGTTGCGACTACTACTGCTGGGGCTTCTGCTTCTGTAGAAGGCACCGTTGCGGGTGTCACAACACTCGCAACTGGTTCCTCTTCGATGGGAGCAGCTGTCTGTTCCGTTACCTGAGAGAGGATAAATCAAACATGAGAACACGATCCTGCAGCGTTGTGGCAGTAAAGCTGCACGGGGTTACACTCTCAATGGTTTGCCTGCTCTTTATGTCAAAAAATACAACAAGACCACACAAAGGGACAAAATTAGAATTGGGATTTATTTGACTTCAAATATCCTGCTCAGTAAAGCATACCCAACAATATTCATGTTATAGGATGTCCAGTTGCAATCTCTGCTTCGTTTCAACAATTGAACTGCATTAGACTAGATGATGGATATCAAACATAATTGAGACCAATGTTAATACACAAACAGATAAGAAACTCTAGTGACAAGATCATCATTACCTCTGATTCTGTGGATCTGAATGCTTCGTACATATCAACCTGCTGAGGTTTATTGTCCAATTCTTGAAACTTTTTCTTCTTTCCCTTTTTGTTGTCGGCAGCTGAAAATACAACAAACAAACATAACAGTTCATTACAATGAGGTTTTCTCACTAAACAATGGCAAGCTGTATGTAGTTTGAATATACACCACAGTAACAAAAATGTTATGAGGCTATACATAACACTGGTAATACCTTGATACCTACTATATGGATGCGAGACCTGGCAAATGAATAAGGGGGATGAAAAGACAAGCGATATCTTTCATAACAAATGCCTCAGGGAGAGTGCTAGGGATAAGATGGCAAGAACAGGTCAGCACAAAGCAACTTCTAAAGAGAGTAAAAATGGGACCACTAAGCATCAAAATTAAGAAAAGAAGATGGAAATTCATTGGGCATATATTGCGCCAAAACCCAAACAACGATTGCAAAATCAGCATGACTTGGGCACCAGAGGGCAGGAGAAAGAGAGGGCGACCAAAAACAACATGGCGCAGGACAGTGGACAAAGGGAGAGAGAGGGCTGGTTGGCAATCCTGGAATGAGGCCAGAAACGCAGCTTTCGACCGAGACGAATAGAGACGCTCTGTGGAGGCCTTATTTGCCTCTAGGCAAGAAGAAGACAGATGAGATGAGAACAAAACTGTTAGAATCCAACAAATGGAAACTTGATTACTTTCTTATTGTAAGTTCAACTTGTGAAACATCTGAGAGGTATAATACTGTACAAATCGCATTCCTGACGTTTCAAACAACTTCTTTCGATGAAGTTGCAGCAGAACACAAAAGACCAAAGTATGTTAGAGAAACCCAAGTTAACTCTAATCAAAATATTTATAAGCTACAAGTCGCTGAAGCAGAGGATGGTGTTTCCTTCTTTCACATTTTACATGACCAAAAGCTGCTTCTTATCCCAATAAATAACTGGTACAATTTCCAGTGTGACATAGACCATATATCGGTTATCCTGGAAAGAACAAGTAGCTAATATTTGTTACGTTACAACTGTAGACAAACCCAGACGTTTGAATGCAAAACAGAATAGGCCTCTCTGACATAGATTCTGTTATGATTAGGTGCTATAGGCCTAGACTGACTGTTGAGAACCATAAATGTCAGCTCTGTTTCCAAGAAGGCAAAGTCTTCCACTGGTGTTCTTACCTTGCCTCCTGATAGTTGCAACCAGAGACATCAATCACCTATTTCAGGGTAACCCTTTACTCCGTGAGAGACTCATAAAATCCCATATTTCAACCATTTGACAAGCTAACATTTCAACCGATCAACAAGTGGAACATTGACAAAAGCGCTTGTGAAATAACCCGACATTGGAATATTTTTCTTGGTAAAAGATCAGAAAAGTGACTACAAAGATGAGTCTCCTCTTGTTTCCCCGTGTCAAAAGCAGCCCCTATAAAAGAAGGAATCCCTTGCAGCCTATCGTAAAGTATAACAATTACCGGCATCAACTCAAGAGAGCTTGACAGTGGTTTCTCTTAGTGATACAAAGTGCAAGAGTACTATGGAGGCACACATAGCCTAAGTGTAAGCTTGTACATGCAGCTAACCCCAACTATGGAAAATTCAGGTCATGCATGTACCTGTACAGAGAGATCAAAGTCTATCTCTCCTTATCAGATAGAAACTGAGGCCATCTGCTGAAGAGAGCTATCTCTAAACAAATCCAAGATCTTTATCTTTCCTTCAAGTCATGGTTGATGGATGATGTAATTAAGTATCTACCTTAACAAGGTTAAAACATAAGCTTGCCAATGACAGTGTCAGTGTGACAGCGGAGGATATAGTGCACGTAGGACATCATCCACGTAGTGGAGGAAAGCCAGATGGCAAGCAGCAGGGAGTCTAACGCTGACGTGACATCTGTGTCGGGCAGTAATGAGCTCCAACAGCCCAAACGTTTAAGCTATTATCAACTTAACCACTTTCAAGGAAGCTAAATCTGCTATGGCTTGCTCCTTCATTCACCCTTAAAAACAAAACCAAAAACTGCAGCCCACTTCCTCTCCTCCTTCCTCCTACTCCTCCTCCTACTCCACATGTTTCCTGACATGTCTCCAAATGTTTCTTCCACTTTCTTTAAGAGGCTTGAATTTGGGTAAAGGACTTACCTAACTTCGTGACTGATAGCTCCGTTGTTTGAACATCAGTCTCCTTCACTGGTTCTGGTTTCTCCAATTTTGGAGCATCGAGAATGACTTTAGCATCATCAACCGGGACTGAAACAGGTTCTTCTTCAGTTGTCGGCGGGGTACTCTCCACTGCAACCTCCTCTACCTGCTGCTCTTCTTGTTTGGGATCGCTAACCACCACCTGTTCAGACGGCATTGCTTCTGAGGCAGCCGCAGAGGGAGGGCTAGCATCAGCTGAAGGTTCTTCAGTGGTTACTGGAGGTTTACTTATCTGTGCTGGTACTGCAGGAGTAAATACCGGGCTAGACGTTTCTATCTGTGCCAATACCGGACCTTTTGGCTGTGCACCATCTTCTAGTTGGGCCCTCTTAGAGAGTTCGCTGCTCCCTGGATCACTGGCCACCTGTGAAACCTTGGTGAGGAACTCTGCCTGGATCCGTCTGTTTTCCTGCACTTGTTGTGATTCTGGTTCTTTATGCTGTGGGAGACAACATGAAACATGGAATGTTTATACCTATACCAGAGCAAAATAAGTATTTGACCAAGGACCAGGTCTGGGCAAAATTACAACAACATCAAAAAATTCCAAATCAAGTAAAAAACGAAGAAGGAAAAAGAATACCCACCGGTCGTATATGCTCCATTTTATGGATTGCAATTGTTTAGCATCTTACACAAAATATTTTTTCAAAAATATTAACAGGGCAAATTTTAATAGACATCCAGTTGTCAAACTTTCTGTACTGACAACCAAATCAGCTATAGAAGTCATCTGACAGACCACTAATTGTATACATCAAATTCAGTTTGTATTGTAATTAAATAAACCCCCAAAATGATAAGTTAATATCACCCTCCATCACTTAGAGATACTGAAATAAAACAAAGACAGTGGTAGTACTATGATCCACCCAAGAGGGAAATTTTATTGGCCCGAAGTTGGTGTTCTATTCAACGAACCTACACATCTCTCCTACAGTTTACATATTGGTCATTCTCTGTTGTTTCGCTACTCATTTAAGGACAACCAAATTGCTGTTTGGGTAACTGACTCGATTTATAAGGACTTTTGCTGGTTGTCCCTGGGATAACTAGGTTCCACTTTGTTGCCCGAAAAGCAAATTTGGTTGTCCAAAGAAATGTAACACAAAATAACAAATAACTATGTACACTATAGGAGTGGTTTGGATAGCATAGGTTTTATCAATAAAACACCAGCTTTGGACTAGTAAACCCCCCCTCCCCTCCCTATCGGGTGGACAGAGGTCTACAGCACCGCTAATTTTGATTCATATTCAGTATCTCCAAAGTGTTGGATGATGACACCAATTTATCATTTTGACATTTTGGGTGTATCCAGTTACAATACAATCCAAATTTGATGTAAACAACAGCTTGTCAGCCAGACAACACCCTACGCTGATGTTGGTTGCTCAAACAGAAATTTGAAAGTCTCTGGCGATGGGACGACTCTTAAAAAGTTGCCCGGGTTCTGAAACAGACCAAGGGATGGGATGTGGAGGTTGGGAAAGGCTTAGAATGGACGATAGGACTGTGAGAAGGGAGAGCTGATGGGTCTAATGATCTTGAAATAGCAGGTACCAACCTGAGGTGGGGAACTAGAGGGCCCTGCACCTGCCACCTGGCTGCTGGCTGGGATGACAACACCATCTCGCAAGATCGATTCTGTGAGATCTTCGCCACTAGTAGGATCCTGTATCCTCAGGATCTTTTTCTTTCTTTCATTTCTGCTTTGTGGTGGCTGCGTTTGCATGGCTTGTGGACTGTAGCTAACTTGAGGTATCTGACTGGCTGGTGGATAGTACCCTGAATCAATAATGCAAGAAAAAAACAGTATGATTTTAATTACTTCAAAATAATCACTGAAACTTTGCTTCCCCTTTGTTAAAATTAAAATTGCAGTTGATCACTCTAAAGTACATACAATCCTTTATAAATTGGTGGTCAAGCATCCAGCAAACTAATTTGATACAATCCTGGTCGCCCGGACACTTTCGAATGACAGTCTAGACGATGCTTTAAGAGCCAACAGGAGAATTTCAAGGCAAAGGAGACTTTAACTACATTATTTGAAGCTTGGTTAGTCAAACTATCAAACTTATGACCCAGGGCATAATTTATCCATTATTGCATCGCAAAATGATACTCAAAATGGGCAAATTGCTATCCAAATGTAAAAGATGTATAAAAAGGTTTCCTACGTAGGAAAAATACTTTTTATGTGAGAAAAAAGTTCAGAGCCTTCGAAACTTAAATATTAAATTATTCACATTCACTACTCATAAGACTTAATGAAAGCCTAACAGTTTTTTCTCTTCTGTTTAGCTAAATATGAGAATCAAGTAATACACTTTCAATGCTCTGGTGGCATAGATACTCAGCCTAGCCTTGGTACCTTATAGGAAGCAGCTTTTGTCATTCACAAGTTAAGTGAATTTTCAGTTTCTCTTTGGGCAAGAAGAAATGCTTTTCTGGCATTCTTACAGAAGATTACATTGGTCACTGGAGTGAATATCTTCAATGTAGAAATAAAGTCAAGTAAATTTAATAAGTTTAGTATATAACCTGCTACTCTGAAGACACAAAAGAATAATTAATCAGTGCTTTATATACTGACCTTGATTTTGCTGCACAGACTGAGTTGCTGGAAAGTAAGGGAAAGAAAAGGGTGGAGCAGCCTGGGGATACTGGTTGGATGTCCTGGAAGTATACTTTAGCAGAAAAAAAACAAAAAGAGAAAAGAAATAAACATTGGTTTCAACATTCAAAACATAAATGTGCAAACAGCACAGCAAAATAATGTTCATTTACTAGGCCAAAGCCTAGTTTGTCTTATTTCTTTGTTTGGGGGGGGGGGGGGGGGGTATGAGGAGTAATACAAACTTTAAAGGCACAACCTTAGTGTGAAACCTGTACAATCAGTATTCACACCATTCTTACCATGTGGTGGACTTTCTAAGTTATTCTTTTAGCAAAATCAATAGATAATACAAGTTTTCGAGAAGGGTATGGTGGAAGTGGACACAAAATTGTTTATTAACCGATTAAGCTGTAAGATCACACAGGAGCAACAGTTGGAGAAGTCTTAATTGATAAAGCTTCTGTAACTATTGTTGTCTTGTTGATCAACCAACTTACAACTACAGACAATAAATTTACAATGGCAAAATTGATCCCTTCTTAAGTGTTGTGCCGATATCACAAATATTGGTGTTGGTCGATATTCGATATTCCAATCCCGATAATTGCACGATGCCGATATTTATAAGCAGCCAGAATGAAGGTTAAATCGCACATTTAGTCATGCATAAATACAATGAGTATCACAAGTAAAATCAGCTATATTGTAAGTTATTCATAAGTTATCATCGTTTGCACAACTCACAAACAATAACAATTTGTATAACTTTCATTTGCTGAATGCCGTTAGTAAATTAGTGAGAAAAAAATATGTGCATATTCTATAACACTAGTCCTAAACTCATTTGAATGAACGATCATATTCCCCACCAAGTTGATATGCATGAAACTGTGTGCTAGCATTTTGTTTTTGGACAACACAAGCCTATCCTTCCTGTTACTTTTGTTGTATGATTCGTTAGAACGTTCAACAGTTAGGCCCGCAAGTCTGAAACAAACTGTCGTCAAATGGAGCCACGACTTTCATAGCAAACATATTCAAAGATGACATCGTGCGAGGAATAAAACTGATTTCATGTAGAAAAGACATTAGCCTATCCTGGCCACTAAGAAAGTTGACTACCTCGTATTTACCACAACCGAACCAAAACACTTTCTTCGATACCGATTTCTCAAATGATTATCGACGTAACACTACTTTATTTTCCATCCAATGCTTAATCTGCAATACAGAAAATCTGCTAGTTCATTGACCCATCCTGTATATTCACTGACCTATGACATTACATTTCCATCCAAACTTTAAATTCCTGCTGTGCCAAGGTATATCACATAAATCATATACTGGTTTTCTATCTTCTCCATGTCTTGTGTGATTGTTATGTTTTCACTGGAATGCTAAGTTAGGTTCCTGTTTGAGGACTCCTGTGGTCATATTGTGACTTTAGACAACCAGAAAAGGGAAAATACAATTTTCAGATTTTGTTTAACTATTGTACAAATTTGGACAGAGGAGCTACAATACTTGAATATCTTTGTTCTTTTTGTAATTTGATGATTATCCTGAATGTCAATTTTGGTCGTTTCCTGGGGAAAAATTTCTTCATTTTTTTTAATGTTTGGAATAAATTTTAAAGTAAAGATATGCTTCTGCTAAAACCAATGATCCATGTTTCATGTTGGCAATTTATAAAACAGATTCATGCTTGCATTGCTCCACTGTATGGCTGACCACAAAGACTAAGCCCTTTACTTTTAGCAATGAATTATTTAAACCATGTATCTTTCTAAAATATGTTGCTGTTTCTTACCATTGCTGGCGGCATCATGGTATGCTGTGGCACAAAGCTTGGATTCTGCATGCCAAAGGGTGCTCCACTGGCAGTCCCATGCTGCATTATTCGTGGTCCTGCACTGCCTGGGGCAATGGCAGGGGCACTTGCAGGTTGCATGGGTGCTGTTCTCGGCGCTGCGGCTGAAGGGATTCCAAAGCCCTGTGGCATTGAGTTGAAAAGAAAATATCCAGTAACAAGAAAGTATTTTTCAAGGTGACAGTATTAAAGGTTGATGTAGGGTATACATAATTGCTATAGTATTAAGTAAGTCTATAATGGAATCAGAGGTTCCTCATTTGGCCATCAGTTAAAAGGTGCCAAGAAACAGTGAGATGTATGGCAGCATTATTAAGTTGCCTTAACTTTCACAGTCCTTGGACCACACGGTTCGGTTAAAATTTTCGCTTCAACTCTTGTGTTAATCCTTCATATATATTGCAAAATGCAGACACAATTTGACAGTCATTTTTTGTATATTAGTTATGTTACATCATTGAACTATTTTGTGCACATTAGAGCCCCTATCAGGGTATGTACGCTTCCATTGTGCACAAGCCCATGTATTCTTGATTCTTGATAAATGAACATCCTAATAAGCAAACTTGCTGTCCTGGATGTGTAACTTAACCCTGGTCATTGGTAACTTGTCACGCCTACACACCAAAGTGTGCACAATTCAAACAATCTCTCCTGGGGCACCACAGCCCATAGGGTGCAGCCACAAACCGGCGCACGCAACTATATTTATAAGTCACCTCGCAAGTCCCCATTTATACACCTGGGTGAAGAGAGGCAATGGAGATAAAGTGCCTTGCCCAAGGACCCAACGCAGTGATCTGGCCAGGGCTCGAACCTGTAATCCTTAGATCACAAGTCCACTGCCTTAACTACTTGACCACAACGCCCTCCGTACCGTTAGGGATCATTACAACTAAGTATTGTTTTCATGACAGACTGCAGGAGCGCAAGTTTTCCAGAGCGGACACAAACATTGTTGAGGTGCTGCGTCCCTGGGAGGCAAATTTTAAAATCCTAGTAGCATTACTATCTATTAATAACTGGTAATTACTGGCATACATGATATCCTAGACCAGTTTCTTTTACTCACCATTGAATGCATTTGTCCTGCTTGAGGTTGCATTCTGTACAAAAGTGCTTGCTGGTGATTTACACTCATTGGTTGTTGGCCTGAATGGCGTACTCCTTGCTTGCTCATATCATGAGGAGGAGTTCGCCGAGCACCAGGGCTGGCTGAAGGGGAAGGTACCCCTGAGCTGTTAGACGGCACCTGGCCGTGATGGCGCTGCTGTGGTTGGAGAAAAAAAATGGTATGAAGTGCAACTGATTGGAGATGGTTATCTGCAACCACCCATAACAACCCCATCCCCATCCCGTACCCTCCATCTCCAACAGTTCAAATGGCACTTAACAAATATTTGCTGTCATTTTTTATGATAATTCACTGACCACAATGGCATAAAACTTTAACAATTTTCAGTCCTGTGCTATTGCCTCTTTGAACTCAGTACTTAGTCACGCAGAAAGAAGACACGTATGTGAGGGCAATAGTGCCGTATTCATACAACTGCCAATTGAATAACATAGCATGGATTATAAATAGGGTTCCCTAGCCGGAAGGGCAAATAGGCATAACATTCAATCAATACCTGTTGAATTTGATGAGCTTGTCTTCGATTGTTCTGTGAGTAGTCTTCTGGACGTCCAGAATACTGAATGCTATTGGAGATTATTCATGTAAGGAAACTTGCGATTGGAAATGCATATCAAACTTGATGTATCAGATGCACATAATCTAATGGAAACTGAAATAACTATAGTCAAAGACCATGATAGAGTGGAACAATTGTAGCCTAAAGCTGGTTATGCTGACTACTACTTTATTGCATGTAAAGATCAGTGGCATCTAAAACTTGTCGCACACTAATGATAATGTGTACTAAAAGAGTGACCAAGTCCGCCAAGTTAACTATAAGCACCACCGAACATTGTACAAACTTAACGTTACTCGTTTCCATGAATGAACATTTGATGATAGGCCTAGCCTACGACAATTTTTCTGTTGGGAAACTACATTGCCTTTCACAAACACAACGTTGCCCTAGAGTGATCTTCCCTGTACTTAAATGAGGCCTAGGCCTACTGCAGCAAATGAACTTTGCATGTAGGCCTATGCTTTGGCTAATGTTAAACCTTTAAAGGTTAGGCTAGCCAAAATTTTGGAATGATGTGTTTGTTCCCTGGGTCTTCGATTGGTACCCATCATGAAGGAAGAAATAAAATACATGTTAAAATCCTATGAGGTAAAAGTCCCTGTCACCAATTTTGCTCTACCGTATGGCAGGAAGTGCAACGCCATGATATGTGTATGACGTGCTCAAACGCCTAAGCTTAGTTTCAATATAAACTACTGTGTTAGGCTATTACACACATTGAAGTCTGGTGCACCGGTAGTTTCAAGTATGCGAGCCTAATCAATTATTTTACAACTTTACATGTTGCCGTAGAACCAAATAAAAACCAAATCCAAAAATTATACATATAATCGATGCTCATTGAAAAGGATACTTTTGGTTGGGCCGGAACGGCACGTTTGCCGTGAAAGCAGAAGGAGGCACACCTACTTGAGAATTAGGCTGGCTCATGGCAGTGTAAAAATCACACGGGAGTCCTCATGCAGGACCTTCCGTTTTCCAAGATTTCGTCTCACAGATCTCCTAAAAAGGAAAACGAATAACAGCCACATAAAAACATAATATGAAACATTTAATAATATGACAAATAATTACCAAAATAGTCACCGATGAAGAATGATTTGAATGGATTCATTGTAGCGGTATGTGTTTTCGTACCTTCGTAGAATTATCCACAAGGAGACAAAGTATTTTCCAATGCGATCGGCAATTACCGGATTGCTTCGGCGACACGAATGACGTCATAAGGTGACTGTTTATATTGCGTAGTTAACAATTCCAAAAAGCTATTTTGGGTTATGGGATTTTCATCAAGGAAGTTCACCCAGATGGGCAGACAACGGACGATACGTAAGAATGGATATAATCCTTACTTTGAGTAGGACACTTATATCAAGAAAGCATTTGACCGGAAAAGCAAAGAAGGGACAAATTAAGTACAGAATTGGTTACCATGTAAATAATTTCAGTGAAAGTCCAGTGAAAGTTTCAATTTGTTTGAAATACCAACTAACAATTCGTTGGTTTCCCTAAACGATTCGAATCCTACAATACCCATAGGCGTAGGAGGCTAGGGGGGGGGGGGGCGGGAGGCTGCAGCCCCCCAACCAAAATTTTTGGTAAAAATTCGGGCAATATGCTGAGAATTTTTCGGGCACCTACTGAAAGAAGAATTATTTGCAATGTGTTTTTCATTTTTTTTGGGTGAAAATTCGGGCAATATGCTGAGAAATTTTCGGGCAACTACGGAAAGAAGAATAATTTGCAATATGTTTTTCAATGGTTAAACTGATATTATTATTATCGTTATTATTGTAACGACTTCCTCAATAATTATAACCAATATGGAAGGGTAATAACAGGGAAAATATAACCAAAATTTTTGGCGCGCTCTGCGCGCGTTTAACGTCTTATTGTGCATGTCATATATGCGTTCATCGGTTATCGGCATGTGAAGTAATAACCGATGAATGGCTATATCATAGCACATTAGGATGTTGAACGCGCGCGTAGCACGCGAAAAAAATTGGTTATATTTTCCGGGCAAGTCGTTACAGCCCCCCCCCCCCCAAATCAAATCAGGCTCCTACGCCTATGACAATATCTGTTTTTTGTAGTTTATATTGTGGAAACTAATCTGTTTCCTATTTTTATGTTTATGACAACTTGCCAGAATTGTGACGGCGAGAAAATATATATACATGGCAGGAGTCAGATCGAGAATTTTATTTTTCAGACATTGATGAGAAAGGTCCGGTGACCCTCCTTGTCGGCGGCAAAACTTATGAATATTGAACTGTCAGAGAAACACAACTGCAAAGCTTGTGTTGTAGACGGTGTTTTTAACTTATGACCACCAGTTCTATGATAGGCCTACTATCTAGCAGTTTTTGTACTGATATAGATTATAAAGAGCCGAGTCACGAAGTCGACGGTACCCTAACGGACATTAATGTATGTATGTATTTAGATCCTCATGCAAGCAGGAACTCGCGAACAAGCCTCATTCGTTTATTAAAGCCGCAAGCTGACCGAAGTAAGTCTCTTAGATTCATATCAAACGTCCATGGTTATGAATTGTCAGTTGTCAACAACTCTGTAACTGGACGACATACATTACTCTCGGAGTGACTCAAACTTGGAGTGACTCGACATGCCATAAAATCCCATAACCCTTGGGTTATCCCCCCCCCCCTGAAACCGGTCCTTGTCTTCCCCTCGTGCCAGTCACCGTACTCTTAATGTATCCCTCACAGTCACAGAATTTATTTTCCCCGTGATTGTTTCAACCTTACCTCAGCCCTAACTGCCAAATAAGTACCCATACACTGCAAGGCACATTTAAAAATGGTCTTTCCATCAAGTTCAAATAATTGTATCATAAAATGACTCTCCTCATTTTCCTTCCTATATATATGAGTGCATACACTCTTAGCAGGCAGTATTGTGGATGTAGTAAGGAACACAATCTGCCATTGGTGAACAGTCACAGTCACAAGATCTAATTCATACTGGGGTCATGCCCTCCAAAAAATGCTAACTCATGGAGGTACGAGGCAACGTCACAAAGTAGATATGCAAATACAGTAGGCCTACACCATCGGAAAGAGGAAAAGCTCACAAGGAATATGCCAGCCTACTTGTAAGAACGAACCAGCCAAAATAAATCTGAGAACAGCGCTCAGAACACTACAAAGTAAGGTTATTAATTTAAAGGACCTCAAACCTATATAAGCAGATCTTTTTTAATCATAATGGCAAATAGTAATCAAAAGATTATCTACACTTTCGGCAATTTTATACATAATACTATACAGTAACCTGACGTAATATTGTTTCTAATTAGCGAAGAGAAAATATGACGGGTTCGGGATGGGGGATTCATCACCCAAAATATCTGTCAATTTGTGACAACATTTCCTTTCACCCTGGCCTCCAAATAACAAGCGTTTATGCATATATTTCGCAGTTCGCACATAAACGGTTCCTTGTTTCAGTATACAAAACAATATCTAACTTTAAGGTGGCGCTATTGTCCTTTGTATGTTCTGGGGATCAGTGTCACGCGCTCCTAAGCGGTCGTGGTTATGTCATATTCTGCACGATCGTGTTACATACACATTCGCCTACTTCTGTATCACACACGTGTACCATCCAGCATAACTGCGATTTCATCATCGAGTATTATTGGATGTATTACGTCATGATTTGACTAAATTGAGGGCTCTCGTCTACTTTAATTTCATAGAAATAACGATAGGTTAATCGAAATGGTGTTATCACATTACCTAGATGTACAGAAACGTATAGAATTGTAGAAAGGATTTCCAAATTCTGGCTTTATCAGGATAACTTATTTTCCAAGTGCTGGGGGGATGGGTGGCCTGCGGATGGTGTGACTTGAAAGACGTAAAATACGCAATGGACTTAACATTCTCATTTTGGGATATTTCAACAAAGAAAATGAATATGTAGGTCTGTAGGGGATGAAATGTATATTAATATAACGGGGGGGGGGGGGGTTGATTAGGCTCAGAATTCGCTTGTATAATTTGTCAAATATTACAGACGCTCGTGAGTGTGTGTGTCATATGTGTTTGTGTTATGTGTGTAGGTGGTGTATGCGTTCTATACAAAATTGTACACAAGCATTTCAATGACCCACCCCCCCCCCTCCCCTCCATCGTGTAACAAACATGATATGTTATACATTTGTTTCGGTTGTTATGATCGTCAAAGGACTTCGCCAGGTATATTTAGGATATCATAAAGCAGACGGAAGAACAAACGATACGTATAGATCCTGGTTGCCTGGAATACCATCATAGAGTCTTCTATAAACGCCAGGTGTAGGATAATGTATTGTTATTATAGCCCGATATTAGTACTATACAATTACGGTATCGTATCTTACACAATTACTTTACACACCCTCTCACCCGTGAATTTATTCCTGCAAATATGGAACTTATATACTTGTTTTTTTTTACCACGTGTATACGATCACGGGTTATAGTATAAGTATGTAGTAACATCGAGACGGTTTGCGCAAAATACGTCATCTTCAATTAATAGCAGCTACTCTTAGTCTTAGTGACCTGAAACCGTTTAGCAACAAGTAATCGAGAGAAAAGGTATACTTTGTAACACAATTCACCCGACCACTCAATATAGAGTTATGCCAATCCGTCCTCTCCCACCGTGGTGACAATATCGTGATACATATCGTGATTTGCTTGAAATTGCTCTGGGTGGTTGGGAGGGAAAGGGAGAGGGAGGGGTGAAGATGGAACTGAGAAATTGGCATTATTGCTTTAAAGTGTAAATATAATGCATACAACAAGCAAAGCCATCTATAGATGTTGTCCAAAAAATTGCTATCAACGCCTTCTGCAGCTAACAAAAAACTTTATACATGTGATCCAGGGAACCAAACTATCCAAAGATCATTAGATTAAGTAACAGGCAAGTGCACTTAACTTGAATTATCAGTGTACAACAGCGAACTAGAGCTCACGGGCTACACCCAGTTTTGAGCTACTCACAAATAATATATGAAACGCCGTATATATATATATATTTATTTATATCCAAAATTAATTATGATGTAATATCAAAAGAAGCTGTTTGCATGGAGTTATTTTTAGGTTGATTTCGTATAGAATAAGACGTTAAAGGAGACACACTTTACGAACATACTATGTTTATATGATAGAGAAATTGTGATAAAAAACATCCAAACAGCTAGGAAACTTTCTTAGAAAATGTTCTTCTTGTGAAGGATATATGCGCCGGAAGTATGTTCTTTTTTTTCATGGAAATGCACTTTCTACACGATACACGCATTGTCTAGTTGCTATTATGGCGTTGTCTAGTCGCTAGTATGGCATTGTCTAGTGGCTAGTGTGGCATTGTCTATAGTGGTTAGTATGGCATCGTCTAGTCGATAGTATGGCATTGTCTATAGTTCTAGTGGCTATTAAGACATTGTCTAGTGGCTAGTATGGCATTGTCTAATCGCTAGTATGGCATTGTCTAGTCGCTAGTATGGCATTGTCTAGTGGCTAATATGGCATTGTCTAGTCGCTAGTATGGCATTGTCTATTGGCTAGTGTGATATTGTCTAGTCGCTAGTATGGCATTGTCTAGTCGCTAGTATATATGCCATTGTCTAGTCGCTAGTATGGCATTGTCTAGTGGCTAATATGGCATTGTCTAGTCGCTAGTATGGCATTTTCTATTGGCTAGTATATATGACATCGCTAGTATGGCATTGTCTAGTCGCTAGTATATATGACATTGTCTAGTCGCTAGTATGGCATTGTCTAGTGGCTAGAATGGCATTGTCTAGTCGCTAGTATGGCATTGTCTATTGGCTAGTATGACATTGTCTAGTCGCTAGTATGGCATTGTCTACTAGTCGCTAGTATATATGGCATTGTCTAGTCGCTTGTATGGCATTGTCTATAGTCGCTAGTATGGCGTTGTCTAGTCGCTAGTATGGCATTGTCTTGTCGCTAGTATGACATTGTCTTGTCACTTGTAGCCTATGGCGTTGTCTAGTCGCTAGTATGGCATTCATCACACATGTTGCATAATGTATCAGATTTCCTCACTGGATGCGTGCATGCACTTTATTAAACCCATGCATATAATAACCGTTATGCATCCAATCTAATTGAGAGAACAAACTAATGTAGTTCCAAATGAACGTACTTTCCTTGGCACTTATTTTTCACAAGTAAGAACATTTTCTACGGATAATTGCTGCCAAGAATAATCGCGATATCTCGGTTGTTCTGTGACCTCTGGTACCACACGCACACAACGTCATACGTTCGTTTATGCACGCACCTGTTGCGCGACTTGACAAAATGGCATGAAGCCAACGTTAAATTAGTTGAGTTCCAGGAGGTTGTATAATTCACTACCCTGTTTCCACGACGACTATACTCTCTATTTCCGAATTGTCTAAACGTAATATCTAAAGATAGCCCCCATGCATGTTGTGAAATATGTCTAAGAAGCTTGTACACTGATAGATAGGCATATGGATGTCTTCAAAGGAAAATTGAAGAATCTCAATGTTTTTTGTTGGTTTTGTGTTTAGGTAAGTAGATTTTCAACTTACTTTATAGTGTGAGACACCAATTCAGTATTGTTATACATGCGATAAAATTAACGAATGTTTTGTTCATTTCATCATCATTTGTGGCAGACATTGCTCATACACCTATGATAGGCGCTTGACCTAGCTGCGTCATTTGTCCTGGTTGTTTTGTTTGTTAATGTTATAGTTGCGGTCTCTATATATAACCGGTTTTCCTGTTGAGGATGCAATCATAGAAACTATACAGTAACTTTTGCAATGTGAAAGCAGGGATCACATGTAGCTCAGTTTCACTGGATTGAAATTAAAGTACGTAAGACAATGGATTTGAGGAGAAAATCGGATTTTCTTTTCTTTCTTTCTTTTTTTCTTTTCATTTTGGTATTTAATATTATATATGTTTTAGACTGATTTCGGCATAAAACATTCTCATCAGTCGCTAAAATTGTCACTGTCACGTCCGTAAACAATGCAGAACATTTTTGTCATATATGGCGTTTAATGCACCCAATATGACAAAATTTGCGTTTTCAAATTCATTTGCCGGAGGATATGAAAGGTCCAGGCAAACAGCATTTTGGCGTTTTTGTTTAAAAGGCTTGCCAATTTAAGGGTAACATTAGCTGAATATTGTTTCCCCCCCCCCCCTCTCCCTCCCCTCTTCCCAACGAACATTGATTCAACCATTTCATGGTATTCAGTTCGAATCGTTCAGTACGCGTCGGTAAAAAAAATTAAAAAAGGACATTTTTTTTACCAAATGACATTCCCTAATGATCATCTATAAGATCACACAAATCATACTATATTCAGAGTCAACTGTCATAACATGACAGCAAATTCGTCGTATTTGATGTAACAGAGAAACTTGCACCGTAATACACAAGTTACTTGACTACAAACATGACTGGCCATAGAGTTGACAGTGCCAGTAATGAACCGTAATGAGAAGAATGAGTTCTCCATTTTTCTCGCTTTCTCGGTTTCGCCTCCTCCTATATCATGTTACTTTAGAGAATGATTTTTCTCCTCAACTTTTCACCTCATATTCGCCACGTAAGACGAATTGAAACAATACCAAGCAAAAACATGATGGCGTAATATCCGTCTTTAAATATAGAATTGCCGTTAGGATATGACTGCGCGATTTTAACCAGGGAGCTGCTACTCTAATGTTAGAGTAGCTGCTCCCTGGTTATGACCGATTGAACCATACGGTAACTCCGAGGTTCAGTGAGGGTGGCATACTCCTATATTATAGAGTCTTTATCAATCCGCCCGAGTGTTCAGCAAAAGTGCCAAAAAAGCAGCAGGGGAACATCTTATTTGATGTGTTATCATTCAGGATTCTGCTTTTGTGGCTTGCATGTTGTTGAAGGGCATGAATGGAAGTACATTGGGTCAATTGAGCTGGAGCAGCGTAAACGAACATTGTTTACTACTGAGTAAAGAGGTTTGTTTACAAGTGACGAAAACTTCTGGCTCTCATAGCAAATATCTGCATGGTCATGATACGGAAAAATTGATGGTGCCATGAATGGCGAACTTGTCAGCTATCCAGTGATGGGTAGCGTTTAGCTAGTGAGAACTTCTATCTAGACTTAGAGACCACATTTCTTTTGTGATTCAGTCATGTGTAAGTCGATGGGGCTTTTAATATAGGCGTATCCTACCTGAGAAACTAGTTCGAACTAGTTTCACAGCTGCACTGATCTGTACACTAACTGTTAGTGTACAGATCAGTGTTCGTGACAGCGCCCCGTGGCATTAGTCTGCCTGTAATAAACATGCACCATCGAGACAAAGCAGTAAGAAAACAACATACAGTTTATACTTTGAAACAATGTTCACATGGGACTAGTCATGTGTCGCGACAAATAAGAAGCAGAAGAAGAAAAGTGGGGTCACCGTAAAGTTATTTCTTTTACGTTCTTAATATTTACAATTCACAGCACGTACTCCCTCACCTCATATAACATTACTGTTTATACTGTGTATACTAATGTGTTCAATAAAATGAAATGAGAATTGTTTATAAGTTATATATATATATATATATATATATATATATATATATATATATATATATATATATATATATATATATATATATATATATATATATATGTCACTAACGATGAATGATTTCAAAACATTTTGTGTTCCATAACATGTGCTAAGGTAATTTCACAAATGTGTCCGTCAGCCAATGTCATACGTGTTTAATGAGTGAGCATACCAATGTTTGGGTGGAGGGGGGGGGGTATATGGACGGTCGATTCCAGACGGATGAGGACGGGGTGGCGAGGGAGAGGAAATGGGAAGGGGGAAGGGGGAGGAGGGCGGTCAACATGAATATTAATGTCGTTGTATTTGGCATTTGATCCTGTGTTGATAATAGAAAAAGAAAGGACGTGCTGTACTCAATGTTAAGCAAGAACATGTGTTGATGTGTATCGTTACTATAACAACAAGAAGAAATAGTAACTATCTGTGTAAACAGACCCCCCCTTCCTCCCTCTCCTCCTCCTCCTCCTCCTCCTCCGTCGAAAGAGATGTCCTTATATACCATCCCATAATGCAACATGTATTTATTCTATTGCCTCAAAGTCAAAGTTTGCTGCAATACGTCATTGTTAACTGGTATACTATTCAATCTAGCTAAGGGATTATGGAAACGGCGCTTCTATCTATACCTTTGATCAAAATATGCAATCTTATTTTGATGAGAGAGAGATAACTGTAATGGACAGATTCCCAAAAACAAAATCCGGCTTCCATTTACCCACGACGAGGCCGAAGACTTGAGCAAGTCTAAAATATATGACATCACCGAGCTATTCAAAATACCAGCTGCGAGACAAAACTCTTTTAAAGAGGGATTTTTTTTAACTAATCCGAGCAAATGTTTCTTAGAATTTCCAAAGAATAATTCCTATAGCTGTTTGGGTAATTTGAGTCATCACAAATTTCTCTATCATAGAAACATAGTAAGAATGTCAGGTGTGTCTCCTTTGACTTTGAATTGTATACAAAATCAACTTAAATCCAAAACATTCACGCAAACAGCTTCTTTTGCTGTTATTACATCATTGTTTATTTTGGTATATCGTTTGGTGTTTTATATATTATTTTGTGAGCAGCTGAAAGCTGGTTGTAACCAGGGAGAACTAGTTTACTGTTGTTCACTATTAAGACAAGTCAAGTACAATTGCCTGCCACTTATTATCATGTGCCTCCCCGTGTCGGAGAACTCATACTGCGTATAGCAAAGTTCTAGCAGATGTCCCAGCTCGGAAAGGTTAAGAAAAAAAGAACAAATTTCTTCACGAAACGTACGTCAATCTAACACTTGGACTACTAAGGGTCGCCGTTTTTGGTAAAGTTTCATATTCCATGCAGTTCACTGTAGGGATAAACAACAGAATTATCAAACAGTATGATAAGTTAGGAAAGAAATGGGCTTTATTGGCATTTGGATGAATGCCAATCGTTTAAACGTGTGTTATGTGACCTCAACCAAAATGTTCTAGCAGCTTTCACGTTGTAAAACTTGTAGGATGTTATTTTGGTTTTTATGTTGTAAAAACCCAAAAGTATTCACCCTGATCTGTTGCCAAGTTTTGTCCCTGACAACTTCATTGCAAAAGCTCTGTAACCAATGGTAACTTTAAACTTTTGAAGTTTTTGCAGTTACCAATCTAAGCGTCAATGCATTTCGCTATTCAAGTCGGGCCAGTGAAGGAAACAAGAAAACCTTGATAACACTGTAATCTTATATACTGCCCCCAACTTCCAAAGTTTGCAGCAACGTCCCATCTGGGCTCTGTATAAATGTGGTCTCTACCCTTCGTGATGGATCCAATCAAACCACGCAGGAATGAATTTCGCCTGTAAGGTAATACACAGAGGGATGTGACGGCATCGTTAAGTGACGTCATCAGTGCGTAAACGTTCACATATAATGCAAACCATTATGCACAAGAATGTATTAATCAATTGATTTTCTCTATTATAGAACTATTTTGTATGATTTGTAACGTCATACCCTAATCTATAAATGCTTTAAAACTTGTTAAAAATAAAGAACAGTAGGATAGCATTTATTTCTTAGGGATTTTCATTTATGACTATCCTATCATGAAAGTCGCGCCGTTGAACGATATTTATGCGAAAAGGAGAAGGGAAGGGGGGGGGGGAATATAAAACACTGTGAAGCGTAGGCTAGCATACCGTTCGTCATTTGCTTAATGGTGGTGATGAAAAAAGTTTTAGATGCGTATATGGACTACATGTTCCTTCGATGATGTTGTATGATTTTTTTATTAAATCGATGTAAAATAAATCATCAACAACTAAGATGGTGCCATTAAATATTCAAAGTAGATACATAAAACGTCCGAGGATTGAAAAGCTAGCTTTTTCGGGAAAAAAATCTAGGAATCGTTCTCTGTATGGTGGTGTTGGTGATGTGGGGACGGTGGAGGGTGTGTGTGGGGGGGGGGTGGTAAATAATGAAATATGGTTCTACTCTAGACTGCGTCGGTCGGACACAACCGTATTACCAGCAGCTGAGTATGATCAGTGATGCGGTCCTTCGTTTCTTTCTTTCTTTCTTTCTAGCCTATTTCGCTCCACTGCAGGAGGAAGGCCTCTTCATCGATTTTCCATTTCCATCTGTCCTGTGCTCTCCTTTGCCATAGAACACCTGTAAATTCTCTGAGTTCATCTGTCCATCTTCTACTCTGCCTGCCTCTCCTTCTGACACAAGTTCTTGGGGTCCAGTTGGTAATTTTCTTTGTCCATCTGTTATCATGTTGCCTGGCCAAATGGCCGGCCCATCGCCATTTCTTGATTTTGATTTCCTTTATGATGTCTTGGACATTGGTTTTCTCTCTTAAGTCCTTCGTATACTATACATTATCTATATGATGTTATGATTCATTACCATTCGCCCATTCTCCGAACTAAAAAGACACAAATAGCTTTATGGCATTTTAAAATAAAGGAGAATCTCGAGTTACTGACTATATGGCATAAACTTTTAAGGAAGTGCCAAAGGCGGATCAAGGACTTTACAGAGGATGGCGGTCATGGGGTCGTTGTAGCCAACTCCCCCCCCCCACCCACCCCGATAGTGAGAAAAGGGTATTTAGACGTCCAATGGTGCATTCTTAATTGGCATATTTGGAAAATGAACTGCTTCTATATATAATTAGGTCTAAACGCAAGTTTTTTTCTTATGAACAGTTGTCACTTTTTGATTGCATACGGTTTGAAGTGTTGTGTATCGGCCCTACATCCCCTGCATCCGCACCTGATGTCGTCCCATGCAGTTGGGCTTGGGGGATTAGTTTGATTCGTCTCCGACTGAATGCAGAAAAAGTCCCGACTATTCACCCTAACCCCACCACGCCCTCTCCCACCGACACGCCCCTCCCCCACCGACACGCCCCTCCCCCACCGACACGCCCTCCGCCTTTTGCGCACACCACCGTCGTTTTGCTTGTCTCATATGTTCATGTGTTTGTCCCATTGGCAGTTGTCGCATAGACAATGGGGAAATACCAAGCATTTTGTTTAGATATAATCCAAATCTCTTGTTGACGAAAAGCAACGGATATAATTATGTCACGTGTAGAGAATGCAAAACCAATTTGAATAGGAACTGACTAGGTATCATTTGTTCCTTGAGATGATAGTTAATAAAGTGAGGTAACTTCATTCTCGCCTGTGGATCGATAAAACTGGCCACCTCTACTCACTTTCAGTAATGGCTTCAGAACTTTTGGTACTGATGTACCCCCGATCTCGATGATCCCCAATGTCGAATCCTACACAGAGAAATACATCTCTTTGCCAAATCTTCCATTTGAAGTTACTGATCTTCCCTTTAAGTGAAGCCATCTCGAATTTTGCCCCCACTTCCTGATCCCCATCGACTTCCTCGTTATGTCCCTTCTACTTCTCATAATCCTTTCGTTTCCCAGCTAAATTCAACCCGGCAACGCAGTGCTTACACTCATAGATTCAACTGTACTGAGTGAGAGGTTAACAAATATCTCATCATAAATTTGCCATTTTTTAGTATACTATATACATATATATATATATGTATATATATATATATATATGCACTGAAGAAGAGCTAGTTTTGCTCGAAAGCTCTGCAAAAACCAAACATTGGCTGTTTTACTTCCAATCACTTACCTAATTCAATTATTGTAGATATCTCACTCGAGATCCAACCTTTCTCTAAATGCAGCATAGTTGTTTAACAGTTTTTCCGTTATTCCTATACATATATATATATATATATATATATATATATATATATATATATATACCAGTTGTCTGAAGATCGCTACAAAGCGTGAAACTCCGAGTTACAACTACTAGTGTTCCACTATAGTCTCATCTAGTATCAACATATATTCCGCTCTGTCCAATGGACATAGAGCACTCTGCGCCAAGATAGACGCCAACCTACTCTATATATATATATATATATATATATATATATATATATATTGCATGACAGTAATGCTGTCACTACGACTGCTACTATAACCTTAGTAAAGTGATCTCTGATTACGCACTGTCACGGTTCGTAAGCAATGAAATATGAATAGTCATACTTAACAACCACATAATATGAATAATTCATAATTCTTCTCTCGCTGTACTACGAAGACAAATCTCGTGCAGGCCACAGTACCGAAGGAAGAACGTAAGAAATGGACTATATAGCTTACTTAGGGCCCGGTTATAGGTGGTTCGTTTGGTCCGTTGCCGCGGGATTTATGATCTAAGGCCGCTTGTCTCGTTCTAGCCAAAAATGTCTGTGCTCTTTTCCGTTGTTCTTCTGCTATACAGAGTTACACTGAAAATGTGTTTTTTTTTCTCTCTTTGAGCCAATCTTCATTGAAACTACAAGTTTATAAGATGGAAATAAAAAGACGTCTCATCATACATGTTTGGTATGAAAGAAAATGATGAACTATAATAACGATATGGACCCATGAATAACTTCACTATAACCACGGACAGTAGTCCGACTGACATCACCCCCCCCTCCCCGGCCTGCCACCCATATCCCGCCCACGTCTATTGTGTAATGAGACCATCAACCTTAAATAAAGTTTTGAAGTTATTCGTTCGCAACTAGAACTTGTGGTCACTTTTCACTTTAAGGCATGCAAATTAGAGAGCATGTAACTGTTCATGCAGTATCTATGGTTTGATGTAACAGGCCCTTTACATGGGGGGGGGGCGGCGTCTTTGATATAACATGGCCTCGGCGTGGGGGCAAGGCATGACCGGAGATACACAAAAAACTTCACAACGCTGTCTTAAATTTCAGACGCTCCCCCGGACCCCTGCTGGGGCTTCAAACCTGGACCCACCGGGAGCGATTAAAAGGATATCTGTATCCAACGTCACAGGGATGCACACACTACCACGGGCGTGGGAACACCTCAGGCACCTACGCACGTTTAACGACACAAACCGCCTACACCCACTCAAACCTGTGTCGGTGACCTTGTCAAGAATAACAGGAAATATGACACTATTTACCCTGTCTGCAAAGACATTGTTTAAATTCTAATACTATAATTATCATATATAATACTTATTACTGGCAAATCTTCCACGATTGATGAACTATATATATATATATATATATATATATATATATATATATATATATATATATATATATATATATATATATATATATATGTATATATGTATATATATATATATATATATATATATATATATATATATATATATATATATATATATATATATATATATATATATATATATAGTTCATTAATCGTGTAAGATTTGCCATCAGTAATAAGTGAAAGTATTGTTCTCCTCTAACTTTCTTTACACCTGTAAGATCCATGAGGTAAAACTTAGCCCTTACAAAGTTCATATTCTTGTGCATTGTTTGTATATGAGACATTTCGAAGAAGATAGAGAGTAGATAGAGAGGTTTCATTTCACAAGAAATATTGTAAACCAATCTTAATGTTTTCTTAACTTTCTTTATCCATGTGCGCATTATCAACATTTCGACATTGTCGTTTCTGGTCACAATGTTTATCACATGATGATCGCTGACGGTTATAACAATTACATGATATGCAGAGTCATGTGCATTTGAGACATCTATGAACTCTCTGTCACCTATGATAAAGATGTGGGAGTTTCGAGTTTCGTCAGTGGTGATATAACCTGACTGAGAGATCGAATAAACGTGCAATGAAAGTCATTTCCGCTAATGCAACGGAGTTATTCAAAGAATTCCGCCTGGTGTGTGTTTATATGGGGGGTATATGTACATTTGTGTTAAGATCTAAGATTGTTGATAAGATCGACTCCATTGTGTATAAACTGCTCGTGTAGTAGGCTCCCAGTCTCACGGTTGACGAAGAAAAGAAATGGAAGATATGTATAAAACAGACATCAAAACAGAGGGTTCAGTACCATATATAGACAAGGGAGAGGTCGCTGGAGAGGAGTCGAAGAGGGGGGGGGGCGATGGGGGGGGGGAGGCGACAGCCTTGTTTCGGATAGTACCGTTAAAACAATGATAAATCTATGTGGAATAGGCTATACAATATATTCAACTCATAGTTGCGTATCCTGATCACTCTTGGTTTCCCAGGTCTGCTTTTAGACCCACAAGGCAACGCCACTGTTGATCTAGCCGTAAAGAAAGTGATAATGACAAATATCTTGAAGCAAAGTAAACTTACATCACCCCCCCCCCCGCCGCACATACACACACACCGCCCCATTACCCATCCCGATAGATGTAGATATGCCACTAGTGCAGTCGAGAAAGAAAAGACATTCGTCCCTAATCTGTAATCTGAACGGTTTTTATGTATTTCATTTACATATTTTTTTAAACTTTATGACACGTGTTTCATAGTTCATGCATGGTGAGATTCTTGAGGACTTAAAGGTATGCCGTATTGGCACCAAATATGCTAGAAATTCAAATATGGTCACCTTTGCTCAAAATTCTTCAACCGTGTTTTATTACAACCTATGATAAAATATTCCTCACTGGAACATTCAGTCATCTTGTGTATTCCTTAAAAATGTCTGAGAACAATTTTGAAGAGTAAAGACCTCCAGCAAAAGTACTTTTTGAGAACTTCTAGCAATTATAGCGTGCTATAATTTGGGGTCTATACAGACTATACCTTTA
This sequence comes from Apostichopus japonicus, assembly GCF_037975245.1. Classification (NCBI taxonomy): domain Eukaryota; kingdom Metazoa; phylum Echinodermata; class Holothuroidea; order Aspidochirotida; family Stichopodidae; genus Apostichopus; species Apostichopus japonicus. The sequence goes on from NC_092571.1 coordinate 25,089,756, forward strand.
AGAATTTAGCAGTCTATATCTTTACGCAAACTGCAACTATAATCATTGTGGAGGCATACAAAGGCCAATATCCCCAAACCGCCTGTTTCCTGTATGTACCTTTCTCCTAGCAAAACGAAAGGATATCTCCCTCAGATTCCATTTGAAACCTTATCGAAAGTAAACGGTTAGAATCCGAGATTACTGTTTTTTACGAATCGATACGAATTAAATCAGGGAGACGGCAGCTTTCTATCTGCTTTTATCTGTAATAACTCGAGTAGGGTTTAGTCGTGCTACGACGGTTAATAGAGTGCCTCTGGCACCATGCTAGTACACACAATGAATAGATTGAACAGCTTCTTTCCCAATTTATCAAAAGGGAAACGAACTTAGTTGGAAGTTTCAAACACGGATATGGTTGGTTGCGATTGTTTCAAGTTTATTGTCGTGGTTTATATATAGGGCAATCTCCTTTTCTTCGGTTATCCTCAAACCGTGAATAGGACGGATTTAGTCTGTAGCTTACCAAAGGGGGGGGGGGGGGATTTACGGGTTAGAAAAGAGGGTATATATAGCGCCGGAAGTACTGATGGAGAGAATCACGTTTGCATCCATACCGTAGTGTAGCATACAACACGTTTACATGTAGCCATAGGTTTATTTCTACAACTTACGTACTGGTATATTAGGCTACATGCATACAAATAAAACCGAACGTGTTGAAGCCTGTACTAAACTTGAACCCAGTTTTGTTTTTGTACTCTGTTACTGGTTGGAAAACGTTGTGAATTTCACATATCTTTCTCCAAATATATAAAAGGCTCCATAAAACTAAAAATAATTTCGACAATGGCATTATCACTTCCCGAATGTGGTATAAAGTGAACCTATATGTAGTAGAATAGTGGTCACGGGAATAGAAAAACCTGACATTTTTTTCAAACAGTTTTCGTCTTTTCTAACGATGTTTTTCTGGATCAGCCAAAAGTACCGTGGTATGGCAAAGCTGATTATTTTGTGCTGTTTGTAACTTACACTAGCTATGATAACGTGTCATTTGTGTTCTTTGGTTTGGTAAGAAACGACTTCATTCAAGCCCCATCATCGAATTTTCTCATAAATTACGGAATTCGCTATATCTGCGTTTTGCAATTTCATAGAAAAATCAATCGGTTGATGACAATCATCATAGAATAGGAAATTGATCACATAACGTACCGTGTTATAAAAGCATAATACTAGACACGATTTTCTGCCCACCTACTCATGACGTTAAGGATTAAGTGTGAACCAGCCTTTTCCTGGAACGCTGTTCTCGATTGCGTATGAAAGGGCTAATGTTATTTAAAAAAAAGCTAACAGCAAAAAATTGTAGACGTGAAATTGATTCGTTTAGTTATTTTTATTTAAATATTACGTTCTTGAAGGTTGATGACTGTCTCGTGATTTACTCCAAACAAAGTTGAGAGTAACGGTTATTTAGGGCAACGGTAATTCCACGTACCCCCAATAACTAATGTAACGATCCAGTTCTTATGTAAATTAGGCAAAGCTTATTCCACGCTGCCATCAGGCCTGGCCTTCTTCGCCGATAACTTTGCTTTGTGTTATTGTTTACATGCCACGGTGTACGAAGTTCAAAGCCTACCGAATACCGGTTTCAAGGATAGCCTTGAATTCTCCATTTACGTTGGGTTTTACGTGTAAGCGGGCAAAGAATTACCTTGCCAAGGAAGAGGAAAACCTTTCGTATTGCTTCGTAGATCTTTGATCGAACTAGGTGAGTAAAATTTAAAAATTTTAGCTATTAAAGTACTGAAAATGTTGCTTTTGTTGGATTTAAGTTCATTGTCTACTAGTTTCGCGACATTTTTGTGGGTGCTCCCTGGGCGGCCGTTTTGACAAAGGAATTTCTTTGTTTAGCTTAGAGGGTTTCCCTTCGTACCGAGGGAATTGCAGCGATCATATGATACTTTCTTTGTCATCTGCTCGATATTAAAATAATTATGTTTTTTTCTATCTTGATGGTATGCGGGGAATCACGAATAGTTGCCTATTTATGGACAGCACAAGAAGATCGAGGGTGAAGGAAAAAAGGCTAGGCTATTACTATTAGACTGTTCATGTTGAGCTGTAATACAGAAGAACATATTAACTACATCACTGGTTAAGCAACAAAGCGATAATATATGTGATATAGATAAGTCTAATTATTATTGCTACTTCTGCTGGGAAAGTATACATATTGTTTGTGAAACTGGCAAAAATACCATGATATAGATACTTCCAGTCCCAATATCTGGAATATTACCTGAAAATTTTTTATTTCAGCTTTACTGCACCACACTACAAACTGTGTGTAGTTCAGTGGCACAGTCAACACTTCGTTCATAGGAATTTTTCCCACCTACATGTGTTTTAGAAACCTATATATGGTTTAGAAATAGAGGCATTTATCTGATATCATTCATTTTTATCGTGGTTAGTAAGGGAATTAAAGGTTTTGTAGAGTGGGCCGCATGATCCTCCATGCCCATTATGGGTTAGACATTGGTGAAGTTTCTTGTCTCATTTGGGCTCTGTAAAAAACATCCTTTTAATTTATTTAGTTTATATGAGTCAATACATTGTTGAAAAGTAGGTGTTCGGTATGCCTGAAACATTAGTTTACCTCATTTTATTCAGAAGAATTAAAGCAATTAATGAATAACATCACAAACATTGCATAATCCACTTCTCAAGGTCAAGTATTCAATAAAATGGTAATGGCTATGATTTTTTTTTGAACATCCTGCCCCCCATACACCCTCCCGCACCCCTGCTCCTCTGTCAAATGCATGTTGTTACTTGCAATGTAATAACTCTCAGCTTTTTTCTAGACTTGGAGTGGAGGATCACAGCCTCTTGATAAGTATTTTTTAGAACTTCCAGCAATTTTTGTGCATGTTTTAATCAGGGGCCAAGAATGATGGCCCTTACGGTCCACCAGCTTCCTCTTTAGTAGATCTGATCAAACTGCAGAATTTGACAACTTGTGTAGTATTGCCTTGTTTGTTACTTTATAAATGGCAAAAATGATCATCAATTCCCCAAGTATGGCTCAGCAATTAATTTATTCAAGCATTGTCCTTATAAATCCTCAACCTGAACAACCTGTCAAAATCTATTCAATATTTTTTTTCCTCGTTTGTAACTAATCTGAATCAATTATTCGTACCAAAAGACACTGTAGTATACCACTCCTTTTACAAATTTCTGTATTTCATCATTATAACATTTCTGACCTTATCTACCCTCCATATTCACCCCCCTCCTCTCTCCCACAAACACACCATACAAGAAATAAAGGTATGACTGTATAGTTTGAATTCTCATGTAACATAGAAACATAAAAGGTTAAGAATGTTGAAGGAAATAGTTACTTGAGTGTGCAAATCTTAGGTCATGCAGGCAGAAAATATCCTTTATTGTTAAAATTACCACCAGTAGACCACTCTTGAGCAGTATTCAATTCAGTAAAATAATATATGACTATATTGCTCGAAATATCATAATTCGATAGTACTTGTCAACATTTTTTTGGGGTAGGGAAAGGGTTGGGGGGAGTGGGAAGAACAAGAGAGGCAGGGTGGGGGTGTTACAAAAGAATAATACCCACATTACTGTATGTAGATTGTACCTTTTTTTTTATAAGGTACAACATCATTCCAAAGAATGGCTAAGTAGCTACGGTACTTACGTTATTTACGTTCCACCTTCTCCTACGCTCCTTCCCTCTCTTGGAATAATACAAGTATTGATTTTGCATGAGTCATGCACCTGTGCCAATCCCAACAAAAGCTTTTGCAGTCAACCTGCTCCAGCAGGGGCAAAAATGAAGAGTGCCGATAAAGCTGCTCTAAGACGCAAATACTAGACTCTTTCTTTACTGTTTTTAATTTTTGAGATGAAGAATGTTTTTCAAAGTATGTATCTAGAGGGAAATCATACACAGGGAAGTCAAGATGGAAAGGCCTCCGAGTTGCATCAGAATAAGTTTATTCCCCCATAATTTAGTGAAGTATATTGGAGACATGCTTGCTCTCTGCACCTCTTATTTTTAACTTTCTGTACATAGTTAATTATATGTAATGGGCTTCCAAATTTCAACATGAATGACATAAGCTCTCAAATATGCTAGAAATGTAGTAATAAAATAGGCTAATGGTCACATTTGATAATTATCAGTGTTTTTTACTCATTTTGCTGCAAACTTTAACAGCATAATGGTCTTCACAGAAATATTTGACTGTCTGATTTTGCTCTCTTCAAAGTCTGTCTGAGAGCTTCGTGTGATGGTATTGGATCTAGTTGAAAAAATAAGTTGTAATCAGGGAACAGGAAAGTAATTGCGTATCAAAATTTCACTGCCGATATGGATGACCATTAAAGTTGTTGAACTTTCCAAAATCTGTAGGTCACTCATATTTGGTTTCCCTAGTGTAGCATAAAGTAGTTGTGGTCAATTCCAATAGAGTGACCTTTATGAAGGGGGGGGGGGGTTGTCATATGTCTAATATATGGTTAATTCTAGGTTGCATAAGAGTATACATGTGGGGAGGGGGAGGGAGTGTGCATGAATGTTATTCCTTTTAATTATTCTGGGGAAGGTTGGGAGAGGGGATGTGTTTATAAGTATATATTGCTAGGCCCAGTGACTTGTAAACATTGATGGATACAGCAATGATCATCCACAGGAATCTCTTACGACATACCTAGAAGTGTAGCTCTATTCAGAAGTCAGGCTTACTTGAACTGATCTACTATTTTTAGGTACATATATATGCAGTTACATCTAACATCTCAATGTGAAGTAGTGAAGTCAAGTGTAGTCTGATGTAACAGTACTAATACAAAGTGTAGACAAGTTTGTTCTTTCAAGTAGTACCTACAGAGAGAGTTTGATGTGCAATCTTATTGAATTGATCTCGATAAAATTTCAGCTGCTCATCAGTAAACTGTACTTAATTCCCTTAAAATTGTACCGTGTTTGTGTGTGCATATACATACATTCCTGTGGTTCATTAGTGTGCCACCCTTGACTAGCTAAAGTTTCATTGGAAGTAATGAACTCGAAGGGAAAATATTGAATTTTTCAAACTTTCATGATTGATCAAGAAGTAGATAGATCTATGTATGTTAAATGTTGTATTATTATAATAATCATCACTAAATAGTAATTAGTACTGGGCAAAAAATCATGAAAATCTAATGAAACTGAAATTTGTAATTACTCGTTCACTAATTAACATTCAACTTGACGAAAAATGTCTGAGGGTCTCGTACAGTAGTTTGGTCAATTGCAGTCTCATTTTGATTAATTAATACCTTAAGTAGAAGAAAAACATTAACTATTTAAGAAGAGGTCTCTCTCTTGTCTTGAAGAAATTGGAAATTCATCCATTTAATCCTCCACACAAATAGATCTACCGTGGACAGTTTGTTGTTTTTTAACAGGTATTAAACTTTGTGTGGCCGGGTTAACACCCCTGCAGGCTTTACCCAATGTATTTGTTCAAAGTATCATAAAAGTTCAAAGCTGTTTGCAGAGCTTTTACTGTACCCCCCAAACAGAAACAACATTTAACTCTTTCCAAGGTCTAGATCTTGAAGTGATGAGATGTTCAAAAACAACCCATTCAAATCCACCCTGACCCTGTCCTCAGAATAATGCACTATACACACACCATGGTCAATATGTAAGAGGCCCCCCCCTAGATTGAAGAAAGATAAAGAATACTGACTGAGTGCATTGTAAACTTTAGTGGACAAAAGCTGACTTTGGCCACTTTTATCAACTCAGGTGAAAAAGAAAAGGGTTATTTTAGGTCAAAAGTGGTAACATGAATATTCATGAACATGTATGAGAGTCCTTTCATTCTATTGATTACAGTGTCGTAATAGTGTATATACCTCCGTCACTGCAGTTTTTGTCAAACCATCAAGATTTAAATTGGAAGGAAATGTGTTGGCTGTTTCCCAACTCAGGGCTTGTGGGATAGGGGGGGGGGGGATGACAACTGGCAATTATGGGGTCTTTTCAGCATAAACTGTTAATAAAAAAATAATTTTTAATTAGATATAACAATATAATGACGATATGAAGTTTGATTGTGTTACCCCTGTGGCGGCAGTCTAAGGCATTGTGTTTTAGTACAGTGTAATTGAATATCACGTAATAGTGATGAGATTACTACCATAATGCCTATCATGTACAATATATCATATCACCCTTCTTCTTCACAAGATGGCGATAGTACAGGTATGTACTACAGTAGTTATTCCATGTATTTCACTAGGTACGTTAACTTCACTCGATGGCTGCATGACGATGTTAAACCAGTTTTTCTTTCGCTTCTCTTTATGTAGTCCCTTGTAATTCCAGGTGGAAAGCATATACTGCAGTCAAATTCATATATTGGGCTATACCTGGTACCACTGTGAATATCCATGCCACATATTGACTGCATAAACAGTAAATTATAATGCAAAGTTGCAATCATTACATAATTTACTGTAAGATTTGTCGAACTTATGTTTTCAGTATTAATGTACCATTCACTTCATGTGGTTTTGAATGACAGAAAGATGCTGACAACCAAATCCTAAGCATGACATATCATTCTTTGTACAACAAAAAAGGTGGTATACAGTTTGAATACAGACATACAGTCTAATATGGAATACTTGAAATGGAGTACCAACATTATAGGGGGAGGTGGGAGAGTTTTGGCCCAAAGTTGTGTTGATTGTTGAACCATGGAGCTATAAACAGATGTTTATAGCTCCATGGTTGAACTGAGCAAGTGGTGTGCTTTTAGCTCTTTCTAGAGAACTTCTGGCAATAAGTGTGTATTTTGGAAGCTATCGTACCGCACTGCACACTCCCTGTGAAAAGTTGTTAAATTATGTTACAAGAGTATACGAATGAGAATAAGGTAAATTCAGACACACTGTGCATATTCTGGGTTACACTTGCCCAGCACCTCCTTATCACCTTAGGTCTCCTCTCCAAAAAGAACAAACTTTTAACATAAACTAAAAAAAAGTTTATAAAATTTTTTCTCAAATTTCTTGATTTATTTTTCACTTCCAATCCATGCTGTTGAATAATTCCGTAGTCATTAATGAAAGGCTACCTTCTAAAATGGGCTGCATTTTTCACAACACAAGGACCTGGGCATGGCAAAATCTAACAGACTGCAGTATTTAAGCAATATATGCCAATAGTTGTATAATTTATCATACAACAAAACTGAAGAAAAGGAAAAAAAGAAGAAGTTAGCAAACTCCTATAGATACAGCAGATCTAGGATTTTCTCAAACAACCAATCAAAGGATTTTAGGGATTTTGCTCAACTATTTTGGTAACATTTGAAAATGCTAACTGGCAAGTAAAAGCTTTTTAAATGAGCTCTAAATTGGTTTCTCATAGCAACAGATTATTTATATGCCAGTTGCCAGTAACAATTATTCATGATCGTTTCCACGACGAATTGAGAGTTAATGCTAAGGGACTGTTCGTCGGCGATCCCACATTGCTAGCCTAAAATGGCAAATATATTAGGGTATTAGGGGAAAACAATTTTTAGGTAACATAAATCAACAACTTCGAAGTAGTGTTTATTTGGGTATGGTTTTCATAACACTGTGTGTTTGTGAATTTACAACCATCGTGAGACAGACTTCAAAAGCACATCTGGAATTTCACCCAATATGCTAGATAGTCAGTTAGTGGTCACCTTCCTTCAAACTTCAACAAGCATTTTAATACAGTCAGTAATCTCTAAATGAAGTTATCCACACTGTGATACAACATTTGTCTACTTTTTAATGATTCCAAAATGGCTGAGAATAATTTGGAGGATCAGTGCCTGTAGGACACTACTTTTGAAACCAACAAGCAACTAGTTTCAATGTGTTAAAATTCCTGTTTTCTAACTAGTGCAATATATACCTGTACTGATGCATAGAGCATAGTTTTCATATACGTGTGCTAAAAACAGGGTATCCTACTATGCATTGTTTTACCACCTCTGAATATATCATCCTTACAAAAAGCCACATGTATTTAAAACTTTCTGGAAGAGAATTACAGATCCCATTCTGAGAATTATAGATCCCATGGTATAACTAGCATTTATTTTCTCTTTGGCTAAAAGATACCTTCTTAACTTATCATAAACCACATCACTACTTAAGGTACAGAAGCTTTCAATCAGGTCAAATCTAAAGATCTTAAATTGCTAGATAATAAATTGTGAGATTAAAGTTTTTAAAAATGAAAACCCCAGGTTGGGGCTACCTTCACAAGTATGTAGAGTATGCCAGACAGGGTTGTTGAAAGGACCCCTCTGGCAAGGAAACTGCACAACAGTGTATTCCAAACCAGAGCTCCTCTTGGTAACAGCCAAATATGGAAACAGAACTCAAGTCTCTACTTTTGAGTATAAACACTTAAAGGTCAAAAAGTAATCATGACTTTTAAGATGGAAAATAAAGGGAAATGGGTGAATGGGTTTGTAAAATAGACCAAGTGATAGGTATAAGCAGCACATTGTTGTTGAGTCAATCAATGATTATATCATTGGATTGTCCTCAAGGAGTTGAAATTTACAAAAGACTAGAGCTTAAGAAAGGTAGGGCTGCATTTTTACCAAGCCATCTTTTTGCACAGAGTGCTTCAGGTCTCAGCAGGCACTAACTAGTTCTACTTGAATATCATGAGTAGTAAACATACTGTAGCTCTGGGTACCATATTATGAGCTTAAAATTGAATCTGTTGGTAAAACTAGTTATACAGTATGATAAACAGTGTGCTGTACAGTTACAAGCTGAGAACTTAATTGCCAAAGAATATAGCGCCGGTATTAGTCATATTTATTAATCTTTATCTGATATTTTCATAAAGTGCAGAGGATATACATACTCAAATTGACCAGACTTGTTTCATGCATACATAAACATATATAGTTATTGTTCATAATTAACCTAGCAGTATTTTGATATATATATATTACAGTTTATTCTTCATTGATATCTATGGTGTAAATTAAATGGCAGAAAAAAATAAAGGAATATGTGACTTCAGACTACAACTGTGGTGTCAAAAATATGATAAATCAGCATCATCATAGAGTTCCTTGGGTTCCTGAATAATGTCTTGTTCAATATATCTTACCCATTCATTTATTTCGGTAGTACTGTAGAGATCTCCACAGTGGAACGGCTAAAATGAAAGTTAGGAGCAGCTTGGACCAACAGTAGAAATTTCTCAGTACATTCTGATATTATTTGAAGAATTAAAAGTTCAAACATTAACCTACTAGGAGACCTGTGGGAACCTGTATTTAATTCAATAAATAATACAAATAACAGGAATATTCAATTTATAGCTTGTAGAGTGATTGCACATCCACTCACCCAAAATCCCTGTCGGGTGCATTTCCTACTGTACCCCCCCCCCCCCCATACCAACCATGGCCTTAGCCTTCCCCTCCACTATGTATTTTATCTTATGAACTTTATGAAAGGTAATAAAAGAAATGATATATTGCGCATCAATTATTACACTTACTTAACACTACTATTATTACACTTACAGCATTACTTAAAACTACTTAGTAAGAATTTAATGTCTAGTGAGGCCAAAGAACACCTCTTCATAATAGCAACCAAGCCACATTCTTAGCTACACTCGTAGCCAAGTTTGATCTTGTAACAGCTTATATAACAACAGGAGCATACTTAAACGAGAAACATGTTTGCTTTAACTTCTATGTATATAATGATGATTGTGAATATTTCTCGGAATTTTATGTACTTACAGTAGATGGTTAATGGGATGGGGGGTAGCTTGATAATTAATTAATGGAAAGTGGGAAGATTACTTCACCAGTGTGAAATTCTTAGAAACAGATCAGACGATGATGTATTTTGCAAATATCATCCTCCCAATCTCCCATGACGGAGATTAATATACATTCACTGCTGAAACTGTGGGCGACTAATGACACCTACTGTACTTCTCAATTCTCTTGGGTTGAAATAAGGAAAAGGATTATTTTCTTTTTTTAGGAAGACTGGGCCATGATCTCAACTAATTAAGTTAATTATCATTAATCTGCAAAAATTGTAATACTGATGAGCTGCTCTCCCAAGAAGCTAAGAAATATTAGTTTATGCATCATAGATAGTGGTAACAGATCTTTGGATTTTCCTTCTTATGCAACACTGAAAAACTGGAGCAAATATTTTAATGATACGTAACATAGATACTCTGCAAGCAATTCTATTTTGTTAAAATTTGTGTTCAACACCTTTTTTTTCTTTGAAAGGCTTTGTTTGCCATAACGTGATTCTATATGTCAAACCAACAGAACAACAATATATTGTGATGGTAGGGGACGGGGGTTCTAAAAGGAGGGGATGAGGGGATTTAGTCCCTGTCGGGCATCTCTTTGTTGTCAGAATTGCTGATGACATTTCAGTTTTATGACCTGACCTTTGCCCCTGTCTGCCATATCTATTCGTCTACGAATGATCGCTAGTTTATCTCGGTTTAATTCCTCCTGATCCGATGCGTCAAACTTGATAATCACCTCAAGAAACCAGCCAGCCGTCAACGTCAGGTAACGCTCCCAAACAATCCTTCCATAAATTGCGCCAATTTTTTTTGACCCGCTGAAGAACATCATTATCAGGTTGAAGAATGACACGATACTGCAAGGACGGTGATTCATGCTGGGTGTACCTTACTCATCTATATAGCACAGCAGCAGCAGAGGATTCAAACACACGGCAGCAACAACCTCCTCCTCGTACATGTATTGCGGTTTATTGAATGGCTTAATGAGCATCTATATACATGACGATGAAGACACTGCAGCGGTGAGTTCACCATCTCAACGGCAAGGAGGAATGAAGCAGGCGATGACTCATCTTCATCAGCTGGTAATGAACGCACAAAGGGAGAGATTGGGGCTTTTGACTGTGCAGGAGGAGGCGGTGATAGAGCAAAATATTCTAGGATTGGAAGGAAAAGAGGGAGAGGAATAAAAGCATAAAGAAAGCAACATTAAACTGTGCCCAGAGCAAAGAAAAACATGGCAAAATATTTTATGAATTTCTTCAGAATTGGCTGATTAATCAGAATTCAATTGTACAAAAGCATACGGTCAAGAACTGGAGATATCAAATATCATAACCGTAACATGATTTATACCACACAATACTGCTACTAGTATTAAAAAATCTCAAAACTGTGATATATATTTAAAATATTAAATGGTTCCTTTCATCATTCGTAAATGTTTTTTTATCCCCTTCATTTTAAACCATCCCAGCTTTTCCATCATCTGTTTTTGCAAAGAAGGTCTTGAGTTATGGTATTCAGTACTTCTAGTTCTTAATGTATATAAAGTTACTTTGGATATGTCAGTCATCTTTGAAAAAGCTTGACGGAATCAATGCGACAAATTCATATTTGAGAAAATAGTCTGTTCAAAGGTGTTACATAATCACCCACTATATAACTCTTGTTTGTTTTGTGCGATAGTAATATTTGTGCAAAGTACAGTACTAAATTGTGTTGAACTTTTATTTGACCCAAATTAATTAACATAATCATGTTTACTTCAACAACAACGTCCAGAATCATATATACTGATAGGTCCGGATTTCTGATGTGAAAGCAATGTAAGGAGTAATTTGTACGGTATCGCATCGCAAAATGCTGTATACAAAATGGTCAAGATGCTGCTATACAAGCGTAAAGATGTATAGCAGTTTTCTACACCAGTTCTACTATCAATGAGAAAATAATTCTTAGCCTTGGAAAATGCAACATACAATTTGAAAACTTCCCTGTAAATATATGAAAATTGGTTATGTGTTGGGATATGCTTTGAAAGAAACAATATCTTGAAGTCTTTAGACAAAAAGGGGTTAAAAATAATTGAGAGTTTCTAAGTATACAGTACAGCATATCTAATGACTAGGTGTATTATGCTCTGAGACATTTGCACTGAAATTTAACATTTTAACATGAAATGGACTTTTTTTACATAGGCTGCAAAATCAATCGTGGTTAATTTGGTCCTCTTAGTGCTCTAGGATCATAAAAGAGAGACAAGCTTGCTGTGTATTAACAAATGGAAAGGTGTCAGGGAATAATTTATTGTCATATGTGAGGTACAGTATCTCATACCAAAACCATAAAATTTAGGCCACATTTTGCAACAAAAACGTAAGATGTGAAACAGTTTTGGTATTTACACAGAACCTTGAACGGAAGAGACACAAGTTCAACATTTGAGCTAAATTGCAAACATTCCTTGGGAATGTATGCTGATTGTCTAATCATTTGCATAATAAATGACTAATGCAGTATCAATTAGTTGTAAAGACCGTTGATACAATACAAGCTACGTAGTGTGTGTTAATTAGCTCATATATTCACTGTACAGGCTGTAGCTAAACTCATTATCAGCTTGCACAAGCTATACATTACCTTGAACAGTGAAGCAATTTGCAACTTAACAAGCATTTTCACAACTAATTTGTCTATCTATAGGTATCAGCTTTGTTATATATAGCTGAGAATGTCTCTTTATTACCAAACTTAGAAATATTACTGTTCTATTTATAAGAAGGTCATGGAGATACAGTAACATACTACGGTAGAGGAAAAATAGTGTTAATAATAATCATAATCAGCAGTTATTTTTACGACGCTGAAGAGACCACAAATGTGGGAGTAACCCACAAGTGCTTATATGGGTTACAACTTAAACACCGGGTGGCTTCCAATTCAACATTTTAACTCAAATTTGCAATCTTTTCAATTGAGAAAGTCATTTCAGATGGGAAAACTGTAGATGGAACTCTTTTTTAATTTTATATTTTCTTAGCATAGGGGTACATCCCGGCAGGGTGGGTTTGCCAGGTCTGGGGCAACCTCCCATTATTTTTTTCTAAGTAGTTTCCTTCACTCATTTAAAACTTCCAAATTTTTGTGCTGCTTGTCTTCCATTTCATTCGCTAATTGAAATTGCTATCGATTGTCTGTTCCCCCACCCCCCTCCAATTAACCTGCACGGCTTGAACAAGAATTTCATTCTGACCATGCACCATAGATGGATGAAAAACCCACCTTACTATGACCCGGCCGGGTCTCGAACCCGGAACTCCCAATTGCTAAGCCTCATTGCTTCAATTGCCACCGCCTTTATCCACTCGGCCGCAGCACCGGTATAATCACTTAATATCATTTGCAAACTAGCAACACAAGTAAAAAATTGAAAGGGATTGGGTAGAGAGGGATGGGGGGGGGGCATGGGGGGAGGATGTAACCCTCACTGTTTTCTCAGTAAGTTAATAACAAAGTGCAGCTCCCATTAATCTGTCTCATCATCTTATTAAAGCTACAGTAATATTTTACCCACACAGAATTTCATTTCATAACAAACTAGAAACACAAGTAAAAATTTGAAAATGATTGGGTAGAAAGGGATGGGGGGATGGGGGGGGGAGGACATAGCCCCAGGGAAGAGAGGAACAGTGACACCATTAATGTTAAAAATTTGATAATTCTAATGCATTTGTACAATTTTCAACAACCACTCTGTTTTCTCAGTAAGTTAATATCTAAGTGCAGCACCCATAAATCTGTCTCATCTTCTTAGTAAAGCTAATATTTTACCCACACAGACTTCCATTTGATTACAATGCATTTTGCATACCACTTGGCTGACCTATCCCCCACATTGGGTATGAACTCTGTGTCTGTTCCCTTGAAAAGCTTTACTGTAAGCAAGAAAAGCAGGCAATTATTTAACATTGAAACAGTCTAGTTAGTGTGTGCCACAAGGAAGTACTGCTGACGTTAGTTTCCTCTACGTTCATTGTGTCGTGGAATATCGGGTGGATGGTTTCCTAGTAGCAACGTATTCCATGTTAAAGTTTAAACTCGTGGGTTGGAAAGTTGTCTGAAAATCTACAGGAACTTTTCACCTACTATAAACACCTGTTGCTAAGTGACACATAAAAATGTTGCCATTGCTTTTCCAGTGATAAATGTTGATGCTTTATGATACTGGCATCTCTAAGGGTGCTTCAAGTTGCTGTTGCTCCCTCACCCTAACCTTGCATTCATAACAAAACAACTTAATAACAAAACAACTTTGATAGTCCTCAAATCTCCTATCACCCACCTTCTCTACATTTCCTATGCTGTCACCAACTTTGAGCATTGCACTACTTAGCAAAATACTTACAAATATGTAATACATAAATAAACTTCATTAAAATGTTGTCAAATGTACCCACTTTCTTGCCCAGAAATCATTTATTTTAATATCAAATTATACCCTGTAAATCACTGCTAGTTTAACTAATGAATTAAAAAGATATACACTTAACTGACCTCTGATGATAGTTGCTTTAGTTATGATATCAAGAGTTCTATATCATATAAACATCATTAAACATTAAGTTCGCTATTTGGTTTTGACAAAAGCTCTAACTTAGTACAATCTTCAAATTATGAACTTCTGTTTTAAAGCTAAGAATCAAACACCCAAAACTTTGATTACAAATTGCACCTGGTATAAACAAAAACATGGCTTTCCAGACTTGCTACTATACTTAGGCATGTGTGTCAGCTATCAAACCCTATACATAAAGGTTTACAGTTCATACGTAATGGTTCAACATAACAATGTGTATCTTTCTAGATATACAGTGATTATAAGGTTTACAGTTCATATGTGGTTCAACATAATGTGTACCATTCTAGACATATTAAGGTTTACAGTTCATACATGGTTCAACATAACAATGTGTTATCATTCTAGCTATATATTAAGGTTTACAGTTCATACAGAGTACAGCATACTATTTATCATTCTAATACTGGCATATATTCCTGTTCAGATTGTTCTATAAAAGCAAAAATAAACTAAAACTGTTAGCAAACTGCTTATCCACTAGAGAGCCTGTGTAGGAGAATGTGGAAAAGTAAGTTGGCCTGACGTTTCGATCCTAGCAGGACCTTCTTCAGAGGCTAAATGACAAGTAACCATATAAAATAACCCTATAAAAGCAGAGCAATGTCTGCTTGGAAGTTAATTTACTTATTCATTTTATATACATACTTGGTACGGCCATAGAACCAAGTTCAATGCAAATTTACTGGGCCAAAAGAAAATACTATGAAAGTGTTTAGAAAAGCAAATTTGGATCAAACTAACTCATGATGCAAACTGCTTTTCAAGTCCCACATTATCATTTCTACAATCATTTAACAAACAAGACCTTGGCATGTAAATTATTGATATCATGGACAGGATAGTTGTACCCATTTACTACTAGGTCCAAATGTTTACAATCAAAAGACAATTCCCAGGAAATGTCTATGTTGCCAAATTGTTTCAGCACAGAAAATAAATTCTCTTTGTTCTTGTAGTGAACTGTTTATAAACTTTATCACTCTGCCCAATCAAATTGTTTACAAACAGAATAATCAGAGAGATAAGGATCAGGTAGTATTTGCATAAGCTTTTCTTGGCATCCTTATAAATTTGTGGTTTACAGATATTGCCACTAAGCTGATAGACTGGAACATCAAATAAGCTAAGGGAGGCCCTTTTTGTCAACCAAAGCATTCGGGCAATTACAATGACAGTTTGCACATGTGGTATATATTCAGATCATTAACAAAAGAGACAAAACAGGGAGAAGCTTTAATAGCAATTTGGGATATTAGTTCTTAGCTATTCAAAAATACAAGAAATTGTGTGGAATTAATTACTTTAATGGTTCAATCCAACATCAGTGATCAATTAATTCACTTTTTAGCATGTTCATTTCTAGCATAGTTCTTAACAAAAGGAAACAACCGGATAAAAACAGTAAAAAAAACAAAAAGCAAAAAAAAACCCATTAACAATCATAACTACAGGATGTAATGTTTCCCCCCCCCCAAAAAAAAGGTAATGAGGGTGGTATTGAAGAACTTAGCATACATAGACTCTGTACATGTGACCTGACTAATTCACTTTGGCTTCGGCTTTGAGTACAAGTTTCTTTATGTTGCCATGTTGGACGAATCTAACTGTGATAGTCAGCAACTTTGCTGTCCGCGTTATAGTCATTGTTGAATTTGCAAACCGGGGTCCCCCCCCACCCCCACAATGGTGCAAGACTGGTAAGAGTGGCTCCATAGTTTACCCTTTCAGGAAACCAAAATAGAAGAAGAAGATGTGTGAAGGGTTTTGATGCTTCTTGAGGTACCACTGTACAGTGCCATTTATGAGATAGATGAATAACATAGCAACCCAGCTAGGGCTCGGAAATGAATTATAAAAACAAATATTTCCCAAATGGAATATCGAACACTTGAATTGCAACCTAATGATCATCATTTTGTGAGTTTAAAAATCAATATGTAACCAAATGGGGATCAAATGGTAAACTGAAAATATCAATTGGCACTTCCTATTTGTTCACTTCCCCTTTCGATATTATGTTGAATCTTTCATTAAGCTTACCAAACATTTAGTTTTGGTATCCAAAGAGAACACCATATCAAGAAGGCTTATTGTGTTTGGTCCGAAATGTTTTCAAAACCACTTAAGTATGATTTTCATAAAGATGGTTGATTGATCAATGAAATCTGTCACTTTTTCTCCTTATTTTTCTTTTCATGTTTGGCAAGTAGAATATTGTTCTACGTCAGGCCAACTTACTTTTACACAGAAATGAAAACTGCATAAGTTAACACTGTAATTTCAACACTTAAAAAGTAGGACATTTTAATACCTGATAACTTTTGCGCTGCATCTGAAGAACAACATATGGACACATATTACACGACGACGATGTTAACGCGGGATTAAAACATGCTCGTCATCAAATCACGGTAGACCTGATGACCAGCTCCTGATATCATATGACGGGTCGGAAAATCTCATATGAGCTCACCTGTAATCACGATCCCGAGTAGTCAAAGGATGAGCTCACAATGGTGTTAATAACATTGGTCTGTCCATGGAGCTATAAACATGTTTATAGCTCCATGGTCTGTCTTATGCATATATTTGAAATTATGATCTATTGGGGCTAATTCCCATGTTTGATGGGATGGTCAAATATTAAAATGAAGTTATTGTTAAAACCGATATAGTTTTATTTTTAGTAATCTGTTACAGCTCTGTTTATATTTTATATTTATGTACCTTCCGCTTCCTTTTTTTTTTTTTTGGAAGATCAGCGTATTTGCTGGTCATGCAGACATGGAAGTTGCTATTGATTTTTTGTCAATATCTTCCATTATCTGCTTTCTGTTTGCGGCTCCTCTTGTCGGCTCTTCACGTCTGCTAGCTTCAAGCAGGTAATAGGATAATGTTAGAAGACTAATAGGAAAACTGACGCTGTTCAAGGGCAGGTGGCGTTTAACAGATGCAGGTGGAGCTATTCGATTGCAGGTGACACTCGACAATTTATGCGAGAATGCATGGTTTTGGAGCAAATCCTAAAAATTGAAGCCAGTCGGTTGCCCTCCATCAATAAACAATGGCAAGGTTCGCAATACAAACTATCAAGTCTAGTTTAATCTCTTCCAACCCCCCCCCCCTCCACGTGCCTCCCCCTCACGCTCATCCCATTTTGTGAAAACCCCAAGGAGCCTTTCCCCCTTTTTCATAAATTAGAAATGTCCATTTTTTGATGATTGATTGATGATGAAAAGTATCCCTTTTCATTTTTGTAATGAAAAGGGCCCTTATTGTTATTTGAAAACTGATTTTTGTGGATAGATAAAGAAAACTGTCATTAGAAAAGGCTCTTTCATTTCAAAAAAGGGGAAAAATAAAGAGCAAACTTTCAAAGTGCCATTTAGTTCAAAGACTTTTAAATACTTGACTTTGTGGTGTAATCGTACAGAGGCTGCAAATTTCTATCACGACGTATTGATGTAATTTTCATGGTTTTCTTCCTCAAAATCAAAGTTACAATTCCCACTGCCATTTGAAGTTTGTGCCACCCCCTTCACCCGTCCCCATCCCTCCCTCCAATCACAGAAATTGAACCTTCTTCTGCTGCCTCTGTGCTGGAGAGTATTCAAGCTGATTCAAAGCATTTCGAGTGTTGTGTACTGGAACAAATGACCAACAAGTGGAATTCAAAAACTGTGACAACTTGTAACCCACATTACCAGCATATCTCAAAGGAAAAAAATCGCAAGGATGTATTAATAACATATCAATTACTGGATGTGAAAGCTCTTATAATTACTGGTTGTAATAAACTAGAAGTTACATCATTTATTGTCTGATATTTTAGCATTGCTGGTATAAATACATGTAACAGCCCAAAAAAAAAAAATAAATAAATATATATATATATATATATATATATATATATATATATATATATAATATAATGGATGAAACAATAGGATGGATTGATATTCTCATGTGTTTTCAGATTTTTCATATACAGGAAATTCTGACCAACTTTATATCCAGTTTTGAAATAGATTAAAAGTAAAATTAGAAAGGGTCAGTTTTCCATTCAGTTTAGTGTTAAATGTGTATGCATCCTTGAACCATTCTTAACTTTATATCAACCAATCTTCTCAAATTTATGGACAACAATGAAACCCCTTGCCCTGTACTCAAATAGTTTATTTTGTACTTCAAATTCAGTCATATGTATACCTATTGTTCAAAACAGTTTAATACCCTTGACCTAATAGTTCAATCAAATTCAATGTATACCCAAAAAAACACAAAAACTAAAAACAAAACAAAAGCAAAATCAACAATTAAAAAAAAAATTAAAAAAGAAGAAAGAAAATCCTGTGGAATGAAGAAAGATTAGCAAATCACTTAGCACAATGGTTGGTTAGTGTTAAGAGCCTAAACTTTAACCGCTGCTATTTTCGTGCAGGTCAGCAACTTCAGTCATTATTTCTCTTGTAGTTTATTTATTGTATGTAAACAGCTCTATCCGTATTGTACCATGCAGGATGCACATTAACAGTGAAACCCATTGCAGCAAACTTCATACAGAATCTGGGCATTGATTTTCTTTTCAAGTTTGGCCTTGGTAACTTAGAGGCTGGGGTCAGGGTTTAACTCTGAAAATGGCTTTTGAAGGTTATTATTAAAAGAGCCTGAAAAAACCTTGGCCTAGGCAACATATGAAACTAAAAGTAGACCAAACAGTAAGCTGGCTGTATTTATGTCAGGTGGTACAAGAAGAGGGGGCCCTTGGCCTTGTATTTGATCAGCAGTTTGAGAGTTCAGCAAATAAAAACACATCTGAGATTTGGCCTTGGGATGGTCAGCAATAGGTCACATGTACTAGTAGAACCAGGGAGTTGTTATGGAACTAGGCTGAGTAGGCCATTTTAGCAAACTCAGAATCACATGATGTGAAAGTACTGTTAAGAATAATGAGGTTAACCTTAGAATGTTCTTGATTTGAACCCCCCCCCCCAAAAAAAAAAAGAGAAAACAAAAATTAGTGCATAAAAAGCAAAGCTCTTTTCAACTTTAACCACACATGCACTGTAGCAGTCTAGCAGAATTGTTTTCTCCATTGACCCACATAATTTAAAACTAAGTTGCTAAAAATTGCAAGTTTACATAAAATTTGAATCTACTTCCTAATAGATAAAATGCTGAAAAGCTGCAAAAAAGAAAAGATAAAAGAAATATGGAATTGTTCAAGCACCATGATTTTTTTTTTTCAGTTTAAAAAGTTTGCAGACTTTTTCCAATTGCTCAATACCAAACCCCCCATTACAATGTAATAAACTCATAAGCTTTATTAGTCAAATTTAACTTTTGAAAACTTCAGTAAAAAGTGGAGAAATGAACAATTTTCTTTTTTTTCCCATATGTGTTAAATACTAAATATGGAAGAGGTTTTAAATTACTACAAATTTTCGGTATGGCAAAAACACATAATGATCATTCGGAACTAGAGTGTGGACATGTTCAAAATATAAGGGGAAGTATAGGCCTAATGTGGAATTGAAATCATTGGTTTAATTAAGATGAAAAAAGTTTGATCAGTTAGAAAAAAAAAACTTTTTGCTTGAATTTGCTATCTTTCTTTCATAAGGGTGTGGTACATGTGGAATAGGGATAGGAAGTGGGTATGTTCCTTGAACAACATATCAAAGTAGTAAACAAATTTAAAAACATGGGAAAGTTCACTCCTCCTTGTCTCCATTTATGAAAAGTTTTGCGGCTTAGATTCGGAATATGTGAATTGTTCTGTAAAGAACCAAACTATCCCGCTCTTCTCCTCCCCCCTTCTCCTCCCCACCCCTAAGCTACTGTAACACCTCCCATTAGGCAGCAGTTCTGTGGAAACCACTTCTGTTCGGCAATGATGAAGGACAGTTCTCATGTGTTTTGCACTAGTTCTATGCGTCATGGTCCCATCATACAGAAATCAGTATTACATACATGCAAGTTCACCTTAATCAGCACTAAATTCCCTTCATTATTCAGCTAATTTTTTTTCACAACCATGAGTTGTTTTGTCATGGGAAAGAAAAAAGTATGAATTTGTTATTACCTGGAATCAAAACCTAGAAGCAACATTTTTCATGAAATCGGTCATGTGTTTCCTTGACAGCTTCCTTCCTTAACAAGCCTAAATATTTGGAACTTTAATCTTTAGTAAACTACATATTACATTGCTTTCTCCCAACAAAATGTCCTCACTGTTTATTTGTTTCAAAGTCAACCTCAGTTTCACATCCCTACTTTTATCAAATGGAAGATTCCTATTACCAAGCTCATGCATGAGTCAGCTCTCATCCAATCAGAACAGAGACACAATATATATGAATATTGATGAATGGTAATTCTGCTTGTTCATAGGGGGAAGTCTGCTGTATTGTGCCTGATGGTTGTATAGCATCAGTGTATTGTGTGTTGTTACCCGTTTGTTTATCTACACTGTGTGTAGTGTGCAGAACTAGGCTGATGATGTCATCGTGACTGAGAAAGAGTGCTTCTACGAAACAAAGACCATTTGAGGGTCACATAACAGAAGTACACAGAGACACCTTACCATATAAAGGCCATCTGTAAATTTGGATTTGCTTCAGACCATAAAACACTTGCAAAGGAATATACTTTGGGGATTTTTTCTTAGGGTTTTAAGCAATCCTTCTATAACATATTTTGTTTTTTCGAGGCAAGCGGTGTATTGTGCACGCGACTATAACACACGTTGGATTTTCATTTCTTTGTTGGAACCGCTATTGGATTATTAATGTGTGTACCGATTCTTTCGTTGCAAGATGTATTGTTTACGTATTAACAAACAATAGGTAAGAATTCGTAATTAAGAAAATAAACTTTCGTTTCATATTTTTAGACCATAATGTTATCCAAATTTTTAGAAATATTAGGGTTTTATTATAATACTTGTAATAAAATTCCAATTGGTAGCAAAATTGATATAAACTGGAATAAAGGAAAGTTTATCATCAACATTGTCACATGATATAGACAGTATAAGATGTTGTTCATTGTGTAATAATACATTAATTTACACACTACTTGGTAACAATGCATTGGTATCTTTCATGTGTGAAACCTCTAGGAATTTATGTAGCTATGTTATTATTTTCTTTTCCATCAATATTTAATATGTATCATGTTTGGTTATAATTTTAACATTGCTTTCAGCAACTTCAATTTATAATGCTTTTATTTACATACTTCTCTGCTATTAGCTCAGCAGTATTATCCGACCAAAAGATGTTTACCAATACGATGTGGAAAGATATTAGTTTACTAAAAGGGGAACTTAATATTAAAGTGCACCTTATACCCTTTTCATTTCATCTAAAATATGACATGGTTTGTGATTTAAGTCAGGAGATTGTCTGGTCTGTTCGTTCGCGATCATCCACAATATACTGGATCCCAGTAGCATGCCCCCCTCTAAGCACTGTACACAGTAAAAACATACATAGCCTTGGAATAAACTGCATGCATGTATACACACTGTAGGTACAATATCTCATTGTTTAACAGCTGTTGCACAATATGCAGTTAACAACCTATACACACTGCCTGTACTTCCATACAGAGTCCTATGCCTCTGTGTTATTTCACTTGCTGCAATCTCGATGGCTTAATCCAAGTACTTCCTTAATTTCTGCTGGCTAATTGTTTTCTTTGTGTGTTTGGGACATATGACCAGGCAGGAAATATTGATGGCTCAGTTGTACCGGATCACATGTAGCAGGGTGGGTACTCGGGAATCATACCGCTAGCAAATAATGGACCGTCTTTTGGTACGTATTTTAACGTCTGAGAAAATTAACTCTGACATAGAACAGCTCTGAATCTTAACAACACCCTATATGTAGGTGTGCGTGACATTGAGGCAATGTTGTGACGGTATCAGTTTGAACGACAGCTGGTGAAATTTCGTAATCAAAAATTTAATGACCCATGTCCATTTTTCAATGCAATTTGAAATGTAACAGATGTGCATGAAATACTGTATGCTGATTGGAATGAATACCATGAGATATGTTAAATATTATTGTCAGACTACTAGGTTGTAGTCTGAAATCACATTCATGTAAATCATGTTTTGAAAACAAACTGGCACAGTCTTACTCCAAGCAAGGTGTGCAAATTCTCATTTCATTCAGTTTGTCCTTTAGAACCGGTTCCAAATTTGGAAGGTACAATACAAACCTAGGGGAAGGGGGTGTCAGGGGGAGGGGGCATCAGGGGGAGGGGGTTGGGCGGGGGACTGGCCTGATCGAGCCCTGCAGGTGAGCACAACACAGACTTGGAGAACAGACTATTATTATTCTAAATAGAAACACATCACTCCCCAACTCTTTGTTCCTAGCAATACTGTTTACCTACCACATTAATCATAGAAGCAAGGGGCTTCCCAACCCCCAATGCCTGATAATCTGTTTTACCCTCTGTTCAGAGGAAACATCTTTTGTCTGTTTTATCAATCAATATGGTCATCTCTCACATGTAGATCTTCCTTTGTTGAGGTCTCAGGAAGTGGCTTTTAAGTCTGTTGTGGTTTTCTTCTTTGAAGCCAAACATCAACCCACACCTCCACTTTTTCACCAGAGCTGAGATCCGGTGGCTTAGTTTGTTAGTCATAGTTCAGTGACCAGATAAACACCCCAATAAACTCCAAGACAAAGAACAGAGAGAGAGTTTCGGTCAGAAAACAAATGGACTGGTTAATCCTTAGGTTAAAATTGGGACAAATATACCATGGCAGTTTAGTTGATTTAGAAGATTGGACACTTTGCTTATTGGTCAGAATAAACAAATACTATCTCACAGAGTTGAGTAGATAACATAGTAAGCACACTGTTGGCTATTAAAACTCATTCAACGCAGTGGCAATATTACTTCCATGATTAAAGTCAATCCCTACCCTCTCATTTATATGCTAGAATGGTCACAATTGGTCACAATTGATACAAGAGTCCTTTCCTACCTTATGGTGTTATTTTTAATGTCTAATTTGATGGTCCTTAAGGATTAACTTAAGGGTAACATACTTTTGGGAATTTTTAAGTTGGAGTCTTTCCGGACATTCTAGCATGACCTAATGTCGTTTTTTTTTTTGGGGTAGGGGAGGGATGGGGAGGGGAAGTTTGAATACATATTGCTGTACATTACTAGGCCCATAAAAGTCCACAATATTCCTGTATAAAAAGCCTTACAACACAATTCAAATTCTTAATCCTCTACAATATATGTAGTATCACAATATACATTTCGATACAGCAGTACTTGCCTGTTTTAGGCCAACGGTAAAGAAGAATCTTTAATGCATGTTAATATATGAAAAGCTAGCAGTTTTAATGGCAATCAATGAATTCTGTTTTGAACAGCACATCTATGGGCAGTGTGTAAACAATTTGAATATCATTTTGCTACATGTGGTATATAGTGATATATAGTTATACTGTATGTAATGTACATTGTTATCTGAATGATATAGACTTTACTAGTACCACGCTCATCTTCTATGAGTTCAAATGAGGTCATTCACCTCTAGTATAGGTTTAGTCCATGATGGAATGGATTCAGAGTTCAAGGACCATGATTCTAATGAAGGTAAATGTGATACAGTTTATACAAAAGGGAATAACCTTTGCTTTCTAGGGTTCATTGATTATAGGATTTGTTCTCCTAGAAGACATTTTCCTGTCTCCCCCCCTGGCCTCATTAGATCCTTTGGATCCCCCTATTTTTTTCTGTGCTTCTGGTTGTCTGTCTTCTTAGCATTGGTTTCTCGTGATTAATTACTTCAGTATGAATCCTATGCTGTAAATATTGGGTCCTCCATGATGACACTCAGCTGTGTACACAGCTCAGTTAAATGTGCAGGCTACCTGTGACATGTTCTTACAATTGTACCTGCAACATTAATTATTCTTCTGTGATCACTTTATGATGGGGTTGGTTAACTGCTTGTCCTAGCCGCACCTTCACCTTTAAGGCTTCCCCTATATGACTGAGATTTCTCACCCATGAATTTTTCAACCCACAGTCTAAGCTTATTATATATTTTGCCTACCTTTTTTGACTACCCCCCCCTTCTGCATCAATTATTGTCTTCCAGTCCCCATCCCCACCCTACTCACTTCCATCCCTTAGATCTGAAACATGATCATCTTCCAGAATTAAATTCTACCCTCCATACAGAGAAGTTAAATGAGAGACAAAGGACAGATTTAAATTAGAAATGACATATCTCTCCTACCTCCCCCCCCCCACCTCACACCCCCAACAATTCCATTTGACTTTTGTTTTCAATCTGAACAAAGGGTAATAGAACAAAGTTGATTTGCTAGCTGGTTCCTAAATTGGTAATGGTTGTCAAGAAATTCCAAATTTGTACTTTGAACTTTTTTCCGGGAATCCCTGTGGGCAATTTACCGAGGTTGGTAGTAGACCAGCTTTGTAATGAAACCATTTTGGCTGTCTTTATTGAGTGAGGAACAGTATAATGTTTTCTTTTGGTATGTCATACTCAAACCTTACTCATATATAAATCCAGAAATGAGTCATGCTTTGTCAATCTGGTTGAGACATCTCTGTGAATTTTTTGTTAACCTTTTTTTCTCTTTCTTTTCTGGGTATATAGTGCTCTTTTTAAATTCCAAGTGGTTTAATAATATTAGTTTCTAACTGTGTCCTGGAGTGTTATAACTTAAAACCATAAAGTGGAGTGCATGTTCTTTTAAAATTATGTCCTTTTAATCACAACAATTTTGTAAGTTAAGTTGAGCCAGATAAAGTTGATTCATACATGAAAGGGAACAAAATTCCACGGTCAGCAAAACAATTTGTTTCTATAAGCTTGGGACAGAGATAAACAGGGAAAGAGTTTCAGAAACCTCTCTTTTGTGTAACTTCCTCTTTCAATATCTTGCACTTTCAGGACCCTAAGATAACAAATCATACTGTAGTCCTGAGTCTGTATAATTAACTCCTCCCATTTTGAATATTTGGTGGAATTTTTTTTATATTGATCGGAAAATTTTATTTTTTAGTACAAATCCACATATCTGACAAATTTGTGTGCTCTGAGGAAGGGAGTGCGAGAAGTAACATAGTGAACGGTGAAGGGGAATAGGGTAGAAAGAGGAATGTGACAGGAAAGGGTAAGGCTTGGTACATTAGTTTGGTACAATGGGTGTTATTAAAATACAAAAAAGAAAAATGTTACACATATATGTATGTATAACAGTGCTTTAAAACGTGTGTATCAATGTAGTGCATAACATGATAACAATTAAAGCAAATTGCTAAAACATGCTATTTTATTTTTATTTTTAAAATCCCAAAAATGTACAATTGTACTAGTTATCTTTACTGCACCTGTTAAAAGAATCTTAACAGAACCATCCACCCCCCCCCCCCCCCGCCCTCTAGCCCCTTCTGTTAACCTGAAGCTGCCAATGACCACCAGGCTAATGGTAATAGGATGAAATTATTTTGTCACATACAGTATCCACTTGCATGTTAAACTGTTATCAAAATTAGGTGTGATGTGAAACTATAACCTTGTTTTCTTCACACGTATCTTCATTAATATAGCAAGTAAAAACCCAACTGTTGAAGTACCAACAATGTGTCATCTTTTTCATATCTTTGTCAGCGATGAAAAATAGCCTGGGCGGAATGACTAGAATGGTTTTCCTTTTGTTCTGACTAATGGTGTCTCCCAAAAGACTAGTCATAGCAAAACAAACTGCCGGGTCAATATTAATGTATGACTAAACCTAGACCGTGCTACCACTGCTACTATTATTAATAGTAGTGTCTTTGTTACTAACAAGCTGATGCATGCATTGTTGGGTGTGGGGTGTATGTAGTACATAAATACAAATTTATACAGTCACTGTATTTCTTGTTGATTCAAGGACAAAGAAGGAAAGGTTTTAAAAATTGTTACAAAACAGGAGCTCAAGTAAATTTAATTCCAGGATCGGGCTGAAGAGTTCCTTAAAGGAGGGTGTGTCGGTTAAACAAATAGTGGGTAATGGGTTTAAAACCAAACTGTGTAAAGCAACCATTTGGTTAAAATAAAAAAAAAAAACTACCAATTGATGTTAAAGTTGAATTTGCATCCAATTATTTGCTGCACCAACCATTTATTGCATGACTTTATACCTATTAAGAGAGAATGCATGCATATATAACCAGGGAGTTGTTATGGAACAACCCCCTGATATAACTAAGTTGAACTGATCCCTGTTGATATTGCAGCTAATGTACAAGCAGGGAGTTGTTTCCATAACTACTCCCTGGTACAAGTATACCAGAAACTCACAGACAATATCATACATGAAATGTTGTAATTATGTGCCAACAACCATGTCTAGGTTGACTAATTAGATTTTCTTAATTAGTATTGCTTGTTAAATCTGTCTACCATGCTACATTAAACATGCTGGTGGTTGTACAGTGACCAGTGTGAAAGTTTGCTATCTATGCGATTCAACAGGTAAACACACTAATACAGACATGTATACAACTATACATGCAAGATTGGTATGATCATAACTTATAAGGTTCTCTGAATCTTAGTGTGTGTATTTATTTTACGGCAGTGACACACTAAAACAATCAGACAGACAGACATGTATGCAACATTGGTATGGTCAGATGATCCTCTGTATGGATATCATCAGTTTCATGTACATACAACTAATAATGGATATAAAAAAGTTCAAATTGGTAATTTATATAGATACTGAGACTGCTAATTAACAGGCTAATTCAACTAACTGCACATAATTATGAATTAAAAGATTTACAAAATACTACAATCTCCAATTCAGTTTTTTCAGTACACATGCATGCATGCCCATCTGAGATTGGAAACTGAGCTGTATGCTAGCACTTGTGCATTTCCGGGATTCTGGCCCGAAAAATAAGTGCTAAAAAATAAATAATTTGAACGAAAATTTATGAAATTTTTGGATATTTCTTTAAAAAAATATTCTCTTCCATATGTTCTAGCTATCATTTTCAGTTTTAGATATTACATATAGTTCAATTAAAGGTCACATAAATTTGAGCTGATCAATATTCACTGCACATCTGCCTAACCTCGAGGCTAACGTCTTTAATCTGAATGTCTCCATGCAGTGTGAGCTTGTAATCACTCGTATTATAAACATTACAAACACACTTAATCTTCTTGAAAATGTTTTTTTTAGGAATTTTATTGCAATATTTCTCTGCTACATATTCTAGCTATCATTTCAGTTTTAGATAATTATTGCAAATAGTTCAAGTAAAGTTCACATAAGTTTGCAAGACCTGTAGGCATTATATCTCAGATGGGGAATTAATGGGGGGGGGGGGAAGGGAGGAGAGAGATTAGGAAGAGGGGAATGGGCAACAATGATCTGTCAATGGTTTTGTTATGTCTTTGTGTATTTTGTGACTCACTCTTGACCAGTGTGTAAATCACCCTACAAAATTGTTTGATGTTTCTCTAATGAAAGAGTTTGCAATTGAATTCATGTCGTAATATCTTATTGATCGTTTACCAAATGGCGATTACGCAGTGTGTGATTCTTCGTGTACTCCATTTAACATCTACTCCATTAAACATCTCCTGTACTGTGACCTAAATCTTCCTCTAATATTTTTACTGTCAAAATTTGTAACTCTTCTGAATTATTAACATCTTTTTCAGGGACAAAATTGTAATTGGATCCTTACTGAAGTGCAAAGTCATTATATGTAGGAGTTCAATGTGAATTCCCATAATTTGCCCCTCTGTATAGTTTTTTTTTTTTTCCAATGTTAACTACAGTAATTCTAGATCTACAGCTGGAATTGAAACAATACCGTAAACCATTTCCAACTTTGGACGTTATTAAAACCAGCCAATTTATTGTTTTTAGAGGAAACCATACAGCCAAGAAAGGATTAGATAAAGAAAAAGAAGTCTAAGCAGAAAAATAACAAAAAGTAACATTGGGCGCAAGCCTGAATGACGAAAAAACGAAAAACACTCTAACAGGTTTTTCGTAGAAAGAGATAAGGCAGAAGCTTAATTGTCACTGTTTGTTTGGTATTCAGCTGAACTCTCATTGACGTTATCTTTCTTGGGTAAGGAAGCCTCATTCCGAGAAGTGACATTTAGGAACAGCCTTGCTTCGAGCCATCTCTTTGGATACACGTGTTTACTTTTAAATTTTTTAGGTCGTCACAAGCAGAAACGTTCTGTTCTGTTAATTATTCATTAGGTCGACATTGCTGGAGATTATCACTGTGTCGCAGCTGTATTCGATACAGATCTTATTAAAACGTTGAATTTGAGTAAAGTTTGGTCAAATTTGAGTGTTTTTCATTTCTGGAAAAAAATAAATAATAAAAATTGGGTATGAAAGTTGGGTGCTTTAGAGGAAGATTATAATTTGAAGAGGAAGTTGAGTGAATGGAATCAAGGCAGATCGAAAATATAACCTTTTTTCTCCCCCAAATATATATAATATCTGTATATCCATGAATTAGAGCTAAGGTACAGTATCTTTGGTATGACAAGTGACAAGAAAAAAAAACCCTGATGATTTCATAAATATCCACCCACAAACCCCTCCCAGAATGTTCACCATTGTAATAATTATGTGTCATAATTTCGAGTAAAACATGCAATATTTGGTTACTTTGATGGTGGGTTACTCAGGTTACTACAATGTGAGTATTGTGTTTGACATTGACAGACTTCTAACCACAGGTTATCTGTGACTCATATACTGTATATTACAAATAAACCAAGTAATACACAGTAATAAAGTTGGCATTATATATGTATTTCTATGTGATCATGATGTCACTGTGCCAAACAAAAGAGGGATTTGTCAAGTCTGTGGTGACTCTATGCTGTTGGCTGATGATTAACCCATTGTTAATGCTGTACAGTGTTTACTTACAGTATATAATACTGTATGTGTTACAAAATGAATAACCTCCAATCAAATAGAATTAATAAAATGAATAGTTTTCTTGGTTGCTTCATGTAAACATGTCAATCAGTTCCTGGAATTTTTGGAAAAATGGAAGCAATTGTGTCCAAAATAATTTGATTCATAGGTCAAAATTGTATGGTTTATCAAGTTTCTAAAATGAAAGCAGACATTGATCCAGTACTAGTCTAAGATCCTGTTAGCTGAAGACCTAGAGAGCAAACAAAGAAAGTATTTCTCCTGCTTGTAACATTTATGAAACAAACTTGTACCATAAAAGTAGCCTTTTTTTTGCCACCACACAGGAGTGTAAAAGAAAGACCAAAAAAAAGAAAAGAGAGAAAAAAAAAGATTCAAACTAGAATTTCAATATTAATTGTTTCAAATGGAAACATGATCTGTTTTTGTTCATGAAGCATGCACAAACTAGCATTATGTGGAATACCAGTAAGCAATAATAAACATAATCAAAGTTAAACTGCATGTTTTCTACATATAAGCCTTTGAGACACCTGGCACAGGCTTTTGAATTATGGACATACTGAAAGTTCATCCCAAATGCAATTATTAAGACATAAATCATCAGCTCTGCTTGCATGTTGAAAAAAGACTCACAAAAGTAAAAATGTCTGAACTTCTATCCTCCCATGCCAATCGTTAAGCAAAACGTAAAACACCATCACTTTAATTGAGTCCATGCCCTTACCATGCAGCCCTGGACTTTTGAACCATGTTCTCTAATTCCATAAGGTCTAATTTCACATTAATGTAATGGCAGTATTGTTACAGCCTTACAGGGCAAAACAACAAGCTGTTCGCCATGGTATACAGTAGATAACACACTTTCTCGTGCCTGGTTCAGCTGAGGGTCAAAACCAGCAGGGCGTGGAGGTTAAGAAAATCCTTGAACTAAGGAATGGTGAAAGGTCTTCTTAGAGGTCAACAGGATTAGTCTAGATGAACATGTATGGATTCAATGAACCCTTATTTCATAACATGGTCATTAATGATATTTACCAATGAAAAAGGTTTTAGGAATTTCAAAGAAATTACTTCATAGACAAAGCCCCTGTCTCCGAGAGGGGGCAGGGAAGGCATACAGCTCCCCAGCCTGTCTGTGAGAGGGAGCAGGGGAGGCATATATGGCTCCCAGTTATTTTCAATGCAAAGATACACATGGGTATGGGGCCAACATAGATGGCAATTTTACACAACTGCCCCTCTGATCTCCCCAACTATCTCAAATCTCAAACATGTGTCAGGGTGCCTACATGAGCTAGGAAAGTATTAACATTCAAATATTAATTGTAATACGTACGGTCAAGAATTACATGCAAACAGTGCTTACTTACTTCCACACTTTAAGTTTGTAATTTGCAGATACAAATGATGTTATCCCCATGTTGTCACATGTCATGCACAAATTCTAACAGGACCTTTCATACATAATTTTCTTAATTTGACTTTGAAAAATTAAGTAAAAGGACAAAGAAACAATTTAACAGAATGCAAAAAGTTTGGCCAGGTCCATAACAAGTCATCCTAGAGAATGGGTACTGTTACAAAGCAAAATATACAACTAAAAAAACTGAATATGGAAAGAACAATAGATCATGCCGTGACTTCTTCCTTTTCCGATTAGACAAAAAAAAAAACAGCAGCTAATGTAGCTTTAAGAAGGAGGGTCGAAACTTTGACCTAATGTGGGTGGGTGGTAATCTCTGTTAAGGAATACCATACTAGGAAGGGTTTTCTCTGATAACAGATCTGTGAATTTATTAGTATCCAGCCAGAGATCTTCTATGCAGATTGACACATTTTTCAAGCCACATCCTGTTGATATAGAGATGATGAGGATACTTCTGTTGTACCATTGAGTAGTCAGGAACAACAGAGAGTGGGTAACTTAAATCACTTCCTGCTGCCCGACGTCATCCATCTAATCTTCCTCTTTGTTGTACCGGGTTAGCAGACACAAAAAACAAAGAAATGACCAATTTCTTCCTAATTTGAGGGGAAGGAAGTTGGGTATTTCTCTTCGTTATAACTCTCGTGTATGGCTGCACGGACGTGGTACGGTGTTTGGGGACGAAGCTCGTTAGCAGCAAGCTCTGTGATTGCTACGTACTGTAGCTTTTTAACGCTGGTAGGAACTATACTACCAGTAAAAACAAAGAAGAGACACTCAAAATAATCTCCCAAGGCCAATGTAGGAAAGGGATTCATTTTCTATTGGACTGTGGGGTAATTATCAGTGCTAACAGATTCTGGATTATACACAAAGGAACAGGAGCAGGAAAGATAATCTGACTAGTTTCAAGTCTACTCTAACTTAACAAATACCATACTGCTTATATTTAGGACTGCATATCATTACTCCACCAGTTGGATTTTGTATTGAAAAAAAAAGATTGTTTTTCTGCGTGGTAGGTCATTTTGGCATAACTAATACTTTAAATGTAAACAATATTTAATTTTTTTCTTTCACTTACAGTACTGATAATCATCTAATTTAAGCATGAAACATGTCTACTCAAATAATTAAAAACATAAGTCTGTATTACAATAACTCCACTACGAGTTGAGTCATCACACATCCATGGTATGACATACTGTAGGGTGGTACAGATCTTAATTGTTACCTGTACATGAACTACGCGATATGCTGTACAACTACTGTA
Organism: Apostichopus japonicus; assembly: GCF_037975245.1. Classification (NCBI taxonomy): domain Eukaryota; kingdom Metazoa; phylum Echinodermata; class Holothuroidea; order Aspidochirotida; family Stichopodidae; genus Apostichopus; species Apostichopus japonicus. Next base: position 25,121,985 of record NC_092571.1, read on the forward strand.
TTTCTACCGATTACTTTTTCCACATCTATAAAGATAAAAAATCTGTTTTTTGTACTGTAGCAACTTTTGTTCCTTTCCATTGGCGAATCAGGTGACAGTTAGAGAATATATGAAAATATGAGAATCATAAATACACAATGATAGAGTCAAAACATGTTTCATTACTTTCATAACTCTATTGCATATGAAAACTTTGCAAAGCTTCCACAATGTGCATGTGGGGGGGGGGGGAGAGGGGAGATGCGAGGAATGAGGAAGTAAAAATTCTGTACAGTGCATATTGAGGGCGGCGGATTGGCCATTCTTTCATTGGCACTCTGTAACAAGTTGTGTGGACATGGGGTAAGATTAGGGAGGGGGGGGGGTGGGGGAGGTTGATGGCAGGGAAGTGGAAGACATGAATAATGGCAAAGTGTATAGTAAAAACGAAGAACTTTTCTCATCTGTGCATAATTATGAACCTCTAAAGTCTTTACCATCTCATAATTCACAATTCAACAGTTCCAATGATCAGAGCAATTCCAAAAATTCACCTTTGAAATGTCTCTGTAGACTCTGTCAAAGCCTATATATCAGACATGAGCAAACAACTAATGTGCCTCCCTGAGTTGTATGTTATTATTGTTGCTGTCAGAGAATTTGCTGGCTTTGAGTGTTAATTAGGTCATGGTTTGGACTTGAACTAGACTTCAATCCACTAGTCTTACGTTCAGCTTTGATCTCCGAATAAAATCGGTTATATCGCTTAATATGCTAGTAAAACCGAGAACTGTTCACCAAACATTTTTCAAACTGCTGCTAAATGATCTGTTGCTGCCATGGCCAAAATACATGTACATACATCCTTTAACCAAAGAGAATATTTATATTTAGAATATTGACCTCTCTGGTTTCGTCAAGAAACATTCTATAAGATACTGATTGGTATTTTCTCTCTCTCTCTTCCTCACTCCTCACAGATTCTTTATACCATCGGTAGAGGTGACGAACATCTTTGCGCACTCCAGAATAAATAATTTTAATCTTTTCTCGCTCGGACATCAAAGAGCTCTCTATGAGTAACTGTGCCATCACGGCAGGTAATTGTATGAGTCGATCCATTGTCATGGGGCAGAAGGTTTCGGGCGGGATGAAGCAGATAGCTAGGGAATCCCCCTCTTACAAATCCCACCACCGCGATCTAGCTTACAGTGGAGACCTACAGAAGCCCAACCGGCTGGACCTCCTCCTGGACATGCCGCAGGCGGACAAAGATGTGCAATACAAGTACGCCTGGAACGAAGACGACAGATCGCTCAATATATTCGTGAAGGAAGACGACCCAATGACATTTCACAGACATCCCGTCGCCCAAAGTACAGACTGCATTCGTTCCAAAGGAGGTTTTACGCGTGGACTTCATGTCTTTGAAATCTCATGGAACCCCAGACAGCGGGGTACGCACGCCGTCGTGGGCGTGGCGTCCAACGAAGCGCCGTTACATTGTGTAGGTTATCAGTCTCTGGTAGGGGCAAACGAAGAATCGTGGGGTTGGGACATCGGCAGGAAAAAGGCATTTCACGACTCAAAACACAACGCAGGAGTACAATATCCTCTTCTCGAAAATGTAGACCACTTTGTCGTTCCGGAAAAGTTCTTAATGGTATTGGATATGGACGAAGGTACCCTCAGCTTTATTGTGGACGGAAAATTCCTTGGGATTGCATTCCGTGGACTGAAAGGAAAAACTGTCTTTCCAATCATCAGTGCCGTTTGGGGACACTGTGAAATCACACTTAAGTACATAGGAGGCCTTGAACGTAAGTGTACATTGACATCATCAAAATTGTTTGAAGTACGGTTCATTCACTTAGTTCCATGCGTCAGATTCGGAAAAATTTACATGCGTCGACTTTTGATGCTGTGATTTGGGGCTATTTTATGTGTTTGTGCTCTTCTCATTTCTCAAAGCAAGTTGATGTAATAGTTATTACCATCTTCAATGACAAGATGATAAAATCTTTTGTACTAGTCTTGAAATGTGAGGCTGTGGATGACACAAATAATTAGGATGTTAAAAAAAAAGTGCCTTTTCTGAATTTCAGACAAGTTCAAAGTATGTCAAAAGAAGTATGTGTGACCTCTTTGTATAAAGACCTTGCCTTCTCGACCAAACATGTACTACTTTATTTCGAGCATTAGTACCAGCTTAACAAAGTTACTATTGGAAAGGAGCAAAGAAGTTTATGGTTAGAACGGGATTCAAGCCAGTGACCTCTCTGTTGTAACCCAGAGGTCACCTGTTCGAATCCCGTTCAAGCCATAAACTTCTTTGCTCTTTCCCATGATCTTAAAATTCCTGTCAGTCTTCCATGATTGCTTTTCCTTATAAAGGTACTAATTATGGGAGGTGGCAGAGAGCAGTTCCGCTACCTATCACCTAGAGCTGGGTCTGATGCTGCATCCATATAGACACACATAGAACAAGCATGTACTTTTCTTTACATTTTGGTCCATAAATTTTTATGTTTTCCCTTGACAGCATCACCGTTACCCCTACAAGATCTATGCAGAAGAGCCGTGCGTGTATCGGTCGGACAACAACATCTTGAAAGCATCTATGAACTGCCATTGCCAAACACAATGAAGAGATACGTTCTTTACCAATGAAGGGACCACGAAGAATTAGTCAGGGTCTTCTCTATCTCCGTCCGTCCGACAGTTTTGTATTTCACAGAAACCATCCTTTTAAGGGCCTGGTGCATCATGGGATAGATTGAGCTCTCGTGTGGACAGTGCATCATGGGATAGATTGATCTCTGATGTGGACAGTGGATGATAATGGCCAGTGAACATCTTTCTATCTCTCTCTCAATGCAGTTGATATTAGCTAGGATAATCAAAATAAGCAAATGAGAGGGTCACTCAACAAGAACGAGGGTAGACCCAAGATGAGGCCAGAACATCTTGGAAGGGGGAAAAATGTGTAAAAGCTTGTTTCATGTAGATGGGTACGGATGGGCAAAAGAAGGAAGAATTATTACAAAAACTGCCTCTGAATCAGGGAAGAAGTGATTTCAAGGCACAGAGAACTGAAAAGAATATTTACTCTCACCAGTAATTGTTTTTTTTTATATGAAGAACTGTTGAAATGGAACAACTCACTATAAATATAAATCACTCATTTTGTTCTGTACAACAACTCAGATTTTGTTGGCAAAACTGTTGTAGGGGAACCTATGCATTTTTGTCTTACACTTGAAATGTTCTTTTTTTATTGTTTCTGTTTTTTTTGTGGTCTGTATTTTTCAAACTTGGAATATGAAATGTGCTGCAAAGAACCAAAAAAACAAACAAAAAAAGTGTGGTCACTGCCATGTGAAATAAAAGCAATTGATACTGATTCTGAAGTTCAGTCAAAGCGATTTGCATTATTTAAATCCAAATCAGGCTTATGATTGGCTGGCAGTGAAAATATTTTATACAGAAAGACACAGTGTCAATATGTAAAATTTTAGATTTTGAGTTCAATACTTGATACTCACTTTGAGTCAATGGGAACATAAATGTTTCTTTGCTTCATTTATTATTATTGCCATGTTTTGTTTACTGTTTTGAGGCGTCGTCGATGTTAAATCGACGCTGCACATACTCAAATGACCACGCAACACCAACACCGATGTATACTGTAGTCGGAATGCACTTAGCTGTCATTTCGATCACATACATCGTGACACAAGGTAGACAATGGATTAACTTACCCAGAAAAAGGAATACTATCATAATTTTAGGAGCTAAGATATTGCAGTGTAATTGACATGCCAGTAGCCACAACCTTTCCATCAGTAGTAGCCCAAAGTTTTCGACAAGTCAAAAAAGTCGACAAAACCCTTAAAACGTGAATGCTCTGCACCGAGAAATATGACAGGCTTCCTTGAATTTTTGATGAAAAGTATTTTTTGTTTTTTCATTTGTGAAGGCTTAACATTGATTCCTAAACAACAATTTTATTGTGCCTTTCAGGCTGTCAACATTTGAACAGTACTGTATTTTATATGCCGTAGCCTTCTTATGTATGTGACTTGTTTTTTTAAAGTGACTGTTACCTTTTTTTCCCCTTCTTAAATCTGATATGTGTTTGAATGTTTGTGTAAAACTGCCAGAAAGTTGTTCTACTGTGATGAAAGTCTGAACTATTGTGGACAAGAGTAGGTAATTGTCTCTGTGCATCATTGTCTTCATAATTATTTTGTCATCATATTCATTAATAATCGGTTAATTAAGTATTATACTGTTTTAGAGTCAAACAATCTGAAAAAAAAACAACAACTTCGGAGGTCTAAACCAAAAAGTTTTGGGTTCTCAATGGTGGTGGTGGTTAACCACATTTCTTGTTTGTATTTATATTGGCTGATTTGAACCCTAGCTGGTAAACAGTGATTCCTTTCTCAGACTTCTGACGCAAAAGTTCATTTCACTTCAAAGAAAATTTGGAAATCAGTCATTTAAAAGGAAGTCTGAATCAAAGTTGAACTGCAAACAATATCAACAGAAACATGGCCATGAATCCATACTAAAGATCAAATTTAATCAGACTTCATGCAATTATCTGACATTGAAAACAAATGATTTCATAAAAATCAACTCTGGGAACTTGTGATCATACAATCATACCAGTTATGAATTATTCATAAATGCAAGAAGAATGTGATCATGACTTCTCATTTTAAAATATAGGGTCAGACTGTACTTTGAAGTTGTAATTTGGTGCTCTGTAAACCCGCTTAAAATACTAACTTTTTTTTTTATAGCCGCAGTATTACCTATTAATGTGTATTCCAGAAAAATTGAACTTGATAACAAAGTCTTCTTTATTCGCAGTCAATGAACATTAGAAAATAATTGAAATAATGATACAAAATGTAATATAAGGTTGAAATTTATAGAATTGGCATGTTCAACTCGTAAACATTGCTGTATCGTATCATGTATCACTTACTACTTCAATAGGGGGTAGTATTTGGCTTGCTTTTTACGTCGTCGTGACAACTGGGCAATATTTTATCCGTTTTTACTATGCAATGCATACAAGATCATTTTTGAGAGAAAAATTTGTTAAGGTTATGCATAAATGGCCCAAGGGTGCAATATGATAATTTGTAAACTTTCCAGAAATAATGGGGGAACCTTATAACAGTGTTTTATACTCAATCATCGTGAGTGCACGCACTGGAATGTCCCCTTCATCTGGAGAGCAAACTTTAGTATGATATTAAACATGAAAATCAAATTTCTTATTTCTTTTAAAAGATTTCTGGGATGGGATAACAAATATTCAAAATTACTAAATATTGCTTATATTTAAAACCAATCACACCTGCTTTTAAATGAAAGAAATTCAATTTTCAGAATTTAAAAAAATTATATTTCTTTCACTCGAATGAGACTTTCAATGATCCTTCCCCTCACCCTCCTCCCCCTCCCCCGAACAAAATTTTCTGATATATATGCCTGAACTGTTAGACTAAAACCCTTCTGCGCTGAATCTAGAACAAAATTTAAGACAGCTGGATGCATTAGAATATTCTCCTTAGTCTATTATGGAGCAAGTATTTCACTGGTTGATGTATTTCGAGTTGACTCAACTTGCCTCCAAATTTTGAAACTTTTCCATATGTGTATCTTTGTGTGAGAGCAAGACTACTTGCTTCATCACCCAAAGATATTTTATCTTCTAATCCAAGGGTGATCCTTGTAACTTCCTGGAGTACTTTGATGGGCTAGTTAGTACCTCCATCAAAAAATACTTTTGGAATTTTCTTTTAACCCATGCTGAACCCTGTCAGAGAATTGAGGTGATCTATTAATAATATCTTTGACCTGAATATAGAGACTGCCTATACCAGAGTATCCAGATGCTCTGCTGTATTGAAAAAAAGTCTGTCAGATTTAAGAACTAACAATCACCAAGTTCCCTCCAGAGAGGATAGAAGGAAAAATTGCCAGTGACTTTATTTCTGTCCGAAAATAACCCAGATCTTTTATGGAGCTCGGTCTATTATTCTATCTACCTAAGGTAGAAACTAAATGGCATCTGGTGAGCATATGTTCACAACTGGGAGATGCACAGTCTTATACTTTTGGTAGATTGAAAAGGACTCTCTCTCTCTCTCCTCTCCTCCTAGCTGCAGGGGCTTAATTTCAACCATCTGCAATTGACAAAGTCCAGACAGATTTAAAGGGACATTCAGGATATTTAAAATTTCGTATATATTGGTTCATAAAACACTGGGCATATTTGAATTATAGTTTTCCTGGAAGTGAATGTGCAGACACTGTGGTATCTCTGTGGTATTTCTTAAAGCTTCTTTTCTGGGACGACAGTTATTTAAAGTCAAATATAATTTGTCTGCCTGGGCTGTGTAACTGATCATTTGACATGCCGTTTATTGCTGCTCAAACTTTCCTTTAATAATCATTAAGATCTGGCCTCTCATTTCAAGTTTTATATAGAGAGAAGGGGGGGGGGGGGGGAGAGACAGATAGTGAGAGACATGGTCAGCTGAGTTTACCACTGAAACCACTTTTCAACTGCCTAAGGAGTAAGGCCAACCCTTGCGTGTTAGTAACCTAAACCACAATGATGTAAATCTAGAAACTGAGTTAGCATACAATGAACAGACGGACATGCTATTTAGTGTGTATTAGAAAGTTGCCAATGATTGACTTACTCAAGCCAGTTTCCTGTTGTTTTGCATTAGCATGTCTGCCAATTAATTAGGCAGTAGTATGATCATCTGAACCTCAAAGCTGTTAGACAAACAAACCATAAACCATAAGTGAGGGTGTTACTAATTGGTTTTCTATCTGAAGGAATTTTTATTTGTTTCTCATAAAAAATATCATCAGACTTAGTTTACCATGTAATGTGTTCAAGCACTATATGGGTAAGAATTATGCAAGTATGTTTTGACACAATTGAATTACTCCAATATATCCAACTTCTCAAAACAGTGTATTGTGTTTCATCGCAAGGTTATGCAGTGCAGGTTTACGAAATCGGCTGGTTCTTGTTGAAGACATTATTGTAATTATGTAACTTTTCTGCTAGATCTCCTCCTTTGATTGACTCAAAGGTGATTAATTAGCCATCAATTAACGATGTTCCCTCCTCGTCTCTTAAAAAATATCCCTGTTGTCCAGAGATGTTTGTTCATGTTCTTCTTTTTCAAATGAGCCCCAATTCAGCATTCGACAATTCCAGTGGTCTATTTTAATATCCATTGTTTGGTGGAAGACATGAGTTTGCTTCATTGTAAAGAGAATTAATGCCTAGAACAACTTTTGAGATGCAATGCAAAAACTTTCTGTAAACTCTTGATATTTTCTTTATGGTCGAATCAATGTTTATTTCCATGTTAAAGTATAAGCAGCAGTATATACCAGGCAAAGAGCAAATTACACTTTGAAAGTAAATTTCAACCACTGTAGGTAAAATTGTGTTCGATGGTGAACACTGTATTATAATCGTGGAGTAATGTGTGTGTGTTTCTTCAGCCAGCCAGTATCAAGATAAATGAGTCACAATGAAGACAGAATTGCTTCTTCAACATGAGTCATAACAACATAAAAAATTTAAGAGAAAATTTGCTGCAATTATATCCATGTGAGACTTTCCGTTATGGTTGTGGGCTCAATGTTTTGTCTGTCTCTCTCGATTGAAATCAGATTCAACAAAATTTCCAAATTTTAAACTTTTAGAAAAAGAAAGAAATGGGTAATAAGAAACACTATAGTTGGTAGTTCAGATGCCATGCAAACCCCACTACCAAATTTCACAATTCCTGAAAATAAGCGAGCACAAAACGTCAACAAAATTCATTAACGAGCAAGTACAAATTGCCTGGTTACCAGTACAACTCTGAAGCTATTTCATAAGCTTTCAGTTATTTTTAAACCATCTTACAGATGCAAATCACAGCATTTTTTCTCTCACTTCACCGATCAAGAGATATGTCAGTGTTTCTGCTCCACCCTAGCATTTGTTTTGTTGCTGTATGAGAATCTCGTATTTATCCGTTTCCAACGCTGTGATTTTAAACTAAAGTGCTGTGATGTGCTTAGACTCGGGTGTCAAATTCGAGTGTCTTTTCGTACAGTACCCAGAACATACTAAGCATTATTGGTGATTGATGTATCACGTCTTATTTTTAATTTTTTTTTTTTTTAAATAGGAAATACTGCATTCCTTACAAACCTAAGTGCAATATGAGCAGTGATTGTTTCACAAGTTTGGTTTTTTTCCCTCTTTGTTTTCAAAGGAAAAAAAATTACACTATTTGAATGTTTTTTTTTTTATGATCATGTATGAACCAACAAGAGAATATGTAACTATTAATATATACATTTCCAAGAATCCATGTTATCAAACGTGATCCAAAAACTACAAAAAATTTTGACATCACAATGGTTATCATGATTTGTAAACTATTTTTATACATTTCCAACTTTTTCTCGTTTTTCTGTCGATTTTTTATTTTCCGTTCTGATTGCAATTTCTATGATGTGTATCCTCAGGTACTCACAAATGTAAATTACCTTTGTAGGTTTTATGTGAGAAAAAAAAAATAAAAAAATAATAATTAGGATGGATTTTTTTTTTTTTTTTGGTTGGCAGTTATTAACAAAAGTCAGTTTTGTAGTTTGTCTCAGTTTCCTATTCAGCTACTATCGCTTTTCGTGGTTTGACTGGTTAAATTTGAGCCAATCGAAAAAAAAAACAACACAAACTTTGTTTAATACTTTGCTGGGTGTATCGCATGTTAGGAAGTGCCCCATGATGGCAACAAGAAGGGGACCAAGCAAAGTGAGATTACTATCATACATCCGAGGCAGCGGAATGCCATCTACGTCATTTCTTTTAAATGAATCATTAGATCACAGAAAGTTTGTCTGTCTCGCTATCATCTTCATCTGGTAAATATTTGGTCATCTCAAGTATCTTTGCTTGGTGTCTTCTGATTTGCCTTGTTATTATCTTTGCTTGTAGAGGGCAGAATGTTTGCATAAATTTAATTGGGATTTCTCGAGTGGACGTACCAAAATGCAATACATACTCTCGCAGTTTAAATGTCAGCTATTAAACCTCTCTGAGGAGATATCACCATCGTGTGTACAATGTGATCTTATTTTTTTTTTGAACTGTTGATATTGAGTCCATTTTGTTATATGGACATGCAGAGAGTATGCATGAGTTACCAAAAGGAATTATTATTACTTGCAGACCAGAAAATTGGGGGATCAAAGTTAGTTCCACATAAGAGAAAATATCTATGAAAGTTGAAGGCGGAATGAGTTGTGGAAATATCATTCCGAACGAAAGATTAAATAAGCTGATTCTGCATAAGCTTGATGGGAGAGGACTTTTAATTAAGGTAACTATGACTTTGAACTGTGAATCAGAGTCAAAAGAGTGGTGTTTTAAGTCTCATGTGAAAAATTCAGTTTTACCTTCAAAAAAACGTTTCATTATTTACCTCAACTGTTTACATAAACTGGTCAAAATATACAACTCAAGTAACAGATATTATACAAAACAAAACACACATACAAAAAATAGAGATGCAAATTTAAAAGTGGTGACCGTGACGACCGTAATTGTTTTTCCTTCTTTCTTCATATTTCATAATTTTTTAGGAAATGATGCAATTTTATCACAAGTGAATAATAGTTATTGTCTGCTTTCATTTTAGTTCTGATTTTTTTTTTTTTGTCTCGTATTGTTCTCTTATTTATTGTTGAAAAAGAACCGAAGTAATAAGCAATTGTTTTAACGTGGCTGATAAACAAAATCAACCTTTGCCATTTTTTCTGTTTTCTGTATTTTTTTTTTTTTATTATTATTATTTTTTTTTATTATTATGAAATAACATTTGTGTGTTAAATAAATTATTCTGGTGCCAGGAAAAGCAAAATGAAATAATACTTTGTTTGTATTCATTTTATAAATTTGTTGAAGTACAAAAAAAAAAAAAAAAATGATTTTGGCTCACTCTCAAGTATACAATGTCTGCCAAAGCTGTCACCGTTATGACAGGGGTCGTTCAAACTCCACAGCTGTTTTCTGAAGCAGAAAGGGAACTAATGTCCAGCACACTGCTTAATTAGTGAATACTTGCTTTAGCATTGCACATAAATGTGCAGAGTAAATCTTTTCTTACACACACAGATGAAGAAGCAAGTACGTAGCATGAGAACTATACCCTAGGCCGTTTGACAGTTTGTTGCAGTGTGCACACAGCGCAAGTTTAGTATTTTACTACTAGAAAGTCCGCTCTTAAAATAATCTTCACTGCTCCCTCAGATGCCCCTTAATTGTCCCCTAGGTACTCCTTAATACTTATTAAAAAGTTAAAATGCCCCGGAATTATCAAACTTTGGTACGTGCACGATTAATTTTGCATTCAGGTCTGTCTTTGACCATTGTGTGGGGGGTTGAAGCAGCATTTTGCATCCTTTTCTATGGTTTTTCTCAACCTCACTGACTCCACGATGCCATAACGACATACATAACAAGCTTATCTATTCAAATCTTACTTCAAATGGTGGGATAAAAGTCGAAAAAATTGACAACTTTCAACTTTGTTTTTCTCGAAGATATTTTCCGTTGGGATCCAAATAAACCTCGCCCATAATATGAATATTTAAAAGCTACGAACGTCAATGGCCAATGCGTAATACAACACCATGATTGATTGGTGTAGATTGTCTATGGCAGTTGTACCAGGGAGCTGTTATTCCAGCTCGCTGGTTGGACCAAGTTACCAACTCAACGTTTTGAATCTATTTTAAGCAACGGCTCATAACTAAACCTGCATCTCTGATTGGTTGGATTCAAACTAGTGGGTTGGGGGAACTGTATGCGATTAATATTAAATATGTTATTTGTCAGAGGACACTTTTCTCATTATCTGCAAATGTCCATAAGTACTCGCCAATAAACGATTTTGGCAGCGAAAAAACTTGGCTAATATCTTGGTTTGCTGTTTTGTGATTGATATATGTAAAAAACTTGATGGACTTGTCAAAAAAGTGGAAAACAAGGACAAAATGCAAAATGCTGCTTTAAGATAAGTTAAAAACACTACAGCCACCATTAAGTCTTGCAGTTCTAGATTTGTTGCAGCTAATTCAAAAAGGTTCCAGTTGGTTTTGTTGCTACATCACACCTACAGCTCTATTAGCATGTTTAATAGGTGCAAAGAAAGGGTATACTGTAATCTATACAATTTAGTTACCAACAATATCTGAGATATTAGAATACAGATATTAGGTATTTCCTGACACCTAGCAGGCTATTAAGGTATAGGTTTGAGGAAACAGCTAAACCTCAAACCATCTTCATGAGAGATGCAATATCTGACATTTTGGACAACTGTTTCCTCACAGCCAACAGGCTAATATATTATTTACTGTTTTTGGTTAACCACAATTTCATTTCACTGTATAGCATTTAGGATGTGGAAGAGAGGTGAGGAGGGGGGGTGTGGGGGAAGTGGGGTGGGGGAGTAGGCAGGTATACAGATGACCATTAAATACTAGAGCTGCAGTTTATCTTGAGGAAGTTGAGGATGTCATCTTCTTAAACTTTTGACACACTGTGCCTTATATCCAAAACTGGATCATTCTAGACACAGCAAAAGTTTCCATGGCTGTGCTGTTCGAGATAACTGGTTAAAGAAGAGCGACATCAAATGTCTATATTCTCTTTAAGTAAAACCCTCTTGTTCACATGCAATAATCTGGTGAACACTTCAAGATATATGTTATACTCGATCATAAAGTGACAGATTCAGAAAACATTGTTCTTCTATTTCAAACTTGTTGTATTTTTTTACCCATCAACTTTAGGCAATTTCAGAACATCATCATGAAGCTTAATGAACCAATTAAGTTTCCATTTCAAATTAGGAGGGAAGATAAAATAAACGTCTGAAATTTTCTGATTTCAATCGAGGAGTGTTGACTACAGTCGGATTTGATAAATATTTTAGACTTGAAAGGATTTTTAAGTGCCAACCACGCAAGACAATACATGCAGAGAAATTAACTGGTTTAAAGCAGCTTATTTACCATAATAAATAGAACATATGAATGGCATACAAAAAAAAAAAACAGTTAACTAAAATATACAAAAGTATTTTATGAAAAGGTTATTAATGATGAATGTGATAAATGAAATCATGGATTAAACAATTCTGTTAGATGCCAAAGATCATATTATTTGATCTTCTTGTATAGTTTCTTAATGATACTGCAGCAAAAAAAACCCGGTTGTGCTATAAAACACACTGCAACAACAATCACATGATGAACTGTACCGTACTGATAAGTGATGTAATCACTTCGTCAAAATTCAGGAAAGATTTAAGAAGCAAACTTGACTAGATGCTTTAGATTCCTTTATTTTACATTGGAATTGCAAGGTTATACATTGATTTAACAGGTGTGTTTCATTTGCCAAACTCAAGCATGCTATTATTCGAATACAATTGGGATGCTTGACACTTGTCCAATGTCAAGGTCTGAAACTGGAAAAGAAGAATGTTTAAGAGCTGCTTGTCGAAGCAAGGACTGAAAGTGACTGTGTCACTTATATGCCAAGTAATATCCACACATAATGGGATAGACATAAATTTAGTGTGTATACATATTAGCTTAATACTTCATTCTGTTACAGAAAATTTTGCGTCCCACACAAATTTTGGCCTATCTCAACATTCCTTGTTTTATTTTGGTGACTAGCTGCATTACCTTCTATATCAGAACCAGTTACAAAATAACTAACAATCATTCGAAATGAAACCACCAGATTGTGTACCCCCATATACCTTTGTGTATACATACCCTCATATAATTTTGTGTATACCCCCATGTTCCTTTGTGTATACCCCCATGTTCCTTTGTGTATACCCTCATGTACCTTTGTGTATGCATACCCCCATGTTCCTTTGTGTATACCCCCATGTTCCTTTGTGTATACCCCCATGTTCCATTGTGTATACCCTCATGTACCTTTGTGTATGCATACCCTCATGTACCTTTGTGGATACCCTCATGTACCTTTGTGTTAATCCCCATGTTCCTTTGTGTATACACTCATGTACCTTTGTGCATACACTCATGTACCTTTGTGTATACCCTCATGGGCCTTTGTGTAAATCCTTATGTACCTTTGTGTGTACCCTCATGTACCTTGGTGTACACCATCACACACCTTTGTTTATCCAATGTACCTTTGTGTATACCTTCATGTACCTTTGTGTTATCCTTGTGTACCTATGTGTTTAAGATCCTTATGTTACCTTTTTGTTATCCTTACATAGCTGTGTTATCCTTATTTACCTTGTACCTTGTGTAATGCCTTCTGATACCTTGTGTATTTACCTTGTGTAATATCCTTTCATACAGTCGTGTTAATCCTTATACTGTAGTTTTGTGTAATCCTATGCACTTTTGTGTTAATTACATATTTTCATGCTATCCCGATACGTTTGTATTATCCTGCTCTGAGTTATCCTTAAAAACCTGTGTGTTATCCGAAAGTACATTCACGATATCGTTTGCTATCACTTTAAACCTTTGCGTTATATACTTCATTGTGTTAATCATTAAAATTATTTTAGCCTGTAACTTTGCGTAATCTTTTTTAATAACAAGATGTGCTTATCCTTTTATATTTGATCCAATTACGACATCAGCTTGACCATGCAATCATGATAATGCACTACGTTGCTATGGTGATCTCCAGCCACACCCTAAAATATATCGAGGGGGCTGTCATGTCTGTCCTTCTAGTTCCACCAAACTTGACAAACTGAAGTCTCTCAAATATGCCGTAATCACACATAATGTAGTGTGACATGCTCACAACTTTAGCACATTTTAGCAATGAAATGTTACCCACCATTGGTTTGGTGACTTGATACGTCTGGTCTTCAACCAATCAGATAGCTTCTTTGAAGTATTCAGTCACACCCACTATACTGAGCTAAACCTTTCAGCATCAGTAAAAATTGTATCAAAATCTCCAAAATGGAATATACTGGACTATTGCTTAATACAACCCTGATTCTTATCGTAATTATGACAAGATCTTTTGAACCATGATACTTTCAAAACTAGTACAATGGGTGAGATATATACTACATCGCTGTACAAAATCTTTGGCAATCTGTAAACGGTATAGATCACATGCATTTCGGACCCAGAACCGTACCTACGGCTCTGTTAGGAACGATATGACAGCGCCCTCAGTTTTGAAACGCTGAAGACCAAGGAAAGCCGAAGCGGACAATTTCATCAAAGTTTGACACAAAGAGTAGTCAAGACTCAGCTTTAATTAAGAGGCATCCACTGGAGGGTGTTGTAAAAACATAAAAATAATAAATAAAAATAATCTAAATGAGTTGTTACATTTAAACCATCTGAAGTACCGATATTAGGCCTACATGACATGACCTGAGTTGCTATGTTAACATTGCCACTTGCCAGCAACATTTATTTGTTTCTGCTTGAATAAGCATCTCTTGCGATAAAATTTGAACACAATTTGCTATGAACCAAACAAAAGGTTGTACCAGTAGATACACCTGTGATATAATACCAAAAAAAAAAACACCCCGCCTAGTTATAATTGTATTGTAATCTCCCAAGAGAGAACGAATAATTTGTGTATGTTAAATGTTAAACAATACACATAGTGCAATCGAACTTGCTGCAATTGACTATGTCTAGTTTTAATACCCAAATAGGAATGTGTAAAACAGCAAGTGTAAAGAAGGATTGTAGGGTTTAAATAGTGAATCATTTATGTGGAGGGGGGGGGGGTGGCGGTAAAAGGTTTAACTACAGAATTTTGGCACATTTTTATAAGTTTTCTTTACTGCTTTGTCTAGGGGAGGGGGAGGGAGGAGGGTGGGAGAGGGTTGAATTGGATATAATTTAATATTGTGTAAATTAGTTGGCCTGACGTTTCCATCCTAGCAGGATCTTTTTCAAAGGCTAAATGACAAGTAACAGTAACAGAAGGGACAACAACATGCACAGTATACAGACAGGTTAATGAGCATGGTGAACACAAAGAGATAGATGTAAGGGGATTAGTAGACAAGGGATGGAGAGAAGAAAAAAAGGAGAAGAATTTTTTAAATATTGTCTTCATTACCATCAGTGTCATCATTGGTTACACATACAGGGCAGGATTATTATTAGGCAGATAAATCAAGGGTCCGTAGGGTCCTAAAAGATTAAAGGCCCAGTACGTGAGAACACAAGGCATATCAACTGTTTATTTTGCGGTTGATTTCTCATTTCTTCTTTCAGATGAGATATTTTTCATATAGGGCATGCATGATATTATACCAACTTATCGTCATGTTTGGAAGTTTTGAATTACATATTTTTCAAAAGATTTCGAGACAGAAGAAGGCTAGAATTTCAGCAGCACTAAAGAAGGAAATTGATGCTGTCAAGTACATGGTTCTTAAGATAAAACATCCTCAATTAGTTGGCTTTTTCTTGGAATGTTAGTAACAGCTATGTCATTGACCCGGGTGGGAAGGAAGGGGGTGAGGAGGGAGGGGGTGAGGAGAGTAGCATTGGCAAGGGGTATATGAACCTCGGGTGTCCCCACCCCCTATCCTGCCCAAAACAAATTTGCCAAGTTGAAATAAAACCTTAGACCTTAGGGATATACCTACACTCTTTTTAGTTCTACTGACTATAATTTACAATTCTGCTGATTTTGGGAAATTTGAAAAACCTCGATCAAGACTTCAGGGTGCTTAATTGCCCCATGAAAATCAACATTTTAACCTCTCTTAGGATAGAAATATCAAATGGTGAGTGAACTTTGATAATTAATGAACAGACTGACTGCATGACTGGTTTTTGTTAGAGAGAAAAGCAACAAAGGAAACAATGTTCTAAACAATCAAGAAGGAAGTAGTAGGTATGAGATAGGGGTAAACATGCTTTGAGGGAAATTCCGTTCGTGGAATCTCGATAGAGAGGAAGTTTTTCCTTTGAAAGGTTGTATACTATAGTTTTGGATAAATTGAAAGGTGTTGTTCTTTATTTATGATACTTCCTTACAGAAATCATACGACATGCATGCTGTTTTGTGTTCTACAAACAGCAGATCTATATAATCAGGGAAATTTCTATGATGGATTTATTTATCTCCAAAATCACCATTCTTTGGAAGCCATAGCCGATATCAATCCTTCAATGGGGAAATAATTTCTTGCAAATTTTGCTACCAAAAGCTTTTTGCCTTGCCTGCACATGTAAGCTTCGATCATTCAAGGTGCCCAGTATGTAGATAATATATGTACCGGCCTGCAACCATGTTTGTGCATGAGATCGTTGTACTCATAAACGGCCATTTATTGCAATTAAGCTACTGTTATGCATGTCTTATGCAAACATTGCATGCAAGCAGGCAGCAAACAATTAAGAAGCTGTTTGTAGGAACAGCATAAAACAAGTGTACATCTAGTATTCATATGTATTTTTGTGTTATTCATATGTAATTCTGTATGCAAATCTTTATACAAATCTGTATGCAAACCAGTATGCAAGTAAGTCCCAGTACGGATTGTAGCGGTAAGATGCCTAGGTGTTCAAACTATACTTTGCTTTATTGTGACCCTAATCTTCACCTTCATCGTCGTGGCAACTCTATCTCTAATGGCATGTGCTGTGGCCTGGGGAAGGGATCTATGTGAATGAAATATCTCCCTCCTAATTGTGAATATTTTTTGATTATTTTTTGATTTTGATTTTATTAAGTAAAGAAGGATTGTTAGTTGCATACAATGATGGTGTTATAGCTTGCAATTTTTGAAGTAAGTTGAATATGTTTAAGACTGTATTGTCAGTTTCCTCAAATGTTGGCAATTTTCTGGCATATGTGCATATGAATAACAGGAACAAGTTTTGGGGTTTTAATGTTCCCCTATTATAACTATTATATAAGAAACAGACATGAATATCCCCCCCCCCCTCCCCCAATAAAAATGATAATAAATAAATAAAGGAAGAAAAAAATTAAAAATAAATAAAAAGAAGGAAAAAATAAATAGTTTGCAGAAGAAAAACCAAGCTCTGGTCAAAACTTTTCTCTTAGATGTATGCGGTTTGACATCCTGTCTCCTTTATCCACTCACCGGTGGGATGCATGAATTCTGGTTTTTTATCCTCCCTCCCTCTCTGATGACAACTCCCCACGATGAGTAAATGAATTCTCATCAATAGAAATATGATCTAGACTAGAGCGATTACAATCCAGTTGCTATGGTTACTGGGTATCGTAACATATTTCTTAATTCACAATGGTCTTGACTCTGTACTTCAAGAGGGGGAGCGAGTGACATATATCTAGAGAGGGTTTTAAATTTCAAAGAAGAATTAAGGGACAGCTCATATCCACAGCAATTACAAAGAAAACCATTACAGGAAGTCATTTGTTTGCCCTAAAACATTAAACACTTGTACTTTCTCGGTAAGTGACTGCATGGATGAATTTAGATAAACGACTGCCTTGTACAAGAGCTGTTTCACGTAACAACAAGTAAATGACTGCCTTGTAGGCAATCTGTTTCAAATGGCATTGAGTATTTCCTCTATGAGTTTGTAGGTCTAATATGTTTTAGTTTGGATGCATGGGGCTACAATGGTATATGAATAATATCTTTCACATGAAAATTAGGGAAGTTGTTTCTTTAATATTTGGGTCAACTAAAGTGCATTACACCTTTGAAATGGTGTCAGAGGATTAAAGGCATTGAGGACTAGCCCCAAACCGCGCTCTGCAAAAGTTAACTTTCCGTTGCTTGCAAGTGAAGTTTTCTCGTCGCTACAAAATGCAGACAGTAATGAAACGTGATACCTTGTTATCTTTTATCTAGACCTGAGATGTCCATTGCTGCTATGTACACTGTGTTGTGGGTATTGACCGCAGCTGTATGTACTGACTGTACACTAGTGTCTAATTACCGAAGGTAGCAAGCTATGTGCGTATTTTCTGGGATCGATGGTGGTGTCTAACACTTCTGTTACACCTGATTCGAAACTAGGTCAGATTACCTGCATTAGACATTTCTTTTTGGGCAAGTCTTCAAACCCTTTAAAGCCACTGCAGGCTGTTCTTACCAATTCTGTTTATTGCCTGTTCTTTTTTTGTACTTTTGGCTGCATATTGGAGTACTCACCTGGCAATTTTTCAATTCATTTCTCTGATATCATATAACCCATTATACATACCACTATACTTTCTTACAAAGCTTGTCAGAGTTGTACCTCCTGCTAGGCCAAGGGATTTTGTCATATAAATCCCTAAACATTGCCATGGTAACATTATCTCTGACAGCTGATGTATAACATAAAACTGTCAAATATGAAACTAAGTTAGATTATATGTTCTATATACATTTTCTTTTCTTTTGCTATTATATAGCTCACCAGACACCCTTGGGAACTTTGGTATGAAAATCACCTGTAATTGGTAGGGGGGAAAGTTGTATAGACCTATTATCATGTTATAGCCTACCATATACCTATGAAGGGATGATACATGGACAGTTTATAAAGATACCATGCCATATTATCAATGAATGTTATCATTAGTCCTCAAGGATTGTATACAGTGTATAAGACAATCTGAAAGGGGTCTAGGCTCCCAAATATCTGAAAAAATGTTTTCTTCTACCAGAAAATAGGTCATGCCTACCTCCCTACCCCCTCCCCCACCCCAAGAAAGCAGTGGGGCCCCATAAAAATCAAAAAGTCTAGCTGTGCTCTGCTCCTGGTATTCAGTAGGTCATTTCGAACCCAAATGTGATGATGGATTTACACATTCAACCAAATGGGTTAAAATCTGATTTCATTGGCAACAGTAGTCACTTTGCCATACATTTGGTAGTAGCAGGGAGCTGCTACTTTAACTGGTAGTAGGTTGTGCTGGAGTGGGGTGCACAGCATAACAGTTGGGTGGGTGGGGGGGGAACAGAATGCTGGTTATGCCAGCTAGCGCCAGGGGCGCCAGTAAGTATGCGGAACATGCAATGCCCCGCCATAGTGCCTGTTGTTGGGGGGGGGGTCAAATGGGAGAACCACACTGAAGCATATCGGTCAATGTTCAACTTTTAAATGAGAATGGTCGACTTTACAAATTATGTGGGCTTTCATTAATCACCCCTAATTTCTAGAAATATCACCTTTCTACAGTAACTTCTTGTCCACTCTCCCAAAATGAACAGAATCATCACGGGTTGTGTTTACAGCCATATTTGAAACAATAGTAATGCGCAAATTGCAATTTTTCAGACCTTGGTAGATAATATATTTGTTGCCAATTTGCAGGTTAAACATGCCAGTGCTTTATCCTGGTCACACTCACATGGTCCCATCCTAGTGGGGGGGGGGGTAGGGGAATGGGAGGAGGGCATGTTGAAAAATATTGTAACCCAGAGTTAATCCCTCACTTCAAATTTTAAAACAGAAGTGATTTGACTACTGCAATTGATTCTGTATATACGTTACCAGTGGTATAGCCACTCTCTCTAATCCTGTCATCAGTACATAGATTATTCACAATCACAAACGTGCAAAAATTTTGGAATGAACTTTTATCAAAAGAAATGCAAGCCTTAGAAGGTTAAAAATTAGACAAAGACATATCGATAACAGCTAGGCCATATATGTAAGCCCTCCCTTAGTGAGATAGCTATTAATAAGTATAATAAAGACAATTATGCACCCTCCTGATAAAGTGGTGTACCAAATTTCAATGACCTGAGTAACACACAATACACTGTCCAGATCAACCAAACAATGGATTCGATAGCAAAACGTTTCCTTTGTCAAATTTTTAAATTTGTGGAAAACCACAAGGTCAATGTTTTGCCCCCTTCATGCCTCTTACTAAGCTATCTGATCTGTAGATTCTTAGCTTGCATGCAGAGTAGTCACAATTAGGTGCAGCACACCCACCCACCAGACTGTTAAAATAGTCACTCAAACAAATGGGCTGAAAGGAATCAAATCGATACCGTTGAAAGCGATTCCTGTGAGTCAAAGACAGCAAGACAGTAGAACAATAATAAAAAAAACATTTGCATTTCCACCGCAGATTATTACTAGTCATTGAACTAGAACCGGTCGGTAGAATACACCGGCAAGTTGACAAAGAACATTTCGTTCGACATTTACTACAACAGAATTTTATGATTTTCAATTCGGTGGAATTATTAGTTTAAACTGATGTGTTACAACTTATCATCACAGTATATTCTTTGTGTCGCATTTCTCCATTTTAAAGCATGCTATAGCTCTCCTGCTTTCTGGCGTTAAAGACCAAGTCTTCCTAATTTAAGAAAAGAGAAGGAAGGAAACTTGTCAAATGCTGCATGGGGTAACTTTCTCTACAGTCTTTCTGAGTTCTACCTGTGATCTTGTGATAAGGTTTTTATCATGTAAATTATCAACAGTGGTGCACACTAAAGCTGTAAAAGATTGGTACTTTCCACTCAGATAATTCTTAGATTGCTTTTTTTTTTGGCGAACACCTCCATAGCCTTTTGTTTTAGGAAAATTTAAGATCATCACAAATCTGATCAGACTAGAGAGGGGGAGAGAAGGAAATCAAATCATCAGATATGCTAACTGAAGTAAATTTACAACAAAGTGTGAAAGGGCAAAGAAAATTGTTTTCTTTATTCTTTTCAAAGCTTCCAATTTTATATGTAACTTCCTGAAGGAGTTTGGACATGACTCATGGGAAGGATACATTCTTCCAAGGAGTGTGACCCCTCCAAACAGTTCCAGAGAAGAATACATCGATCGATCGCCCGTTTCAGGTTTCGGTGTGGAAACTGATCAGACATTGCACGGCAATTAAAGGAAACTTACATTCTTAGAACTGTGTAAGCATATCTGAAGGAAAATTCACCCCCAAAAAATAAATAAATAAATTTAAAAAAAACTTCCAAAGTCAAGGAATTATGTTAGACCATCGGAAAGTCCAAAATGTCATTCATTTTCCCCTAATTTTCAAATTGATTTTTTTTTTAAATCTCAGATGTCTTCCTTCCAAAAAGAAAACAATAAATAAATTTTACAAAAACTTCCAAAGTCAAGGAATAATGTTCATATATAGTAAAGCCTATACATAGGACCATAGGAAAGTCCAAAATGTCATTCATTTTCCCCTAATTTTTTATTTTAATTTTATTTTTATTATTATTTTTTTTTTTTTAAATCTCAGATGTGTTCCTTCACGGATCAGCAACAGGGTAGGACCCTGTGGGATCTGACAAGACACCTTAGTAGGTCCTGTCTAATTGATAAAGAAAAACACTCAGAAGTAATCGGTGTCACCTCCTATGTGTGAGCATAGTGTGAAGCCGGTCACATTCTGTCATTGAACGCAGTCGTCCCTTTCTCCTCTGACAAACACGGAACCCCTGTCACAATTCTTAAAGTAACAGCGCTAGTGGGTTGGTGATTATATTGATAATAAAGTAACAGCGCTAGTGGGTTGGTGATTATATTGATAATAAAGTAACAGCACTAGTGGGTTGGTGATTATATTGATAAGAAAGTAACAGCACTAGTGGGTTGGTGATTATATTGATAATAAACCAGTTGCCAAATCTGCATACAATTTATATATAGCAACGAGGAAGTGACAAGAATGTGAAATTGCTGTAATGATTAAAAAAAAAAGTTTAGTTACAAAATGACTCAGTAAAAATTGCAGTTTTGGCATTGAAGTTTAAAACCTGATGGAAAAAGAGAACAAATTTCAGAAGTACTTTCCGGTAGGTTATTTATAACCATCAGAAGTACTTTCCGGTAGGTTATTTATAACCATCAGAATTAATCTGTGACATCGCAAAGATGAAAAAAAAATGAAGATATATGAAGAAAAGAAACGAGTCAATATCCTACCAGCTGCTTTAACTAATTCATAATGCTAATGGTTGTAAAATTAGTCACTTGAACCTTTTAAGACAAAAGAGGTCAATATTTGTGAAACTGATTGAGCACATTGGTCCACAGAGTAATTGTGTCAAATAGAGCTCTCCTTTCTTTACAATGTTTACAATGGCAACAGACTACAGTTACGTTATATATGGTAAATTCCTCTCGCAAGTGGGCAAGAATCAGCATTAGAAATGTTGCGGTGGACATCGATGGGAAAGTTTGGGGGGAGGGGGCAAGGAAGGAGGGAGGGGCCGAGGGGTGACAGAGGTCAGAGGTGCATTAACAGGGAGTAGGTGTAGGTAATTGAGAGCAGGGATGGATAGCCAGGGCAAGCATTATATTTCAGCGCCTGGCTAATTTTGGTTCAGTTTTGTTAAAAATGTCATAAGAATTCTCCCCTACTGATTCATTTTATGAAAAATTCTGGTTGGAAATTTAAAGACAACAATTTCTGATTTGTACTAATTGGTGTGCCATGAGTGTGGTTGATGTCCAACCAATAACATGTACCTACCGGCATGGCTACATCATTGATTTGAATCAATTATGATAATTCATAATCATGCTGAAAGGTTTTGTAAATCAAAACACATTGTGCAATATATATAATGTCATGCATTACATGAATCTGTCTTAAATTGCTGATGCACATGGGAACCTCTACAACTAAAATGAATACTTACTGAGAACACATGAAACTCACATAATAAATACCTTACCACCATTAACTTCATTTTATTAAGAAGTTTCATTATATTCCAAGGTTTGGATATTTAAACAAAACCAATCCATTGTATCAGACATCACAGATTATTATGTAATATACTCATTCAACCATATGGAATAAACTGCAATATTTTAAGGCTTGCTTCAACAAAACAAACTTACAAAGCTGGGAGTTAATTGCCTCACTTCACAAGCTTTATAATTATATTTGTTAAAATCTCAGATTTCCCTGTCCCACTGCGGAAACATTGCAGCTATAAACATCACAGCAAACGGCATATATTGCACTGCTCCTTAAAACAACTTTAAAAGGAGCAGTGGAGCCTGTGATAATACTTAAACAGGCTTTTTGCAATTAGAAATGCAGCATTGACAACAGTTTTATTCTTCGAATTAAGACAATAACAGATATCCAATACACGACTGGACAGATCTTTTCCCTGTGAACCTCCAAAACTAAGGTTTTGTCAGCAGTACATAAGTAAATTACAATTCTCCTATTCAACAATCAGGAAGTCACCTCTTAAGTATAGGGTGAACTGCTCCTTTAAGCAAACCAATTATTGATATCGAATAAACAACACTGACCTCTGATTGCCAGCAGTTTATATAAATATTGCAGTGCTCCTTTAAATAAAAACAGCGAGGAAGGCAACCTCCTGTGTAGGAGTGACCTGCTCATTTAAAGTCTAAGCATCTCCCCCCCCCTGTCCCGCACCCAGGATATGGCTAGCAGGACTGACAAGATTTCAAAGTTCCTCAAAGCAATTAACACTTTAAGGCATTGAAGACTCGCGCCAAACCGCGGGCTGCGCTCTGAAAAAGTGAACTTTCTGTTGCTTGCAAATGACGTTTTCTTCTTGTCGCTACAAAATGCAGACAGTAATGAAACGTGATACCTTGTTATCTTTTATCTGGACCTGAGATGTCCATCGCTGCTATGCACTGTTGTGGGTATTGACCGTAGCTGTATGTATTCACTGTACACTAGTGTCTAATTACCGACAGTAGCAAGCAATGTGTCTATTTTCTGGGATCGATGGTGGGGTCTAACACTTCTGTTACACCCCATTCAAAACTAGGTCAGATTACCGGCATGAGACGTTACTTTGTGCGTGAGTCTTCACACCCTTTAATCTCAATATGACAGTCACCTGTTACATATTACAGTGAACCATCACTCCCTTTAAGTTTCAACAGCATATTACATCAATAGCAGCAGTCTATAGGATGATCAGTGTATTGGCTACTACTTTAAATCATATCACCCTTGCTTTAAGACAACCATGCTATCTATACCCATACAGCAGTGTACTATAATTAATAGCCAGTTCTCTCATGCATAAGTTGTAGGTTACCTTGACCTCCATAAGAGCTCCAGGCCAAAAATAACCCCACGAATTAACCAAGCAGGGAGCCAACAGGTAGAGTTGATAGCTAATTAAGATACATAAATAAATGGCTGTAGACTATAATTACACTCGAACTGACCCTTGCAAAACCAAATCCCATGACCTGGTTAACGAATACAACAGCTGCTGTGTTTAAAGTTTAAAGTGATATATAACAAGAAGTATTCTTTTAAATAGTTAATTGGTGTGTAAAATGGTTATCGTGATAAAGTATCCACATCTGCAATGACTATAACGCGGATCGCAAAGTCGCTAATTACTATTACGGTTAGATTTGTCCAACATGGCAGCATACAGAAATGTTGTACTCAAAGCTGAAGCCAAAGTGAATTAATCAGGTCACACATCCGGAGTCTATTATGCATTCTTAGTTCTTCAACGCTGTCCTCATTACCTTTTCATGAAACATTTCACACTGTCGCGGATCTCTCAGTGTCTTTTCACAGAATGTCATACAGACGTGTAAGATCAATGAATGCCATTTCTATTTGAACAATTCAGATCAAAATTCAATAGATTCCTGCTAAAAACATCCTGTTGAGTCCAAGTACGACTGGCATTTCCCATCATGATGTATTCTACAACAACAGCAATTAATACAAACGAGTCATTGTCCATGTAACAGAGGGCTATGACACCCTTCCAAGAATTCACCATGAATATGTACTCTACAACAACAGCAATTGATACAAACGAGTTATTGTCCATGTAACAGAGGGCTATGACACCCTTCCAAGAATTCACAATGAGATATGAAAACGATTGTACTATCTATCATTATGGAAATGTTTAGTCATATATATCATACCACACAGTCATGTCGCCATTGGCGACCGGCAGTTGACAAACTGTTCGTTTTCTGTGATTGGTTGTATCTACGAGGCCACCCGATATACCTCTATCCTGATGGCCAAAATTGTTCAGTTGAAGCTGACAGGTAATTAACAATCAGCAGATCTGAGCCCTTTCGCAAAGATTTATACACATTATTTAAATTTCTTTCTTGGGGAGGAAGGGGATACATGGGGCAGGGAGGGAGGGAGGGGTGGATAGAGGAATTTCCTTTAATTGCCATTTTTTTGACTGATGATTGTTTCCCAAATATCATGTGTTTATCTACTTAATGTCTACTGGTAGCATAATGCCAGTGCTTTTTCTTTTCTACTGGTATATATGGAAATATCTACTGGCATTTAACAAGTAAATATTGCCTGGCTTTCAAGGTAGCTGACTAACTGTAGGTCATATATTAGAGGGCCTGCTTAAAATATTGTGGGGAAAAAAAAGAAAAGAAACAAAATGCTTTTACATGATGTTTGTTTACCCAGCCTTGGTGAAGTAAACATGTTAGAACTATGAGGAATAAATCAGTGAATATTATTTTTTATTGCTGTTTAAGTAATGGGAAGGTTAATATGTGGAAATTGTGATAACATGTGCAATCAACAGCTTCATTTGTCAAATAGCGGTTTAATATTTTCTTTGCTAATAGGTTAAGAATTCAAGGAAGAAGAAACTATGGCCACATCAAACTGTTTCCTTACCGATCAGCTGAAATTTATACCAGGAACTGGTTGAACCAACTATTTCCTGTTACATATAAATCGGTTTGTTTCCCTGAAAATGCCTGAGACTATTGTAGTGATAGTCAATAAATAAAAAAATAAATAAATAAATACAAGCCTAATATGATAACGTGACTCACACAAACAAACTAAAAAAGAAAACAAAAATTCTAAAGGAAAGAAACAACAAAACTCAATAGGGATTTGTGTTTCTTTGTCATTTTAATATACAAAACAGGAGACATACACTAAAACCTAGATTATTCAGACTGATCAATCCTGGTGGTCATTCTGATCTGAGAGAAATCTGCTAGTTTTATCGCACTGTATGCCAAATGTGTTTTACATTGAGAAAAAACAGTAACGTGAACTCCTTCAGCATTTACTCACGAGTCCTCTGTGTGTGCATTCCAATTTGCGTTGGCCACCATATATGAAATGGAAAACAATTTCACCATTCCTGACCCCGACACCCCCCCCAACCAAAAAGGAAAAACAATGATCAGTGATATTACAGCTCCAGTATTACACAATAATGAATGACAAATTGGATATCAAATCTGGATAATCTAGGACACATGTTTTAATGACTAGGAGTGTGGATATTCCAGGTGTTTACCATAAGCACACTGAAGCACACCCACCTATTCTCCTCTATACTGCTACTCCATTTACATAAGTTATGAGGTAAGGCTAACCCTGTCTGAGGCAAGCCCACCTATTCTCCCCTATACTGCTACTCCATTTACATTAGCTATGAGGTAAGGCTAACCCTGTCTGAGGCAAGCCCACCTATTCTCCCCTATACTGCTACTCCATTTACATTAGCTATGAGGTAAGGCTAACCCTGTCTGAGGCAACCCCACCTATTCTCCCCTATACTGCTCCTCCATTTACATTAGCTATGAGGTAAGGCTAACCCTGTCTGAGGCAATCCCACCTATTCTCCCCTATACTGCTCCTCCATTTACATTAGCTATGAGGTAAGGCTAACCCTGTCTGAGGCAAGCCCACCTATTCTCCCCTATACTGCTACTCCATTTACATAAGCTATGAGGTAAGGCTTTCCCAGTCGCTCTGACCTGGTTTCTGATAAGAGAGTTTTGATGGGGGGAAGGGGGAAGGGGGTGGGGTTCGCTTTTCCATCCTCATTGGTGGTCAATTTTTGATTGAGGTGGCCGGAATCAGTCTGAAGCACCAAGCACATCTCTACAAGTTATGTGCTGCTTTTCAAACCCACTAGAGTTTTGATCTTTATTACATTTTCTCACTTCCAACACATCCCTTTTATTAAAGAGTGTTTCCTTTTTTGGAAACAATACCCTTGATTTCTTTTGTACTGCTGTTGGAAGAACACTGTAATCGTCTAACACACATACACAGAGACAGACTATTAACCATTGTACTACTTTATTTACTATCCATCTGTTGTTAATGAAATTGATGAACCAGACGTTATAAACCAACAAATTGCCAAATTTGCCATAGACATTGTTGTTATCTCTGGTGACAGTCTGAGAGTAATTCATTTAGTGATGACCACTTGAAAACCAATACAAAGCCTTCTAAAGGAAACATTTTATAAGCCCTTAAAATAAAAAAATAAAATGAACTTATACAATATACAGACAAACAAACAAAAAAGAATCATTACAAGTCTATTGTAATCACCATAGCAACACAAGGACATTAATGAGGTCAGGTATCCAATTAGCTTATGAAACAATTATTTTCTTGATGAAGGCCATATTGGAGAATGGACTGTAATTGGAACGATTATGAAATATCTCGGTAATGCCTTCAAATTAAGGGAAGATGCAATATTTTTAAGGGTAGGAGGAAGAGTTGCAAGAGGAGGGGAGGAGGAGGGGGAAGGAGGAGGGGAGTAAGAGGAAGAGGGGAGAAGGGGAGGAGGAGGTGTGGGCAGGAGGGGAGGAGGTGGAAGAGGGGTAGGTGGAGGAGGGGAAGGTGGAGGAGAGGAAGGAGGTGAAGGAGGGGAAGGTGGAGGAGGGGAAGGTGAAGGAGGGGTAGGTGGAGGAGGGGTAGGAGGAGCAGGAGGAGGGGGAGGAGGGGGAGGAGGAGGGGGAGGGGAGGGGGAGGGGGAGGAGGAGGAGGGGGGGGAGGAGGAGGAGGAGGAGGAGGAGGAGGAGGAGGAGGAGGAGGAGGAGGAGGAGGAGGAGGAGGAGGAGGAGGAGGAGGAGGAGGAGGAGGAGGAGGAGGAGGAGGAGGAGGAGGAGGAGGAGGAGGAGGAGGAGGAGGAGGAGGAGGAGGAGGAGGAGGAGGAGGAGGAGGAGGAGGAGGAGGAGGAGGAGGAGAGCAATCCCATTTTCTGCTTGTGCATATTAACAAGGAAGGAGAAATAAACAACAAAGATCAAGATGATGACTTTGATGAGGAATTGGAAAGTTTTTATACAAACAATTTTTCTTTCATAGGAACAGACAGGGTCCATTTAGCATATTTTTAAGGGCCCTTAAATTCCTCTCCTTTTACAGTACATGATTCTACTATTCCCAGGAACAGCAAAGACTCAATTTTTTGTCGTAAATTTTGATTTTGCTGGAAAAGTATTTGCTTAGATTATCCTCTGATCTGAGGAGGTAGTCCACAAAGGCAGACACATAGCATATAGGTATGTAAATACGTATGACCACATCATATGGCACCTTTATTTACAGGTTACAAAATGCTCTAAGAAGTAGCAAATGTTCTAGAATCACGGATAAACAATCGTTATGATTTGCAAATCAATTGACAACTGGAAGCTGGCCTAGTAGAATTTTACAAATCTAGCCAATTCCTAAAGAATCCTAAGTAAATACAAGTGCACAAAAAAGTTTGCTAAAGCCAAATTCCCAGCCACATTTTCCTTGAATTAATAATACACAAAGCAACATGTGTCCATACCAGCAGAAAAAGACCCATTTTTTTCATTCCTACTGGCAATTGGCAAAACCCAGTCAATAGCCTGAATTTCGAGGGACTGACGAGTTGCTATGGTAACTCGATCGGAGTTGTCCTGTCGTAGGCTAAGCACAATCTAGGTATGTAATGATGCTCTATAATCAGAGGAGATACTTAACTGATATAGTCATGTACACTTATTCAACTGGATTTCATTCATATCATAGAAAGAATTTTCCCCAGAGGATACCAGCTAATCAGCAAAAATAGGTCAAGTTTATTTGATGTGATACAGAAATATGATCTGATAATTTGACACTGGTTGAATTTCAATCATAACTCCTCTCCCAGGCCATTAGTGATGTCATTGTAAAAGTGAGTACTTCACTGCTTGAATGTACACTAGACTCTCACATCCGTTCTAATCATCGTTCTGCTTGTAAATTGCAGATTTGTTGCAACTATAGTGAGATTGAAGAATGGCCTGGATGCAAGAATGGCTGTTAACTAGGTTGGACAAATATTCCTACATTAAGAAAGTGCTGTACCTTGTTTGTTATGATATTACAAATGTTCACACTTCTGCAAAGTTTATTTTTGGAAACCTTGCATACAACAATGCTAAAACATGCCAAGGTAGTATGATGTTGTCTCAGTCCAGGAGGGCTGTCTTCAAAATGGAATCATTTTTGAAGACTTTGAAGGAGATATAAGAATGCTGTCCGTCAAAGCTGCCCTTCTTTACTCCATGGAATAGATAACAACCTGTGTTTGTTGCTGTGGCCATGGAAAACATTAAACTTGTCCAGATGAGCCACCATACTTGCCTGTCTGAACACAACATATATGCATTCCAATTTAACTTACACAATTGGTTACAGTTTTGGCACTGTGCCCTAACTAACCCACTTCTGGTTCATCGTCCACTTCCGTCAGATTCTACCACTCTGTAAGAACTACCCTGCTAGTTTCATCTGAAATCTCATCGTCCCTAATCTTGTTGTTAATTCTTGCCATTCTAGATGACTATTTATCAAGTTTTCACCAACTTTTTATTAGCACCGACTTGACTAAGAAACCTTTGAATTAAGTATGTCTGTCATATTTTGTTCTGCTCTTAGGGCATCCGCCCTCGGTTCTACTAAAGGAATCGAATCACAGCAGGTGGTCTGTTGTCGTGATACACTCCCTTCTGTTATGGCTTGTCTTTCCACTTCTTATAATCTTGTAATTATGATGACGGTCCATGACAAATGATGTTATTGGAACATTTACCTCTCTAGAGGTGACTGTCCAATGTACTCTGAATTCAAGGATTAATTCAGAACCCATAACACAAGAGGTAAACAAAGACCTTTTTCAATACCAATGACATTTACTACAGTTTATATGTGGGGTAGGGGGTGTGGGGGGGGGTAGGGGGAGCAAGGGATATGAAAGTACTTACTTTACAACTTTAATAGCATCGGTGGAACAATCTTGTTGGCTGTGTCTTTACCCTTCATAACCTCTACCAGTGCCAGTGCAAATTCAAAGGCAGTCCCTGGACCACGACTCGTAATGAGTTTTCCATCCACCACCACTCTATCTTCGGAGTAGGTGTAATTTCCTATCGATGAAAAAAAAAAAAAAAAAAAATCAAAAATTAAGAAGGACAAAAGTAGAATGATAGAAGCTGTCATGTCTCCCACGTAATCGTTAATTAGGCATCAAATATTGGTTGGAAATCACACGGACATGACACATACCGGCATTATATACGGAGCAAATCGCCATCATTTTTGCGCAGTACTCTTGTTTCGGTAGGTTTGGTTACAATTGGATAGATCAAGAAACGATCAGAGTCAAAGTCAAGCTCTCCACTATAAAATACATATCCTCATTCTGAGCATGTTGAACATCTTTGAAATCAGATATATGTAATTTGTCACGTGACAGGGACGTCGACAGGGGTTTGAGGACAGGTAAACCAGGAGTCCTACGGCTGCCGAGAGGTGTCGAAATGTCACCTGTGATCATAGGCGTAGGCGCCTCATTTGATTTGGGGGGGCTGTAAAGACTTGCCCGAAAAATACAACCAAAATTGTTCGCGCCCTCCGCGTGCGTTCAACATGTTAATGTGCATATCATATAGGCATTCATCAGTTATTACATCACATGCCAATAACATCAATCATTTTTCGTTTTATCACCCTTCCACATTAGTAATAATTATTGGGGAAGTCGTTACAATAATAATGATCATAATAATATAAGTGTAACCATTGAAAAACACATTGCAAATTATTCTTTTTTCAGTAGGTGCCCGAAAAATTCTCAGCATATTGCCCCAATTTTCACAAAATTTTTGGGTTGGGGGGCTGCAGCCACCCCGCCTCCTACGCCTATGCCTGTGATGCCACAGTGTTTATGGCCCCCCCCCCATACCCCAACCTGATTCAGAGGCTCTGTACAAAGAGAATGACATGTGTCAATATACTTTTGTCTGTGTTGTATCACTGGACCACGTACTGAGGTTAGTCTTTTCAAGATGGCTGAGTAAATGGATAGACCTTGTAAAGAAGATTCGAATAATTTACACGCTTTGTACTGACCTTGCCACACACGCACATATTGAATGGTTCTACCATTACTTTATAAATATGTTAAAGATACGTGGAGATTCCAACTGCACATATCTGTTGTTGATTTGGGTATTCAGTGCAAGGCAAAACACTTAGCACAAACCAAATATCGTAACAGTAAGAAAAGGAAGAAGAATGCTGTTCTTTAGTTGGGCATTTTGAAACGGTTATTTTTCTCGTTTATAGTCGATTTCACCAACAACATCGCATGACACATGAGCAGGTGGAATGACCAGACTGTCTAGGAAGAGGGATGCTGAAAGTCAACATCATCAAAACTGACAAATCTAGAAGTATTTCTTGTTTGTCTCTCATAAATATCAGCCTGCATATGTGCAGGTGAGATCACAAGCTTCTTAGTGATCTCACGATTGCGAGAGAGAGAGATTCTGTCAAATTTTTAAAACCGGAAATGAAAGAATGGCTTCTATTTAGTCTCACTTACAAACTATCTACTGAAGTTCAGGTGGAATGACAGAAGGGAACTATGAGACCAGCTTAACTTTAACCTTGTAAAACTACAACAGTAATGATAAAACTTACTGGTTTATATATTTACGAGTGACCCGCTTACCTGTCTCCCCACAACCTTCGCACCGCATTCTACCGTGTCTAGTATGCCCTGGAATTCTTTTAACACTGTGCACCCTCAGTGACCGGTCATGTCCGGTCAGTAACCTCCTTCTCATTCTACCACCCAAAGTGTCTACACATGTTTTTCGGGGATGTTGTGGGGAGACAGGTAAGGGGGGAACGAAGTAAATTAAAGAGTTCTTTCTGCACAGTTCTAGTTTAATAATATAAGGCCTACTGTGACCTCTGACCTTAGCCGGTAGTTTGCTTTTATGTGCACTGTAACTAAATATAGTAAAGTGGTAGGCTCTCCACTCCATCTAGCAAACTCTCCTCCCTGCCATTGCTTCCTTCTGGAAATGATTGTTGGAAGCAAATAAACAACCGCCGCACTACACTCTTCCAATTTTGAATTTTGTTTGATTCACTTTAAACTATACCTAAGGTACCCCTCTAATTGCTTCAGGGACCATTTTAAAGCAAAGTCTGAAATCCATGGTTAAAAATTAATCAATTCTACATGCAGAGTACAAAAAAGAAAGAAAAAAAAAGACACAACAAAAGACTGTGAAATGTTATACAATGCTCACACAATTGAAGAAATTGAATGATGCTGAAACTAGTTCACCCTTCAGATCAAAAGGAGGTACCTCGTTTTAACTTCCTCTGATAAAAGGGCCCCTTCCCACAGGCAACTGTGATGGAACATCAATGACTAAGGTGTGATGGCCTTGTTTTTCAAACGAAGCTCAGATTGATCGTTTTAACAATGTTGCTACTACAGCGACTGAGAATTTACACATCTCATTGATATATCTAGCTCACAGAGCGTTAACAGTACTGCTTGCTGCCTCTTCGCCCTCTACCATCTTCTCCTACGACGACGACGGTCGGACATCGACAAGTCGATCAAGAGAGAGGGGTAAAGAAAAGCAGGCAAGAGTATTGATCCTCTCAGATTTTGTAAAAGATTCTTCCAAGATTAGACCACAACTACTTAAAATTGGCCCCAAACAAAATATCTGTGGTTTTTTTAAGCAGTAGCTTCTGGTCAGTGAGTCACTTTAGGTACTGTGTCACAAAAGTAGGATGCTGAAGAAGCTACAGCATCTCGCAGCTAGGCTGCATAGCACATCATTCTTTATGATACAAATTACTTTAAAAGATGACTTTAAGCACAAAATTAATTTTGATATAATGTTGATGATGTTAAAAGCCACTGTTTTCAGTCAAGGTTGCATGTCTATATAACACTTTTGATGCAATGCTTCCAAAGTTGTTATATACCCTTAGGAACAGTAAAAGTACTCCTTATACCATTGGCCAAGTGCTAAGATGGGGGGGGGGAACGATACTCCAAAATCCCCAGGGCATGCTCGTTCAATGGACTATGTGGCTACATGGCGAGAGGCTAGAGAGGTGGATAACAAAACACAAAATGGTTGAACTTGACACACACAGAAAAAAAAACAATGTTTGAGAAATGATCCTTACAGAGCTGAGGTTCATTAATTAAAATGACTTAAACCTATACAGTCTAATAACTATGGACCATTAACAGTTCCTCAGATGTAACATAAAAGTCAATGGAGGGGGGGGGGGGGGAAGGGGGAGGAAACATTAGATTTTTATGGTCTCAAATGACATGTTGACAAAATGTGTTTCAAATTTTATCAAGGACAAATTATGTTGAGTGTCATTTAATGGTGATCTGTTGTTAATGTGAAGGTCAAAGAACATCTATGATTTGGCTGAATTATTAAAAAATTTTAATTTATGAAACAATAGATTAACAACAACATTTAGCCATGTACAGAGGAGCTGACCTCATCATTAAATCAGCTTTAAAGCTTTTGCATATTTTAAAGATGAATATCTTGGAAACGTAGTAGTTACAGAAACAGTAAGTAGAGCTCATATTCTTCCTTTTCTTCAGACCGTGACATATATAAAGGTAAAAGTGCTGCCCAGAGTCATCTTTTACGTACTTGGCCTGATGAATCCAGGGACACTGTTTGCATAATAGATACAGCAAAACTCTCATCTAACAATTTGAAAACACTTACCACTAAATACCAACATCCTTGTCAATGTTTGCATAATAGATACAGCAAAACTCTCATCTAACAATTTGAAAACACTTACCACTAAATACCAACATCCTTGTCATGCAATCTCCCTCTCCCTCTCCCTCCTCCTCTCTCTCTCTCTCTCTTGTCTCTCCTATATCTTTTTCTGGGGCACCGATGGCCTAAGGAATCAAGTCCAGCCTGCCCTAAAGCTTGCTTCTTAGACTCGTAAGCCACTGGTCTATCTAGTGCCACTGGGCTGGCGAAAAAATTATGCAGACCAGGCATGGGTCCCGTCTGGTGTAGGTTCTACACTTAGGACACAGATCGTGTTCGACCCAGGTTCTGCCTGGCCGAAACATTGAGTAGTTAAAAAAAAACTTCAGCTGGTTACGAGACATACTAAAACGCTCGAATTAAGGAAAGACTAACGCTTAAGCTTACGAAATAATGCAAACTAACAAGAGAACGGGAGATAACGGGAGGTAAATAACGGTGCGTAGAGGTACGTAGCGTAACCTAGCAACGGCAAAATACGAAATACGCTACGAAGTGGCCTAACAAAATCAACACAAGCTGAAAAAGAACACGAGAGAGCGAAATATAGAAGAAGAAATAGCGAATAGAAATACAATGTAGACATGCTATGAACATGAAAATACAACGACACGCCTATAGCGTGGGGAAGGAAAATGGCGGGAAACCTAGACAGTTCGCGGAACTGCTATCCCCGCAAAAAACCTAAGGGCGGAAACGCACTAAGAATAAAAACAGTCCCCAAAACCCTCCCTTTCAACAAAAAAGGATACTTATCGGGCTGGAAAGGACTGCAATACTCCTAAGAATCCGAGGAAAGAAACTTCCAACGATAGCTAAAGAAAACCAAGACGAAATCCAAGGGAAATATATCCACAAGAAATTCACGTGAAGACACTCTAAATGGTAGTATGAGTAGTGAGGAGTGACCGAGGGGGGGTCCGGTCATAGAGGGCGCACAGTGTCATTATTTTACCAGGACTTTATAGGCACGGTAGAATGAGGTGCTATGGTTGTGAGGAGACAGGTAAGCGAGGAGCGAAGTAAATCATAAAAGTCAATGGAGGGGGGGGGGGGGAAGGGGGAGGAAACATTAGATTTTTATGGTCTCAAATGACATGTTGACAAAATGTGTTTCAAATTTTATCAAGGACAAATTATGTTGAGTGTCATTTAATGGTGATCTGTTGTTAATGTGAAGGTCAAAGAACATCTATGATTTGGCTGAATTATTAAAAAATTTAATTTATGAAACAATAGATTAACAACAACATTTAGCCATGTACAGAGGAGCTGACCTCATCATTAAATCAGCTTTAAAGCTTTTGCATATTTTAAAGATGAATATCTTGGAAACGTAGTAGTTACAGAAACAGTAAGTAGAGCTCATATTCTTCCTTTTCTTCAGACCGTGACATATATAAAGGTAAAAGTGCTGTCCAGAGTCATCTTTTACGTACTTGGCCTGATGAATCCAGGGACACTGTTTGCATAATAGATACAGCAAAACTCTCATCTAACAATTTGAAAACACTTACCACTAAATACCAACATCCTTGTCATGCAATCGACGATGCACCCAAATTAATGTGCGATATGCGCAAAGAATTTTGTGAGGGAAGGGAGGGGGGAAAGTTGCAACTCTTGAGGGAAAACCAAACCAAGCCAAGGAGATTTCTGCAAATAATTGTTTCAATTGCCGATTTGAGCCTGTCAGTTAATAATTCAAGGACATCCATAAGGCAAAGGCAATGCTTCCCATAGTTGTCATATATACCCTCAGGAAAAAGTAAAAGTACTCCTCAAACCATTGGCCTCTTAAGATGGGGAACTTTACTCCAAAATCCCCCCGGCGTGCTCGTTCAACGGACTATGTGGCTACATGGCGAGAGGCCAGAGAGGTGGATAACCAAACACAAAATGGTTGAAAATGGTTGAATGCACACACAGAAAGACACAAAAAACAAAAAGAAACCTGTGTCTAATTATAGCCAAGATCTGTAATGAAGAAACCTTTGCATATCATGCGTCCTTTAATACAGATGATGGACAGATAGAAAGATAGGTAGAATATAGCGGCCTGTACAACTGTGCATTAATTGCATGCTTGGTTACACACATCAAGCGGCTCACCGATACCTGATTCCTGAATATATCCCGATTAGGACGATATGGTATGCATTCATTTGTCGAAGCCTTCTTCAGTGAGAATGAATGATGGACAGCAAATTATCACAGGTTAAAATTGCTTTTTGTTGTCTCCCATCCAGGTATTTTCCAACCCGATTTGTAATCACCTGTTAAGTTTGCCGGGTCAATGGTACAGTTACTGTACATGAACTTGGTACCGTTTGGGCTATGTTCCATGCTATTGCATTCTTGGCCGTGTTTATAAGCGTGCTAAAACGTTGCATCTGACTATGAAAAGACGGGAGGGGCACTTTCAATGTTCTTACTCTCCAACTCTCACCGCAACGAAAAACCACGGTCCACTGCCCAGGGAAAATATTCTGGTCCTTTCGCAGACAGACGTAGTTTAATCGTAGGGGTGTTAGCTCAGTGGTTAACGCCGGTGCCTTTCAATCATAAGGTCCCGAGTTTGAGTCACTCCAAGATTAATGTATGTCGTCCAGTTACAGAGTTGTTGACAATTGACAATTCATAATCATGGACGTTAAATATGAATCTAAGAGACTGACTTCGGTCAGCTTGGGGCTTTGATAAGCCAATGATGGCTTCTTCGCGAGTTCCTGCTTGCAGGAGGATCTAAAATACATACATACACACATACACCCATATGTAAGTATTATATTAGGTGTTTTGGTAGAAGTAGCTTTAGTGCTAATAAATGTACTCACCACTCTGTACCAACACATCTTTGACTGAAGGGTGGGAAGTCAACTTCTTGCCTTTAGCTATCCCGTGAGATAGTAACGCAGTAGGAGCTGAAATGAAGAATGAGAATTGGTAATTTTTTTTATATGTAAATAATATGGTTTGTATGAAATAGAGTATATATCTAACACATGGGAGTTTTGTTTCTCTCAGCACTTGGATAAATCAACAAAGACTAGAAAGATTGCACAAAGCACCAATTGTGTTTATGTTGACCATAATCGAGCTCAACGAATATCAACAAGGCCTCAACAGCTCAACAGTGATTAAAGTAGAGAGCATGGTAGACGATTGGCTAAGGCGTCAAGATCCAAGGATTGCTGGTTAGACTCCTGTCTAGTTTACTACGTTGTGTCCTCGGGCAAGATGCTTCATCTCAATTGCCTCTCTCCACCCAGGGGTTAAATGGGTACCTGTGAGGTAACTTGTCATTGGGCGCAGTATATAACTGCAGCTGCCTGGAGGAATTGTCTCTGGGACAGGTTATCATTGACCAGGGATAACATATCATCTGTAAAGTGCTTTGAGACCTATCACTGGTATAAAGCGCTATATAAAAAGTGGAATATTATTATTATTATTAAGTAACATGTGCTTGGTGATCTAACACTATCCATTGCTCATACAGCTGTATGACAAAGAGTAAATTACCATGCATGGGCACTCAATTATTCAAGACAAGATCAAACGATGGCCTACGATTGGCTGAACTTGAATTGGTCATCAGTTTGTTGCCCAGACACATTTTTGTACTAATTTAAACCAATTAAAATAGTGCAGAAACTAAAATCCGACATTTTCAAAAAATTGTGATTTTGAACGTCACAATTTGAAATTGAACATGGGAAGTCTAGCAAATGATTAACATTATTATTATTGAGAATTTAGAACCATCCCCACCCCCCTCCCCACCCCAAAGAAAAAGAAAATAAAAGAAATAAAATCAACTGAATACAATGCAAAATCCCCAAACAACCATTATCACTGTTCTAGGTAATAGAGGTACTGTAACTGTCATGAAAATGTCTCCAAAAAGCTAGCAAAAATCTTATTCCATTTAGGGAGATATCACTAGGATTTATTTTTTATTTAAAAAAAAAACTATTTTTCTGGAATGGAGATGGATTTAGCAAATGCTAAATCTAAATATTGAAGCTGTTTACAGTATGACCCAATGATGGCTCGAGTATCGGTGTCAACTTTGTGAACGTTCTACATCAAAAATATGACAGAAAATCAAGGCGAAAGTAAAACATTTCAGATCCTAGTGGCTCTATGACCGATTTTACCAAAATGACAGCTCCCAGACACAAAATTTTGACTAGGACTATATAATAATATTAATATTTGCTTTTTATATAGCGCTTTATACCAGCGATAGGTCTCAAAGCGCTTTACAGACTTTATGTTACCCCTGGTCAATGATAACCTGTCCCAGAGACAATACCTCCAGACGGCAGCAGTTATATACTGCGCCCAATAACAAGTTACCTCAAAGGTACCCATTTAACCACTCGAACCATCGAACCAGCAATCCTTGGATCACAAGTTCGAAGCCTTAGCAAATTGGCCATCACGCTCTCTATATCTCAATCGAAGCTACAATTTTTCTGAACTGTGTTGTTCTCCACAAAGATCTCTGTCATATAAACTAAAGACGATGGTTGATGTAGTTTCCCCTATGATGCTTCTTGTCCTTTTATCTGCCAGCAGCAATTTCATTTTACAAGTACTGATATCATTTCATTTTGCCAATTTATGACCTATACATCTTCATCTTGGACTTGTGATCTAAGGATTACAGGTTCGAGCCCTGGCCAGATCATTGCGTTGTGTCCTTGGGCCAGGCACTTTATCTCCATTGCCTCTCTACACCCAGGTGTATAAATGGGGACTTGCAAGGTAACTTGTAAATATAGTTGCATGCGCAGGTTTGTGGCTGCACCCTATTGGAAGTCCCCCAGGGGACACGTGGCTGTGGTGCACTGTGGTGCCCCAAGAGAGATTGATTGAATTGTGCACACTTTGGTGTGTAGGTGTGACAGGCTACCAATGACCAGGGTTATTAGCGAGCGCCTTTGAACAATTTCTGTTGATTTTGGCGCTATATAAATGTCTTCTAATTGGTTGATTGATCTTAGCATAAAAAAAACATACTTTTTTTTTTTAACTCTCTGAGTTAGAATGATGGGCCAGCTAGAAAATGAAACATCAGGCCCTCTGCCATTTAAGTTCAAATCAAATATACATGTAAAGAAACAAAAACCATTTAAATAAATGGATCATGACAAATGCTAGTGTCTCTACAAGACCTATCCTCAACGTATTTGACAGACAGCAGGCATTATCCTCTAGCACAGCTAGATATTACCCACCCACACATTTAACCTGTACTTATCGGTGTTTCTTCTCTTCTCCGTATTCAGGAGTCAACCCGACACCACTTCCCCTTCTTGACTTTATCGCTCCCCCTCTTCCGCCGATATCCGATTCCTTGGTTACCATATTCTGACTGACAGCGAGAATTATGGGGGCGACCTTAAAAAGTTTGTTCTTCATGACTCTTGTGTCAAATTGACGGATCAAATTCTCCCTGTTGGATTATGGATTTCGTTTTCGAGCGACTTTCTCAAGCAGATCCTTCCTTGTCAATTAAGCCATAGTATCTACTTAAACAGGATATAAGATAGATAAACCGGCTTAAGTATCTAGTCACTTTCTTGGAAAAAAAGGCTGTTCTAGTTTGGGGAATGATCCACTTAAAAGGGTTATCAGCCATGTATTATCAAACAATTTAATACTTTTTTATAAATTTTTTACTTTCTTGTTAACCCATAATATGAGAATTTCTACTTCAGCATTCTCTTTGGTTTGTGTTGAGAAATGTTGATAATATTATGTACTTAAACATGTCTTTAAATGTTAAAATATGTTGGTGTTTGATACAGAAATTGCAGTAACCCCTTACACAATAGACCATGTATATATGCATGAGGCTTTGGTTACTACCATTATGTTGATAGGGGTAATGTATGTTGGCTTGAAATAAACACAAAAGTGGACATATATCTATAACGAAAATAAATGCTTGCACCACAGAAGACATATTTTTTATGTATTCTGAAATAAAGTTATCATTCGGCTACTCAAAACATACATTACATGCCAACCTTGCGCATTACGAGTAGAGACCTGTGACAAATCTAGTACAGGTATAACCTTTGCAATATCATCTGGGAATGAATCAGGTCACACATCCAGAGTCTATGCATGCTAAAAATATTCAATACTGCCCTCATTTCCTTTCGGGGAAACATTTCATACTGTAGTTTTGACTTGTCTATTGGCTGCAAACTTAAGATCTTTCACATACTTTTTAGAATACAAAGCAATACTTCCTTTCCAGTTTCAATATTTTAAAGTCATAGCTCTTTAATCAGTACCTTTTTCTTCTTTGCCAAATTCCTTTACGCACTGCCATGTAGGCCTAGAATTTTTAGCCCCTTGCTTAAAGAAATGCCAGTACTTCAAAATTCAAAAATTTTCCTGAGTTGCAATACACATCAGTTACTGTACAGGCTTTTGAGAGCTCAGCAGAATTTAATATTTTGTTGATAATAAGCGGTTAAATACAGGACTTATGTTTAATAGGTATGGAAATCATGCTGATGCTATGACTGACAAAGTTCTGTTAACCAATAATCCATATATGTCTTAAATTCTTAATGTTTACTGGCACAAAATTGCTAGTGCATTTTGTTTTTCTCCTGGCAAATAGCAAAATCCACTGAAAGTTAGCCAGTGCTACATATCCTCCTAACTATTAAGCAGGTGCATAGCCAGGAATTTGCCAAGGGAGGGGCGAACCTGTAGGCAAACTATCAGAGCCGTATATATGGCTCTATAAACTTTCTAAGCGTAGCGCCACCATGAGTTGGCGTGAAGCGTACAAGACAATTTTGGCCGAAAATGCCTCCCAGATCGCTGGAAATGGCACTTCCCAGGCCTTGTAAGTTGCATGATGCATCTAAGCATTTTCTATTTTGAATTACTAGCGATACAGTATCATAAAAACATACAAAAAAAATATGCTCAAGGGGTGGCGGTCTCCCCCTTCGCCCCCCCCCCTTGGCTACGTGCCTGCTATTAAGGAACTATAATACTCATTGAACAGAGTTACCCTGTAGACTGCTTTGGGGACCAATCACTTTCTATTATATTATATTGTTGCTATGGGGACCAATCACTTTTCTATCATGTTATATTGTTGCTATGGGGATCTATCACTTTCTATTGTTGATGACTGTGCTTGTTTTGGAGTAGGGTTAGGGACAGGGGGTGGGCAGGGATGTGAACTAGCAAAGGGAAAGGAGAGGGGGT
The DNA here is from genome assembly GCF_037975245.1 of Apostichopus japonicus. Taxonomy (NCBI): domain Eukaryota; kingdom Metazoa; phylum Echinodermata; class Holothuroidea; order Aspidochirotida; family Stichopodidae; genus Apostichopus; species Apostichopus japonicus. The sequence goes on from NC_092571.1 coordinate 25,163,198, forward strand.
GGGGAGAAGGATAAGGTTATCAAGTTATGGATACTTTACATCTCTCAAACAGTCGTATAGCACAAGAGTGCTCATCATACACTCTTAGAAGTTTCACTCTTCCAGTCAAAATTTAAACAACTCTAAATTTCTTTCAGGATTTTACTGCGCAACACTGTGATAATCGCTTCCCTCCAGCATCCCCCCCCCCTCCAGCGTTCCCCCTCTCCCGATGGCTCCCTCCCTATCACAATGACAAATAAATTTGTGAGCTGTTGTGCACAGAATAAAATGGAAACAGTGAAACGATTGTTCTCATATACTTTTTCCAAAAGTTTGAATTTATCCAAGAATTACGCCCTTGCTCCTAGTCTACTCCAACCCCACTACCTCATCTCATCCCATCATCTTTTTATCTCTCCACGTTAAATTTCTATGCATCCTGTGCTGGGTAATATCAAACCAAACTTCTCACCCGCAATCATTTTTCCTTACCATTTTTACCCTCAACACTGCAATGAATGTACGCTGTGATGATCAGGTGATTAATCACTCAAAAATTCGACTAAAAGCCTAAAAATGAAGGGGGAAAAAAAAAACGAAAATAAAAAATCTAATTTTAACTCCTAGTTGATGCCCAAGAATTTGCAGAAGTTTATTGCTTCCAGTAGGCACTCCAATATTTTCCGCCGTGAACATTCGTATGACCAGAGGCCGTCCCTAATATTGAACTACACATAGCCAACCTACAAACCTCAAACCAGGTCAAGTGGTGTCCCCATAAAAGGAGAACATTCATGTTAAAGGAATACGATGTTGTCTTGAAGAGGAGGACGAAGGCTTCGAGACATCCCTGAGACACCTTCATGTGAAGTAGTGAAGGAAGTTTTTTTTTTTTTTACAGGCTTGGTGGTCTGTTTCCTTCACAGTAAATGCATGCTTAACCCTGACAAAACAGGACCATGAATATCAAAATTTAGCAATTATGTGACAGAAATACTATAACAAAGATAGAGTGTAAATATTTCAATTTCTAGAAGATATATAGAAAGGATTGCCTGATTAAAGGCATTGAAGACTCGCCCCAAATCGCTTGCGGCCCTCTGAAAAAGTTAACTTTCTGTTGCTTGCAAGAAACGTTTTGTTTGTGTCGCTACAAAATGCAGACAGTAATGAAACGTGATACCTTGTTATCTTTAGCTGGACCTGAGATGTCCATTGCTGTATAGTTTATACACTGTGCTGTGGGTATTGACCGCAGCTGTATGTACTGACTGTACACTAGTATTTTCTGGGATCGATGGCGGTGTGTAACACTTCTGTTACACCTCATTTAAAACTAGGTCAGATTACCGGCATTAGACTTTTCTTTTTGCGCAAGTTTTCACACCCTTTAAGAGATGTACTCTCTGACTAGTTGATATATATCACTTTAAGTGGACATGACATGCATAAATAAAGAGAGCTAGAACTTAGTGACCACAGGGAGGTATGAAAAGGGGTTTTAATGGAATGTCCAAATATCCAGCTATAGATGAAATGTATGTTAAGTATAGTCTATAAATAGACTCATGGGGAACCGTGAATTTACATGTGTGGGTGAAAGATCAAAATGATTGATATAAGAAGTTCTTTCTAAATTAGCGAAGCAGATAAAAAAATCACATACAAGTTAACAAGATTTGACGGACCTACAACTGGTGAGCTTATTAGTTTGAAGTACAAAATGAGGTGACCATCAGGATAAACTAGAAGGATTTTAGCATCCACAATTGCTATTTATTGGTAAAAACCTCTTTTTCTGCTCTTGGTTTTTTGCTTTTGTTTTTTGCTTTTGTTTTTTGCTTTTGTTTTTTGCTTTCCTTTTTTGCTTATACTTGGTGAATCAGTAAGACATCCAGGGTCTTTTCTTCACAACGATATTATATTGTTATTCTGAAACCTAGTCAGTCATAAAGACAAACAGGTTTACAGGTAAGTTCCGACTAAGTCAGACTTTACATAAATATTCATAATGCGTGAAGCTGTGGAGATCATTCATGACCGGTTTTAAAAAGACCCAGCTCGACTTTTTTATGGCCATCCCCATTAAACAGAGCATGACCTTATACATACATAATGTTATAAATTCAAGAATTTGTCCAATTGTATTCCCAAAAAGATGGAGAACTTTGTTAGCCTTAAGCCTTCACATCTGAGAATGCCAATCGAATCTGATACAGCAGAGGTGACAGACTTCCTAGTGTGAATGTTTGCATAATTCCGGAACAGACCCTAACAAAATGATCTCGCTTGAGAGGAGGATCGAGCCTCTGTGAGCGTGAGCAAGATTGTAAGGTGAACGCCACCTGGGATCTCCCGTTACTTTCCATCGCAGGTTCTGAATAAAACTACAGACTGGAGGAGGTCTAAAAACCAGGGGCGGGGCGATGTAGTACTATTCATAACCAGCAAATTGATTTGTAAACAATCCTTGCGATCTCTCCCACTTGTGAATAAATGCACTTTCATTTGCCTTAGATCTACCACACACTCTCAAATGGGGACGCATCAGGGTCAGGTTTATCACATCCCAAAGGATTTAAGATTCCGATTTCCCCCGCCCTGACCTCAAACGTGAAGAAGGCTGATCCTCTTAGTCTGCCAAAACTATACAGTCAGAGGGAGGGGGCAGATGACCCCCCTGACGGACTCAAATGGACTGCTGGCGCCCTTTTCAGCTTTTTACCACTTTTTTCTTAGTCGCGATTATTGACTTTTTTATTGCGCTCTCATCTACCTATTGACATTTGTCACATTTTGTTGGTGTAATTTTCTGACAAAATGCTCTAACGGCGGAACAGTCTTATATGAACTTCCGATGACACCTATTTATTCTTTGTTTATCTGCAAATTAGCAAGGTCCGGAAAGGGTCATTTCCGGCGATCTAGGGAGTATCTTTACTCAAAAAATTTCGGTACGCTCTGCGCCAACCTGTGGTGGCGCTCCACATAGATAGTGTCGAAAGCGCCGCTTCAGACTATTCTCGCCGCCTGACCAATACCTTTATCTCTGCCACTGGTCTTCGGGTGTTCAGGTGTTCGCATAAATAGATCAGAAAAGATTTAGTTATTTGTAAGCATTGAGAGCGGTGAGTGAAATAAAATGAAATTGCAAAGAGAAAAAAGTAAAACATCAAAATCAAAACCGATGGTGTGAAAAACCAAACCATAAAATTTATGATGAAGCAAGTCCCACCTTAATTCTCAGAAATCCAACCCTGTTAAAATTTGAGCCAGATCTTTATGTATTACCACTGCTGCCTGTGATGCAAACTTTTATAGAGTGATTTACGACAGTAGAAAGAGAGGGTAAAAATAATTCGGCTGCTTTAACATTGCCAGTGGGTAGTTCACTTCTTCAACAGTTGATTGACTTTACTATGTATATGTTCAGAGAAGACAGTTTGTCAAAGCAGTCACTTTCTTAGAAGCCAAATGATGACATATTAAAATAAACATTAAAGATACCAGAAGGCCTTTCATTTGCAGTAAAATGAGATAAAATAGGGCTATGGAGCTGAATCTAGTATCGGTAACACAGCTAATCAAGTCATCTAGAACAGATCAAGGGGGGGGGGGGGGTGATGGGGGGTACTGTTAGCTCTGCAAGGTGAAAGATAGCTGGAAGGTTAAAGGGTGTGAAGACTCGCCCAAAAAGAAACGTCTCATGCCGGTAATCTGACCTAGTTTCGAATGAGGTGTAACAGAAGCGTAGACACCACCATCGATCCCAGAAAATACACACACAGCTTGCTACCGTCGGTAATTAGACACCAGTGTACAGTCAGTACATACAGCTGCGTAATACCCACAGCACAGTGTATAAACCATACAGCGATGGACATCTCAGGTCAAGCTAAAGATAACAAGGTATCATGTTTCATTACTGTCTGCATTTTGTAGCGACAAGAGAAAAACTTCACTTGCAAGCAACGGAAAGTTAACTATTTAAAGATGGGGGCATGCTGTTTGGGGCAAGTCTTCAATGCCTTTAAAGCAAGAGAACGACTGAGTTCAGCTTATAGACATATGGATCAAATCAGGGCATCATAGGACCAAGGACAGGGTAGGTTTCACTGCAAGAAATGTTACTATTATCTTACTTTACTCAGTATAATTTAAACAATCGAATATAAGTTTGCTCCAGCATTGATACACCTGATTGTTTAAACCTGTTTTTAATCCAAAAATTCCACTTTTTCCCCCCCCCCTTTCTCTCTTTGATCTTATTTTTTCCCTCATTTTTTAAGGTCAATTCCTATGAATATTTCAAATTTGCCACAATCCTGGTTCAAACATTTCACAGCTTTTCCAACCCATACATAAGAATAGATATTTCATCAGATCACCCTCCCTAACCCCTTCCCCATTTTTGCAAACTTGAACAAATGATGTATCAAAACATTAGTATGAGTAATTATGCATATACAGTATATGTAAATTAGGCTAGTTGGGTACAGCTACAGTACCATAAATATACCTATCCCAGATGGTCATGGTATCCCCTCCCACCCCACCCTGTTATCCCATACATATTCAACACAACAAAGATTCTTTCTTGTTTAAGACAAAGATTTCAGAGTAATTCTGCTGGAATAGAACTCCCCCCCCCCCATCTCACCCCATCCCCTATACTACACAAACAAATCAGACAAACAAATTCACAACAGATACCTTTAAATGCACCTTTAAGGATAATAGAATGCCCCAAAATAACCCATCAGAATATAAATTTACCTGATTAATGACAGCCTGAATGTAGAAGACCTGACACAGAACCCCAAATTATCGAGGTTTAATAGCATCGTCGAGCACCAATGTTTCTTCATATCTGGTTCGAGCTATTCACTGCCACAAAGTTAAGGGGGACCATTGAATGATGTAATGATTAAAAAAAACTCCCCCTGCAGGTCTTACTCACTATTGGCTTATGTTAACTACAGTCGTAAATTGAGTATACAAAGCCCAATTTGAATTTTTTTTTTTTACCTTTTTTAGATCAATAAATTCGGAACTATAGCGTGCTGGTGGCACTGGTCTATTTCACATGACACCGATGCATATTTTCTATCTAAAGAATGAAGAGATTAAAGTAGTCAGTTTACGAGATGTTCCACTCGGACAGTTCGTAATTAGATATTCCCAGCTGAGGGCAAAAACAGAAACAGACAGAGAAAACTCACACAGAATGAGAGAATTACCTGGCTTTTTTTCCCTTTTCTTCTTTTACCTTGTGAACATTCGTTTTCTTTGTTCCTACCTTCGACATTTGGGACGGAAATTTTCCAAAACTTTACTCAACTCAATTAAACTTGTTGGGGAAGATAGGATATGTCAGGGTTCCTTTTGCCAACAGCTTCTGTTTAATTAAGAAGGTAAAACTTTATTGAGAAAAGATTTGAAAGGGAGTGTTATGAAACTTTACTCTTGTTCATTTGACACTGTTATTGAATATCCTCAGGATAAATCAAGTTGATCAAGCAGCTATCCAAGTTGCAAACTAATATAATGATATTAATTATACATGACAATATTTTAACCAAATAAATTCCATCAAACTTCTTTTCTTCTTACATTAATATAATTCCTGCTTCTCATAATGCTTTTCATAATGAATTGCTTGCCACCAGTGTGTAATCTTGGTCATGTCTTCCAGGAAGCTATTATTAAATTAGATGCCAAAAATGGAGCTTAAAACAAATGGCAATCCTAATTAGAAATGTCATGACAAAAACATTTAACATTGAACAGGATATGTACAGAGTGCCTGATACAGGTCATGATCTCTACAATTTTAGAGACTTGCTGATTTTTGGTGAAATTTCACCAAACCAAAAACTTAAAGGCATTGAAGACTCGCCCCAAACCGCATGCCACGCTCTGAAAAAGTTAACTTTCCGTTGCTTGCAAGTGAAGTTTTCTTCTTGTCGCTACAAAATGCAGACAGTGATGAAACGTGATACCTTGTTATCTTTTATCTAGATCTGAGATGTCCATCGCTGCTATGTACACTGTGTTGTGGGTATTGACTGTAGCTGTATGTATTGACTGTACACTAGTGTCTAATTACCGACGGTAGCAAGCTGTGTGTGTATTTTCTGGGATTGATGGTGGTGTCTAACGCTTCTGTTACACCTCAATCGAAACTAGGTCAGATTACCGGCATGAGACATTTCTTTGTGCGCGAGTCTTCACACCCTTTAAGAACCTGTGGATGAAAATTACACTGAAGTTTTGGGTGTAAGCCTTCAGATGGAAGAAAAAGTAGAGTTAACTCATAGTGGGTCATTTAGGGGCCCAGGGCTTAAAATGTTTGTATGTTTTGTAGATTGGCTATACATAGATTGGAGTAGATTGAAAGCGAGACAGAAGTGAAGTAAATAATTCTGAGTTTTCATTAAATCAAAAGGAATCTTTTTATGCTCCTAATGGTAGCCTTTGTGGATTGGTCCGTTACTTGATCAGGAGGAAAGCCCCAGTGACGAATAATCATAAAATGAGGATGCCACAAGATCTTTCTTTCTTTGACGTAGTTTTTTCTGTTTCACACAGAAACAGCAAATGGATTTGAACTGTGTGATGATAAAACTCAGTTAATTATCTACGCCTAATCATTGTCACATGTCATATAAGTGGTTAGCATGACTGATGGAATTATTTCCTTTCAAAATACCAAAGCCAGGATACACTGGTCACATGAAGGCAGTAATACACTGTATAATATGTCATATACAATTAAAACATATCATACCATGGTATGATATGACACCATACCATGATACGATCTGATATGATATCAAACCATGCCATACCATAACATACCACACCATACAAAACCATAACATAACATCACATAATATACCATATCATACCATACTATATCATACCACACCATAACATCACATAACATACCACCCCAAACCATACCATATCATTCCATACCATAACATGCAAAATCATAACATAACATCACATAATATACCATACCATAACATCACATAACATACCACCCCAAACCATACCATATCATACCACACCACACCATACCACACCATAACAAAACATCACATAATATACCAAACCATATCATACCATACTATACCACACCACACCATACCATAACATCACATAACATACCACACCAAACCATAACATACCATACCATAAAATATAGAAGTTTCTTCAACAAAGCAAAGAAAATAAAAGTTCTTAGAAAATGAGACATAATGACTGATGAAACATCTATTTCTTGAAATGGGAACGGGCGAGATTGCAATCATGCAAACAAAGGGAACCCGTGTAGATTGCTTTTATCTTTAATTCTCCCAATTCAAAAGTAATTTTTAGTATGTCCACCATTAATGGTGTTCTCTATTAAACTCAACTTACCTACACAAGGTTTTCACAAACAGATTTAAAGCATATTTTTCAAAAACAGAGGAAAGTGTGCAATTACCTTTCAAATGCTCAAGCTGCCTACCACATTGACTTTCCAATTTCAGGAAATGTGTTTGTTTGACAGAAAATGATACTTTATCATACTGCAATATTTTAAGATAAATAATTGCTTTTACATGCTGAAATTTTTCAAATTCTGTAAAGCACTTAATAGAAAGGTATACATGATAGGAGTGCTCCTTTAAATGTCATTTTCTGCATTTGGCTAACCAAACCTACAAAGTGTAAGGCCCATTTCTCTGAATAATAAACTTGTATTCGCTAATAACTTTGTTCTTTTAGTTTGTTTGTTTTTTACCAAAAGAGTGGTTAATCGGCAGACAATTAATGAATTGAATTGAATCCCCAACATTTGATTAATCACCCAGGCGAAACTTTTTAGGATAGTAGAAGTGTTCTAGTAACCTCGAGTGACCTCCATCGACCCCCAAATCACCTCATCATTGTCGGAGAATATTAGGTTAATAATAATTACAAAGAGGTTCAGCAAAGAGACGTCATTTGTCGAAAGAATTTTGAGCAAAAAAAAAACCAACAAATGAAGAACTTATCAATAGTGCAGTTAGTATAGAGCTTGTTCTGTTTGGAAATTATTTTTACAAAGACTATATGTTTAATAACATCCTTCTGGTTCTGAAATTTTGTGTTTACAAAAATTAGGTTAAAAATGAGAAACCTTCCTTTAGCTATGGTAAAATTGATTTTAAGAATTTTTATCTAAAAGAAAAGTTTATGTATAAAACTAATTGTAAGCAACATGCTTTTGATATCAGATGGCATAAATGGAAATCTTTATTTGAAGTTTAATGATTTATTTGTTGTTGTTGATAATATTGACTAATGATCATAATGTATATGTTATTATGAATTGTACATTGTTTGGACTCTTGATGGAATGATCATAAAAAAAAACTAAAAAAAAAAACTTGAAACTTAGTTCCATATTTTAGAGGTAATAAAACACTCATATAGGAATGTTTAATAGAAAGCTTGACTGCTCATCATCCTCTGGCCCAAGGCTTGACTGATCAAGCAATTTTTTTTTGAAAAATGAAATAAATGCTGCCATTTCAACGACACCATATGAATGCTGATTTCACTGGCTTGGATGTCAGTTTTACTGTTGTATTTAATGTTGTCTTTCGAGTGTCTCTTAACTCATTTGACGAGATAAACTGTTTGCAGGATTGCTGTTAGGCTGGGATCTATTTTTGCAAAAAACAAACAATTTTTGATCTTCATTTGCAAAAATAAAATAATCCTCCTCTTTGACCAATGCATTTCAATCTGTATCTGTCGACAAATTCCAAACCTGCGTTTGTTTTTCTGAATTCTTCAAGATACAAATTACTTTTAACACAAAAATATTTGGACGATTTTGTTCAGTATGCAAGGTCTTAAAACTGTATAAAAATTTTGAATCAAAAGCACTGATTTTTAACTTCCAATGTTGACTACATTTGAGTTCACCTCAAATGGTAATTTATATGAAGCATGTATCCAAAACATATCCTCTATGCCAAGCTCAACTTATTGCAATTTCTTGTCTGGGAGTGCTGATACAGATCTGTCAAAAGCTCAAAATTTAATCTAAACTGTATCAGGAAATTCCCTTCTCATATATTTCTTGTTGACTAAATGCCACTATTGTTTGTAAACTGGTATTTCTTATTATACACATGAACTTCCTGATGATGTCCCTAGTGGACACATAAACGTGATAAAATGTTCAAAGAAAATAGTCAGAAATCTGACTTAATACTAACCTTTCATTTCAGGTCAAGTTTGGCTAAAGGTCATTTACAGAAATGTTTATGGGCCCTTGTGTATGATAAACTATAAAGTATATCCTGCTCTATACTAAAATTAAATTTGTAGACGTTGAAATGGTGTATTCTGAGGCATATCTAGGCTATAAATCAATGTAGGTTTATAATTAGGTCTACATGCAAGAGTTTGAACTAATAACTACTATTAATTGTTTAAAAACTTTCAAAGAAAATAATCAGAAATCTGACTTAATACTAACCTTTCATTTCAGGTCAAGTTTTGGCTAAAGGTCATTTACAGACATGTAGAAATGTCTATGGGCCCTTGTGTATCATAAACTATCAAGTATATACTGCTCAATACTAACATTAAAATTGTAGAGGTGGAAATGGTGTATTCTGAGGCATATTTAGGCTATAAATCATATATAGGTTTATAATTAGGTCTACATGCAAGAGTCAACTAATAACTACTTTTATTTTTTTTGGTTGGGGGAAGGGGATCTACACCCCCACACCCCCTCCCTCCCCACCCCTAAATCAAGGTCTAAAGGCCTGGTCACACTGCAGCGATATTTTATCGGAATACGGTCCAAATTTTCCGATTTTAGGCCGAAGAGTGAGGTTTGTGGTAGTGAATGTAATGAATGCAGTGGAATATTCGAATACCTACTCCAAATCTGAGGGGTTCTGGAACGGACTACATTATGAAGTGACGTCACATCGAAAAACGATAAAAATCGGAAGAGAAATCGGATAGCTATCCGATAAAAGGAAACGGAGTCAATATCAAAAGTTAGGAGAGGGCTATTCCACATCGGAATGGCTCAACATATAGCAAACCAGGTCCTTTATCACTGTGGCTAGAAGACCCGAACGAAAAACTGGCTGTTTCGATTCCTCTGGGAAAATCGGATAGTATTCCGATAAAAAATTGGTATAGTGTGACCGGGCCTTTAGGCTAAAGTTAAAGGGCATGAGTACCCAATAATGCTGCACAGGAAATTTTTTCTTGAAAGATCTAGAGGAGTTGACTGTGAACCCTTATGCTGTGAATTGTAAGGAATATTAGGAATCCTACTTTTCATGGTCATCAGTAATTTCCAAAACTTTGAAGCCCCCCCCCCCTGGATACGCGCCTATTTATATGGTTAAAATGTTCACTAGGAATCATACTTAATGTTTATCAGTATTGTGTTTTAAAAATGTTAACTATCCTTAAAGGTGCTTGTGTGCTGTCTGAGATCCTCAAAATTATTACCCACTGTTAAAAAATTTGAGCATGAATGAGGGGAAAAAAAGAAGGTTAGATTTCCTAGCATATTTGGAGGCAATTCAGATAAGAAAAAACTTTAATGCTCAACTCACATCCAGCCAGTCTTAAGTAAGCCCTTTACATCCCTGTACACAAAACAAAATCCTTGATAGAGGTGATGATTCATTAACCTATAAATAAATATCACTTCTGATACTCGACCAGCTTACCAGCACAGATTGCAGCAATTAGGCCATTTCTCTCTTCCTGGGCTTGCAGTATCTTTTTTACTTCATTAGACTGCAAAAGAGAAAAAAAGGCCAAACAATATGGAAATAGGAAATATGGCACTAGAAGAAAATATGTCATTTACAAGACAAGATAAAAACAAATGATAGCCCCAGATCTGTGATCGTGTTATCATCTTATAATACATTATTAGTTGAAGGTTCATCATTCTTTACTTACAAAGTTCTCATCTATACATAGCTAAGGTAACTTCAAAGAAATGTGTGTGATTTATCCATGGCAAATGCTTTTGAATATATTGACTACTTGGCATGTGATGTATTTTGAGAGGTTTTCCTCTGCTTTGTGAAAGATATAACTACCAAGTGTTTTGGCATTTTAATAGCAGAATGAAGTACGTCATTGTGAAAAGTTTGTTTCAGATTAATTTTCAAGTCACGAAAACTTACAATTTGAACATAAATTAGGGCAAGTACTGTTTAGATTTTTAATCAGTTTGCTTGTTCACTGAAAAGGTTTGCACAATTTGGGAAACGAAAGATGTCTCATTGTGGTGATGCGAATTAGTCAATGTTGACTAGACTTGTGGCATGAGTACAACTGCATGGGTACAACTGCATTAGTACAATTCCCTTTGGTATAATTACTATTACAAGTAAATGCTCTACACCCGAATAAGAGTGCTTAACATTGCCTTAGAATCTGCTCTAGTTTTCCAAAATGCCCCGAGTATGAGTACAAGTACGATCCACAAAATTACACATGTACGAATACAGGCAATTATGCTGGAAATATTTATGAGTCTGGTGTTGAGTACCTATTAGTACTGGTAAAAGATTTTTAGATAATTGCCAGTCTCTAAGTTTTTCTTTGTATGATCATCTGTTTATCGAAATTGAACCACAATAATAATTTATATCATCCAAGTATTCTGTTTAAATACGGATATATGTAGTTTTCCAGTTTGTATAGTTACCTTGCCAAGATTACTGAAGCATTCATGTATGCTATTACGGATACATTAAATCATAACTTCATCGCAAGACAAGAACCAACTTAAATGTCAGTTTTAGTATCCTTATTTACTCAACAAACAATTCTTATTTGATAAAGCACTTGCCAAGTTGAGGGCATGCTATTCCCAATCCTCAATGTTTACGCTTTCGATCTTGAAGGTCTAAATGATGTAAAGTGAGGCTTTAGTTTCTCCATTCACTATATCAGGAGCGAGCACTGAGGCGTGTAGATTGTATTATGAAAAATCATTCCCACCCAGCATTTGTGCATTTCAATGTCCTTCCCTCAGGAAATAGATTACTAGCTTTTAGAGGTTCGAAGCGTTTTACCAACAGTTTTTATCTATCTGCAGTGAAGATTTTCAATGCGCATCATAGTCGCTAACTTATTTATCACTCCCTGTATCTTATGTCTTATTTGTTCTGAATTCTGTTTTATTTGATTTAGCGCTCTGTTTTTGTCATAAAAGTATACATTTTATGGTTCATGCCGTACATATTTCTCATCATTCGTACTTTTTTACATCGTCACTTTTATCAAAATGTTTTTATACTATTGTCGATAGCCTACCGGTATTTATTACTTATGCAATATTACTTTTTATATGTGTTTCATCGTTATGCGTTTCAAATTCATGTCTGTTTAAGAGCTCTTGTGTTTGAACAATTTCCATTGTATTTTTAGGCATATGGCTGAATAAATCATCCATCTATCTAGTTTCTTTTAGTTTAATTTAATACAATTTCTTGCTTCGATTTGCTCCAGATGCTGGTGCTGGATGCGAGACTAGTTTCATCTCAGAATAGTTCTGCGTGCTTTGTGTTGACATCATTGTCACACATGACTTTATGATATAACAAAATTATTACTTTATGGGCTAGCAATGCCCAAGCCAGTTTTAATATTGACTAATGTCACTCCAGATGTTCACTGTAAGAACTTGTTGCTGAATGTTTTGCAATTTGTTACAATTTATTTCTTATCTTTTGTATGAATCTGTAGACTGCCATGCACTTCAGGCCGTATCACAACACTATTAAGATGATCTTAACATTTTGACAAAACATCATGACAAAATCCACAATGTTAATGAGATGCAAGTTTAAAACATTCTCATCATTATAATGCAAATGAAAATATTTACCTCGGCCAAGTTCTTGGCTCCCAAACCACCTCCAGGCATGATAACCACATCATAAGGAGCCTAATATAGCGTTGAGAGAAGCAGAAATAGCAAAATGAAAACAACAAAATGTTCAGCCCATGAGTTCAACATGAGTTTATAGTACCTCTCAAGAGACCGTCACTGGCTTACTGTCAGTGTCAACAACCATTGAGTTATAGTCAAGTTTCATGAGTTCATTTCCTGTACTACATGGTATTCTTACATTTAGACTTTACCGGTGAAATGTTGACCTTAAGAAATAGATACTGAGAAACAACTTTCTTCTGTCCTCTCTTGTAAATCTTAGAAAGGCATGACAAAATTCTAAACGTATTAAAATCGTACTTACTTTACTATGTGAATGATGGCAGGACAATTTAACTTGTGACAAAGTATCAAACATTCTTACACAAAGTAAGGGTGTAGCTAGACTTCCCTATCTTCTGTTAAAAGACATTTTCAGGACAAATAGAGGGTTTGTGGTGAGAGGGTGAGGGGGGGGGGAGTTTGTGAGAGAGAAGAAAGGACACTCATTCCCAATGATGCCTGTTACTCAGGGGCGGCGATTTGTTTCAAATATTGGGGGGACATTTGCTTGAGTGCAGGCGCGTAGCAATTTTCATCCCCAAAATTGTTCGCGTGCTTCGTGATATATTGTATATATATATATACTAGTATATATATATGGTTACTGGTTGCTACAGTCCTAGTTTCCTTTTTTATCGGCAAACCAAATTTCATAACGAATGCGGTCCGTCTAGCTAATGCATTTCGGTGAAAGTCTATGACGTTTTTTGGTGATATTCAGTAACGAATTGTGACGCGGTTAGACAGGCGCGTAGAGAGGAAATTGCCAAGGGAGGGGCGAAGCTTGTAGGCAAACTATCTAAGCGTAGCGCCACCATGAGTTGGCACGAAGCGTAAAAGAAAAGTTTGGCCGAAAATGCCTCCCCTGTCCCCCTCATGATCGCCGCCCATGCTGTTACTTATACCAACTCTTATCTTCTTACATTTTTTAAGGCATCTTCAAGACTTTTATCAGGTTTAATCACCACATTTCGACTGCAGGTAACAGGATCGGGGCCAAACAAACCAGCAACAGTGACATCGACCTGAAAACCAAAAGGTAAATAATTAATTATTTCTGAAGTGTTTTAAAACAGCAAATAGCAATATATACATGCTGGTAATATGATCATTATAAAACATATTACTATCACCAACATTTATAATAATAAGCCAGTTAAGAAAAGGAACTTAGAAATGAGCATTACTGTTGTATTATGACATATAATACCTTTGATTGTTACAAGTAATTGTTATTTAAGACTGCTGCCCTCTACTCTTAAGAACAGTATGTTTGTTTGGGTGTGCTGTTAGTGACTGCTAACTTCTACCTTATTATATTGAGATGACAACAAAACGAGATAGAAAGCAGAATTACACATGGTATTAAACATCTTTTGTAAGAAGAGAAAAGATAATACTTCAATTACCATGAATACCTGGGCAGAAAAATTGAGCCAAGTGAGCAACTGTCTTCCCTTTTCCAGAATGGCCTTTGCCTCCATCAAATGTTCAAACAGTTGCTAGCATACGAATGATGCCTTTCACAAATAGATTAACATTCTTTCATATCGAGTCCCATTTTATTTTTTTCCAATAATTTTATTACATAATAAAAGACATGAAATTATTGAAGCAACCAAATATACACATGTATCTAAAGAGCACAACAATCAAACAATGCAAGTAATGATCTACGAAGCTTAAAATTGACATTACACGTTTGAAGTCCCTGGGAAAAAGCAATTAAATTTTAAGGAAAAACTGGAAATTAAATGAAAAAGTAAAGAGCATAACAGACGGGTTTCCTTTCAAAGAATGGATTCTATGCACAAAGACAAATTTCTCATACATGTGCGTAAATACTGAAGCCCTGTGATGTGATGTCCATCCATGCTTGTAACGATTATCATTTGGAGGATTGGGTTTATGTTTTAAATGCCATTTTCTCTCCACCTGTAATTCCATGATATATGGCTATGGAACATTTTCTGGATTAGTTGCGATAAATACGGCAAACCACTGGACTATATCTTTTTAACACCAAATTGCTTTTTCCTGTTGGTTTTAAAAACTGCAAATGATCTAACTACATCATATCAGGCTTTCTCTAGCCACAAAAAAATATCATTTGCCATGAACTGAGGATTTTACAGTTAATATTTTATAAAGAAATAACATGTGTGTAACTTCTCTGGGTAGTATTTTGAAAACATTTGACCAAACATGTAAAGAGAAAACTGGTAACACTAATTTCTAGGCATCCAATCATATAGCAGAATGTTATGCTATAAATTAATAATATTGTCTTACACATGGTTAAAATTCTTTTATCTGTTTATAGCCATTTCTGAAGGAGACTGATCATTGGAGACTGAATTTAAGTGTAATTTATCAAATGGATAAAACAAAAGGAGTTAGGCAGTTTCTCTCCAGCCATGACACTTAACAAAATGTTTTGAGTTGACTCTCCAATAAGGTTTGAATCCAACTGTATTTTTCCATCCCTCTAGAGCAAGATTTTGAAGAAAAAAATTCAGCAATTTATAGCATCTCTGTTGTTTCATTATAAGGACTTGTTGCTATGGCTCTGAATTAAGAAACAGTAAAGTAAGAACTCATACACTGTTTACATGTGACAGTGGCAATGTTAGGGTAACAAGGTTAGGGTCAATAGACACCTCTATACTTCTGGTTACTGATTCTAAATTAGTACCACTCATATTTCTTCCCAACTTGCTGAGATTTTGACCAAGTGAGTTCTTTGCTTC
Source organism: Apostichopus japonicus (assembly GCF_037975245.1). Lineage (NCBI taxonomy): Eukaryota > Metazoa > Echinodermata > Holothuroidea > Aspidochirotida > Stichopodidae > Apostichopus > Apostichopus japonicus. Next base: position 25,178,969 of record NC_092571.1, read on the forward strand.
TAAAGGCCAACTGTTACGGCAGTTTGGTTAAATAGGCCCAAGATTGGTACATAGCCTAATGGGATGTAGTAGTCTCGTAGATGTGGTAAGAAGTGGTTTCAATACTTAACATTAAGGCCTAATTTAAGACTAGTACCTAGGCATATACACATCAGGCCTGGTAATACTAGTAAATAGTAATACAGTTACATTACTATTAAAGCCAAAATAGACAAACGCTAGGCCCTCCACTATAGTATAAGTCTATAGTACGATACTTGATAGGATACCTCAGCTCTCCTAAGTACGTCAACTGGTATGACTGTTTCCATCTCCTCGGCACCAGTGGCAAGTATCAATAAGGCAGACATTATTACTTTTGTGTCCTTCAGAGACTTCTCGATGCTTAGAAATCCCCAAGATTGTTTCTAGAGTGAACGAAACAATTTTTTACACTATGCCTTGGCCTACTGTACCTGTCGAAAGTTCCAGTGAATGTTAAGCTTGCGAGTTTCCCAGGGTGGTCGTGATAGTTGTTCTCTGTTCCCAGGCCCAGGATTTTTGTATGGAACGCCGACAATAGCTCTTGCTGGGCGAAATAAGGGACGTGCATTGGCAATGTGTGTTGCATTATGTCATGATGTTAACGCACCCCATCATAAATGAGAAAAGGGAAAAAATCTCCCAAAAAACATATCAAACAGAGAAATACGTTCAAGTAAGCAAGAAAGTATGATTTTCTTTTACAGAAGGTCGTGTGGTCGTTATTATTATTAGTGTTATTATTAGCACAATTACATCAATGATGAAAGTTGTCGAAGAGGCATGTTACTCTTTACGATCGGTCCAGTACTTGCCGTAGCCAGTAAACTACGCAGTCATGATCTTCACTGGGGTTTGAACCTTAGACAAAAAGGTTGTCTTGCTCTTCAGGTAGGCCTACAGAGCACTTTTACGTTTATTATTTATTTGAAGGCGAGCCCACTGGTTCACTCATGCACTAAACAATATATACAATAAGTTATAATTAATTAAAATAAAAAATATAGTTATTTTTTATAACTCCCAAATACTGTTCTTAAACCGTAATTTGCATGTTATTACTAAATACTTCTTATCTAATTCGATTGTAATCTACCTTCAAAATATTGTTCCAGTCAATAATTAATCATTGAATGAATACTGGGCATAATTTTTACAGATATAGCCCTACTTAAATATTCGTATACGGGCATTAGTAAATTATTACAATTTATCATACAGTTAGTCGGCTCAAAATTAAATTGCTTTAGCCTCTATCTAAATGGTACTGGTAGGTGTACTCTTTGTCAGCTAAAAGTAGAATATTACATTTTCCCCAAAAAATGACAACATTTATCTAAATTGTTATGGCTCACGTAAACGTCATAAATAAGATGTAACCTTTTCTTTAGAGAATTATGAAAATAGGCTGTAATATTAATAGTACCACCGATATTAATTATTGCATTACGGCTTTTCCATATTACATTTTTATAAATATTTAATATATAGTCTATATAAGGAGACCATCTTGAGTTTTTGCATTAAGACCCAGACCAAATAATTTTCCTAAGGTCCAACGATAATGGCTGTCAATAAATTGTAGTTTATTTAGTTTGGGGTAAAATTTTCGGGCAATTTATGAAAAGGTGATGTATTGTTTCAATCAAACTTCTGCAAAATGTACACAGATGAGAATCAATCATTTGAATTTATATAATTTCTCATTAGTAAATAAAATGTTGTGCACTATTTTGTAGTCGATTTCAGCATCTTTATTACTCTTAGGCGTTTTAAAGACATTTTCCCAGCTAGTTTCAAAAGATAGATCTGGATAATTTTTCTTCCAATAGATTTCACCTTTAGGGGTATCATTTCTTGAAGTACGTAAAAGGTCAGATGCTTTTTCACAAGTTAATACAGCACCATCAATAGTTTCACAACCACATTGAAAATGAATAGCGTATTGTAAGTCGGATTGTGTAGATACCACCCTGTCGGATGAATAGATCTCTGTCAACTAGTTCTCAGGTAATACATTCATTACCATAGAAATAAGCGGTTTTACTAAGTGTTCAGTGGCGGAGCTAGTGGTATTGGTCAGGGGGGCGAGAATGGTCTGCATGGCGCTTTCGACACTATCTAAGCGGAGCGCCACCACAGGTTGGCGCGGAGCGTACAGGAATGTTTTGAGTAAAGATACTCCCTAGATCACCGGAAATGACCCTTTCCGGGCCTTGCTAATTTGCAGATAAACGAAAAATAAATAGGTGTCATCGCCATTTTGTCAGAAAATTACACCAACAAAATGTGACAAATGTCAATAGGTATTTGAGAGCGCAATAAAAAAGTCAATAATCGCGAATAAGTAAAAAGTGGTAAAAAGCTGAAAAGGGCGCCAGCAGTTCATTTGAGTCCGTCAGGGGGGGGGGCATCCGCCCCCTCTGACTGTATGGACACTCCGCCACTGTAAGTGTTATGCATTCATGAACGGCTTCTGATGGCAGTTGTGTTGGGATGACCTCATATATAAGGTCACCAATAATAATTATACCTCCATCAATAACAATACTGTTAAAAGGAGTTTCACCGTTCTTATCGCGTAAGAGAGGATTATGGGACATTGGTTGCATAAGCATCTGCTTTCTTGTGATAGGTTCTACAAAATAGCCCTGTGTAATATTTTACCATGCGAGTAGCGTTTCTCTGGCAAAAGGTTGCATATAGTATGTAAAGATTAAGTCTGAGCATCCACTTAATAATACCAAATCGAGGCTTCATATTTTCGTACTTATTAAGAAAATATAACATTATTGTCTTCAATTTACATTTACACTTCTATCTAACAGTTGCTAATTAATTTAACATTTTCACTAAAATATTTCCCTGGAGTACAACATGTTTGATCATCAAATATTAAGTACTTATTACGTTATTAATTCTATTTGCAGGGGCTTTACTAATCATATTATAGTCTGTATTAAGATAACACCTACTTTAAGGGAATCACACAATTCCATACATTTTAAACATTTGTTTAACAAAGTTATGAAAAAGATCAATAAAATCCCACAAAAAAATACTATTATTACGTAACAATTTTCTTAGTTAGCGACCTAAGAACTCGATGTATCTTGCTAATCTATTGTGTGATAGTTCAATGTTCACCCTGACCATTGTTACTAACGAAGTTTCTCTATTAGCTAAGACACGCATTATTGTTGAAACGTTTAACTGGCCAATCTTACATAAGGATATACGCCATTAGCGATCGGTTTGGTGGCGGCGCCCTTTCTGCAGCACAAATCTATAGTATGATGGCTTAAAGACGGACCTCTGACAATTATTACGTAACAATTTTCTTTATTAGCGACCTAAGACTCGAGGTATCTTGCTAATCTTCTGTGTCATGGTTCAAAGTTCACCCTGACCATTGTCACTAACGATTTTCTCTATAAGCTAACGACATGCACAATGGCAACATTACGAATCTATTTTTGATACGTTTGTCTGGCCACTCTTACATAAAGGTATATCCGCTATTAGCGACCGGCTAGGAGGCGGCGCTCTTTTTACAACACAAATCTATTATATGATGGTTCGAATGGATAGATGGTTCGCCACATCTACATAAAGGCATTAGCTATAGCCTCTACCACATCACACCATCGCTACAGCTCAGGCGTATTGTTTGATGTTTTGAAGAGCACGTTTGATAAATATTACATATTGGATCAAAGAAAGACTCCACATTAATTGGAAAAAAAACCTTATATGAACAAACAACAGCTTCAAACCCAATTTTTGACACTGTTAAATTAAATCTCATTTCAAATTATGTTACTGCTATTAGCCCTATCTTACCATTACTCGTTCATTATTAGTTTGTAACCTAAATATGACAGTATATTGATTTTCGAATCATGTCGTTTTTGCACTGCTACAACATAAATCTATTGTATGATGGCTCGAAAAGTTACAGATACCTTAGGTTTGTGTGGATTTGTAGAAACAGAGCAGGCTTCGTGGTAGAACATTTGACATTGTAAACATTTTAGGAGATTCTATTTAGGTGATCACCTACTACAGATAGCTCAAAACAATCTAACATACTAAAAAGCTAACAGCTCATTTTCAAGAGCCCATTAAAAATATGCTATTTAAATTACGTTCAAGAGGAATGGCCGAAGTTCTACTCGACCATTCTTTTCCCCTAACGATACATGTTGGTTCTTACTTAATTTGCATAATTACATGGCATCATTGAAAGGGTGAAGTAGAAGTTATAGATAAATGTTGCACTTGGGTTTCTTTAGAAGGACATAATGTAGGCTTATGTAGGGGAATAAGACATGGAATGATAACAAGGCGGCCCTTTAAATTACTTCACTATGTTGAATTATTGTCGAAGCTGTATTATACTGATACACACACGAAGACTACAATGACAGTGCGTATTTGGTATTGAGGTATGTATTTTAGATCCTCCTGTGGGCAGGAACTCGCGAAGAAGCCTCATTGGCTTATATCAAAGCCGCAAGCTGGCCGAAGTCAGTCTCGTAGATTCATATTTCACGTCCATGATTATGAATTGTTATGACCCCCATCACTAAAGAAATGCCCACAAAACAATACGACGAGAGAAAGGAAACGGCACAACAACTTTGACGGAGAATAAGGAGGTTTTTACTGTGTTAGTGCATGTTTGACCTAGAATGACAGAGCGGAATAAACCAAAATTCTCCAAAAGATTCTTTGAAAATTTGTTAGATGCGCGTTATACGCGTGCTGACATTAGTTTGCTTTGATGGAAGTTTTACATGTTTGCAGCTTGTCATGTCACTTGGAAATTGATGTGAACAATATTTCTAAGTTTAAATGACTGAATTTCATTTGGGAGTCTTGCAATGAAGAGTGGGTTTATAGGGAACTGGAACATAGTTGTATTTGACAAGATCGATGTGACCTTTTGATATTTGTTTTTGGTAAAGTGCATTGAAGGGCATAAGATATAGATTCCCCAAGGGCGTATATAGAACCGGGGGGCTGGGGGGCGCCAGCCCCCCAGTGAAAAATATGGGGGGCGTAAGTATCATTCCGCCCCCCGCTTCGCAAGTCAGAAAACCCCTTTTTCATTTCTCAATAAATGATAACAACATTCGTCATTTTACTCAGAACATTTTGGCAGAAAAAAATCTCATTTGGAGCACCAAATTGCATCTAAGGCCAGGTGAAAATGCAAAATTATTTACAATATGGAGTGGGTGTTGAAGTGTGCTATATTGCACCAAATTGCATCTGAGGCCACCTGTAAATGCAAAAAATTTCCAAAGGGGAGGGGGACACCCCCTCCCCTTAGACCCCTCCCCCAGGCCAGCCATCTGGATTCCCCAATTAGTGGTTCTGTCAAACCGTTTTTTTTAATTTATTCTCCGTGACCAGCAAAGGCACAGAATCTTATTTATTAACGTAGAACGAATAAACAAAAATAAAGGTAAAGTGAAAGAAACAAATGAAAACCGAACCGTGTATTTATAACAATAGTTATGAAAGGACATAAGCTAAAACAAGAATGACCACTGTGGACTTATTCAAATGGAGAGTTTGCTTGAAGAATTTTGAACTTGTTTGATTATGTTTGATGCACATAAACTGCGAGGATCTAAGGCTAAAAGCCTATGAATTGTTTATATATATATATATATATATATATATATATATATATATATATATATATATATATATATATATATATATATATATAAACTTAGACCCCTCCCCCTGGCCTGGGGGAGGGGTCTAAGGTGAGGGGGTGTCCCCCTCCCCTTTGGACAATTTTTGCATTAACAGGTGGCATTTAAAGGGGGCCTCAGATGCAATTTGGTGTGAGCCCCAATAAAGGAATGAATCTGTTGTCGCTAGAGTAGAGGGCGGCATTGCTTTTATTTTTAAATCGGGGAATACGGGGAGAATACGGGGGAATACGGGGAGACAAGATTAGCTGAGAGAATACCTTTAAATAATAAACTAGCCTTCTTCTCTGTGGTATTCAGTCGTGTATTTTATCAACTTGCAAAAAGACAATGTGATATCGTGAATATATGTCTATCACTATATGTGTTCAGTGCGAAATCTTCTAAAGCATCGCCTACTATGACGCGACAATTTCTATATAACGACAGACGGTGCAGGCTCTTTCAGAACTATTGGGCGGTTTGGAATTTTGTCGCTGCTGAAGCATTTGCTTTCTTTTGTTTTCGCCAAACCTTCAAATCTTGTGAACGTCATGATCCCATTGATATTTTGAATAACAACTCTGTGAGCTCAAACCAGCCGTTGTGCGAAACGGTGTTTCCTTAACAGCAAACAAGTGCATGCATTCACTGGTTTTCATTGTATTGACAGTCAGTTTGTATTAAATACAGCAGCTATTTCAAATAACTATGGGCTAAAAGATTAATGAAACCAATGGCTAGAACAGAACGATTATTTCTGGGCTTCTGTGGATTATCATTACATAGTAGAATCGATGTTGGTATTCAACAGTATCATCCTTTTGAGAAAGAGGGTTGGGAGGGGGGGGGGGGGTTCAAGGAAAGAATGTTGGCCTTCACAAGCTAGAAGAAAGAGTCGGCTTGTGTTTCATGAATGTGATTATCGGAAATGGGATAAAATCGAGCAGAAATTTGTCACCTATACAAGCGCTTTATTGCAGGATGGAAAATTGCAGTTCAAAGAGACAATGGTTCTTCTGTATCTATGTTTTGACCCACGTGCTTCTCTTCTTTGCCATAGCCACATATGTATGTATGTTTTCCAAAGACATACATGATGATTTACTAAGAACGACTTTATTAGCAAGGTTTGCTTTAAACTGAAGAACAAAAACAAACAAAAATTAATATCACATTTTGAAACCAAAATTTTGCGGTAAACCGCTTTCTCTACTCAAAACTAGTAGCTTGTAAATGTCATCATGAGGATGATCTACTTTTTAACCATATCGGAATGTTTTGTAATCAGTTACAGTCGGTAAGCATGGCGAGAAAACACTTGTTTATATATATATATATATATATATATATATATATATATATATATATATATATATATATATATATATTTATATATCTGCATCTATATATCTATATCATATATATATATATAGCTTTGATTCCTAACGTCGGATCTCGAAAGAAATACTTTGAACATACTTTGTTAATGAAAAGGAGGTAAATGACAAAGACAAATGAATATATATATATATAATTGAAATCGTATTGAGTTGAAAATCCAGAACAGTGAAAAACTTTCAGCCTTTATATATATATATATATATATATTCATACATACATACATATAAATCATTGAAGACAGGGTCAACACACCAAACTTGTGCTGAGGGTTGGGTGGGGGAGGGGGGGGGCGGGGACATGCCACCTTCCATCGTCGGTCGGTGGATTGGTTCTGTTGGTGGACTTCTTACATTCAGCTGAGAAGAATTAAACCAACACTGCGGATGCTTACCTCTTTTCAACATTACACAAACATCACGAGTATCAAAAAGGACATTCATTGGTTTTAGAGCTCATTATATACTAACTTTATAGTTTATTTGCGCTAAATATGCCACAGAATGCATCATTTGGTGTTTAAATTTTAACTAAGGAGCCCTCACAAACCCATAAACTAGGGAGCCCTCACAAACTGGGAGTCGTTTTCAATGACCCCAAGGCCACACCCAGGCTACTTTATTCAGTCCTACATTCACCTTCTATATAGGTTCAGCACCTATCTTAATCAGCCCTGGGATTTTAGGACCCCCCCATTCTCCCCTCACACCACTAAATTTGAACTTATTCTGTGCACGACAATATCTTAAAGAACAGAAATAGTTCATTCATGCTTGTTTCTAAATTGGACATTGCCCATTTATATACAACAATTCAGATCAGATCGACAAATCATTCCTAGTTTTGCTTGTAAATAGACTTTTTTTTTATCAGTGCCAGCCAAGGTTCCTTGCTCTCCATGTGGCTCATTAGTGATCATTCAACCTCAAAAGGTCAATTTAAAAGGACCACCTTTTTTCTGACAATTTCTGCTACTCGGATGGCTTACTGATTGCCATTTTCAACATTTCCCGCCAAAAGTCGTAATCGGTTCACTTGCTGTTCTTCGGTCGTTTGCTTTAAAACACACGCTGGTAAGCAAAAGTAATTCCATATCCGAAACGAAGGGTGAGTTGAGATGAAGGAAGGCACAACGAAGAATAAAGAAGCTGGTGAACACAGAAAACAAACAAATACCAATAAATAATTAAATTTTTAGCAGCACTCCCTAATATATATATTTTCCATTTAAGTATTTGACCATTATCTTCCCCGGGTTTTTCTTGCACCCCCCTCCCCAAATAGTAATTTATCCCATGTATGAAAATTTAACGATTATCATAGCCTATATACCTCCTTTGCGAATTATAAAAGTATATAGTGTTTTAAATCAACTCTAATAAGCTATTATATACCCATGAGCTTCTGCATTCACAAACAAACACAACAATTGTAAAGGTACGTAGACTGAATTCTTAAAGGTATACGCTATATTGGCCTTCAAAATGTGCTAGATATTCAAATAAGGTCACCTTTGGTCAAAATTCTTAAACTGGTTTACAACCTTCGAGGAAAGTTTCCTCACTGGGACATTCAGTCACCTTATAAGCTAAAGTTGCTGATTCGGTTTCTGCCCCTTTTTAAATAATGACCTTACCTGTCCCGCTGCATCTCTAACAGTGACTGACCACTGCCATTGAAAGTTGCTAGAATGGTCACCGATTGATGATATCCTGGTACAAGAAGATGACTCATATGACAAATGAAAATCGGGAAAGTTTACCTGAAATTACAAAACAAAAAAGACCCCCAAAAAAAATAAAAAATTGACAAGTCAATGATAAAATTCATCAACATATGTCTTACAAGAGTCAATACAGGAAAGGAGGCGAGCATAATACAATATAATATCATAACAACATATTAATTTGAAAGGTTCGAAATTAAATGAGTATAGGCCAATTCCTGCAGTGGTTCTAGTTTTCCAACTTATTATAGACAGTATTGAAACACGGTAAAATTAAGTAAGTACTAATAAGTACTTATAAGTTATGGTAAGTATTATATAATTCAATAAGTTGACACTTCGGTGACCATTATAGTAGACTTTCCAGCATATGAAGCCACACGCAGGCTGGAATAAACCTTTAACGATAGCTACAATGCATAGGCGTAGGAGGCGGGGGAGGGGGCTGGGGGGCTGCAGCCCCCAACCATTTTTGTGAAATTCGGGCAATGAGCTGAGAATTTTTCGGGTACCTACGGAAAGTAAAATAATTTGCAATGTGTTTTTCAATGGTTAAACTGATATTAATATTATCATTATTATTGTAACGACTTCCCCAATAATGCTAACCAATATGGAAGGGTGATAACACGGCAAATGATTGTATGTTTTTGGCATGGCGATGTAATAACCGATGCATGCCTATATGATATGCACATTAACATGTTGAACGCGCGCTCCGAACGCGCGGGCGAAAAATTTTAGTTATATTTTTCGGGCAGGTCGTTACAGCCCCCCAAATCAAATTGGGCTCCTACGTCTATGCTACAATGTCTTTGATTATGACGATAAGAACAGTTATTTACAGGTTGCATGTTACTGTCAGACTTAAGGTTAAACCAGAACATATCAGCTGGGGGATCTCAGTTATACGCAACCTATACCAGCTTATATTCAAAACTGGTTTCGGTTCTATATGACCTTTTGACTCTTTCCATTAATGTTTCATTCTGGTCCTTCAGATATGGAACTGAGATTTGTGTTGATATCCTGTTATCAATTAAAACCAATTGAACTCCTGTTCTATCAAAATGATTAGTATTAAGTTGGCCAGCATTACTGGCCATTATTAAAACATTCATATTGGTTTCTAAGTCAGAATTTTCAAGTTTAGATTACTTCCAACGCTTTGAAATGTATTCTGACTCCCTCTCTCCCTCTCTCTCTCTCTCTCTAAATAATTTATAAGTCTGAGAGTAAAAAAAATGTCTTGCTGATATAAATATCACATGAAACTGCGAGATCAGACTGCAACTAATTAGTACTAAAGTTGCTTAAAAATTTCAGCGCAACACTGCCGTCATCTCCACGGTGAATGAATTCAAGTTATTTCCTTTTGCAGTACAATGGGTCGTCTGTAAACCACAAAAAAAAGGGGGGGGGGGGATATTTACAGACGAGTATTGCGAAATGTATTTGAATACAAGCCAACAAGTGTTGCTTTTCAACAAAATGGTTTTGCTGAAAAACTATTCATTTACTGTTTGGTCGTGAAAATGAAACAGGTTATTGTGGTTACGGGATTTTGTTTAAACAAAAATTAAACCTGGTTTGTCGATGATGGTGTGCCAAGTTGTTGTTGTCCGTTAAATGGTTATAATATGCTATTCATTCACTGTGCCTTTGTCTTGAAAAGGTGTGGAATACTGTTAATATTGTATGGGATGTTATTGATACCTCGGTTTCACGTGATTGTGTGTGTTTGGGTCTTTTCCCCTGTGTTTGAGTAAAGTCGTTTACTATTGACTCATGCAGGGTCTGTGTATTCATCACTATTAGAAAAAATACGTGCCTTGATTTTCTGAAATTCTGTGTTGTTCAATTTTGCGGTTTAACCATCCAGTCGGAAATTCCCATGTATGGATGAAGAACCTATACTTTAAATGCGCAATGAAATGAGTTTGTTAAAAGCAAAACTTGCATCATTTTTCCATTCATTAATTCATTATTTACCTTTACCTTTGAAAACTAAAACAGTTTTTTTTTCTTGAGCATGTCAAAGAGTGAGAGGGGGCAGATCAGATGGCGGAAGTTAAAACTCATGCCATGAACCCCAATCCAACACCAGGGGTAGCGTGTTCAACTCGTGTGCTGATAAATTATGTAGCGTACATATACAAGTTTTTGGGATGGGATTGTCCAACTCAGACCTTATGACATATTTTTCACCCAAGAGTGACATTGTCTGTCACTGAGATATCTCTACTTAAAGGGTGTGAAGACTCGCGCAAAAGAAACGTCTAATGCCGGTAATCTGACCTAGTTTCGAATGAGGTGTAACAGAAGTGTTAGACACCACAATCAATCCCAGAAAATACACACACAGCTTGCTACCGTCGGTAATTAGACACTAGTGTACAGTCAAATCATACAGCTACGGTCAATACCCACAACACAGTGTACAAACGATACAGCGATGGACATCTCAGGTCCAGCTAAAGATAACAAGGTATCACATTTCATTACTGTCTGCATTGTTGTAGCGACAAGAGAAAAACTTCGCTTGCAAGCAAGAGAAAGTTAACTTCTTAAAGATGGCGGTACGCTGTTTGGGGCGAGTCTTCAATGCTTTTAAAGCTGGAAGTTAAGTTGGGGTTGTAAGTTTTCTTTTGCGTGTTCACTCTGTAAATTGTTGCAATGCAGTCCACATACGCCCCTCCCCTAAAGGCATTACCTCTATAGGCATTTGAAACTGATATGAAGACGTCAAAGCCTAACCCTGTGTCATGCATATGCTGAGTAAACTAGACTTCAGGGCACTTTGTGTACAGTTTTCAACCTCAAATAAATATCGCATGTATCAAATATTTAACATAAGTTTAACGTAAATTAATAAATACATGAATCTAGGAAAATTATAGAATGGCTCGTAGTTTTAATTCTGCTTATTGGTATCAACGAAAGAAAAACAAAATATAACAAGGTACTCTTAAAAATATACTAAAGAAAAATATGTCATTTGATAGGAATAAACACACAGACACACCCTTACATATGTGTATATATATATATATATATATATATATATATATTTATATATATATTTAAAAAAACATATATATATATATACATTTGTTTACTAACAGAAAGTATGTCATTGTATTCTGAATACAGATACGAAAAAGTAAATACTACAGAAAAGTACGGTTTACCCGTTTCATTCTGAATAAAGATTATAATTGGTCATAAAAAAGAGAAATACCTCGAGTTATACATATTATTGTTCACATACAGTTTGTTTTTTTGTGGTGAAATTGGCAAATAGTTTTTAGAAAATCTTAACAACACATGTCATCTAACTACACGCCCACAACTTATGAACGTTTACACCTAGAAGAAGTGTAATTAACTAAAAATAGAATCGTCCCTAATTCAACAGTGAACGAAAAAGTAAATTTAATACCCTTCTTGTTTTCTTTAGACTTAGGCTCGTTTCTGTTCTTTATAGTTTGAACATATGAATACATATATATTTATATGAATATATCTATATCTATATCTATATATATATATATATATAGCTATATATATATATATATATAGATATATATATATATATATATATATATACATATATATATATATATATATATATATATAGGTTCGAATCCTGGTGGAGGCTGAAAGTTTTTTCACTGTTCTTGATTTTCCAACTCATTACGATTTTCATATATATATATATATATATATATATATATATATATATATATATATATATATATATAAATAATATATAAAATCGGTTTGAAGGAGACGAAAATCACTTATTGAATATGAAAATAGGAAAATTAAAAACCTGCAATTTTGATTTAGCGAACGGAACTTCTTCCGACTAAGAATGATATTTATCTATTTACACAGAAACACAGAATAGTGTTTGAATTACAAACATGATAACTTAACAGTATCCAGGCCGACAGTGCGACTTTAGGCAGAATGTTCTAGTCATCAGAGCAACACATCTTTTTTGACTCCATATGAAACAACGGGCCACCGTTGTCTGCACTGACTAATTTGTTATGCACAGTAAACATATCTGAAGCCATGAAAGTGTTGTGTTTTGTTTTTGACGTATCTGTTGTATCTGAGGAACTAAATATATGGTCGGTGTTTTAGACTAAGTAGTCCAACTTCGTCATCTGATGAGATCCTCGGATGTTTATAAAGTGGTCAATTCTCACAAATTAAAGAGTGGTTCTGAAATACAACCTACACTTAGCGTTCTTTAGCGGTCTTAAAAAAAAAACCGCCAAATTCCTCTGTTTCTGAAGAGCATGAATAGAAAAGAAATAATTAATATGGTCTTCAGTGATCTGTTTATAAGCGCTGCATTAATTAGATATTATATTTTACAAAGTATAAATTGATATTTGTGATAGACCAAAATGAAACATGGAATCGACTAAGAAGTGGTAAGGAACGATTTGGGTTTTTTTGTATTGTCAATGAGTATTGACAAAACATACCACAACACTGGGCATTTGCGTTTTTATAGCTCAGTCAAAGATAAAAATAACACTTAACATTTTAGAAATGCATCGAGCTTGGAACACATGTCTCATATGCCGAGTTGACACTGATTTCACCTCCTTCGCCCAAGTGATCTAATGTCAGCACATCATTGCAGCACTCTCTAGAAGCTGGTTGAGGTTTAGATTCACCAGGTGGGACTATGGTTACCGCATCGTTGCCTAGGCTATCGGATGAACTCATAGCAAAGATTGAAATTCTTTGCGAAATCGCGTAAGGGATTTCTTTCTTTGGAGAGTTCTTTTTCTGCTTTACAGAGCTCGTTTTTGTTTTACGGTTCTCAATTTCATTTTTCAATTCTTGCCGAGTGTTACAAAGGCACTTCGAATACAGTATTATGCATATCAAGGTAAGCACAGCTATGAAACCAAGGCATGACGCCATCACAACTAGAATCATTTCGTCCATACCACCGCCAGAGGCTTCCTGGGAGGAGGACATACCTTCATCACCAATGCAAGCTTTTACGACTTCTTCTTCTTCCATCCTCTCGTTACCTTGGATACCACCATCGCACGAAACACATATTAATTCATCGTCCTGATTTTTTGGTTTATTAATCGTGATCGTCGATGATTTTGAAGTTTGTGTTATCTTTATGTTGAACTCTAGACCAGAGGCGGAGGCATATTCGTCAATATTTTTGTCGTTAATCGTCCAATGTATATGAGGACTTGGTGGATCCACCGTGCAAACAAAACTGGCATTGCTTCCTTCCTGGGATAAACTGAACTTTGACGGAGATAAAGATATTGACGGTTCGGAAACAGCAATAACTTGAGAGGAGCATTTTCCACTTGGACATGTGAGTTGAGCAACCCCGTCGCGGGCCATGTCGTAAGGTACGGATGTTTTGGTGAGTTTCGAGTCCCCGTCGAAACAATGGTGTAGTAATTGCATACCTGCCACCACTTTGGAACCAGTATTGGCGAAACAATTTTCTCCGTGGTTATTCATCGCGACGAGTTGAATCGTTCGTTGTAGTGTTAAACGCTTTGAATTCGCTGAGAAGTTCTTGCTACACAGACATGTGTAATATCCCTCATTAGTTTGCTGGAACGTCATCATCACGAACACGGAACTCTGATCTGAACTGACCTCTCCTGTAACCATAACGTTTTCAGGCCCATCGTTCATTTTCGTTATTTCACAAACAAATCCTTCATAGGTAAGGTGACCTACGGAGAGTGAACACTGAAGCCCAATGAAGGAGTCAACAAGGGAACGATACGTCATGATCCCGGACTGAAAAGCACCGTTGGCGGTGAAGTCAATCATATCATTGGAAGTTGCCTTAGTAAGCGTACACACCATTACCGTACCTAGTAAAATAGAGACTTTGGCCGCCATTTTAGTACACGATGCAGTGTTCTCCTTCATTTTAGAACTGACAAAATGTGGCGCTCTCTGTTGCTATCTAGTCGCGTTTATTCAAATTATTGCAAATTTCCATGAGAAATGCGAATCATTCCGACTTTTCTTGAAGCACTGCCATCATAGCAAATGTGAAGGAAAGAACTGCGACAGTGAAATACTGGGTAGTTTATGAATAGTCAAACGTTTCCGCTTCAATTTTGTTTGTCACTGCTTAAATAATAAACATACATTCTATATACAGTTGCCTATAGAGACAAACAAACTCTGTGGTTGCATTGCACAAAAGAACTGCCATTCCGAAGCAAAAATGGAATTGACAAACACAGGTGGTGTATTCTATAGCTTTATACAACGGCATTGTTGGAATCCCAGGGTCTTAGCTTGCCATTTTCTTTGAAAGTGAGTTACTGCTTGAAACAAATTCGGCGCTTCATGAAACGAAATGAAAAGTGCTGGGAATGACTACACCAAAAATACCCTTGTCTGAAAAACAACACAAACTCGGTACCGAAAGAGCTTTACCGTCTATAGCGCAAAGAGAAACAAATCCTAAAAGATGGCGGTGAATTCTATCTACCAATTGGTTGATCAATTTCATGTAGAGTGTTTAAAGGTAGAGTCACGTGATCAAGCAAATCATGTGAACTGGTTGCTTTCTGAAGTAAGCAGCCCTTCTAGCCAATAATTATGTTATATGGTATAGCATAGAAAACTTACTGTGACCCTTTCCATTAACTCGTTCACCATTAAAATGGTCATCAAAGTACACAACTTTGAGCCTTCAGCATGAAGAAGCTTCGTGAGCCAGGTCGGGCCCAGACGTGATTAAGTCATAGCGCCCCCGTGTTTCTACTCTTCGCATTTACCTTTACAATATTATTAAATGGAGAGGGCAGTATTCCTGATCACTTATTTTTCGATAACCTTCGATGTTCTTCTTTGCCCACTGATCTGTACACTAATTTTGTTCAAGCATCAGTGAGATCAGTTGTTTCTTGTTAACTTTTTAATTGTAATTATGCTCTGTTCTTGTCTGTCATACTTGCAATTTATATACATGAGGCTCCTCCTGACATTCTTGTTCACCACTTTTATATTATTTTCTCACACCAAAAGTAATTTCACTGACTTCCATGGTCCAGAGTAAGGAAATAATATTACATTTCCAGTATGCTTTTTGTAAGTTTCATGATTCCTTTAATTCTTTTGTATAAGTTTCATTATGTTTTTAACCAATGGAAACATTTCTGTGACCTCTAGTGTAATGTTTTAAGTTTATGAAATGTGAAGTTCTTGTCTGCCATACTTGCAATTTATATACATGAGGCTCTTCCTGACATTCTTGTTCACCACTTTTATATTATTTTATCACACCAAAAGTAATTTCACTGACTTCCATTGTTCAGAGTAAGGAAATAATATTACATTTCCAGTATGCTTTTTGAAAGTTTCATGATTTCTTTAATTCTTTTGTATACGTTTTATTATGTTTTTAACCAATGGAAACATTTCTGTGACCTCTAGTGTAATGTTTTCAGATTATGAAATGTGAATTTCTTGCCATTATACTTTTTCTTAACAACTGTTTTTCATAAAATTAATAGATTTAAAGAAAAAAATATTTGTTCCATTATATGCTTTCATAGTTTACCTTGTCAGTACTCTATTTGTAATCATTTAAAGGTAAGCTGAAACTGCAAGCACCCAACCAGTAAAAACAATAGCATTATAGCATAAACATGAAATACCACAGTTTCTGACTCAAGAGATTGCTCTGAGACTGTAACTGTTTGAAAACTTCGAATTTTGGAGGCCCATTCCCCCAACACCCCCCCCCCCCCCCCCGCCACACCAACCTCTCAATGCTGCTTTCAACCAAAAATATAACCAGAAAGGCTTTTGAGTTGTCCATATTGATCTGCTTTTGCAACCCTTATTTTACTTAGTCAATTGACCACAATAAATAGTCAATCTAATATTGAGTACGGGGGCACGTCTCCCGACCACCTCCCCCCCCCCTCCCACCTAAGTGACACACACCTAATATCAGCGCCGCTTCACTTGTCTTAGATACTTTCTGTCTACAAGAAAACAGCCATTATAACAACGTTCAAATATCGCTAGCATACAAAATCAGTGAACCGTATCGCTCTTCTTGGGTGAACAAACATGGCTGACAGTAACTTCCGGTGGCTTCACAGAGGAGGCCTGTTGCTCCAATCCAGTTAGTGTACAGATCAGTGTCTTTGCCACCTGAATGACCCCTGACCTCGGCCCGTAGCACCCTGACTGACCTCTTCTTTTGTCCTGGCCTTAGGTCTAAATGAGCTACACCATTTTTTGGGGGTAAACTTATGGTCTGTTACCAACTTTGAAAGGTAACTGCATGCTCGTTCAGTGACTGCTTCCGCTTTCTGGTGCCAAATAGATCAGAACCCACTATAGCCATCATCATTTATTGATACACACTACCTGACGATGATCACACAGTAACAGTCTCGATGCAAGGAGACTGGTTTTAAGAGCGGATCAGTCGTTCGCTTGTTAGGGTTTTTCGTGCCCAGATTCCTTCCTGGATGACTTTTCTTAAAAGGTATCATGTATTGACTTTTTCAAAACTGATGAAGAAATGTAAAAAATAATGGATCCTTTTGCTTCTAAAAGAAAATTTATAGATACAATAGAATCCCATGACAAGTAGCGTTTGATTATATTCATGTTTGTTTTGCCTAAAGCCAGAAACAAATCGTATTTAAAATATCGACTATAAGGAAATTGACCTTCTAAATTCGACATATCTTTTTTAAATCTGTTTCTTTATCTATTGTACAGAGCAGTGAAGTAAGAAGGTACTAAAAGACTTCAACTATTGGGATTACTTTAGTTCATTTCATCTTTTCATTTTATTTATTTCTCTCTTCTTGAGTATATGACCACCGTCTGCTATGAATTTTACTCGATAAAAGGTCGTTACCGGGGAAGGGTGATACCCAGACTTTTGTACTATAGGTTTACACTTAACAAATTCTCCGCTCTTATATCCAGACTATACTAGAAGAGCGCCCCTTACATTTGAAAGCGGAACCGCGAAAACACTCTGTAATTACTTGTCTTTGCAATTACGTAACACAGTAATTACAAACTATTTGTCAATTCTATTGGTTGTCTGGCTTTTTTATGAAGGGAGGGGGGGGGGCTATTGTGTATAATATTGTATACCTGTTTCAACAAAGACGCACATATTGATAAAATTCATGGTTAATTAGAATCATTGAAAATTTGAACCCAATTACTTTGGTCAGACTACACACGCTACTACTATACGTTTCTTTTAACGTAACAATCTAAACAATAAAGTCACCTATAATTTAGTAGCTACGACACTCACATACACACACATACACTCTGTTATACAAAGAGGGGTATCCATAGCGTACTAAAATGATGTTGATGCAAAAAATATATATGTTGATTAATTTATCGGTAAAATTGGTAGCGTCAAATTAGAGATCATATGAAAGTAACGCAATGACACATTCCCAAACTGTTTTACAACGTTATCATATAGTTGTCCGTGGGGTAAGCATTTGAAGGTCGGCGAATATAAACAACCGACTATATCCACACTTTCGCTCCCAAATAACCATAGAACTATTGTTTTTTCTTGTCTGTGAAAGGTATTTGTGAAGCAAGTTCATTCTTTTGTTCATGTAAAGTGCACTTTACTGCAGATAAACCCAAATTAAATTAGAACCCAAAGTATAATAATATAAGGTGGTCTAACTAGCTTAATAACATGGATATTCATAAAGAACTCGATATATAGGATGACGCACCCGATACGCACAGAGAACACAGTTACTAATCTGTAAATCATTATCAGTTTTATACCAAACTCAAAACTGGATCGTGCTATAAATCGGTAGCATGTGCTATTATGATTACAGTAAGAACTGAGGAAACGTGTAACCCTAACAAATCTAGTGTGATGCATTTGTTTGGATTACACATATCCTCAGTTCTTACGGTGTTCCTTATAGCACATGCTACCGATTTATAGAACGATCCATGCTTTTACTTGATTAAGGAGTGTTAGCTCAGTGGTTAACGCCGGTGCCTTTCAACCATAAGATCCCGAGTTTGAGTCCCTCAAAGATTAATGTATGTCGTCCATTTACAGAGTTGTTGTCAATTGACAATTCATAATCATGGACTTTAAATATGAGTCTAAGAGACTGACTTCGGTCAGCTTGCGGCTTTGATAAGCGAATGATGGCGTCTTAGCGAGTTCCTGCTTGCAGGAGGATCTAAAATATATACAAACATACTGTGGTACAAAGTTTTAAGATTTACAGAGGTTACTGTTAGGCTATCTCTGTGTGAATCGGTTGGATGACGCCATTCGGTGAAGAACTGTGAAAATGTTGATAATTGTATGCACATGCAGGATCTGCACACTTGAATGCATAAGAATGCAAAATCCGTTGACAACGGTCAAAATGAAGGCGCCTGTACAATTGCATACATGTTACACGGTGGGTACACATTATGTAGATACATCTTTATTGTGAAGCCACGGAAAATGGATTTGAGCAGTTTGTATATTGTATAATACAACGTAATGTAGAGGCTAAGTAGCCTAAGTTAAGGAAACCATTTATATACTGTAACTTCCCTTTATACAACAGAAGGGGAAAAAACATATAGTAGAGAGCAAGTGATATAGTCCTATAGCTAAGTTCTTTTATTCGCTTATTTCAATTTACAATTTGATAATTTTCACAGTGAGTAAAACAAATTAAGTTTTATTTGAATGAAATATGAGAAATTAGAACCTTGGTCAGATCACATCGACTAGTGAGTGAGAGAGACAAGGCGGTGAGAAGAAAAAAAAAGCAACATTATTAAACATGAAAACCAAGCAGATAAATCGAAAAGCGAAGTAAATACATTAAAAAAAAAAAGAGAAATATACAAACTTTAATCTACGAACACACAACTAGCTTGAAGTACAACAAAAACAAATTCATCCTTTCGTTCTTTCATCTTCATTTTCGATATTTATATATTTAAAAGATAACTTTATACAAAAGAAAGAAAGAAGTTGACGTATGATAAGGAACCGGGAACCAGTCTAAAGTGTTTTTTATTTTTATTTGGAAATGTGCAGAATGAACGTTGGGTTAATTTTCAGATAGCCTAATCAAGACATTATATCGTATGATAAGGAACCGGGAACCAGTCTAAAGTGTATTTGATTTTTATTTAGAAATGTGTAGAATGAACATTGGGTTAATTTTCAGATAGCCTAAATCAAGACATTATTACAGTAGAAAGAAGGTCGGTAAACACGCATGTAATACTATGTTAATGAAACATTCTGAGGTACCAAAATTTTAAATCTATGGGAGCACCACGATACTATAGCACTTTACGACGACTTTAAGTTGTTTGTAAAGAATCTATGAAGTGACATAAATGAGACAGGGGAGAAGAAATGAGTGAAAAGTAAAGAAAGTATTGAAGGGTCTGATTTATCATCGAAGAGAAATTCTTCCAAAGAAAAAGGAATGGTGGTAATACGAGCTATAACTAAAACTATATAGAACTCAAACAAATATGTCCTAGACCTACTTAAGTTGAAGATTCATGTGCATGATGTCACTAAGCGATTATCTGCGATGTTATTTACACAGCTCCTTAGTTCGAATGCAAAATCAGATAAATGAAACGTCATGAAATCAGTAAAACACACAATGGTTATCAAATAGATCCGATTCTTAAGTTATTAATTCAATAAGTGAGAATACACTTTCATGAGGCTTGATAAAGATTGTTAGTAGTCACCACTGCACCATAGTCAAGCATATCGGTTGAGAGATGTCCATCACTGTCCGGCAAACTTTTCGCTGCATCGCCGACCCCTGTGTAAACATTCATGTCTGTGACTGCGGATTCTGCTCTGCCTCCATTCATCGTCGATGACCGCCGACCGACGTCGGATTGAACATCGGTCTTTTGGTGACGGTCCGGGCGTGCTTGTTTGTATGCTAAGAAGCCAGTGACGACCGCTAAAATAATACAAATGATCACTAGAATGACTATGGTAGTAATGAAAGGGGCTACTGATTTGCAAGCATCTTTGCTGGAAGCATTTTTGCTAGAACAATCATTGTCACAAACGACATTTGGTTCAGTAGGGATGGTGCTATTTGTAGCATTCTTCGCAGTTACCATGACGAAATGTCCTGCCCTGCTTGTCGAACAGGAAACGGATTTTAATCCATGTGCCCCTTCAGGAAAAGCAAAAGAGGATGAAGTATTGAAAACGTTTATGACATACGGCCAAGGTAGGTCCGACCCCGGTCCTACTTCTACCATAACATCACTGCCGAGTTTAACATGCCATGATATATATTCAGTAGGTACGTTGCTATTACAACTGAAATTAGAAATATTAGAGAATGTGGTTGGTGAGATCGTCATGTTCAGAGCGTTTACAATCCTGACGCCTTCCACCGCACAATTGTTGTTATTATTTTCTTTCGTACATTTAATGTTTTGGAATCCAGAAGTGGACGAGAGAATATAATTACTGAACACTTCATCATTGCCCAGAAACTCATATAGTTGATCGCGTTCAAGAAGTAAGGTTCCAGATTCATTCTTCCATTGATAACCTTGATCTGATACACAAAAGACTGCAGCAAGTTCATCCTCTAGAAAGGTAGTGTTGGGTCTTGGAAAGCATTCTGGAATGGACTGTCCAAGAAGTGTAATGTGTTGTATAACAATATCATTTAACGAAACACTTGAGATCTGCTTGTTGTCCGTAGTAAACATTATCTTACACGACAGGTTTAAGGGAAGTTCATTCCTTGTCCAAAACAGTATGTTGGTCCCGGAATTGGTCTTCATATCCATACCATCATACATAGTTATATTCACGTGAGTATTGCTACCTTGAGGTATTGTTGTGCCACATCCTACACTTACACCGCCATTCCCTACGTGTATAAATTCCTTGACATCCACTTGAAAGACTTGCAGATTCTGGTTAAGCAAAAATTCGACAGGTGGCCTCGAGATAGTTGATTGGCTATAACAGTTTACAATACAAAATATTGTAAACTGATATAGAGATGTGTACGCCATGTTGACTTATTTCATGCCATTACACTGTATATAGACCATATTCTTCTACTACGTGACGTTTAATGCCTTTTTACTGCAGTTGGATACTTGTTCTTTTAATACATGGTGGGTTCTTTTAACTTTGAGTACGGTACGCTGGTTAGGCAAACAAGCCTCACACCTTAAATAATACTGTAATATGTACGGTCATAATGCAATCCTGCATGTCTGCAGTTAATAACACACTCATACCAGTCCGGTATATTTTCAACAACAAAATCAACCATGCGTGAGAGCGTCAGTTTTAGTATGAACCCATTGCTTGATAAACGAAGTCAATGTTCTTCCTGGTTGATGGAACTTTCTCTATAAATTTCAAAGAACGATTAAGTATAATATCCTTAAAAGCAGCACATTGCGATTTGTGTACAATCTAAACAAACTTACTTAAAATACGACTTCAATTTTGTTTTAAGGTTGAGTTAAGGTTATAAAGCAGGGGCGTATCCAGGATTTTCCAATAGGGGGGGCGCCAGGCATGAATGATCGCCGTCCTGGGGGATGGGTCTAAGGGGAGGGGTGTACAATTTTTGCTTTCAAAGAAGGGCTGAAATGCAAAATGGTGTCATATGCACGGGCGGCGATCCGTACTTCCGAGTGGGGGGGGGGGGGATATGACCTTGTTGACTATCTAAGCGTAGCGCCACCATGGGTTGGCGCGAAGCGTACAAGAAAATTTTGGGATTAACAAACCCTCTAGATGGCCGGAAACGGCACTTCCCGAGGTTTCCAAGCGGCATATACCCAACTTTAAAATAGGGATGTCATGTCCGAAATATCTCATAATCAGGATCCAAAATACTTTTTTTTTTAATTTCGGGTGTTATTTTGGGAAAATTGCCCCTGTCAATCTTGTTTCAGGCGCAACGTTAGAATGTTCGAGAGCCCTGTTATATTATTCGATGAAGAAAATGGCCTCATGCAGGCTATTATAGGCCTATACACATGCAATACACAATTACACATAGTTACATTCCTAGGTACCGATTGCTAGGGCATCCAGGTGAAACGTGTATTAAGCATTACCCTGGTTACATGAGATTCTCAGCTGTTCGAGGGAACATGTACGTGTGTAGACCTACTATAGGGCCTATATGAATACTATGAGGGTGCATATATGTACTATATCAATACCGTGGGCGCAATAATACATTTTGTTGTTATAGGGCCAATGAAGCCTACAGTCAACTATTTTTGCTTTATAAAGACGCTTTATTTGAAAAGATCGCACTGCGTTTATGGTAGGCGAGAAATGAAGCTAAAAAAGAGCCGTACATTAACGAAGATGCATAAATGTAGGCATGAAAATATTCTTATCCCTGGCATTTGGTGGGGGGGGGGGATATGGTGCATTACATCCCCTCCACCCATTTTCATGGGGGGATATATCCCCCCTCCACCCAGGATCGCCGCCCATGGCCATATGTGATCCATTTTTCGACCTTAATAATAAGCAACATTTCCAGTAAATATGGACACAAAATGCACAATTTAGTATGGCTGGCATGTCATTTAGTGTTTATAGTGATAATACAAACACAATTACCATCTATGTTTCTAAAACTATTATGCCGCCGAACTTCGCCAGAACCTTTTTTGGGCAAACAAAAAATAAAGCATACGGGAGGGGGGGGGGGGTTAAGCGATCACCGACATCTCACATAAAGGTCGTCATCAATTTTTTTTTTTTTTTTTTTTTTTGCTAAACTTTTTTTTTTTTGGTGACGGCCAATAGGGGGGGGCGCGCGCCTGTTGCGCCCCCCTGGATACGCCCCTGTAAAGAGAGAGTTATGAATGACCACCCTAAACATTTCGTCACTAAATACTTTGTTCATATACTATATAAACTGACAGGAGGGCGATAATTGGGGGGGGGGGTGATACTGCCCTGCTTCCGGGGGCAAGTATACAGGAGACTAGAAAAATACGGAGAAGCCCGGGAACATATGAGATGAAAGTAAAGTAATAACATTTTTATCATATATTAATAAATGAAAATAGACATGATTAAAAAATGGACCCGGTGGAAAAGATGTCCCCGACCTTGCTTTCGACACCTTCAACTATGATATTGTAGAGTATAGTACAGAACTTAAAAATACCACAATCATCCCGAAAACAAATGGAGAATATTGTATTAAATATGAACGCTGTGGTTTGGGATTTCAAATAGATTTCAATCCTAAAGTAATACAAATGATAGACAAAATCACTATCGTCGTAATGAGAGTGGTTTCTGATGTACAAGCATCTTTGTTGGGAGCACCATTGTCAGACGTAATAATTTCTTCAGTAATATCACGTGTTCTGGAAGTCGTCACATTGTACCATCATTTTCAGACACGAAATTTCTTTCAGTAGCATCATATGTTATGTTTATTGAAGTCTTGGAAGCGAAGTCTCCCGCACATGTTTGTCGAATATAGGAGACAGTGTTTATACCATGAGCACCGGGAGGGTAAAACCAAGATGAATTGGATGTAATCCTCAAGGCAGGTATAACCAATGTCTTATGTGCAACTGCAAGGTTCCTTCCCTGTAGTGAGTCCAACATATACCGTGATATGAATTCCGTCGGTACGTTACTCTGATAGAG